>NW_027315945.1:11752112-12452112 GCF_026437365.1 Eucyclogobius newberryi
GATAAATATAAAAAACTATGTGTAATTTATAGAAGTCCTTATGGACTTTAAAGCAGCTTTGCTTGTGCACAAGTCTCTCCATGGCCTAGCACCAAAGTACATCTCGGACATGTTAGTGCCATATGAACGTTCTCGGACTCTGAAGAGAGTCAGGACTAAACATGGACCGGCCTCCTGCTGGTGCCAGAGTCAGGACTAAACATGGACCGGCCTCCTGCTGGTGCCAGAGTCAGGACTAAACATGGACCGGCCTCCTGCTGGTGCCAGAGTCAGGACTAAACATGGACCGGCCTCCTGCTGGTGCCAGAGTCAGGACTAAACATGGACCGGCCTCCTGCTGGTGCCAGAGTCAGGACTAAACATGGACCGGCCTCCTGCTGGTGCCAGAGTCAGGACTAAACATAGACCGGCCTCCTGCTGGTGCCAGAGTCAGGACTAAACATGGACCGGCCTCCTGCTGGTGCCAGAGTCAGGACTAAACATGGACCGGCCTCCTGCTGGTGCCAGAGTCAGGACTAAACATGGACCGGCCTCCTGCTGGTGCCAGAGTCAGGACTAAACATGGACCGGCCTCCTGCTGGTGCCAGAGTCAGGACTAAACATAGACCGGCCTCCTGCTGGTGCCAGAGTCAGGACTAAACATGGACCGGCCTCCTGCTGGTGCCAGAGTCAGGACTAAACATGGACCGGCCTCCTGCTGGTGCCAGAGTCAGGACTAAACATAGACCGGCCTCCTGCTGGTGCCAGAGTCAGGACTAAACATGGACCGGCCTCCTGCTGGTGCCAGAGTCAGGACTAAACATGGACCGGCCTCCTGCTGGTGCCAGAGTCAGGACTAAACATGGACCGGCCTCCTGCTGGTGCCAGAGTCAGGACTAAACATAGACCGGCCTCCTGCTGGTGCCAGAGTCAGGACTAAACATGGACCGGCCTCCTGCTGGTGCCAGAGTCAGGACTAAACATGGACCGGCCTCCTGCTGGTGCCAGAGTCAAGACTAAACATGGACCGGCCTCCTGCTGGTGCCAGAGTCAGGACTAAACATGGACCGGCCTCCTGCTGGTGCCCAGAGTCAGGACTAAACATGGTCCGGCCTCCTGCTGGTGCCCAGAGTCAGGACTAAACATGGACCGGCCTCCTGCTGGTGCCAGAGTCAGGACTAAACATGGACCGGCCTCCTGCTGGTGCCAGAGTCAGGACTAAACATGGGGAATATGCATTTCAAAGTTGAAGTTGTTGTACTCTAAAAAGTGTTTATTCTGAGCCACTGCTGTCATTATGTCACAAATATGTAATTTAATAAAGACATTTGTGTGAAAAGTTTGAATTACCTTGAATTCAGAAGACTTTTTTTTTTTCTGTCAAGGCCTGAACTCAAATAATTTCCGTGATGTCCTATTTTTATTCTTGCTGCAATTTCCTTTATTATAAAATGTAATCTGAGCTCTGTATTTCTGTTTGACTTTCCTCTTCAGTCTTCCTTAAAGTGCTGATCTCTAAAAATAAATGCATTTAAAATAGTAGATCACTTTTTAGATAGCTTCACAAGTTCTTTCGTGTTTTTTCTATTAACATATTTTATTTTACAGAAAAATAACAATATCGTAAGAAGTAAGCTTTCCGTAGTAAACTGAAGAATCCATATTACACCACTGCCACACCCATTTCTATATAAGCTTTTAAGTATTTTCTTGCATCTCAACCATTTCCATCTTGTTCCAGTTGCCCATTTCCCATCATGTTTCTCTGGTTCAGCAGCACCTGACACAGGCCTTGCTTGGCTGGGTGATGTCTGAGCCGACATCTCTTGGGTTTCATTGTCACTCATCATTGTATGAGGCAGGCAGTAGCACCAAGGGCCACGCCCAACGACCCAGACTGGATAGTGGTAATGACTCATTCTACTCATTGATTACAAAAATCCTGTGACTCAATGCCAGACACGATGTAAACAAGAGGACACTAAGAGCCTTTGATGCAAACTCATTGAGCATGTGCACAAGTCTCCATCAAATGTGGTATATACCGTACGACTGCTGTACTCAGGAATGTGGCTACTCTCAGTCGCCTTCTCTACTTTGATGAAATCAAGCTGCATGCTAAGCACGAGTGAGACACTAATTAACATGACCAGGATCTACAGCACAAGAGGGAAAGTAGTCCACACAGAAGGAACAATAGCAGACATTGAGGACAGTTACAAGTACCTGGGAATCCCACAGGCAAATGGCAACCTCGAAGAGGTAACAAGGAAAGTGGCTAAATAAAAATACCCACAACGAGTGAGGCAAGTCCTCAGAAGCCAGCTCAATGGCAAGAACAAGTCCAGGGCAATAAACAGCTACGCCCTACCAGTGATCCGATACCCTGCAGGAATAATCAGTTGGAAAAAGGAGGAGATGCAGACCACAGATGTTAAGACACGAAAACTCCTTACCATGCATGGAGGGTTCCATCCCAAATCCAGCACCCTGAGACTGTACACTAGCCGTAAGGAAGGAGGCCGGGGACTAGTGAGCGTGAGAGCCACTATCCAGGACAAAACGTCCAAGATTCATAAGTACATCAAGGACAAGGCTCCTACAGACAACGTGCTCAGTGAATGTCTCAGACACTGGGGAACAGAGGATGATGAGGTGCTGGAGGAACCATCATGGGAGGACAAGCCCCTACATGGGAGGACAAGCCCCTACATGGGAGGACAAGCCCCTACATGGGAGGACAAGCCCCTACATGGGATGTACCACTGGAACATAACTGAAGTGGCTGATATCACGAATTCCTACCAATGGTTAGAAAGAGCCGATCTGAAGGACAGCACAGAGGCCCTGATCATGGCAGCACAGGAGCAGGCCCTGAGCACCAGATCAATAGAGGCCCAGATCTACCACACCAGATAAGACCCAAGGTGTAGGCTGTGCAAATGGAGCACTGAGGCAATCCCGCACATAACTGCAGGGTGCAAGATGCTGGCAGGGACAGCATACATGGAGCGCCATAACCAGGTGGCTGGCATAGTGTACAGAAACATCTGTGCAGAGTACGGGCTGGAGACCCCAAGGACAAAGTGGGAAACACCTCCAAAGGTGGTGGAGAACGACCGAGCCAAGGTCCTCTGGGACTTCCAGATACAGACAGACCGAATGGTAATATCGAATCAACCGGACATAGTGATGGTCGACACGGTGCAGAGGAAAGCTGTGGTGGTGGACATTGCAGTGCATCATGGGATGGTAACATCAGGAAAAAGGAACATGAAAATCTAGAGAAATACCAAGGCCTCAGAGAGGAGCTGGAGAAGGCCTGAAGTGTGAAGGTATCGGTGGTGCCCGTAGTGATCGGAGCACTTGGGGCAGTGACCCCCAAACTGGAGGAATGGCTTGAACAGATCCCAGGAAAAACATCAGACACCTCGGTCCAGAAAAGTGCAGTGCAGGAACAGCAAAGATACAGCGCAGAGCCCTCAAGCTCCCAGGCCTCTGGGGATAAATAGAGACGCCCGCGGAGGGTGAGGAAGAGTATATATATATATACATATATATATATATATATATACATATATATATATATATATATAGTATATATATATAGTACATATATATATATATATATATATATAGTATATATATATATATATATAAATTATAGTATATGTATATATGTATATATATATATATATAGAAATTATAGTATATATATATATATATATATATATATATATATATACACTATAATTTCAAAATTTTAAGCACTTGTTTTGTCAGAATTGTTTTGCATAACAGAACAGTTTCAGTTCTGTGAAAGTTAGAGGAATATGTCATGTCACATATGATCTTAAAGTTTCTATTCACGTGAAAAGCCCCTCTTTGTCAATCCTGCATTGTGCAACCAGAACTTCCCAAATTTAAGTTCATAATTACTGAAGCCCTAGTGATGTGTCCAGTTTCACTTTAAGGAACCTCTGGATTGACCACAGTGTAAGTACTCTTAGCACATTCACGAAGGAAAAATTACAATAGCACGACGGAAAAAGTGAAATCATTAAGATATCTATAGGTTGCACTTTGTTGATGTTAGTGCTCCGAAATGTATACTATACAATTATTTTATTGGAGCAGTTTATTTGCTTTTCATCTATAATACTGAAAATGTTGTTGGCTTTTTTCAGTCTCTCTTAAACACTTTTAACAATGTTAATGTTTGTTAAACGTCTACGTTTATGGAAATTAAATTACAGCATTTTAAGTGTATGCAAATTATATAATACATGCATGTATTTTGTTCCCATGAAATTAGATGTCTGCCATTGTAAATGTTCTGCTAATGGGCTTCCTGATACACAGTGAGTGGTTGTTTAAAAAAGATTGATTGTTAAGCAGCTTTGTCATATACTTATGTTGTTAATTGTTAATGTACATGTTTCTTTGTATTAAATGGATAGATGCACATTGTGAGGACTTTAGTGTCTCTCTGCCAGAACAAATGGAGGCTCTGCGTGGATCCTGTTTGACAATACCTTGCTCCTTTACTGTACGGGATGATCATGAACAGAACCTGAACAGTGAATGTAAAGCAAAATGGAGAGACGTCAGTAATCCACACCAGGAAGTCAAATTTACAAGACCGACAACAGATGACTTAAGCCAAAAGAACTGCACCACAACAGTGCATGACCTCACTGAGCAGCAGAGTCCAGCTGTTTACTTCAGACTGGAGTGTGACAATCCTCTTAAGTGGATATTCAATGATAAAAAACTGAATGTGAAAGTGAAAGGTCTCTAGTATTCATTACTCTGCAAGCCAATATTAGGCATGAAGCAAGTTAATTCACGGATGTGCTTTTCTTCCAGATGCCCCGCCCACACCTACACTGACTCCTCCCACTCTGAGTGTGAAGGAGGGTCAGTCAGTGAGTGTGCAGTGCTCTGCTCCTGTCCAGTGTTCGTCTCTCCCTCCCACTCTGACATGGAGCCCTGTCCTGGGACACATTCAGGAGACTCTGCAGGAGCAAGAGGACAAGGCCTATGTCAAAGTGTCCACTCTCAACTTCACTGCTTCTGAACCAAAGACAAGCCTGACATGCTTTGCAGTCTACAGCAGGGACGATGGGACTACTGTGACTAGTGCTGTGGCAACAGCTCAGATCACATGTGAGGGCAATTTTGTCTCTATTTTTGCTTCATCTGCTTACAATTTTCTTTGTTCTAAATGCAGGTTTTGGATGTATCATGTTACTCAGTGGTACTAACTGTTACACTGACTCAACAAATTCATGTCTCTATTTTGATGGCTGTCTTGTGATTTTTAGGTTCCCAGTGTCCTAAGTTCAATGCCACTTTACCACAAAACATAAAGGCTCTAGAAGGATCCTGTGTGACAATACCCTGTTCATTTCAAGTTGAGAACAAATATAAAACCCACTTGGACAGTGGATGTAAAGCCGTATGGAAAGATGCCAGTGACAAGACATTTTTAAGTATAAGACAGGAAACAGGAAATTTAACAGATAAAAACTGCACCACAACCTTCCATGACATTGGTTTTAAACCCAATGAAAAACATTTTTTCAGAGTGGAATGTAATAATCCACTGAAATATACATTTATAGAGGCAAGTGTGAATATACAAGTCACAGGTGTGTATTGAATTCAATTTAACATCCAATATTTTTCTACTATTATAAGTGTAAAACTATATAAATATAAAAGTATTTTTGTTGATTTCCATTGCGTTTCAGATGCTCCACTCACACCTACACTGACTCCGCCCACTCTGAGTGTGAGGGAGGGTCAGTCAGTGAGTGTGCAGTGCTCTGCTCCTGTCCCATGTCCGTCTCTCCCTCCCACTCTGACATGGAGCCCTGTCCTGGGACACATTCAGGAGACTCTGCTGGAGCAACAGGACAAGACCTATGTCAAAGTGTCCACTCTCAACTTCACTGCTTCTCACCTTCACCATAAGAAAAACATAACATGCTCTGCAGTCTACAGGAAAGAAGATGACTCCCAGTCACATGCCAGTGTCCGGATGATGCCTTTTGTCACATGTGAGTCCCTATTAGGAAATCATAAAGCCATTTCACAGTAGTAATAAATACACTATACCACTGAAGAATTTCTTCAATTCTCATAGATTCTTGAAATCAAACAATTAAAGATCTTGTTTTCCAATTGATCGATATATCCAATGTCTTCCGCTTACATTAGTCTGAGCAAGGAGGCCCAGACTTTTCTCTCCACACACACTTCCTCCAGCACTTCCGGGGGGATCACGAACCATTTCCAGGCCACAGAGAGATTTTGAAATATGGAACTTGTCTCCAAATTAGCTGCTATAACTGCTAGCTGCAATTGGGTTAAATTTAGATTCAAACAGTATGGTGTTTCTTTGTCTACTGATATATACATTCTATGTGTCAAATACTGGACCCATAGAATGTGCTAGTTGGGCAAGTCCCATGAACCCTCGACCACTCGGTGGACAGTATAAGCTGGTCTAGAGTTCCACAACTGGGACAAAAACCTGCCCCTCCTGAATCCGAGGTTCAAGTTCAAGTTCAACTATCAGTCCGATTGTCTCTAGTATCCTGGAATAGACCTTACTGGGCAGGCTGAGGAGTGTGATTTCCTTGTAATTGGAACACACAACCCTCTCACTACCCTGGTCTGCAATGGCAATGTCTCCAACTGCCACGCTATGTTGCAGAGACGTGATAAGCCTGATAATTCTCTTCCATGGCCTCTCTGAACACTCGGCCTGCCCATACTTGTCAGCTGCCTTCTTGACGCTTGATGTCATCACCGAGTTCAAGGAGTTGACACTGCAACAAGCAGCAGAAACCTTATGACCACAGTTCAGCTGCTGCATCGACAATGGAGGTGGAGAACATTGTCCTCAAAGAGGTTGTGTATGGTTGTCTAGGCACCTGACCCTGACCACTAAGCAAAACACCAGCCCTTATTCTCATTCTTGAGGGTAGTGGAACCACAGAAAGATGATCATACAATGCCTATTTGGGCTGGGCCTAGCACCCGGGAGAGCACCCGGCGATCAGATGCTCATTTGGGAGAACCAACCCTAGGGTTGGCCACAAGATGAAGCCCCGGTAACTTAATTCTGGGTAATGAAAAGGACCTTGTTGGAAAACCATGATTGAATTGTTGCAAAATGATCATGAAATTAAATCATTTCTGACAATGATAATTTAGCCTTCCCTCACTGCTCTAACTCTAAAGATAAGTTAATGGAATCTAAAGTTTCCAACAATTTTGTATAAGTACTCCAGAGAAAGAGATGTTACTTGCAATATATACTGTTTTCATATGTTTTGGGCCAGAATTCTGAACATTTAAAAACAATATTCCACATTTTTATGCTGGATGCATTTGAACACTCTATATCTTTAAATATCTTTGTAGATCAACCGAGAAACACCAGCTCGAGTTCCCCTGATCCAGTGACAGAACATAGTAATGTTACTCTGACCTGCAGCAGTGATGCCAACCCAGCTGTACAACACTACCACTGGTATAAAGCTGATGGAGGAACTCTCACTCGGATAGGAAACTCTTCTGTTTTAAACATGAAAGCCTCTAGAGAAACTACTGCTGTTTTCTGTGAGGCTCAGAATGAACTTGGGGCTGAAAACTCCACTGTCACTTATTTAACCATCCAGTGTAAGTAGTTTCTTTTGGATAACTGTTTCATTAGATTTTTATATTGTTCAACAATTCTCTGAACATGGATTTTCTTTTGCAGATTGCCCTAGAAATACCTCAATGACCGATATTCCTCCTGGTCCAGTGACAGAAGACAGTAATATCACGTTAAACTGCAACAGTGACGCCAAACCAAGTGTCTTCCACTGGTATAAAGCTGATGGAGGAACTCACGCTCTGATAGGAAACTCATCGGTTTTAAACATGAAAGCCTCCAGATATACTACTGTTATTTTCTGTGAGGTTGAAAATCATCTAGGAACTGATTACTCTGTTGTCACACAGCTGGATGTACAGTGTATGTGTTTTTCTTCTTTACATTTATTTTTAGTGCTCAAATGCATGATTTTTGATTTGCTTTCATCCACAGTTCCTCCTCAGATCCTGAGCTCCTCAAACTGCACTGGAGACTCTTCACAGATCAGCTGTGTGTGTGAGACTGAGGGGAACCCCTTTCCTCTGATACAGTGGAGTTTTCCAGGAGTCTCTCCAAACATCTCCATCAGCAGTGAGCCTCTGAGTGACAAAGCTCTAAGAAGTGTCCTCACTGTTATTAAACCTCAGTGGAAAGACTCAGTCACTTTGGTCTGTCACAGCAGCAACTCTCTGGGATCTGACACACAGAGTATTAGTGCTCCTGCACGTCACTGGCAAGGTTCTTGTTTTTAATATATCTGTTTGGTTATCTGATATTGGCTAACAGGGACGAGTTTAATATGAGTATAAAGAATGCAGGCAAAATATTTGACAGAAAACATAAAAGTAAATTCAAATGGAGCATTTACCACTTTTGTACAGGATGGCTCAGTCTACGCTGAACACACTCTATGGGATGAGTTCAAGTTAACACCTACAGAAAAAAAGGTTTTCTGAATGAACACTAAAGAAATAAGTAGACACACAACAACTATTCTCATGCAGCAGACATTTTGAAAAAATAAACAAACATGTACATATTAAATGTAATCATCACAGTTTCATTATGATTGTATTGTTTCCGTCATGTGAACCTAGGACACCTTTCCAGTGTGGTGGTTAGATGCTGTTTTGAAATAGTCCAACAATACAGTTTAAAAAGCTTTTATTCATCTCAGGTTACAGTAAATCTATATATGTTAATCTGCTGATAGAAAATAAATTGGACATTTTTGGTGACATTGGATATTGCAACAACTGAGCCTCAAATAAATAAATTGGAAATTGGATACTGTGGTAATAACTTGACTTTTTTCTGTCTTGTTGTTCTTATAAAGACAAACCCAGAAACACCAGAGTGACAGTGAGTCCTCCTGGTCCAGTGACAGAACACAGTAATGTTACTCTGACCTGCAGCAGTGATGCCGACCCAGCTGTACAGCACTACCACTGGTATAAAGCTGATGGAGGAACTCTCACTCGAGACAGAAACTCTGCTGTTTTAAACATGAAAGTCTCTAGAGAAACTCCTGCTGTTTTCTGTGAAGCTCAGAATGAACTTGGGACTGAAAACTCCACCCTCACTGAGCTGGATGTACAGTGTATGTATTCATTTTTATATTTATTTATTTTTGTTGATTTCTGAGTCATTTCCTCCACTTTTAGGGTCGACACTGTTGGACCTTTGTATCATCTTTTGGCCATTTTAAGAGCAGTCCCACTGACTTTCCTTCCAATAATCACACTTTTAGGTTTTTTTTACGTTTTTCTTCCACTGTCCCCGCTACATTTCTTAAAAATACACCAGAAATATGATCTGCCCTAATCACAGACTGTATGTTCTGTATCTCCAGCTTGACATAAAATAAAGGCCACTGAAAAAGGACGTTTAGTGCAGTGGTTTTTAGACTGTGGTGCTTCTTCAGGATGTTCTTCGATTCCTCTGTAGCTTTAGAGTCGATTGAATCCATATTTTTTGGGTCATCTGTGTTTAAAGCGTGTAAAGCAATGGTGTTGACCCGGTTGAGTGCCTGATTAGGCCTGAAATAATCCTGTTTTAGACCAGGTTTAGATCTGGTGGTACGCAAAAGGCCAATTGTATTCTTAACTTATTCATAGGTTTCTTGCTAGGTCAGCCAGCCCCTTTATTAAAACAAAAAAACAAAACAGCTGTATAATTCTCTCTTTCTCAAAAAAAAAAAAATAGTTTTTGTCTATAGGAATTTGCTGTTTAGCATCTCTCAAATATCCCTGTGACATTCACAGCGTTAACTGCTTCTGCACTTCTGATTAACCGTGTTTCATTCTTTCCTCTTGGGTGACAAGCGATAGATAATGTGACCATTTACCTCTTGTCCTGATGATTTAAGCTCTGTGAACACCAATTGAAGCCAGGGGGGAGGTTTGTCTTTAAGGCTTGGAGAGCCCCTCAAAAGATGCAATATTCCCAAACTCGCCCCGTTCGATTGATTTCATAAAAAGAGAACCTGAGCTCACAACCATGTATGTGCAATGTACAGGGGACATGAGGCAGTGTATGTTAGTGTAAGTAAGTGTATGTTACGCTCCGGACACATTTGCGGTCCCTCTATCTTCTCACACAGCGCGTTAACACTCTATAGAAATTATGAAATTGCTAGTAAAATGTTAGCACTGGTAACACTGCTATGTTAAAAGTCAGAGGCTTTTGCTACAGGACTTTCTGGCTTTTGTGTGTGCTGTGATTTGTTCAGAAGATGTTTTAGAGGCATGGTCACCGATTTATGATTTTTTTAAGTGAGACACACACCCTGGGTGCATGTGAACACACGGTGTGTCTGCATTGCTTCACCTCTGTACCTCCAGCCCACCAGAGCTGTATTTACAGCAGTCAATGGTTTACAGCCGCCTGCAGCTGTATTTTGTAGTGAATGTGCTAACCCTGTTCAGCAGCACTCGAACTCTATTGCAACCCTTGTACACTGCATGACACAGGCCTACAGAGGAGCCAAAATCTTGCCAGATAAAAAAAAAATGTGACTGAAATTTCTGTCAGAATTTGACATCTCGTAACATACACCCAGCATAAGTACCAAGTGTCGTTCTCAAAGGAGTGCTCTGATTGGTCATGAGATTCCAGCTGGGCAACAGATGGTACGTCATGGTGGCAGTAGCTCAGAGGAAGAGCGCTCGTCTTTTGATCCAAAGATCGAATCCCGCTCTCTCCTGGTAGAGCGGTCAGATCCACTGACCCACAGGTTGGTGGTGCGATCGCAGCTGCCTCAGGTGAATACTGCCATTATATCCTTGGGCGAGACACCCGCTTCTTCCCCAGTTTCTGCGAACATCTTGTGTGTGATTGTGTCTGTGAATGTCTGACTGGTTCCTTGATGTAAAGCGCTTTGACTGTAGGAAAGAGCTATAGTAATGTGACCATTTGTAACCATTTAGTAGCATGCAGTGCCAAGCTACCATTAGCCTTCTTGCATCTTTTTATTTTAAATTTGGGCCACTTTATTCTCTTCCATGTCTTTGTGTCTATATTGGGTATTCAGCATGTTTTCTCTTGAGGTAAGAGAAAAAGCAGTATAATAATTCATGGGAGTTCCCTTGGATATCATGCACATGTGTGAAACGTTACATTTGAATATGAATATATTTGAATATGACAGGTGATTTGGATTTCAGCTCTAGTTGTCCTTGCGATGGTGAAGGACAAATTAGTGAGTGCAGCTTTAGCTTAACTCCTTGTTGTTGCTCAGTCCTGGTTTCATCCCCTGGTATTTGTCCGAGTAGGTATGAGTTTAATGCCTTACAGTGGAGCAAAGGCAAGGAGATGGTGGACTCATCACCAAAAAAGTTACATTGTGCGCAGTAAAGTTCAATTGACTTCCAATGTAAAATAAACACAAATGAATAAATAATCAAGATAAACTTAGTCAAAAAGTATAAGTCTCCATCTGCATACTCATGGAAATATTTCTGACCAATCCCTCATCTCTGAGAGTTTTTGTTTAATATTTAATTATTCATACATTTTATGCAGTATTTTCTCTTTTGGCATCTTGTATCCAAATTGTTTTGCACCATCATAGTGTGACACATCAACACCCTTTTCTCATTCTATTGTTTTCACCTTTCACAGATCAACCCCAGAACACCACAGTCACAGTGACCCCTAGTGGTCCAGTGGAAGAACATAGTAATGTGACTTTAACCTGCCACAGTGAAGCCAACCCAGCAGTAAAACATTATCACTGGTATAAAGAGGATAAAGGAACTTATACTCTGATTGGAACCTCAGCGGTGTTAAACATTACAGCCTCTAAAGATACCACTAGTGTTCTCTGTGAAACTCTGACTGATCTCGGAACTGATCGCTCCTCCCTCACTCAGCTGCTTGTCAAATGTATGTATTCTTATATTTTTATATTGCACTTCTTTGGGACCAGCGCTAAATCTTGTCTGATATCTAAGCTCCTAAAGACAAACCCAGAAACACCAGAGTGACAGTGAGTCCTCCTGGTCCAGTGACAGAACACAGTAATGTTACTCTGACCTGCAGCAGTGATGCCGACCCAGCTGTACAGCACTACCACTGGTATAAAGCTGATGGAGGAACTCTCACTCGAGACAGAAACTCTGCTGTTTTAAACATGAAAGTCTCTAGAGAAACTCCTGCTGTTTTCTGTCAGGCTCAGAATGAACTTGGGACTGAAAACTCCACCCTCACTGAGCTGGATGTACAGTGTATGTATTCAGTTTTATATTTATTTCATGCTGCATGATACTGTTTAAAGTATATTGTAGCCTGACAACATATACAATCCAAAGAATAAGATATTCATGCTGAAAAAGTTAGAGATAAGTTTATTTGCAGTGGCCCATGGCTTGTGTGAAGTATCACATTGAAACGATCTCTTTTGCAGAAATCCTTTATTCTAAACAATCTTGGTGGTGGCCGTTTACACATTTCCGCTCTCTATTCAGTTTTCAAATGCCCATATAATCTACAACTTTAAAATTGTATTGTAAAAGAGACTCAGTATTAATTATTCCATATGTTGCTTTGCCCGTCATTTACCAGATTGGTTTATTCCACTATTGTTAGCCCCGCCCGTAGAAGACATTTGATTAGAAATAGTCTTATGAAGTTTTTTAGCCAATACTGATATCTGATATTTTCTGTGTTCTGGCCGATAAACAATATTTGCTGAAGTAATATAAAAATAAAGATAAACTGCAGAACAGATAAGCCCCGCCTCTTCATAGTGACATTTCACAACAACAAACAACAGATTTTCATTAACATGTTTTTATTTTTTGAAAATCTAAAATATTTGGAACCTTTTTACATTTAGAGTCTTCATCCATCTTCTTCCGCTTATCCGGGGGCAGGTAGCGGGGGAAGCATTCTAAGCAGGGACTCTCAGACTTCCCCCTCCCCAGACACTTCCTCCAACACCTCCGGGGGGATCCAGAGGCGTTCCCAGGGCAGCCGAGAGACATAGTCCCTCCAGAGTGTCCTGGGTCTTCCGCGGGGCCTCTTCCCTTTGGGACATGGCAGAAATACGCCGGGACTGATCACGCAGGCTGTGGTACGCAGCCTGCGTGATCCTCCTGCGTCTCACCCCGTTTTTTCCCATGCTGGTTGGTTTTATTAGATATTCTGGAATAGGCGGGTCACATTTCTCATTGGTCAGCTTCACATCAAGGCACTTGTTTTACAGCTGGTATTTTTCCTAGAGATCAAGCCTTGGGTAAACATTACCCAAACTCCTCTGGGCTGTCACACCCCCTCCTGGGGCAACATTATTTGGCCCATCTTTACGACCCCTTCACTGCAGTTTTTCACACACCCATTCTTCTCTTAGACTAATGATGCAGATAAAATATCACTATTATGCAGATAAAATACATCACAGAAATATAATCATATATTCACATTTTTATCACATTTCCCTCCTGTTTATCAAAGCATTCGTCTACTGTCTCATATGCCAAACACATTACTCTTTTCAGTTTTCAACATGTCTTTCATATTGTTGTTACAATGACACTTTTACACTCAAAAAGTGTCATGGAATTAGACATACACCGATGCTATTCCGTAACACATCGAGAACACAATTCAACTTAGAATATGAAACGACACAGAAATATCAGACATTTGTATGGCAAGCTTGGGAGAAAACGCCGGGCTGTGTCAGCCAAGCTGTTATAAGCAGCCTGCGTGACCCTCCTGCGTCTCACCCCGTTTTTTCCCATGCTGGTTGGTTTTATTAGATATTCTGGAATAGGCGGGTCACATTTCCCATTGGTCAGCTTCACATCAAGGCACTTGTTTTACAGCTGGTATTTTTCCTATAGATCAAGCCTTGGGTAAACATTACCCAAACTCCTCTGGGCTGTCACCCCCCCTCGGGTAAACATCCTTTGGCCCATCTTTACGACCCCTTCACAAATGCAGTTTGTCACACACCCGTTCTTTTCTTAGACTAATGATGCAGATAAAATATCACTATTATGCAGATAAAATACATCACAGAAATATAATCATATATTCACATTTTATCACATTTCCCTCCTGTTTATCAAAGCATTAGTCACTGTCTCATATGCCAAACATATTACTCTTTTCAGTTTTCAACATGTCTTTCATATTGGTGTTAAAATGACACTTTTACATTCAAAATGAATGCACAGTCTTCAAACATTGAACACACTTCTTTTCTCTCGGCCCACAACATTTCTACTGCATTACTGTCCTAAATTTTGAGTCAGATTGGTCAATCTCTGTAATTTGACAAACAGACAATTTGTCTTGTCTATAATTTGTCCGGTGTGATGGGAAATATAGAAGTACAAGCGGAAAGCCCTTAAACCCGCTGCTCTCTGGTCAGTCAGTTTGACTCATCAGGGACCTCTCTGGACACCCCAATAGAATCAAATACGTAGTATCAGGTGCTACTGGAACCAGATTGTCCACTAACCTCTCGACCTTGACCCTGCGGTATGGTTATGGGTGATGCTGATCACAAAAGAGATACATAGGCACAACGTCCTAATCCCTTTGTTTCCAAGCCCTCAGCACTATGTGCCCACACCACCATACGTCCTCGCTTGGTTCTTAAGAGACCTTCTTCCGCTGCTCGCTTCGGTCACACCTATGACACATATGAACTGGTACATTTCCCATCTCAATTCATAATCTCATTAACATTGCATGTAGTTATGTTGTAGCAGATAAAAAGGCACTCTCTTAGGTAGTGAAACAACTGTGGCTGTGGTGTAATATGCCATTGTGTTTCTTCAGCTTCTGTCATGTCAATTGTACATTATACATTTCACATAATGCATTATACATTTCATAACCTTTCATGTTGATCACTTATTTTCTTCCCTTCTATTTTCCCATTTACCGGTATACACAGTTGTGTATGTTGATCGATTGTCCCGATTGTCCCGTGCATAATACAGGTGTTCAGCACCCATATTATCGTCATCGCTGCGATGATGATAACTGTTAATTCTTTTTTCCACAGAGTATGGTACTCTGCGCACCGTAGCCTCTGGCTCTCGTTCATCGTAGCAGAGTATAGTACTTTACGCACTGTGGTCTCTGTGTCCGTTCATCGTAGCAGAGTATCGTACTCTACCGTAGACTCTGGACAAAACTCATACAAACGAAGTCCTGCGTCTGCGATGTTATGGCTCTGCCGCTGTGTTGTCCAGACATTTCTCTCACTTTCCCATGAGAGCACCCATGTTCTCGTCCCTCCAATGGTCGGTGTGTGGCTCTGTCCACCTTGCTCGTCCACTTGGCTCGTCTCTGTAAACACCACATCTCCAACACGTTCTGCTGCGGTGATAAACAAAGTCTTTTCGACAGTTCAGTGTATTTCAAACAGTTTTCTTGTTTCCAATTTTTTTTTGTAATTATTGATTCGGAATATTTGTTTACTCGTACATCCCTCCTTTTTAATAAATGGCCTTGCCCATTTGTCAAACTTCTACATTTAAACAAAATTCAATAATCCAGATAGTTTACAACGTTCACTAATCCAAGATGTAATCAAGGAAGAGATGGAATTGCGTCTGTCACTCCAACTCCGCAATGTCACCTCTTGACCTTTCACAGTTCAGTGGTCACATCCCTGGCTGAGCCCCCCTTCCATGGCGCTGGGCTCCCCCCTGTGTGGGTCAATCAGTCTATGTGTGTAATCTTACACTTCCCAAACCTATCTGTTTTACCACCATTTGTTTCAAACTCTAAAAATGTTTCAAACTCTAAATGTTTCAAACTCTAAATGTTTCACGTATGCGCGCGTATGTATGTATGTATGTATGTATGTATGTGTGTGCAATACAAATACATCAAACTATAATAATGATCTCAATAATTCCCCCCGTTGAGCTGGCCATAAGGGTCTGTTCACAACTTAGAGTATTCTTCACATAATTAATAATTTCACATCTCCTCTGTTTGTGTGGCCTGTATTAGGTCACACATCTAATGTAATATGTGCTAATCTTCTATATGTGCTTCAGGTGAGTTTCAAACTCAATCTCTCACACCTGCTCATGTGATGCTTTACAAACATTGTGTATTAGTTTGTTCAAACAAGTCTATATGCGTATTAAAAAATCAAATGATTCTAAACCTTCCCCTGGTTATAGGCACATCTCTTTTATCAACCCTTTTTTCCCCCTTGTTGCCTACTTTCCTGTCTTTCCTTTGTCTCTCATCACATCTTCCTCTCTGTCTTCCCCTCTGTTTCTCTCTCTCTTCCTCTCTGTCTCGGAGGAAACACCCATTTCCAAATTTCTAAACCTGCTCTTTCTTTCTCTCTTTCAATTACTCTTACCCTCACTTGTAACCTGCTTTTACTTTCTCATTGCTGCTGATATAACTATCAGACGCTGCATCCCCTGGGATTCCACTGTTCTTCACTCCTCCTGTTTAGTTCCCGTTATCACTGGTTTCATAACTTCTATAACGTCTAAATTTAGATGATATTGTCTAATTTAAATCTATTCAATTCTTGATTGAATCTCAACAATCCTTCAGGTATTTACTTTAGAATGTCAAATTATTTCCCTGTTAATGTTAACTTTTCCTATTACTCATCAGTCAACCCCCCCTGAGGTGTTGCCGTTGGTGTCCCTGTGATCCGTAAAGATAACAACATCTGCTCCATCCTGAGTCCTCTCCCCAAATTATTTCCCAGTCAATAGCCCCTTATCTCTGACTATCTTTTATGACTTGGTGTCCTCCCACTTCTGCGTCAATTGCCCTAGTTAATGACACAGTCATGTCTTTCCAAGGAGGACATTGGCACATCACTCTTTAACTTATTCCCTCACTTACGTCTACATCGCAATACGAGGTTTCCTGATGATAATACAAATAAATAAGTTACTGATATAACTTTTACTTTACTTTCTGCCCGTTCTACTCCTATGTCCAAAAACATCAGTAGTCACTCATTTACCCATATTATCACTTCCAGGCCCGTGCCTGTATTTGATCCTAAATTTAAAAACTGTTCTGTCTTTTCGTCCTGTACTTTCATCTAGTCATGCATTAAGTCCAAAAAGATAATTTTTGTCAAGTCCAAAAATAAAACAAAACAAAACACAACGTAGCTTTGTTCTGTGCACTCAAAAAACACGACTTTTGTATTCTATGTCGGGGACAGGAAGTGTCCTGTCTTGTGATCACATTCCCCAAAAAATTGGCCATCTATAAAAATCTGAATTAATCTTCATCTCTTATCAAGTTTAATACAATCTTTATAATTGATTGTTGTCAATCAAACAAAACCCTTAAAATTTGTTAAAATACTAAAATTTAAACCAGATGGGTTTAGTTCCTAATTCATTCACGTTCAGAGCGTCCTCTGAACTGCTTTCCCTTCTCCTGCCTTGTTGACCCCCCTTATCTCCCCCTCTCTGCCACGTCATCTGAGCACGCTGGAAGTCTCCCTCCAAAATCCTCTTATGACTTTTCCTTTGTCTTTTAGTCTTACAGTTTGGGGTGATAATTCTGGCATTATGTGGTCTCGGTCGTCTGAGAGAAATGCTGCTTGCTTTACAGTCACGGTCAATGTCAAGCTTCTAGAGAAAATTCCTTATTAGATTCCTCCGGACATAAACGTGGTGTTTAATGATTCACCCGTGACTGCAAATTTTAGATCTCTCAGAATAACGCCTTGTGACCCGTATGATTAATTGTGATTCACACTTGTTAGTTAATCACTTATTAATCCTCATTCACACTTCCTCTCTTACTTACTTCGCTCGTGCACAGCGCTTACATTCAGACATCTTTATGTCAGTAACAACTCGGCATAAGGCATCATAACTTTCTTTCGGTGAGAAACTTAACTCGTGGTGAGCAATTTAACTCCTTTATGTGAGAAACCTATCTACACAAAGCCAACCAATATTTTTCCAGCAATATTAAACTCCCTGCTTATGTGAGAAACTTATCTCGTCCATAAGCTTACAACATTTCCTCAGTAATATCAAACTGGGCATAAGAGCCTACAATATTTCCTCAGTAATATCAAACTGGGCTATAAAAGCCTACAATATTTCACAGTAATACTAAACTGGGCAAATAGCCAAACAATATTTCACAGTAATACTAAACTGGGCATTTAGCCAAACAATATTTCACAGTAATACTAAACTGGGCATTTAGCCAAACAATATTTCACAGTAATACTAAACTGGGCATATAGCCAAACAATATTTCACAGTAATATTAAACTGGGCATCCACCAACAATATTTCACAGTAATATTAAACTGGGCATCCACCAACGATATTTTTTTCAGTAATATCAAACTAATGCATAAAACGTTTTATGGCTAACTCTTTCACACACAAAGTTATTTCTGACCTTCTTTGTCGCCTGTGTTCTCCTGCTGCCTCGAAACGACGCACTCTCCTTGCGGAGAATGAGGTGCGATTGGCGGCCATGGGAAAAGTGGACTTCCTTTCTGCTGTGCACACAGACTTTCACTGATTCATCCGTCAATCTCCGCGAAGGGGCTGCTTGTCGTCCGGCTCGATAGGACCAGAAAATGTCATGGAATTGAGACATGCACCGATGCTATTCCGTAACACATCGAGAACACAATTCAACTTAGAATATGAAACGACACAGAAATATCAGACATTTGTATGGCAAGCTTGGGAGAAAACGCCGGGACTGATCACGCAGGCTGTGGTACGTAGCCTGCGTGATCCTCCTGCGTCTCACCCCGTTTTTTCCCATGCTGGTTGGTTTTATTAGATATTCTGGAATAGGCGGGTCACATTTCTCATTGGTCAGCTTCACATCAAGGCACTTGTTTTACAGCTGGTATTTTTCCTAGAGATCAAGCCTTGGGTAAACATTACCCAAACTCCTCTGGGCTGTCACACCCCCTCCTGGGGCAACATTCTTTGGCCCATCTTTACGACCCCTTCACTGCAGTTTGTCACACACCCGTTCTTCTCTTTGACTAATGATGCAGATAAAATATCACTATTATGCAGATAAAATACATCACAGAAATATAATCATATATTCACATTTTATCACACATCAGGAGCAGTCTTCCAATGCTACACTAAAACTGAGACTTTTCTGCAATAACCTTTTTCTCAATACACACACCTTGTATCTTAATATTCTATTGTTTTCACCTTTCACAGATCAACCCCAAAACACCACAGTCACAGTGACCCCTAGTGGTCCAGTGGAAGAACATTGTAATGTGACTTTAACCTGTCACAGTGAAGCCAACCCAGCAGTAAAACATTATCACTGGTATAAAGAGGATAAAGGAACTTATACTCTGATTGGAACCTCAGCGATGTTAAACATTACAGTCTCTAAAGATACCACTAGTGTTCTCTGTGAAACTCAGACTGATCTTGGAACTGATCGCTCCTCCCTCACTCAGCTGCTTGTCAAATGTATGTATTCTCATATTTTTTTAAATGTTGCACTCCTTTTGGACCAGCGCTAAATCATGTCTAATATCTAACCTCCTAAAGACAAACCCAGAAACACCAGAGTGACAGTGAGTCCTCCTGGTCCAGTGACAGAACACAGTAATGTTACTCTGACCTGCAGCAGTGATGCCGACCCAGCTGTACAGCACTACCACTGGTATAAAGCTGATGGAGGAACTCTCACTCGAGACAGAAACTCTGCTGTTTTAAACATGAAAGTCTCTAGAGAAACTCCTGCTGTTTTCTGTCAGGCTCAGAATGAACTTGGGACTGAAAACTCCACCCTCACTGAGCTGGATGTACAGTGTATGTATTCATTTTTATATTTATTTATTTTTGTTGATTTCTGAGTCATTTCCTCCACTTTTAGGGTCGACACTGTTGGACCTTTGTATCATCTTTTGGCCATTTTAAGAGCAGTCCCACTGACTTTCCTTCCAATAATCACACTTTTAGTTTTTTTTTACGTTTTTCTTCCACTGTCCCCGCTACATCTCTTAAAAATACACTAGAAATATGATCTGCCCTAATCACAGACTGTATGTTCTGTATCTCCAGCTTGACATAAAATAAAGACCACTAAAAAAGGACGTTTAGTGCAGTGGTTTTTAGACTGTGGTGCTTCTTCAGGATGTTCTTCGATTCCTCTGTAGCTTTAGAGTCGATTGAATCCATATTTTTTGGGTCATCTGTGTTTAAAGCGTGTAAAGCAATGGTGTTGACCCGGTTGAGTGCCTGATTAGGCCTGAAATAATCCTGTTTTAGACCAGGTTTAGATCTGGTGGTACGCAAAAGGCCAATTGTATTCTTAACTTATTCATAGGTTTCTTGCTAGGTCAGACAGCCCATGTATTATAACAAAAACAAAACAGCTGTATAATTCTCTCTTTCTAAAAAAAAAATAAAAAAATAGTTTGTGTCTATAGGAATTTTCTGTTTAGCATCTCTCAAATATCCCTGTGACATTCACAGCGTTAACTGCTTCTGCACTTCTGATTAACCGTGTTTCATTCTTTCCTCTTGGGTGACAAGCAATAGATAATGTGACCATTTACCTCTTGTCCTGATGATTTAAGCTCTGTGAACACCAATTGAAGCCAGGGGGGAGGTTTGTCTTTAAGGCTTGGAGAGCGTCATGGCCCCTCAAAAGATGCAATATTCCCAAACTCGCCCCGTTCGATTGATCTCATACAAAGAGAACCTGAGCTCACAACCATGTATGTGCAATGTACAGGGGACATGAGCCAGTGTATGTTAGTGTAAGTAAGTGTATGTTACGCTCTGGACACATTTGCGGTCCCTCTAGCTTCTCATACGGCGCGTTAACCTTCTATAGAAATTGTGAAATTGCTAGTAAAATGTTAGCACTGGTAACACTGCTATGTTAAAAGTCAGAGGCTTTTGCTACAGGACTTTCTGGCTTTTGTGTGTGCTGTGATTTGTTCAGAAGATGTTTTAGAGGCATGGTCACCGATTTATGATTTTTTTAAGTGAGACACACACCCTGGGTGCATGTGAACACACGGTGTGTCTGCATTGCTTCACCTCTGTACCTCAAGCCCACCGGAGCTGTATTTACAGCAGTCAATGGTTTACAGCCGCCTGCAGCTGTATTTTGTAGTGAATGTGCTAACCCTGTTCAGCAGCACTCGAACTCTATTGCAACCCTTGTACACTGCATGACACAGGCCTACAGAGGAGCCAAAATCTTGCCAGATAAAAAAAAAATGTGACTGAAATTTCTGTCAGAATTTGACATCTCGTAACATACACCCAGCATAAGTACCAAGTGTCGTTCTCAAAGGAGTGCTCTGATTGGTCATGAGATTCCAGCTGGGCAACAGATGGTACGTCATGGTGGCAGTAGCTCAGAGGAAGAGCGCTCGTCTTTTGATCCAAAGATCGAATCCCGCTCTCTCCTGGTAGAGCGGTCAGATCCACTGACCCACAGGTTGGTGGTGCGATCGCAGCTGCCTCAGGTGAATACTGCCATTATATCCTTGGGCGAGACACCCGCTTCTTCCCCAGTTTCTGCGAACATCTTGTGTGTGATTGTGTCTGTGAATGTCTGACTGGTTCCTTGATGTAAAGCGCTTTGACTGTAGGAAAGAGCTATAGTAATGTGACCATTTGTAACCATTTAGTAGCATGCAGTGCCAAGCTACCATTAGCCTTCTTGCATCTTTTTATTTTAAATTTGGGCCACTTTATTCTCTTCCATGTCTTTGTGTCTATATTGGGTATTCAGCATGTTTTCTCTTGAGGTAAGAGAAAAAGCAGTATAATAATTCATGGGAGTTCCCTTGGATATCATGCACATGTGTGAAACGTTACATTTGAATATGAATATATTTGAATATGACAGGTGATTTGGATTTCAGCTCTAGTTGTCCTTGCGATGGTGAAGGACAAATTAGTGAGTGCAGCTTTAGCTTAACTCCTTGTTGTTGCTCAGTCCTGGTTTCATCCCCTGGTATTTGTCCGAGGAGGTATGAGTTTAATGCCTTACAGTGGAGCAAAGGCAAGGAGATGGTGGACTCATCACCAAAAAAGTTACATTGTGCGCAGTAAAGTTCAATTGACTTCCAATGTAAAATACACACAAATGAATAAATAATCAAGATAAACTTAGTCAAAAAGTATAAGTCTCCATCTGCATACTCATGGAAATATTTCTGACCAATCCATCATCTCTGAGAGTTTTTGTTTAATATTTAATTATTCATACATTTTATGCAGTATTTTCTCTTTTGGCATCTTGTATCCAAATTGTTTTGCACCATCATAGTGTGACACATCAACACCTTTTTCTCATTCTATTGTTTTCACCTTTCACAGATCAACCCCAGAACACCACAGTCACAGTGACCCCTAGTGGTCCAGTGGAAGAACATAGTAATGTGACTTTAACCTGCCACAGTGAAGCCAACCCAGCAGTAAAACATTATCACTGGTATAAAGAGGATAAAGGAACTTATACTCTGATTGGAACCTCAGCGGTGTTAAACATTACAGCCTCTAAAGATACCACTAGTGTTCTCTGTGAAACTCTGACTGATCTCGGAACTGATCGCTCCTCCCTCACTCAGCTGCTTGTCAAATGTATGTATTATATATATTTTTTAATTTTGCACTCTTTTGGAACCAGCGCTAAATCATGTCTAATATCTAACCTCCTAAAGACAAACCCAGAAACACCAGAGTGACAGTGAGTCCTCCTGGTCCAGTGACAGAACACAGTAATGTTACTCTGACCTGCAGCAGTGATGCCGACCCAGCTGTACAGCACTACCACTGGTATAAAGCTGATGGAGGAACTCTCACTCGAGACAGAAACTCTGCTGTTTTAAACATGAAAGTCTCTAGAGAAACTCCTGCTGTTTTCTGTGAGGCTCAGAATGAACTTGGGACTGAAAACTCCACCCTCACTGAGCTGGATGTACAGTGTATGTATTCAGTTTTATGTTTGTTTCATGCTGCATGATACTGTTTAAAGTATATTGTAGCCTGACAACATATACAATCCAAAGAATAAGATATTTATGCTGAAAAAGTTAGAGATAAGTTTATTTGCAGTGGCCCATGGCTTGTGTGAAGTATCACATTGAAACGATCTCTTTTGCAGAAATCCTTTATTCTAAACAATCTTTGTGGTGGCCGTTTACACATTTCCGCTCTCTATTCAGTTTTCAAATGACCATATAATCTATAACTTTAAAATTGTATTGTAAAAGAGACTCAGTATTAATTATTCCATATGTTGCTTTGCCCGTCATTTACCAGATTGGTTTATTCCACTATTGTTAGTCCCGCCCGTACAAGACATTTGATTAGAAATAGTCTAATGAAGTTTTTTAGCCAATACAATACTGATATCTGATATTTTCTGTCTTCTGGCCGATAAACAATATTTGCTGAAGTAATAGAAATAATTCATAGTGACATTTCACAACAACAAACAACAGATTTTCATTAACATGTTTTTATTTTTTGAAAATCTAAAATATTTGGAACCTTTTTACATTTAGAGTCTTCATCCATCTTCTTCCGCTTATCCGGGGGCAGGTAGCGGGGGAAGCATTCTAAGCAGGGACTCTCAGACTTCCCCCTCCCCAGACACTTCCCCCAACACCTCCGGGGGGATCCAGAGGCGTTCCCACGGCAGCCGAGAGACATAGTCCCTCCAGCGTGTCCTGGTCTTCCCCGGGGCCTCTTCCCTTTGGGACATGGCAGAAATACCTCCCAAGGGAGGCGCCCAGGACCTCCTCCAGTGTGACTGAGTTCCTCACCCTATCTAACAGGGAGCGCCCAGCCAGCCTGCAGAGGAAACTCATTTCGACCACTTGTATCCGCGATCTTGTCCTTTCGGTCAGTACTCAAAGCTCATGACCAGTGGTCCCCAAACTACGGCCCGCGGGCCACATCCGGCCCGTTGGGCCTTTCAATCCGGCCCGCCAAGCTTGTCCAAGTTATATTGAAAATTAAAAAAAATGAAATAAAAAAAAAATCGTTTTAATGTTTTGCCGTAGGCTTTATTAGACAGTAGATGCAATGAGAAAGAAAGGAAGGGGAATGATGAGAGAGAAAGGAGGACATGCAGCAAATGTTGTAGTCGGGATTCAAACTCACGATACTGTGAGTGGCCGTTCATTTTACCTTTCGCCTGTAATGCCCACATTTCCCCAAGAGATGGCACTGTTCCCTCTAAGCTGCGCAGCTGCGCACTGCTCGCACATAGTGCACTGCTCGCACATAGTCATAATGCGCGCACAAGAAAATCTATGGCGCGCAGAAAATAAAATTCTCCACAAACGGCCACCGGAGCCAATCAAGCAGGAAGCGCAAGTGTTTGACACTGAAGAAGACTCTTGTGGACAGTAGAGGACAGTAGATAATTAATCATTATTTAATGCATTTGGAAAACAATTTGTACATTGAGCCTTGCATTTGTTGCTTTGTTACAAGTTACAGGTCAAATCTTGCGTGTAATTTATAGTAATTCATTAGTTCACACAAACACACCATATTTTCCTGGCCCGGCCCCTCGGCCAAATTTTAGAACCCAATGTGGCCCTCGAGTCAAAAAGTTTGGGGACCACTGCTCATGACCATAGGTGAGGGCAGGAACGTAGATTGACCAGTAAATCAAGAGCTTTGTCTTTCGACTCAGCTCCTTCTTCACCACAACAGTCCGATGCAGCGACTGCATCACTGCAGATGCTGCACCAATCCGCCTGTCAATCTCACATTCCATCCTTGCCTCACTCGTGAACAAGACCCAAAAATACTTCCTCCACTTGGGACAAGGACTCCCCAACCACCCAGAGAGGGCAAGCCACCTTTTTCTGGGTTGAGAACAATGGCCTCGGATTTGGAGGTACTGATTCTCATCCCAGCCGCTTCACACTCGGCTGCAAACCGTCCCAGTGCATGTTGCAGGTCCGGGTTTGATGGAGCCATCAGGGCAACATCGTCTGCAAACTGTAGAGATGAGATCCTGTGGTCCCCAAACCGGACACCCTACCTGTCATTGGTCTCAGGAGTCCTACAAGCCAAAGAAGACTGATAGGCCTCATTCTTCAGCCTGATAGTATCCCTTATTTCCGCTGTCCACCACCAGGTTCGGGGGTTGCCGCAACGACAGGCACCTGAGACCTGGCAACCACAGCTTTGAGCAGCCACATTGACAATGGAGGTCAAGAACATGGTCCACTCAATGTCCCCAGCCTCCCCCGGGATCAAGGAGAAGCTCTCCCGGAGGTGTGAGTTGACGACTCTGCTGACAGAGGGTTCTGCAAGACGTTCCCAACGGACCCTCACAATGCGCTTGGGTCTGTCAAGTTTGTACGGCTTCCTCCTCTGCCAGCGGATCCAACTCACCACCAGGTGGTGATCGGTTGACAGCTCTTCCCCTCTCTTCACCCGAGTGTCCAAGACACTCGGCCGGAGGTCAGATGACACAAGTCGATCATTGATCTTCAGCCTAGGGTGTCCTGGTGCCACGTGCACTGATGGACACCCTTGTGCTTGAACATGGTGTTCTTTATGGATAATCCTTGGCTAGCACAGAAGTATAATAACTGAACACTGCTCTCCACATGTCACTGTTGTTGCCCACATGGGCGTTGAAGTCCCCCAGTAGAACAACAGAGTCCCCAGTTGGTGCACATTTAGAGTCTTAATTGATCAAATAATCACAACTTAGTACAGGAAAGTGGTTGGGGATAGTGTGTAGATGAAAACAGGATTACTGAAACATCCATGAATCAATCAAAATGTTATAATAGCTATATCTGAACCAATAAAACAGATATAAACTCCACTTCTCTATTAACCATTTAATTAAATATACATTTGATCAAGTCTTGTACATCCAAATAGCTGAAGTCCTCTCTGTGGTTCAGTCTTCCATTTCATTATTTGGCCACATTATGTCATGGAATTGAGACATGCACCGATGCTATTCCGTAACACATCGAGAACACAATTCAACTTAGAATATGAAACGACACAGAAACATACATTTGTATGGCAAGCTTGGGAGAAAACGCCGGGACTGATCACGCAGGCTGTGGTAAGCAGCCTGCGTGATCCTCCTGCGTCTCACCCTGTTTTTTCCCATGCTGGTTGGTTTTATTAGATATTCTGAAATAGGCGGGTCACATTTCTCATTGGTCAGCTTCACATCAAGGCACTTGTTTTACAGCTGGTATTTTTCCTAGAGATCAAGCCTTGGGTAAACATTACCCAAACTCCTCTGGGCTGTCACACCCCCTCCTGGGGCAACATTCTTTGGCCCATCTTTACGACCCCTTCACTGCAGTTTGTCACACACCCGTTCTTCTCTTTGACTAATGATGCAGATAAAATATCACTATTATGCAGATAAAATACATCACAGAAATATAATCATATATTCACATTTTATCACACATCAGGAGCAGTCTTCCAATGCTACACTAAAACTGAGACTTTTCTGCAATAACCTTTTTCTCAATACACACACCTTGTATCTTAATATTCTATTGTTTTCACCTTTCACAGATCAACCCCAAAACACCACAGTCACAGTGACCCCTAGTGGTCCAGTGGAAGAACATAGTAATGTGACTTTAACCTGTCACAGTGAAGCCAACCCAGCAGTAAAACATTATCACTGGTATAAAGAGGATAAAGGAACTTATACTCTGATTGGAACCTCAGCGGTGTTAAACATTACAGTCTCTAAAGATACCACTAGTGTTCTCTGTGAAACTCAGACTGATCTTGGAACTGATCGCTCCTCCCTCACTCAGCTGCTTGTCAAATGTATGTATTCTCATATTTTTTTAAATGTTGCACTCCTTTTGGACCAGCGCTAAATCATGTCTAATATCTAACCTCCTAAAGACAAACCCAGAAACACCAGAGTGACAGTGAGTCCTCCTGGTCCAGTGACAGAACACAGTAATGTTACTCTGACCTGCAGCAGTGATGCCGACCCAGCTGTACAGCACTACCACTGGTATAAAGCTGATGGAGGAACTCTCACTCGAGACAGAAACTCTGCTGTTTTAAACATGAAAGTCTCTAGAGAAACTCCTGCTGTTTTCTGTCAGGCTCAGAATGAACTTGGGACTGAAAACTCCACCCTCACTGAGCTGGATGTACAGTGTATGTATTCATTTCCATTATTGATTTATTTTTGTTGCATTCTGTTTCCTTCACTTGTGGGTTCGACACTGTTGTACCTTTGTATCATCTTTTGGCCATTTTAAGAGCAGTCCCACTGACTTTCCATCCACACTTTTAGGTTTTTACGCTTTTCTTCCACTGCCCCCGCTACATCGCTTAAAAATACACTAGAAATATGATCTGCCCTAATCACAGACTGTATGTTCTGTATCTCCAGCTTGACATAAAATAAAGGCCACTGAAAAAGGACGTTTAGTGCAGTGGTTTTTAGACTGTGGTGCTTCTTCAGGACGTTCTTCGATTCCTCTGTAGCTTTAGAGTCGATTGAATCCATATTTTTTGGGTCATCCGTTTTTTAAAGCGTGTAAAGCAATGGTGTTGACCCGGTTGAGTGCCTGATTAGACCTGAAATAATCCTGTTTTGGACCAGGTTTAGATCTGGTGGTACACAAAAGGCCAATTATTAACTTATTCATAATTTACTTGCTAGGTCAGCCAGCCCCTGTATTAAAACAAAAACAAAACAGCTGTATAATTCTCTCTTTCTCAAAAAAAACAAAATCTTCCTCAAGTTTGTGTCCATAGGAATTTGCTGTTTGGCATCTCTCAAATATCCCTGTGACATTCACTGCGTTAACTGCTTCTGCACTTCTGATTAACCGTGTTTCATTCTTTCCTCTTGGGTGACTGGTTCCTTGATGTAAAGCGCTTTGACTGCCTTCAAGGCAGAAAGGCGATAGATAATGTGACCATATACCTCTTGTCCTGATTATTCAAGCTCTGTGAACACCAATTGAAGCCAGGGGGGAGGTTTGTCTTTAGGCCGTGGCTGCAGAGCCGCGGCGCGGTCAAAGGGCCGAGCAGTTTCAGGAACCGCGGCACTGCCATATAGCCTCATGGCTAACCCTAACCCTAACCTTAACCTTAACCTTACCTTAACCTTAACCTTAACCTTAACCTTAACCTTAACCTTAACCTTAACCTTAACCTTAACCTTAACGGTCTAAAACAGTGCTAAAACGCGGTCAAATAGCGCAGCAGTTTCAGGAGCCGCGGCGCGCGGCCGGCACAAAATAACATGGCAGTTTCGGCCGCGCGCCGCGGCTCTGTAGACACTCCCTTGTCTTTAAGGCTTGGAGAGCGTCATGGCCCCTCAAAAGATGCAATATTCCCTAACTCGCCCCGTTCGATTGAACGCATACAAACAGTGTTGGGAAAGTTCACTTTCTACATGAACTAGTTCAGTTCATAGTTCACACATTTTAAAATTTTGAACTAAGTTCACAGCTCCAAAAAATGAACTAGTTCAGTTATTTTTTTCAATATTATGCAATAATTTTTCTAAATTATTTCCACAGCCCAAATACAACCACAGGCAGCAATTATTGTATTAGTTTAATGCTGCAATTATGTGTCAGATTTCATCTTCATATCCAATTTTGAATCCTTCCCCAGGATTTACATTCACATTGAAGGGACAGACTTCCCTCATGTGCTGTCCATTCAGTCCACTCTATCAGCAGTTGCAGCTTTCAACCCCACAGTATATTCTTAAAAACATGAGGGAAAACTTGCTGGGCAAAGTTTGTACAGAAATGTTAGATTGTTCCCATCCTCACCGACCTTATCATAAAACTCACGTAACTGGTCGTAGAAGGGCGACTCCTGCTGCTCTTTTGACTACACGTTGCGGTCGCCTCAATGCTGCTTTTTGTTTTGATGCGCATGCGCAGCGCGGTGCGACACGCGAAATCTGTCTTGTCTCCGCGATCTATCGCCTCTACAACTCTGGAGCTCTCACACTTGCCAGACATAGGCTCTTTTTGGGCAACTTAACGGTGTGTTTTTCGCCTGGAAGTCTCTAGAAATCTGACACTTTATTGAACGAAAATAAAAAGAACGAATTTGCCGTTCACAGACACCAGAATGAACATGTTCACATTATCGTTCGTCAGCAGTAAAACCGTATGTTCAGTTCAAGTTCACCAAAATTATGAACGCGTTCATTGAACGAAAGTTCATGAACGCGTTCATAATTTTGGCACAACACTGCATACAAAGAGAACCTGAGCTCACAACCATGTATGTGCAATGTACAGGGGACATGAGGCAGTGTATGTTAGTGTAAGTAAGTGTATGTTACGCTCTGGACACATTTGCGGTCCCTCTAGCTTCTCATACGGCGCGTTAACCTTCTATAGAAATTGTGAAATTGCTAGTAAAATGTTAGCACTGGTAACACTGCTATGTTAAAAGTCAGAGGCTTTTGCTACAGGACTTTCTGGCTTTTGTGTGTGCTGTGATTTGTTCCGAAGATGTTTTAGAGGCATGGTCACCGATTTATTATTTTTTTAAGTGAGACACACACCGGATGCATGTGAACACACACGGTGTGTCTGCATTGCTTCACCTCTGTACCTCCAGCCCACCGTAGCTGTATTTACTGCAGTCAATGGTTTACATTTAGAGTCTTCATCCATCTGTATACTCATGGAATTATTCATTTCTGACCGATCCCTCAATTCCTAGAGTCTTTGTTTAACATTTAATTATCCATGCGTTTTATACAGTATTTTATCTTTTGGCACATTGTATCCAAATTGTTTTGCACCATCATAGTGTGACACATTAACAGCTTTTTCTCATTCTATTGTGTTCACCTTTCACAGATCAACCCCAAAACACCACAGTCACAGTGACCCCTAGTGGTCCAGTGGAAGAACATAGTAATGTGACTTTAACCTGCCACAGTGAAGCCAACCCAGCAGTAAAACATTATCACTGGTATAAAGAGGATAAAGGAACTTATACTCTGATTGGAACCTCAGCGGTGTTAAACATTACAGCCTCTAAAGATACCACTAGTGTTCTCTGTGAAACTCAGACTGATCTTGGAACTGATCGCTCCTCCCTCACTCAGCTGCTTGTCAAATGTATGTATTATATATATTTTTTTAATTTTGCACTCTTTTGGAACCAGCGCTAAATCATGTCTAATATCTAACCTCCTAAAGACAAACCCAGAAACACCAGAGTGACAGTGAGTCCTCCTGGTCCAGTGACAGAACACAGTAATGTTACTCTGACCTGCAGCAGTGATGCCGACCCAGCTGTACAGCACTACCACTGGTATAAAGCTGATGGAGGAACTCTCACTCGAGACAGAAACTCTGCTGTTTTAAACATGAAAGTCTCTAGAGAAACTCCTGCTGTTTTCTGTCAGGCTCAGAATGAACTTGGGACTGAAAACTCCACCCTCACTGAGCTGGATGTACAGTGTATGTGGCTTTGATGTTTATCAGGTCGACTTTGTTTCATGATGACATACATAGTTCTTATTTGATTCTTTCATCCACAGTTCCTCCTCAGATCCTGAGCTCCTCGAACTGCACTGGAGACTCTTCACAGATCAGCTGTGTGTGTGAGACTGAGGGGAACCCCTTTCCTCTGATACAGTGGAGTTTTCCAGGAGTCTCTCCAAACATCTCCATCAGCAGTGAGCCTCTGAGTGACAAAGCTCTAAGAAGTGTCCTCACTGTTATTAAACCTCAGTGGAAAGACTCAGTCACTTTAGTCTGTCACAGCAGCAACTCTCTGGGATCTCACAAAGAGCAACTTCATGCACAATCATTTCAACAGTCATTTCAACAATCAGGTTTGTAGTTCTGTCACTCTCTTTGTTTCCATTAATCCGCGGATAAATTCTTTTTTAAATTAAATTTTAAAGCTTTTATCTTTTTATCTTGTTGTAAATGGTTTGAGCAGCAGCATTTATACTCACCTGAGCTCACATTGGTCCTTTGAGTTATAACTCAAACTATACCTCCCCTTGACAATTTCACTCTTAATTCTAATGCTAATGCTTAGCGAGGTCCGGCCATCTCTTCTTTGGCGCTGCCAAGTACCTCAATAACATTTTACTGGCTTTATTTCTACCAAGATCTTATGAGGATAGTGTGCTATGTGTGTATCTTAGACCAGCATTCCTTTACAAAGAAGGGTTTACTTTCTTTTGTTTCTTTCTTTTTTCCTTCACTCCTCTTTCAAACGTCACCATTTTACCCCAATGTCTTCAAACATGAGTTGTTTCAGATGTGCAGTGATTGTAAACTCCAATAGAGACAGTCTTCTGTGTAACGATTGCTTCAATAATGTAATTCTCAAAGAATACACTTAGACATGGGATGAACCAGCGTCTGTCAGAATTCAATTCAATTCAGTTTCAATTTAATTTATTGTTGTGAGGGCGACAGTGAAAAACGGATTAAGCAATGTCTGTACCGGCGAGGGACGATGTTCCAGAGGCCTCTGTCCTTAGACCCTCCTTCTTGGCCAGGAAAAACTACAAAAAACCTTCTTAGGAAAAAGTAGAAAAAAAAGAGAGGAGCATCTGGGTCCACAGGTCCTTGGGGATAGAAGGGAGTGAGAAAAAGAAAAGGCAATGAACAGTTTGCAAGTGGAATTAAATATTAAATATTGTTTGATAGAATAAGTAGTCAGAAGCAGAGGATAGTGCTCAAGTTGCCATACTTCCCCCAGCATAGTTGCTCCTAGGGCAGCGTAACTGAAACTGTAGGTTTATATTTCTGTTCCTAACTGACCTGACCATAAGCGATTTCAAAGAGGAACGTTTTAAGCCTGGACTTAAATGAAGAGACTGTGTCGGCCTCTTTAACATGGACTGGAGCTGATTCTATAACACAGGAACTTGGTAGCTAAACGCTCTACCTCCTACTGTGCTTTTAGAGACTCTTGGGATCACCAGAAAGCCAGCATTTTGAGAGTGAAGAGCTCTGTTTAGATGATATGGTTCTATAGCATCTTTGAGGTAGGATGGGGCCATGTCATTTATGGCTTTGTAAGTCAGGAGTAGGATTTTAAATTTGATTCTAAACTCGACAGGAGCCAGTGGAGGGACTTGAGCACCGGCGTAATGTGCTCTCTTCTTTTAGTTCCTGTTAGTAATCTTGCTGCTGCATTTTGAATCAGTTGAAAGCTTTTTATGGAGCTTTTAGGCAGGATTCTTCTGATTTTGGCTTTATTGCGCAAATGGAAATAGGCTGCTTTACAGGCTTGATTTATGCGCTTTAAATGAGAGCTTCTGGTCAAATAAGAGGTTTTTTACACTAGAACTGGAGGCTACACTGACATTGTCCAGTGTGACAATCTGCTCAGATAAAGTGTCTCGTTGATGTTTAGGGCCCAAATAATTTGTGACTTTAACTAGTGCAGGTTCAGTGCTACGGTGGGATCTGAACCCTGACTGGAAAACTTCAAATAAGTGATTTTCCTGTAGGTGGCGACAATGTTTGACTACAACTGTTTAACTACAATTTTTTCAAGGATTTTAGAGACAAAGGGAAGGTTTGAAATAGGTCTGTAGTTCACCAATCTAGGATCTCTTCTGTGTTTCCGTGCACCAGACTGACACTGACACCATTGTACACTTAATGTACAATGGTGTCAGTCTGTTGAAGGTGCACGGAAACACAGACGAGCGACACAGTGAAGCAAAGTGTTTTCAGCATTCAAGTGTTGATACAGCTTAAACACTCAATAGTTAATTTGAAACGGCGATGGAATTTTGAAAAGGTTTTTTGTTCACATTTAGGAGTTGGATCGGCAGTGACACTTCCACTACTTGTGACCATTATTTTCATTCTGCTGGCCCTGATGGGTGCACTGCTGTATGTTATCAGGTAAGCATTGTACACATTACGAACACATGCCTATACATCAGTTTATGAATGGCATGTTCAATTGTACCTCAATTATTGTAAGATATTTAACCAACTGTATTAATATCATGGGGAGGAAATTCCACTCATGCAAAATTGACTCGACTTTCCACAGTTTTAACATTGTTTTCTCATCAAAAACATACCTACAGTTGAAAGTAGTTTGTATTCATGCTTGTTTCATGAATCCTGTTTAGTAAGTCCTATGATAATTCCCACTGTTGCCAGTAGGTGGAGTTCCAAAACAAAATGAGGGAACGCCAGACTGATAAAAAGTAATGGGTGTTCTCAATCCAAATTATTTTAAGTTCTAAAACATGAGAAGCAGGTACAGCGGTACTCAAGAGCACATTGAAATGCTCAGATGTGTGTCCTTTAACTTGTTCAGGCAAAGTACAGACAACATAACTAGAGCTCAATATTATCTGTTCCACCAAAATGAATACGCTCATTGAACAATGTTGATTGAACAATGTTGAATGAACAATGTTGAATGAACAATGTTGAATGAACAATGTTGTGCTACATTTTTCAGAACTCAAAATGTTCGTCTTAATAAGCGTCAATCTTTTGTGGCCTTGAACCAGATGCCGCCATCAAATGAGGTAATTCTGATAACAACACGTATTTATTAATTTTATTTGTCATCTTTTATTTTGTATTTTTGCCTTTCAGAGGTTTTCTGAGACTGAGTAGCCCAATGCAAGTGAGGTGAGAGCAGAAGAGCAGTGCACTAAACAGTAACGAAGGTAATAGCCAGGCCTCCACCAGAATGCCCTTTACTCCACTGTAAACGGGCAAGAAACAGGAAGAAGGTGCAAGAGGCTGCAGCTCCGACCGAGAGGAGCATTGTGGGAAATGGAGGCAAATATTATGTCTGTGAGAAGCTAGTGGAGTGTGAATATAAATCTAGGAAGCCAGTGAAAAAGACAAAGGAAATAAATGCATTAGATACATACAAACATTACACTGCTACATTGCATATATTAATAGTAGTAGCCTAAGTGTCTAAGTGTGTATTTTTTCTTACTAGTTATGTCTGTATATATAAGACGATACAGTGTATAACATATGTACTATATATATGTAAAAATGATTTTGTTCATAACATTGACTATAAACCTGCACAGCAAGATCTAAGATGTGTTCTTGCTTTATTTCTCTTGAATATCCTCCTTATTAGAAATAGGTATTCTAGTGACTATGATTTCCTGCTGTTGAGGGAATGGGATTATTATTGTTTTGATTATAAAAGGTGGTAGGAAACACCATAAGTTAATACCATTAACAAATTACATCACCATTGGCTTCACGCTTAATAGCCAAATGTCATTATTGAGTGCCTATCAAGGGGACATCTGCTAAATCAAGTTGTATTTTGAGTGATTGATTGATTGATTGATTGATTCATGCATGTTTGATTAATCCTGAGGGGCGTGGTCAGCCTGATAGACCTGTATGTCCGTCAGGTTGACCATGCCTAAAAACCACAGCTCCTAAAGGCATAATGGACGATTTTTTTGGTCCAAATCTAAGTCCTATTTCCTCGTGGCGTGGACTGCCGATTAGTCCTGCCACGTATCAATCATAAAACGCACCTACCGCTCACCTGCAGCCTCGTGCGGCTTGTCCCCAGGAGAGCAGCACGTTTCCGCGTGTCTAAGTGCATGGATCTATCATAATATAGTTCCCTCAGTGTACGGGACAAAATTAAGACAGAGAAAGATGCGATCCGTCGCGCTAATAAACAAACGCACATGTGTGTTGTATCAGTCCGCACGGGGGAGTGCGCATACGCACTTCCGCCTGAGTTCTCAAATCGCCGAAAAATCGTCCATAACGCCTTTAATACAGCAACTCTCTGGGATCTTACAGAATGGTTTGAATGGTTTGAACATGCACATGAAACTCCGGAAAAGCACCATGGTTAGTTTATTTTTATTTTTCTGGTTTGAACCCAGAAAGACAACAAACCAATAGAGTGATGGTACAATGAATGGTCAAAACAATAATAAGGAGGCTCTTCAAAACAAAAACAAAGCAATGTTGTTGTATTGTTGTCACGATATGTGGCACAATGAATGAGACGAACAGAGATTGTTTATGTAATATGTGAGAGGACCAGTTCCTGTCATCAAAGAGTTATAATCATATGCGGTTACAGTTGTACTCCCTTGAGAGTTTAAAGTTACAATACGGACATTTTGAGTGGGCTTGCCTCTTCACAGAACTGACTCGTACTTGGCCTGCTTGTTTCCATGGAAATGTTCATAAGCAAGGACCACGCAAACACAAAATTGTGTAAATAACAATCATTTCTTGGTGTGAGATGGACGCTGGTGATCCATGGCCGCTGAAACTGCAGACCAACGCTGGGACGAGACCCGAGGTGGGGGCCTCGTATCAAGGATCTGCCCAGGACCCCCAAATGAATGAGCGTCCCAAGGATATGCCTGAGAAGGATCTTGTGAAAGTATACGTTAAACAAACCCGTTACAGTCAGGAAGATGGAATCGTTGGCATTGAATTGAAGGCCCGGTGTGAGGCGAGGTCAGGTTCAAAAGGGGCGATATTTATGAAAACACATGGTCGTGTTTTTTCAACCACAGTTTCTCCAGCAACAAGTAGTATTTCCCTGTGAGTATAGTGTGCACTTTGACAGAGGAAAGTTACGTTTAATGCCAAACAAAGAAACACGTCTGTGGTGACAAACAGATGATGAATTCTTCACCGGAAAAGCCACACAATGAACCTTTAAGTTACATAATATGTTGATTAAGTGCTCTGAAATACCGTTGTTGATTTGCTTTTATTATGTATATTTAACTCATATTGCGTAACTTAACATATTTGTATAAAAACTTTTGAGCGATTCTCTCTCTTTACTTCAAGCTGATTCGAAACAGAGATCATAAACACCCTTGCTCATTTGTGTAACAAGTTGTCATTGAACCATTTCCAAGCAATACAAAGATAAATTATTATTTTAATTTTTTTTCACATACATACAATACATTTACAAATAATTCTTACAACATTCTTTCAAGTTGTCATTATTGGGTATTGTTTGTAGAATTTGGAGACAAATAATGAATTGGAATAAGGCTGTATCATAACAAAATGTGGAAAAAGTCAAGCGTTGTGAATAATCTCCGGATGCACTGTATGTCTGCGTGGAGTTTTTTTTAATCATTAACTTGCAGCTTCATTTAGATACATGTAGGGGAATTTTTTTATCAGCTCTTTGGAATAAACGTACAGATTTGCATGTGAGGTTAGCTAAGGTAAGCTAAGGTAAATCATCATATCCTGTATGAGTCCACTGCAGAGGTGTGGGGGGAGGCTGACACGGGGCCTATGCTGTCATTTTTGAGAACATAAAGTAAGTTCCTTCTTTACTTTTTGTCATACTGAGGTTAGTGTAACTGAAAATGTCAAATCTGGGGAATTAATTAAAAATACAGTACCATCAGTAGCAGTAGGTCATCATTATAGTTTATTAGCTCATGTCCACAGTGGTGGTTGTTTAGGGGTACAGCCACCAGGGGCACATGATTGTTCCTGACTGCAAACTATTTGTTTTATATCATTTGTGTTGATCAATTTACAAGAATGTGATTAATCGTGTTTTTAAAAAATAATTCATACGTACAGTGTTTAAATGTGTTTTTATGTTAGTTTTACGTGCTATTTGCAAAACTAAAACTAGTTCTGCATTTTTGTTCTGTGCGTGCATTATTGGTTTCATTGTTTCATTTTACTGTTCGTTTTTCAATTATGTTAATTTATTGTTTTATGTTGGCTCTCACCAAAGCGCATTACTAGTTTTTTAATGTTTGTTCACAGACAATAAAGTTATACTGATTATAATGAACACATCTTTTTTAAGGTCACCATAAACCTCGTTCCCGCCCTGCTATAAACATTTATTGTCAATTCCTACAGTGAAGTTCAAATGATATTATATTTCAGTCTTTTCTTTTGAGTGTTTCTGATGGACATTTGTGCTCATAAAGTCATTTCCAGAGGTTCAGATTCAAGATGGCCGAGGTGCTGTTCGAAGTCATTCTGTCGGTCTACATCGTCTCCTTCCTGATGGGACTTCCAGCGAATCTGTTGGCTCTGTACGCTTTCAGCCTGAAGGTCCACAGCCGCCCTCTGCCCACGGACATCCTCCTGCTGAACCTGACAGTGTCCGACCTGCTCTTCCTCTGTGTCCTCCCTCTGAAGATGCACGAGGCGGCCTCCGGAATGACCTGGACCCTGCCGGACGTTCTCTGCTCCATCACCTCCTTCGTCTTCTTCTGCACCATCTACACCAGCGCCCTCCTGCTCACGGCCGTCAGTGTGGTGAGGTACATAGCCGTGGCGTTCCCCATCACCTACCAGAGGCTGCACAGGCCGCTCTACGCCGTCGTGTGCAGCGTGGTCATCTGGATCGTTTCAGCAGCTCATTGTAGCATCACCTTTATTACCCAGCACCACCCATCGCTGTCTGAGAAAAACTCCACCAAGTGCTATGAGGACTTCTCCGAAAATCAGCTGCAGGTAATGAAAATAATGCCATTGGCCTCTCCAACCACCAGTCACTCACACACAACATTCATAGGGCTAATGTAGATGAAGTGTCTTGATGAAAGTGTAAATCATGTTCTAACGTTTGTATCTTTTTCAGTTAGCTGTTGAAAAATACACACATGAAATTAAATATAACATATCCTCCCTTTTTTCAGATACATTGTGGGAATATAACACAATAGTAACCCTCTAACCCTCGGTATATTTTGTAAGTCTCGTAATTTTCATTCAATCAAATGGAGTTATTATGTTCACTGAGGTTCGTGAGCAGGACCACGCCTCCGCCTCCGTTTTCAGACCACACCTCTATTACCCAGAAGCCTCCTTTCACCAGTCTAACGCTTCAGTCAGCGCTTGACTCGACCTGCCCTCCCTTTCCTTGTAATATGCTTTCATTCAGCATTCACTCATCTAAGAGGGGGGTCCTGAACCGACTGGGCAGATCCCCGAGACGGAGCCCCCACCCTGAGTATCTTGTTCCAGCCATTGGTCTGTATTTGGAGCCTCCATGGATCAACAGCATCCATCTCACATCATTAAATGTTCTTTATTTGCGCATCTTTGTGGTTAATTTTTTTAAGGAACGCCTGAGGGTTAAATAAAGTTATCGCAATCTCTTGACCCCTTGTCATGATCTCCTCAGATCCTGCTGCCACTGCGTTTGGAGTTCTTCTTTGTCCTGTGCTTGATCCCTCTGCTCATCTGTGTGTACTGTTACCTGCACTGCATCTACCTGCTGTACACCCGGCCCCGGATCTCTGTGCAACAGAAGCACAAGGCCATGGGCATGGCTCTGGGGACTCTGGCCGTGTTCCTGCTGTGCATGCTGCCTTACAACCTCACTCACCTCCTGGGCTACGTCCAGGGCCAGAGCCTGGTGTGGAGGTACTACACTCTGCTCCTGTCTACCTTCAACACGTGTCTGGATCCAATCATCTTCTATTTCTCGTCCTCAGCCTTCCGGGGCAGGATAAAGAAGTCTCTCTTCTTCAGGAAAAATGAGCTGCCTCTTTCTGTCATACGAAGGCAGCAAATCACCTCAGTTTCATAAATGGGTCATGCCATGTTATTATTTCTCCAATCCAACATGATCTATACTTGAATAGCGTGGATTACTTTTTTATTTTATATAAAGATTGGGCAAAAATACTTAGCATGTGGACACAGGCACAATAGATCAAAGCAATTATATTACTGTATATTTGGAAGAAAAAATAAATTACACATTCTAGAGGCTACTAGTAGCAGGCTAGTAGCCGAGGCTAAATACATTATGCACGTAAACGCGCCAGAAAGATCGCAGATTTCGGCTAATATTGGAGTCATCCTAGACCCAAGATGGGTAAATCTTGCAGTGCAATTGGATGCACCAATCGTCAGGAAACAACAGACGAGTTACTTTCTACAGAATCCCGAAAAACACGGAGAGAAATGGCTAGCGGCCATAAAACGCAAGCACTGAACACTAGGCTACTTGGCTACTTGTAGCGTAGTAGCCGAGGCAAAACTCCATCTGTTGCTTCCTGACGATTGATGCATCCAATTGCACAGCAAGATTTACCCATCTTGGGTCCAGGATGACTCCAATATCAGCCAAAATCTGCAATCTTTCTGTCGTGTTTACGTGCGTGCTCGTCTTTCTTGGCTTCCACAACAGTGGAGCCACGTGACGGCGTGACGTCACAAGCATTTCCTCTATAGAGCTCATTCACCGACGTCACAAAACCACGTGATCGCCTACTTTGCCGCCCCCTTGTCCGTCCCGTGTTGTGTTCCTATGCACTGAGCGTGGAAAGTGATCGCAAACTTAAATTATGGAGGCCCCAGTGCTTTCAGATTCCACAAACTCCTTGGATGAGCTACACAGAGGTCAATACTTAGAAAAGCTCAGATCCATATTTGATGCCTAAATCACCGAGTCTTTCGGATATTATACAAGCCCACTGGTCCGATGGTTCACAAGTCCCAATTTTGAACAAAGGGGTCTACGCCTAAATAAAACTGATGTTAATTCTACAGCGTTAATTCTCCGGAGCTCCAGCGCAGGCAGCGGTGCGTGAGTCTGCATGCCCGGGGTTCGGTCACCTGCACCGGGCTGAACAGCTGTCAGCTCCCCTCTTGCACGGCTGCCTCCAATTCCAATTCAACTACAAATAGTTAACAGATATAAAATTACGACTACATAGTCTGATCGTTTGTTTCCCAGTTTGAATGTTTTATCGCAGCTGTCCATCGCGCTCTTCTTTCCGTGTTTCTCGGTATCCGATAGAACTTCTCTCCGTTTATCTTCCCGGTTGCTGCACCCAACTGCCACATAAACCTTCACCATTTTGATCATAGTAAAGCGTGCGATATCATGAATGAGGTTTTGGGCCTCTTCGAACCGTGTTTCGTTGATAATCGAAGCAGACAGACGGCAGTATTGAATGGGCTTGTAGTGGTAAACACGCACTGCGGACGGACAAGATGGCCATAAGAGCCTGGGGGAGCCTGGGGGGCGGTCATGTGACGTCACGTGAATGACCTCTATAGGGAAGAGTGATTGTACAAATTAAATTAACACTGCTTTGTTTACTAGTCTGCCAGTTTCACCTGCAGTGTTGGTTGTTAGGGCCTATTCTGGTCTGAGCTAGAACATTCAAGTACCACATTAACATTTGACCTGTTGCCAAGGTGAGGAAAGAGTGCTGTACACGCCTGAGGTTTTACCTCCTCCGGGCGGAACCTCCTGATAATTGTGGACAGGGCTTAGGCAGCCAAGAGAATGATAAATATCCAAGTTCTCAAACTAGACCTGCAGATTGAGAATGACTTTTGGATGAAAGTCGAAATGTCTTGTTTTTTAGTTTTTAGTTTTTTAAATGTCAAAAACAGTGTCTACTCTAGACGATTGCAACTGAATCTTTTTCTGCAATGGAACACTCCTGAACGAATGAGGGATTACACCAGATTTAAGTAGCCTCTTTAGTTTAGGCTTAGACCAATATGAGCAACATCCATTGAACATTGAAGAAATGGCAAAAAAAATGAAAAAGATGGTTAAAGATGGTTGAACAGATGGTAAAAGGAATCCTTTAACTTAGAGAAACAGGACTGTTACTGGTATTTACAAAAAATAAGTTATTACAACCAATAGATTAAACAAACCAATGCTAATAATGGTAATTGTGGTCTGACAGATGACAGAAGAATGCAATATATGTATTTCACAATGGAGGACCACAAAATCACATGTTTGGATAGAATTCTGCTGGAAAAAAGCATCACAGTATTTTATAACACCAGGTCTAAGTGCTCACAGGGAAATACTCGTGGAGAAAATGTGGCTGCCTTAAATATTGGATTGAGATCAACGAAGTGTTGCAAATAGTTTTTGGCACTGGCATCCCACTGGAATTCAGAACTATGTATGTATCTGGGCCTCAAAACTTCTGCCATGTACACAATAAATGGATACCTTTGGAAAATACTTAGAAAAAGGCTATCACCAAGAAATGGATCACTAGGACTGAGATAATATATGTAATGAGTAAAATGGAAAGAAATTACCTTTGAACTTAATATGACAGTGAACCTTTTTTACAGTATTTGGAATAAATGGGACTTCTATGTTAGAAATGTGCCATATTTTCATTTACTCGTTTTGTTTTTTGTAGGGACGCTTCAACAAAGGCTTTGTTCCATCAACCACCTCCATCTTCTATAAACTAACTCACTGACAGCCATCTTACCCATTGTTTCTGTGAACGTTACTGTTAATTTTCTTTTGTGTTGTAAGTTTATGGTGTAAAATGCAAAGAACTGTCATGATGTCTGTGTTAACACATTTCTCCCTTGGACAATAAAGTCATATCGTATCATATTTCCCATTGCAACAAACAGACACTATTAAAAAATAACATTTGGGATTTTAAAGGTGTACTATGGATTTAGTGGAGGGTCCACCATCGGCTTAAAATTGTAAATTTGTAAGTATTTTTGAACAATAAAAACACTAGTAATATAATAAATGCAAGATAGAAATATTTAATACAGAAAAGCGTATGGACCCAGCACCAGAAATGTTTGCAAGTGCACCTTTGAAAGTAAATAAGAATTTAAGCCCTGATTATGTCTGGCTTGACTGAAAATATATTTTTTTGTAATGAGAGAAGAACGACAAAACAAACTGCACCTTTAACATTTAAATTGTATTAGAAAACAATACACATTCTTCTGTCAAATTATTATTATTAATTAGTATTCACAATTAATGAATAATAGTGTTATTGGTTATGTGTATTTTGTGTTGGGGTGTTACTTTCCTACAGGACTTATTACATGCTAATCTATATACAAATGACAAATACACCACAACAAACACTGATAAATATGCAAAACTCCCAGTTTTATTATTCAATAGCATTAACAGCATATTTGATGTCCTTTGCCTTACATGTGACCTCCTGGTCATTTAACGTGGACCAGCCACCCTCCGGCACTCATGCATTCTGTAGGCGCACATGTAGAAGATACCTGGGACACAAAGCAGGGACAGGTCAGGCTTGGTTTTTGACTGCTGTGGTCAGACGTTATTCAGATTAAGAAGAGTACTGGGGCTTTCATTAATAATAACACATTTGTGATTTATCCAAAGATTCAGGACCAAGCAAAATGATGACCTATTTATTGTATTTTTGTATTTTCATCCTTTTATGGTCTTGTCTTTTTGTGGGGCACGTTGGGTTGCTTGTGCATGAATTGTGCTTTATAAATACATTTGCTTTGCTTCACTGTCAGCACTAGTCATTATTCATTCACTCACAACTCTGTTATAGTGCAAACGTTCCGACCAATCTTCCGTACACCAAAAACTACGCATGAAGATGTGGAACTAACCTGCAAAGAATGTCATGAGCAGAGCCACCCAGCCTAGTATGTACGACCAGGAGAAGCGCCAGTCCCCAAAGCGCTTGCCCAGGAAGTTCACGGTCACTCCAGTGTAAATGGCCATTGCAAGCAAGACAAAAAGGGCTGTAGAGAGAAACAGACACGTCACTATGATCAAACGTAACCTTATTGCGCTTATTGCGGTATCAGGGGAACAATGGACCGCAAAATACTCCTGGATGTGCAGCACACTCACTGGAAACGAAGAACATGATGCCAGCAGCAAATGAGCGGTTGAACCTCTCAAAGGCGGAGAAGTGGGCGAAGGAGAGGATGCCCGCGATGATGCCCGCAAAGCACGACATGGCAGACAGGATCATGAAGGCGCGGGTAGCGTTCCAATATGCTGCACGCAACGACATAAGGAGAAAGGTGAATAAATAATACTTCTGTGCGGTGCGTGGGTTCATAGAACTGAGATGGTCAAGGAGTATTCTGACGTTTTTCTTTTATGCAGAAGGGTCAAATATTGTTAATTTTGTACAGATTAGACTGAAATGTTTTCTAGCCTCAAATTTTCATTAATTTCAATTACCGGTACACTGTGACAAAATGTAACATGTAATATGCACCGAAAATGTCATTTGAGATTATGAAAAGCATTATAAGGAAAGGAAGTAAAACAGACAGCCATCTTGCTTTATTGTGTTTTGTTTAATTTGTTTTTGTCAATTAAAGACAGCCCTAAATTACCGGTATGTGGCTTTAGTTATGTCCAGTGTGGAAGTCGACTATTAACTCTCTGTCGACCCCTAGTGGTGTTCTAAGCCGCTTCACTTGCACACAGTTTGACACAGTTTGATGTCTTTTGGCCGTGTAAACAAATTCAATTTAAACTTAGACAAACTAATTGATTGAATTACTTGGACGCAGTTGATCACAAATTGCTACATAAGAATAGAATCGCCAATGTCTTACCCAAATGTAAATTATATAACTGTTTTCAGACTAATTCTCGCATCTTCTAATCACACGACCAGACGACCAGCCGTTTTTATAAACAATGAAAGTGTTTACAATCTATCATTACATATAGGAAAGTTAGTGATTATTAAAGCTTAAACGTGGAACATTTCACCCATTGTGTGTCTAATGCCAAAAAATATATTTTGATATACATTAGATTAGACCATATTTGTTGTCATACTTTATCATAAGTGTACAAATGGAACAGAAAGATTTGTATTTTGAAGTTAACTCTGATGTTGACTGCCATAAGAGATCATTTGTAGAAAAAATTGGATTGATGAATTGATTTATTGATTGATGAGCTCGCCGCTATATAGACCTGATTTGGGCCCCTCCTCCAGGATTTTTTTACTTATACATGAATACAAACATTTACTTTAATTTAATCCACTGCAGAAAGAACATTGCCATTCACAACACTTTATTTGCCAATAAAGTAGACACACATACACAACGCTCACCAATGCTGTCGGTCTGCATGTAGCACTTGCCGGACATGCAGTACCTCCACAGGCCCTGGTGAGCAAAGCTGCCCGAGAGCCGGTACTGCATCCAGTAGTCTGTGGCCGTGGACACCACCAGCAGGATGTTCCCCACGATGGCACAGAAGAGGCCCCCTCCCATGAAACTGTACATCATGAGTGACGTGATGGCTGCCGACAAGATGCAACGCACTGGTACAGAGATGGCAAAGGGGAGTGACTTTTTTAAGAAATCATACTTGTTGGAGTAGTTTTCCTTGAGCAATTTTGTGTTTGAGGTCTTGGTTACTCTTCCCACTGTAATTAAATCTGTATTTGACAGAACTTTATGTTGATTGGGACGTTTGTATTTCTTGCACGGCTGCGTCACATATTGTTTCTCATTTTTGTGTCTATCCTTTGAAAATGCCATGATTTTGAGCGTTGATTAAGTTTTCTTTCCTTCCAAATAGATTTACTTGAAATTAAACAACAGGTGTCACATTCAGACTCTTGCAATTACTCTGACTTGAGAAGTAGTTTACAGAAATATTGTTTTACTTTTACTTGAGTCATTTCTTGGATCACTATTTGTACTTTTACTTGACTTGGCTAACACATTGTACCGTACATTCAGTATTAACCCGTCAAAAGCATTAGGATTCCCTCCTTTGTTATTCAATGCATTTTCTATCTACCATTTTTATCAATAGTTAACATTGATAGTGAAATATTAATAATACAAAGAGAGTTCATATCAAAGTTGGTCAAAGTTTTGAAGCTGAAAACAACAGGATTGGAAGAGAGAGAGGAAGACGTGGCAGAAGTAGTTTACATTAAATTGAATCATTCATTTGATGTTCAGTGATTTTTAAACATTTAATACAACGTTTGAAAGTCTTGTCAAAATCAGATTAGTTGCAATACATGAATGGGTTTTCATAGTTTTGTTAAAAGACGCCCAAGATGAACAATTATCAACAAGCTTTAATACTTGCCATGCGGCTGATTGTGCATTATTACAGTGGACACCAAAATAAATGAATCAAATAAAACTAAATCTAAATATCATGCAGTTTATTGCAGACCTTGCAGACAATCAGGCAATTACTTGTCATCAGCAAAACATTACAACAAGTTAGTTTTTCTTGCACCTCTTATACATCTAAAACAGCATCCTTCATATTTTAAATGACTTAAGATCAACAACAACTTATGGGCCAATAGAAAATAATGATTTATTATGGCTGCAACTAACAATGATTTTAGTAATCGACTAGTCAAACAATTATTAGGATTTTTTAAATACATTATAAACCAAATTAAACTAAATTCTGATTGAATGTCGTCATAAAATGGTCTTTTCATATACGTTTTAGAGTCTGCATAGTCCAGATAATAATTACAATTACCAAAATATGACCACAATCATTTATTATGGTAAACTAGTTACGATTAGTCAACAATCAATCATTTCAGCCCTTATTTTTTCTATACTCCATTTGAAATCCCACCATCCATCCTTTATGATCTCAACTGCCTTACCTGAAGTGGTGAGGATTACCAAACCCTCTTAAGTCTCAGCCTTTCCTGGAGGAAAGTGTGAACCGGAGTGCAGGCCTGGAGTGCGCCCAGCGTCAAAGAGAGCGCCCTAGGCTGAATTCCAAAAAGTTATCCCCTCCACTTTCTGTCGATGGAGGCAAAATCCTTTAAAACGCGTGGATTTGAGTTAGAGGGCCAGAGGGGGGGACACGTGACTCTTTTTGGCCAGCGGACCACATGGGGGTGCATTTGGGGGTGTTGGGGGGAGGGTGTTGGAGGTATAGGTCCCGGGACGCGCAGGGGTCGGCCGCTCCATCCCCTATCCGGTGCCTATCTGTTTGTTCTATGAGGCATTCTGGAAGCTGTGGATGTGCAGAGGCTTGCAGTAACAGCCCGGGTCAATGGGAAAAGCTGAGGCTGCAACTTTGATTCAGTGTGTGCATGTGTGTGTGTGTGTGTGTGTGTGTGTGTGGGGGGGGGGGGGGGGGGGGGGACAGGAGGGCTTGTGCAGGTTAGACACATGAGTACAGGTCTAACACATACAAGCAGTGGCGTTTGTGTGATTCGTGGTCAGCTGAAGATCACAAAGAGCAGTCTGCTTTGTAATAACAGCCGGATAAGTTGGTGCATAGTGGGCCTAAGACTGTTGCATAGTCACACTGCACATTTCTCTTTTCAATAAAAACTGATTCAACAGCATCTTTATTGTTGTGTTGACGGTATGCAAAATGACTTGAATATTTAAACATTGTTACAGAGGGAAACAACCCATTCATTTTAATGGAGAAGAGCTGCTCTGTCACCCACGGTTTAACTACAAGAGCGAACGCCGACATTAGTGTATATATCGTGACAAATACACACACAAAGACATGGAGAAGAATAAAGTGGTTGAACCCTCCCAATTTGTATCATAGACAAGACTGCTAATGGTAGCTTTGGGCTAAATGCTACTGCAATGCTAGCACCGCCTGTTGTATTTCAGCATCTACAGAACAATCCCTTTACTGTTCTGGGGTAAAACGAAGTCAATGACGTCCATTAAGACTCAGTTGGGACTTGATTTAAATTAGCTAGATTTAAAATAGACCTACTTTTCCTGGAAACGCACTAGCAGAGTTAAAATGTTGTATTTCTTATTGCATCATCGGAGAGTTTCCCACCATGGCAGAGAGGTGTCCTATATTCCCCAGTACCTATGTTCCGGTACCTATGTTCCTCCTTTTCTATGAACAGGGGAACTACGGTACCTCATACTTAAAAAGGTCCCGGTATTCCCAGGTGCATCCATTCCATGCATGTTGTTGAGTGTAGGCCTGTTTTCATGAATCTCCTCAAATTATAGAATAGGCTCCTGGTTCAACCACATATAGAGTTCCACATCCCCAATAGTTGTGCATAAATGTATGGTTTTACAGAATAACATACAGCATATCCAGCCACAGTGCAGGTCCTGGGGAATATAGATACTAGGGAACATAGGGCTGACCCTATGGCAGACCATGTCCCCTATGACATGCCGACTGTATCTACAGCAGATAGATCCTAGTCCTAACTTTGTGTATCGGGGTCTCAAAACTCCTCCCATGGACACAATAAATGGATACTTCTGGAGCATACTTCTGGCAGCAGGAAAAATAGATGACACAAACTTAACCAACAATGAAAGACTAGACTTAAATAATAATAAATGTTCAAAATATTGACAAAAATTATGTTTACACACAATTTGGAAAAAAATGGACAGATGAATTGGGACAAATCCAGCATGCCGGACTTCACATTCAGGGCTATACTTGGATGTCTTGTGTTATTTGTGTCTCTGTGTTCGTTCTGTGTCATGTTCATTATTTTGTTTTACAGTAGTAGTATCAGAGAAAGCATTTCTTTCTTTAATTTTGTTTCCTTGAATGCACTTTATGTATTTTTCACCTCAGATTATATCAGACCACTTTAACAACTTATGTTGTAAATGTGATTGATTACATCAATGATATCTCTGCATGTTGGGTTATTTCACCCCTTTGACTCACTTTTGTCCGATACTTAAACCACAATTCTATCTGGGATCAAACAGTTTTGTTTAGTTATGTTAATTGAAGGGATTTGATCGGCGCCCTTCTCTTTTTATAATTATTATATTTTGCATTGGATTTTTAATGCACTTTTTGTTACGTAAATCACTTTGAATTACTGTGTTCTCATTCATTCTTTACCTTGCTTCAACTAATGCACATAAAAACATGTTTTAGCACATTTGTTGGAATATCTTCAGAGTTTTGTGACTAGGATACTCCCGATAATGTATTAAATATATTAGTTTTTACCAATATCATTCATGCCTAATTGTTTGCATTCTATAAAAAAAACAATGTGTTGCTGTAACATTAGCATTGGTGTATATATTTCTAGATGTGTTCTAGCTTTCTACTGTCTGTTGATCAAGTGTACTTCACAGTTGATCCATCACTTGAGCCATCATAAACAAGTAATTTTCAGCTTTAAGTTGTTTTGTGTGCACCTGTGGGGACAATGTATGCTTTAGCTTAAATTTAAAACTAATGCACAGCCCACTCTTAATTATAAAACAACTGGAGATCTGGCAAAGCTTAAAATGAAAGATACGTATTTATTTTACTTCAACAAAAACTGTAAATGCTTTCCAAATGTACTGAGCAGAGAAGACTGCTTGAGAGCATTTCTTTTCAGACGTAATAATTAAACACCTCCCTCTGCTGGCTACATTTTATAACTAGAGCAAGGAGCCAATTCATTTCACTCCAGTGGAAAATATGTTTTGTTGTTGCTGTTATTGTTGCTTTTTTCTGTCTAAAATACTTTTTTCACAGGACAGATGTAGCGTGAAAGGAGGAGTGAGAGGAGTAAGATTTGTGAAATGGTCAAGGCCAGGAATTGAACACCCATCGCCATGACAGTAGCAACCACACATATGCAACACTTTTATCAACTGCACCTCCAGCAAAGCAGAAATATGGTATTTTCAACCCCAACAATGCGTGGTGAAAGTGAAAGGAAGACAATAACAGATAAATTAAATGTATGATTCTAATCTATTTATTAAATAGCGATAATTCATTTGGGCAGCATATCAGAATGGTTCTCATTAAATTATTCAAAAATATAATAAATACAAAAGGTTAACTTAAAATAAAACAGTGTTTACATCCAATATTTCTTCATACAGTGGTAGCAACTCGGACAGGAGGAGGAGGCACAAACGTGGGCAGATCCATGGACCGCTCAGAAGGGACCTAAAAAGAACAATGAAGAACTATTTAAATCCAGACAATGTAGGGCACAATCTGTTTCCTTTAGTAGTGCGATACCTGGTCTAAGTAGTGGTAAGTATTTTGACCTCCAGCCATTCGGATGTTGTTAGAGGCCAGCTCTGCTTTGGTCTTCATACCCTTTAAAAAGAATAATTATACAAATCATGTAAAAACCTAAAATGTTCAACTCACATGCCATAACATTTCTATCGAATAACTAGAAGTATGGGCCAATCTAGTATCCATATCTCTTTTTCTAACTGTGACTTGGGCCAAATTTGATTGCAGCACACGGCATAAGAAATAACACATTTGCGCTTGAATAAAATGCGCAGTGATATTTAAAGTTTGAAGGCATTTTGCTGTTGCATGAACATAAAGAGTATCACCACAATCCAAACAGGTAAAACGGTTAGACGTACCAGAGCCTGAAAAGTGAAGCAGGATTTGTTACAATAATATAAACCAAGCGTAATCTTTATTTTTCCAACCAAATTTTGTGAATAAGTCTTAAAAGAGAGGTAAAGGTCAAATACAAAGCCAATATACCTAACATTTGAAGAAAATAAAAAAAATCAATAAGGTTATGCTGGGAAGACCACATCCATTACCTTCAGTGTGGAAATGGAAAATAAAATTGGGCCTAAAATAGAGCCTTGAGGAACTCCTTTGGGAAATGCGTAATAATGACCAGTAGCAGAAGTAGTGACGAAACAAACTGCACACATTATATTTCAATAAAAAGCAGTAATAACAGTGGAAATAGATCCTTGCTTTTATTTTAATACATTATCTGATTTTTTTTTTTTTTGAATCTATAAAACTCCCATTCAATCTCACCTTGTCTGTTGTTGCTGGATACCTGGCCTGATCATCTGGAAAAATAAAGTTTGATTAACCAGATATTTTTTTAATGAACTGTTCACTAAAATAATGGGTTAGTTCAGTCCTTACTGTCATCATTTTTGTAAATCAAGAGGAAGATCAGGCCCATCGGTACCAGAAGCAAAATAATCGCCGCTGGAATCCCGGCTGCTATTCCAGCGATGGCCGACTTACTCAACCCTTCACCTAGGAGCCGCACAACAGTTCATTATAGGAGCAGTTTACACTCTCACAACAGATTTGAAAATATGTAGATTTTTTACACAACTATAGAGTAAAAGTGGAATCATTTTGGAGCAGTACTGATTCAGTTTACCCACAAACCCAAAGATCGCCAGTTGAGTTTGGGCCCCCTACTGACATTAACATTTTTGTTGATTTTGCGTCCTGTACATGTAAAGGTTTATGATGAGATGGATGTTATTTTGAGAAAACTAGATCTGGCCACATTTGGGATAAAAATAATAGTTTTTTTATGCTGCTCTCTATCTAAAACTGTGAGAAAAGAAAACATCCTGAAGATAACATTTCTTTTACAAAGCTATTGATGAAAAGAGGTGTTTTCTTTCATGAGAAAGTGTACATATTTAGGGAGTCAACTCAACCAAAGGCTCAAACTTGAAAGGAGCAAGAGCAAAACAAACTATTTTCAGGTTTTGCGCATCATTGTCATACCTGGACCGACTTGTATCACTTTGGATGGCTCCCCCTCTGCCAGGCGAGCTTTGGGGACGATTCTAAACTTATAGGTCTTCTTGGGGTCCAGGGATAGAATGTCTGCTGATCGAGCCGAGCCAAGCTTTTGTTGGATGGTGCGAAATACATTTGATCGACTGGTGCCTCTGGAGTCATTACGGTAAGAACGCCCAAGATCTGGGCCCTGCATTTGAACGTCGAACCCTGTAAGAAAACCACAATGTTACGGTTAATGCTGGATCAAATGTGGGTTGAAATGCAGTGGGTACATTTGGGGTGTGTTCATATTATCAGACACTGTCTCCAAACAGACACTGGCACCTCCAGGATTTTCAAACACGAGTGGCGAGTAGGACCTCCTGTACATTTTGGGTCGGCCAGTAAGCTGCACAATATATGGCAAAATATTGCAACAAAGTCACTATATCGCAGTAATACCAAGGTCCTCGTGAAACATTTAAAATGTAAAAAAAAGGCAGATTTGATTCATGATTTTCCTTATTCAGTTTAAATTAGCCTTGATTTATTCTCACTTTATTATGACACTGACTAATATATTAAAGGATGGACATATTTGTATTAATATAACTAAAATTACTATTAATAAATGTTGAGGAAAAAGTTATAAAAAGTAGGGTTATAATGACATAAGTCATGGAGTGCATTGTTTTTATTGTATTCACTTGCATGCATGTGTCACATGCAGGTGATGCATTCACATCTTTATTTCTCTAGTGTTATTACAGCAGGCTCCTTTAAATCAAGACAGTTAGTATATGACTTCAAATGTATATTTCAAACTTATAAACTTTGTAGATTGACTTTTTTTATTGTTGTGGCACAAACATGAGAAAGCACTGAGAAAAATGTATTCACATGCTAATTTACAGTTTCCAGCCGGTCAGACATGGCCTGACCGCTGGCTGGTCAAGAGGGGCCTAAGCCCCCCAGGCCCCCCCTTAGGGGCGTCCTGCATATTGACAGATGAGTTAAAAGCCATTTGTGGAACAAGCAATAACATCTCCATGAAGACAAGCGAGTGGCAGACTCTTCACCAGAAAATTTACAAAATGCACCTTTAAATTACTTCAAAACAATGGCATTACATAACATACACGTACACACCCTTTCTGCTCATATGAGCTCATTTTGATAATACGACTGAAAAAGGACATATGAAAAGAGAAAGCCATTTGTATTCTACACTTTCGGCCCTGTTCCCCTTGTTTACACCCCTATATTCCCAGGATGTTTCTACTTTCAACATTCCTCCTCGCTTCTGCTGATGAGCACAGATTTAGAACCAGACTTCTCAGTAGAAAAGCTTGTACTGATGAATCAGCTTACGTATCCACAAAACACCTAGAACACCCATCACCTGTAACAATAGACGTGGGCGGGACTTCCCAGGTCAAAGTGACGACTGTCCCCTCTTGGTTTGTGAACAGGCTGGAATCGGAGATGGCGGGTGCTGCAGACAGAGGGGAGAGGAGGACTTGGTGAGCAGACTGTAGAGCTTTGTTTAAGAGAAAAGGCAATCTCAGGTATTACTTAGCCCCCCGTCAGAGGCCTCATTGTTTCTATGTGACCAACAACGCCAGTCTTTTTAAATTACAGCTGCAGGCAACATGACCCTAAGGAGATGTGCACGACAGTGATGAAGTCAAGTCAAACTACAACCAAAAAAACAAGTTTGATTCATGGATGATATTTTGGACCATGATCATTTATATGGTTATCTATGGTGACTTAGTGACATGATGCTTTCAAGTGTACAAATGGCAGAACATTCTTTTCAGTGACTACAGTTGGTGAGTCGAATTGTGTACAGGGACATACTGCGTGTATTTTGTTCCTCCAGTTCATTTTTGATCACAAAATATCAGAACTGGGGCAAAATTAATGTTACTTTATTCCATACAAATAGTGTACGGCCCCTTTAATCTTAGGAATGCATAAACACAGGGCTTTGTTCGCAGGTCCCACACATGCTATATGCACTGTGTCTCCTGGTTTTGACAAATGCTGTATGTCTCCCCACTCTTTTCACAAACTGCCCTTCACTTCCCAGTCCCATGAAGTATGTACCCTAAAGAGATCATTTCTAAGGTTTAGTTTACTTGTCACTTCAAAATCAAAGCAGTCAGATGCCTAAGTTATAAAGGAAGCAGTGTGTGTGAAGAAAATGTAAAACAAAAGATGGAACGGTACCCAGAAGCTGTATTTGACGTTTCTGCACTCCCAGTAGGTTGCGGCAGGAGCAGGTGTAGTTGTGGAGGAGAAAGGTGCTGATGTTATAATCCAGGATGGTGAGCTGAGTGGAGCTGATGCTGGTCATCGGCCCGTTACTCACTGCCTCTGTGCCTCTGAGCCACGACACAACGGGTGTAGGCAACACAGCACTCAGACAGCTCATGGTGACGCGGATCTTTCCCTTTAAATCCACTCCAAATGTCAGAAAGGGCAGGAAGGGAATTGGGGCGCCTGGGTCAGAGGAGAATATGCAAGTGAATAAATACTTTTTTCTTTTTTTTTAAGCGAAAATATGTTTTTACTGAATTTTGTCATATTGTCCCTTTACAAACAATCTTAAACAATAAATGACGTTGCATTAATTTTCATGAAAAAGTGAACAATTGTTTTTTCATTCATATTTTCATGATAAATGGTTATACTCTTTACATATACTGAATGTGTTGCTCTTTATGCTCTTCTACTCATTCAACTATATTCTGTCCATTGAGTCCAAATGCATTTTTGTCATAATTATTGATGTCTTTATTTCTAAGTGTTTCTCTTGCGGCCCACACAAACGTACTTGCGGTGATGTTGCACATGCCCTGCTGCAGTGGGTGTGATGCAGTACAGGACACTGGCGTCCCGCTGAGGCTGTCTGTAGCCGTCACGTTGAGGCTGAGGCGTCCCGGGGCCCTGCTGCTGTTGCTCAGTCCAGGGAAAGTCACGACGGCTTCTGGGGCTCCTCCGGGCCACGAGCACTCGTACTGCAGGTGCACGTCAGACAAGGACCTCACAGAGCACACTGGACTGCCTTTTGGCCTTTCTGTGCACAAGGAATATGGAAATACAGCATGTTATTGGTTAGGTTTTGGACAAAAGGGATATAAAAAGTCTATTGATAAGTCTAATAATCCATTGCCTCACTCTCTGTTGCTCATTGTTGCTACTAATACATAGTTTAGCCGCCAATGAACTTCCTGAATTGGTAAGGTGTATTGTGAAAGGTTCCACAGTTCTTGCTCTGTTTTGTTTTATGCAATACTTTTTAGTGTTGGACAGTTATTCTTGGCATAGTTATGGAAACAGAATTAGAAAATATTATGTTTCTGAGTAAGAGAATTTTAGATTTAACCATTTTAGATTGTCGACCTAGCACACATAATATCACAAGAAGCGCTCAAGATATACAATAAGACTACACGGGCATGAACAAAAACATTATGATAAGGAACATCATTCAACATATTAAAATCTATAACTTCTAAATAAGTAATCATCTGGACTAGACCTCTATGTACCACTCCTGGGTGAATAAGGGATTACTTTGACCACATTACTGAAGTACTAATACAAAAATAAAATAGAAAAGCCAATCCGTCTTACTGTAAACTTTGATAGTCACGTTCTTTTGGCGACTTGTGCTTGTTTGCCCATTGAGCGCCGAGCAGGTGTATACTCCGTCCTGGCTCGTCTGTACGTCAGTCAGATTCAGAACTCCTTTGGCATTGTCGTTGTTGTTATTATTTAACGTTTTACCACCAAACATCCATGTTACAGCGGGAGGTGGGAGTCCTTCAGCTCTGCATGAGAGATGGAGGGAAGTACCAGAAACGTAAAACGGCTGGGCTGGGCTCAGCGTGAGTACTGGCTCATCTGGTCCATCTGTCCAAGAGAAGATAAGGAAATAAGAAAGAAAAGACAAAATTACAAAACTAAAGAAATGTAAGCGAACAATAATATAAGTTACGCTTTATGTTACGTGACATACTATGCCAAATCAACTGTATTAACCGTTTAACCTCGTTACAACAGCGTTACCTCATCATTAGTTTACTCAGAGTTGTATTTTGACTGGTTCAAGGATGTTTGAGTAATAATGTATTGTCCTGTAACTGAGACCGGAGTACTTGAGATTTCTTGTTTTCACCTACCCCCTATCCCCGCCCACATCCCTGTACTAAGAGGCTTCTCAGTTCTGCAGTTTTGAACAGGAAGTCAATGGACGTGTTTCTGTTACTAAGCTGTTTAAGATCAATATTACGGTTTACAATGAACAAAATGTAATATGATGATCTACTTATGTTGTTGTTCCTGTACATGAGTTTTGAATTATTTAAATACATAATAAATAAATAAGTACGTAAATAATGAAATACTATGTCTCCTTTAAGATGAGATGCTAACTTTGCTCAATTTAACATTTGTTTTCATAAATTCTTCCCTGTAAGAATAAAGAGCAAAACAGTTATGACAAAAAGGGTCAAATATATAATTTGGGGTTCACTGGAAGGAGAAATGACCAATTCAACTTAAGGATCTTTGGGGTCAGGCGTTTGGGCACCATTGCGAGATAGGAACATTGTCTTTATAGAGGTATTAGGTCTCATACTGCGGCAATGCTTTAATTTAATTCAACCAGTCTAAATACTTTGTGCACAAGTTATATGGTATGTTACTAGGTTCATGTGACAGTGTACATTTCCTGGTTAAAATGTACCCAATAACAAGTATAAGAAAATGTTTTGACCTTGTTAACATTCCTGCAATTACTGTCCCGATAACATGTATATATGTATATATTCTCCGTCAGTAATCTTAGTATTGAAAAAATTATTCCGAAACACATTATTACAGTTCAAAAGACTATGATCAATTCCAAACAAAAACAATGCCAAGGTTCAAGATAAGCTTTCTAAAACAGTAAATAGAGTTATGAAGTGGATAAACCTTTTTTTTCCTATTTTTTTAAAAACATAATACAACAAAAACGTTAATAAAACAAACTGACGTTTGTAGAGGAAGAAAGAACAAATATACATATATAGATATACAGTATACATACACATAAAATATACACACCCTTATATACACATATATATCATTAAAAAAAAAATACCTGAAAAATAAAAATTATAAAAATAAAAATAGATAAAGAAAAAAAGAATAATAATAAAAAGAAAAGAATAATAAAAATAAAAATAGATAAAGAAAAAAAGAATAATAAAAAGAAAAGAATAATAAAAAGAAAAATAGATAAAGAAAAAAAAAAGAATAATAAAAAGAAAAGAATAATAAAAAGAAAAATAGATAAAGAAAAAAAAAGAATAATAAAAAGAAAAGAATAATGAAAAGCTGGGGAGGTTGGTAAATCTTACACAAAACAGTGATGATGGCGTGCACGGTGGCGCTGCTGAAGGGGTTCCTCAGTGTCAGCGTGTACAGCCCTGTGTCTGTCCTGTTGGGAGTGTGGATCACTAGGCTCGTCTGGATCACGGAGTAATGGGAGTTGGACTGAATCTCGGTGTCATTAAAGAACCACTTGTTCTCCTGGACAACGCCCCGGGCCGTGGCGAAACGCAGGGTGAAGCGCTCGGATCCCTCCACCGCCGAGTCTGGCTGTGAGCTCAGGGTCACGTTCTCAAACTTTTCTGTCAATCAAAATAGCGCAGCACTTTATTGGATCACAGTGACAAAAACAATATTCCGAGTGTTATTATCAACAACAACATGCAACACTACATCGCATCGTGTGTGTTCTCCCTGCATTAATAACAGTATACTTCAGTGAGAAATTGGAAAATTCAGTACGTCACATTTAAAAAGTAGGAGCATGACTTAGAGGAATGGGTGTCATTCAAGCTGACTTCAGACTGTGTTTATTGAGGAAATAAAGTACAAATATGTGTCCATCCTTACAATTCTTTAGAAGTTTTTATGGCCATGACAGTAAACAAACTTATAAATGGCCAGGATTGTTGTTTTTGTTATTTTTTACAGAGTTGAGTTCTTATGGTGCTGACCCAGGGGTGGAGCCAATGGCCTCACCATACTGTTGTTCTGTTGCTTTTTATTTTATTTGAATATGAAGCATCTTCAATGCTGTAGATTTTATTCTTGAAAATGCCATTTCTTAAAACAACAGCAGGTGAGAGAAGGTTCAGTTTACACTGCAGGGCTGTTTACTCTGTGTGTAACAAGTAACATAATAACTCTGTTTTCATGTTACTTGTTATACTGGATGCACATGTAAAATACTGTATATGATATCATATAAACTATAATCATTGATGAAACTTAAGATGTGTTTACTGTCCAGCACTAGATTACTTCCCCAGTTTTATAAACATACGATCAGACTTCTGTGGCCTGCAGGGCGTACTTTTGAATATGTAAACAGCACTGTAGCTCCTCACAGCCCTCAGGTCAGGACCACTGCAAAGATGTGAGACACGTCAAACTCTCCATCTACACTATATGTTCAGTCATCGAGTCTGGATGTTGAGGTCATAGGTTTTAGCTTCAGGGTAAGAAGTAAAAAGCACACACCCAGTGTGCTGTTTACTTCTTGTGTAAGTACTAATTGTGTAATTGATTGAGTTAGCCTTTCTCTGTTACTTTACGCTAGAGCTTTAGTTCAGTGGGGTGAGGAAAGTGTAAACTCTAGGCAATAAGTGTGGGAAGTGAGACCATCTTGCCGAGAGAAACTCTAATAACAGTACACTAACCATAGACCGTGAGAGTGAAGTTTAGTGTGGCAGAGCCCTGTCCAGACTTGGTCATCTCCACACTGTAGCTGCTGGTGTAGTCCAGAGTCACATTCTCAAACAGAAGGGAACCGTTGGCGCTGACCCTCAGGACGTTGGCCATGCTGGGGGCTATGTCTGGAGGAGTGCTGGAGTCAATGGTCCAGGTGACCACAGGGACAGAGCCCTTCTTCCAGATCAGGGCAGGGTTAGTGGCTCCACGGTAGGACACAGCTAGAGTCACAGTGTCCCCCACTAAAGCACTGTTGTGCACAGGCCCAGCTGCAGTCAGCTTCAGCTGACACAGGGAACCTGCCCAGGAGGTTCAACAGGTCCAGTTACATCAAGCATTCACAACATGGGGCTCACGAGCCAAATATGGGTCCCCAAAGATTCTATTTAGAAAATAAATCCAAACTATATTGTTATGAAGATAATGTTGTTACCTTAAGTTGGGGAGCAGGACCACACCCCTTTCTCGCCCCTTCCAGCAGCTACACTATTTCAGCATCCAGGTCACACACATCAGGTCTGTGACTTTGTGCCCCTCCCTCCCACCCTCTTTTAATTATTCTATTTATTCTAATTTATCTCTTAGATGTGGGTATCGAGCCTACAGTCCTAATCACCAGAAGCCCCAAAACGGCATCCATTTCTGTACATTTGTGTTGTTCATGTTTCTCTTATGCCAATAAACATCTTTGCATCGTAGCTGGGGTTGTGGTCCTTGCTAGTGAATTCATATTAATGAAGCAATAACATGTTGATTGCTTATAAAGTATTTTATAATCTTTAATGCTCTAACAACTTTACAAATCAGAAGATATTTCCTCTTAAGACATAACTTTACAAAGGATGTTTATGCAGTAAACGTATCCACGGGTAAAATTGAACCTCTGCTTTACAATACAATTTAGCCTATGATAGTCTAATATGATCATACCTATAAATAAAATACACAATGTTTTATCTTATTATACACTCTACAATTATATCACAAAGGTTTTTTTCATAAGAGCCAATAGTTTGACGTTATTTCCCGCAGAATACAGAACCCTGCATTAGTCTGTGTCCTTAACAAAGGGCCAAACGTCTCAGAAAGCCTGTTAAATGACTACATTTATACAACTACTGTTATTTACGCGCGTAGTGACTCCAAGACGGCTTTACGCACTAAAGTAGAAACAAGTTTTGAGGTTACCTTGAGGCAGAAGGGAAAGTACTGCGCAAATCCAAACTCCAGAAAGTCCACTATTCTTTAGTGTCATTGTTAAACGTACACCGACATTCGCAGCTTGTAAAGTGCCACAAAATCCCACTCTTTTCCTAATTGGCACCCGCCAAGTGCGTCTTGTCCATGGATCTGTCTTGTCCCGTTTGCGCAGCAGACGTAACCGGACAGGTGCACGCGCGCGCGACAAACGTGTACGTCAGGTAGACCCCGCCCTCTTTACATCAGGGAGGAAAACCAGGAACGCCAAACTATTGCTGTCGAGTTTGACATGCATTTCACTGTTCAAACATCTAACAATGACCTGGGTTTATAGCCTTGGTTTTAAAAATATTTTATTCACCGTTTCACAAGATACAAAAAACACACAACAATCTCAAAATGGTTAATAAAAACTGTTTATTTATCGTTGTGATATTACACTGTACAATCACTGGAGATCTGAGGCGCTTAAGGTAAAACTTCCCCGTTTTTTGTACTGAGAGACACAACCCATTCATTTAAATTCTTTTGGATATGTTCAGGTTTATATTTACAAAAGGCATGCACATAGAAAGTACCTCTTTACATGTATGACCACAGATAAACAGGTTAACAGACATTTTTGGATAGAGTTATTGCCTAAAGTCAGCATGATGGAATCCAGTTAAGCCCATCCTTGTAATGGAAGTCCGCGGCAACACGGTGGTCCTCCTTTGACTGTCTGGACCTGCTGCTGGACAGTGTTTCTCAGCACTCCGGCTCTGAAATGGAGGATTACACACAAACACAAGTTAGTCCTCTGGCTACGATTACTAAAGCATTTGTTCATGAAGTAGTGGAACAACGAGATAACTGAACAGAGATGAGATTATAAACAAACGCTGCAATTAAAATGGCTAATTGCTTTGCCGGAAAACGTACTGCATTTCCACAAAGAAATATTGATTAAATAATGTGCTGTACAATGTCAAGCCTGTAGGCCCGTTTTAGCTGATGTTTCAAGTCTTTAAACTAAAGTGTATACATGTTTCATCATTTGTGCTGCCAATGCACAATTTAAATTTGAAGAAGAGATTACCCAGATGATAATAATCTGTAAAGAATATTGGCTATAGTGAACTTGAATTTACAAAGAGAAGCATTACTAGACTTGATTCTTGCAATAATTAGCCATATCTGCTGAATTAAAAAAGCTCTTTATGAATGATAATAAATTATGCCATCAACAATATAATTTCTACCGTAAAAGGGTAAAAAGATGTTAAAATGATTCAAATTAAATTCTGATATTATACAAAATAAAAATCACCAATACCAAAATTATTATTTGGTTAGGTGAAGAGCATACAAATTCTGAATTATAGTTGTAAATTATATTTTAATAAAATTGTAAATGGCTGAATAATTTGTGAAAAATATCCAACCAAATGTTCTGAAAAGGATTGCAATTAGATACGAGTTTTAATAATCCAATTGTGTTTGATTTTCACGTTTTAAATGCGTCCTGGAGAATTGACAAACTGACCATCTATGCATTTCGGAACATTTGAGCACAAATCTAAGCTAAAGTTTGATCAGTTTTTATGCCAAATAAGACCGGATATTTTGTTGTTGCAGCCTTTACGATTTACCAACCGTGTCCATTCAAATGTTGTGATTAATCTTGCTGCCTTAACTGTAAAGCCCTCCTCACCGTTGTGTTTCTTGGCTCCGCTGCGTGTTCTTGTCCAGTCTATATCCTCCCCGTGTCTTTGAGTTTCAACACCAGGTCGTCCACGGTCTCCACCTTTACTCCCGCCTCTCTCACTGCAGGCTCTTCTACATTGAGCACCTCCAGCCTCGAGGTCAAGTCCACCCCGAGGTCTGCGGCGCTCATGCAGGCGATCTTCTTTTTCTTGGCTTTCTGAATAACAGAACGGTGTATAGTTATAACGACAGAGATGATGTTTATGTGGTAGTTGGCTGGAATGTGGCGTACCATGATGTTAGGCAGCGTTGCATATCTGGGCGTGTTGAGTCTCAGGTCTGCCGTCACCACAGCCGGCATATTGATTTGAATGGTTTCCAGGCCACCGTCGATTTCTCTCACCACCTTAAGGTTGCCTCCTTCATATGTCAGTTCTGAGGCAAACGTTCCCTATAATAGACATTTAAATAAAGATGGTCAGTGCCTTAAAAACAAAAGGCGGATAGTACACAATTACATTTAAGAACTTGTACTTTTCAGATTAGTTTTCATACATAATACTTTTACTCCTCGTTGTATTAGTAATATTTAGTTTGAAGTAAGAGTACTTTTTTGTTATTCTTCCCACTGCAAGTAAATCTTGCATAATGTGACAAAAGCTTCATGCGCGTTTCTTGCCGCGTTCCTTCAGATTTGTGCATCGTTTAACGTTCTGGGCTTCCAATTAATTTATTACTTCAAATTAGAAATCAGATCTTTACTCTTCCTTGAGTAGTAGTACTGTATCCTCAAATCCTACCCTTACAAGTAATTTCTTGAATCACTACGTCATACATGAACTTATAGTTATAGAGTAATATTATTTTGAAGTTACGTTACTCTTGAGTACATTATTGGCTACATTCGCCACCTCTGCTTAAACGTGTTTTATTTGACTTTCATTGACAACGTGTCATTTCAGGCCATTAACCATCCTTTTACCACCATCTACTGGCTAAAATGAGTAGTACACAAACACATTACACAACAAGAGATAAAATAAATAAATCATATCCATTTAGTAAAAGACATCTCGTTAACTCAAAAGAAAACATTTGGAAACTCAATTACAATTGTGTTGTACAATTTGCATAGTGACTTCATCGCACCAGGCAACCTTTGACCTCAATACAGGCTCAACAGGAGTTCTATCGGCTCGAGCTGGCCTAAACAGGCCTCGTCTATCACAGTTCACCACGGGTCTAAAAGCGATAGTCATGTAACTCACCTGACAGGAGGAACATTTTCAATTCTCATGTCAATTCAATTCATTCATGTCCTCCGCAGGGAGGACATATTTGGAACCATAATTACTTTACTGAAACATGTAGTCCTCCAGAGCTGATGTTCGTTATAAAACATGCATAAATGATTTAAAGTTTTCAAAATAAGATTAACAAGGGGAAAATCTCACCTGAGGCCAGTCCAAAAGGGCCGCTGTCATCTGACCCGTCTGGTTACAGTCATCGTCAATTGCCTGAGACAGTAAAAATCATCAACAATTGTCGAATATGTACAATAACAAACAAAGATTCAAACTTAATCTAAATCAAATCTTTACCTGTTTTCCAAGGATTATGAGCTGAGCCTCCTCCTTCTTGGCGAGAGCAGCAAAGATCTTTGACACCTGCAGAGGTCCGAGGGTTTCATAGTCTTTGCCCATGACTTGTACGTGGATCCCTCTGTCTGCTCCCATGGCCAGCGCAGTACGGATCGTCTCCTGGACGGGAGAAACACCATAGTAGTAAACATCATTTTCAGTGTCAGAATAGGGATCCAAAGAGAATCTCCATTTTTTCAACACATTTCTTTTAACATTCTATTTCACTATTTTTTCTCATTTATTTCTCATTCACACATTCATCACATTTACAGTCCAGTTCAGTAGTCTGTTTTGATGTCAGTGATAATTAATAGACATACTCATTATTCAATAAATAACAATATTTTTGGGACTGAGTGTATGCATTTTGTTCTACTATTTATTTATTGGCCGTGGCTGCAGAGGCGCGGTGAAATAGCCCAGCAGTTTCAGGAGCCGCGGCACGGCCATATAGCCTCATGGCTAACCCTAACCCTTACACTAACCCTTACCCTAACCCTTACCCTAACCCTTACCCTAACCCTTACCCTAACCCTTACCCTAACCCTTACCCTAACCCTTACCCTAACCCTTACCCTAACCCTTACCCTAACCCTAACCCTAACCCTTACCCTAACCCTTACCCTAACCCTTACCCTAACCCTTACCCTAACCCTTACCCTAACCCTTACCCTAACCCTTACCCTAACCCTTACCCTAACCCTAACCCTTACCCTAACCCTTACCCTAACCCTTACCCTAACCCTAACCCTTACCCTAACCCTAACCCTTACCCTAACCCTTACCCTGACCCGGCGTGGTCAAATAGCCCAGCAGTTTCAGGACCCGCGGCACAAAATAGCCTAGCAGTTTCGGGAGCGCGCCACGGCTCTGTAGACACTCCCTTATTTATTCATTCCAGCTGTAGTTGTACATTTAGAAAAGGGTTTACTGGAATTATCCTTAAGGTTATGGTCACAGCAGCATAAAAAAAAAGTTTCAATATTAATCATTTATCAAGATGTTTTCTGCAATAAAACACACGTGCTATTTTTTTTTTGTTATGTACAAGTTGATTGGACAGCTCCCATCCTAAAGCCCTATCCGGACGGGATTAGTTTTATCTCGGGACCTCTGGTAAATTGTAATAATTACGAACATCGTCTGTGTTTCTAGTCCCGAGCGAATCGTCCATTTCTGTGAAATTGTCTGTAAAAATTCCCCCATATTTTACCTACAGCTCACTTCTAATTCTGGCCGTTTTAGTCCGTGCCTTGAAGCATAATATATTGATTTAAAATGCCTATTTTATGTCCAAATCTGAACAACATTCAAATTAATAATTTGCTAAGGAATCTTCTTTTTTTCCCTTCTACATCTAAAAAGTATAAGAGACACAAAACAAACTGCGGAAAAAACTTGTCCCTCGGAAGTAAAACCCCGTTGTCCTGGCAACTGAGGACAGAGCCTCTTTAAAAAAACTAGCAACAGTAAAAAGGAGGGAATTACTGACATTGGTGATCCCATGCAAATGCTCACAATTATTTATTTATTTATTTTTTTAAATTACACACAGACATCATGGGGTTATTCAAATTTTACATTTGTCCTGAGATAAAACTAATCCCGTCCGGCTAGGGCTTAAGTTTCCATATATCATGAAAATAAAGGGTAATTTGACATTAAAAATCACTCAGGGGCGCCATTTAATACGATCTAATCAATGAAACAGATGGGATAATGTATGACACGAGTTCATTAGCTGATTGTTTTCCCCTTTAGTCACCTTTTAAATGCTCAAGGGAGTCTTGCCCTTATTAAGTGTCCACAATAACCGAAAGTGACAGAGATAAAGTGAAGAGCCCACCTGTGCCTGCTGAGGCCCACAGCTGACAGCCACCACTTCTTTAATGAGCTTCTTCTCCTTCAGTTTGACCGCTTCCTCCACAGCGATCTCACAAAAGGGGTTCATCGAGTGCTTAACGCCATCTGTAACCACTCCACTTTTGTCTGGCTTCACTCGGATCTAAGGGGAATACAATTAAATTAAAGTAGCACATCAGTATCAAGGGAATACACAGAAAATGCAGAGTTCAGTTGGTTAAATATGTTTGTATTAGGGCTGAGAGATTTGGCAAAATATCTAAATATAATTACAATATTCAAGATTAGATTTGATGTTTAATTTTTTGATAGTTGGATTCTGTTACAGTGCACATTTTAAACATGTCTAGGAGCCTAAACATTAGAGAGAAGCCTTAAAAAAATGCTATATATATGCATATTATATACAGGATATTTTCTTAAATATTTGCAGTCAATTTCAATTCTACAGCACTATTCTGTACACGTTGTTTGCTGGGCTTTGTCACACAAACTAAAAAACTGTAAATAATATGTTTGTTTTGTACCTGTAACACAAAAGATAGGCCTACATGTTTCAACTGGTTTGGGAAACGCTTGTAAAAAAACATGACATCCATGTATGGCATTCACTGGCAACCGCAACAAATAAGGGTGGGCAATATTGTCAATCTAAATATATATATATATTTTTAAGGATCCTGATAACTATCGTCAATTCAACAGAAATGTGTTAAAAACGCATCTTTAAAATTAATAGTTCAGGCATAATTATCAGACAAATGTGAAATGTCTGTCGTTAAATCAGCTGTTTAGTAGTATTTTCCACTATCTACTATACACTCAACATTCACACATTATTATCCAAGTTCTAATGTATTGCCCACCTTTAGTTGCAAAAAGAAATATATATTTAATCACTGTAGGTATAATGTAGTTTCGGTGTAAAATAAAATATTGTAAAGCTTATAATAAATACAGCTAGATGTAAAAATGAGTAGAGCGGTCCAACAGGCTATCAGCGTGAGGTCAAGCCAGGTGTTGAACAAGGCAACACTGTCCCAATCCTGCTGGGGGCAGCTGCAGCGGGACGGATCCACATTTGGGCTTTGACAGAAAAAACACACCACAATGTCGGAGAGTAAAGGACTTTACTATTGCACCACTGTCACAATCATTTCATTGTATGTCATTGTCATTCAACCCATTCAGAATATTTGTTTTCCAGACAAAATTATTTTCATTATTTTATAGGGATTACAAGTTAGTAAACTAGTAAAAAGCAATCTGATCTAGCATAATCACGATTTAAAATGCCTTTTAATCTGAGCGAGAAGCAAAGTAGATGTCAAACAGGTGAACTGATAGTGGCGTTTAGCACGTTAGCATCTGTTAGCATAACTCGGAAAATTAGGTGAATCAATTCAACACTCGCATGTAAAATCAAAATACAACACATGGTAGAGAAGCTTAACACGTATACCTTGACTGCATAATCAATCACACGCTTGACCCCCACAAGAACACGGCCAGACATGTTGTAGCAGCCAACGGTACAGTCACCGCAATGAACCTTCACCCAAGAAGGACGCGACGGACAGTTTTCAATGTAACACTAGTGTGGACAATACAGGCACCGCCCACAATTTTAGCCAATCAGTAGTGAACATGAAAGCACGCTCCGCTCTCTGATTGGCCACACTACATTTCAATCATAATGTAGCCTGTTTGTCAGAATGGGACATACAATTTATTATCACTATTATGCATTATGAACGTCACAAAATGGTTTGATATCGTCTAAATAAAATCAAAGGCGACATTTTATGTAGGCCCCCACTTAGTATAATCAGTTATAATTAGGGGTTAAAATTTACCCACGCGAGTCGTAACAACACAATACTTGTCAAAGGTTCCGCAGAGTGTAGGGCAAAGTTTGCGTTGATTTAATAATGCATTGATCCCACTTTTAATCAGCCCGTTTTCTTCAAAAGTGTGGAAACACACATGGCATATTCTTGAACGTTAAATGTCAAATTACTATTATTATTATTATTATTATTATTATTATTATTATTATTATTATTATTATTATTATTATTAATGGTAGTGTAGTGGAAGCACAGGCAAAACTCATTTTACGGCTTCACATTTCATTCAAGTTCTGTTGTTATAATTGTAATACCTTTACCGAAATGATAAGAACTACTGAAGGAGACATGAGATTATAAGGGCCATACACTGTTGGGAGGAAAAGTTTGAGAAGCGTGTGGAATTAATCAGATTTCCCGTGTTGAGCCGTGGGTCAGTCGCTTCCCCGGCACCAGCGCAGACAGAGCTCAGAGCGCAGCGGCTTCCTCCATTTTCTCTGAGCCTGAGCTTCGTCCTCAGCGGTCCTCACCTCTCCTCACGTGTCCTGGGCTGTCTCTCTCACATGACCCGAGTGTTTGTTCCCGTGATCAGCGCCTCCATCTCCGCCTGTGTCACCGAATAGTACTTTCTCTTCTCAGCCTGATGGATATGCTTGAACAGAGTCTGGACAGCACAAGGTAACACGGTCAGAGGCTAACTTCTGTTAGCTTTAGCCACATGCTAATGACAGCTGTACGAAGAAGCTAAACTGTCAAAAAGTAAGTTTGACCAACTTTATAAAACATTTATAATACTTTTGCTCACAATCGAACGGATCAAACATGTGCACTAATGTATCATAATGCACCATCTCTTCTCAAATTGATTACACACAAACATAAGTTAGCACGGGGAGACTTTAATTGACTGAATAATAACAACTGTCATCTAACATGGGTAAAGTGAGGACACGTTACAATTCAATGCATGATTGCATTTATGTGTCCATTAATTTCCCTGAACGTACCTTTTTATATTTAAAACTTTAATCGTCTTTGCAGTCAAGATAAACACGAAGAGCTGACCCAAACTGAAGGTGAGAAACTACATTAAAGTAATCATGTTATCAATAAAATAAAATCATTCATATTGGTTTTGAATATGACCTGAATACATGTTTGGAACCTCTTGATACTTATTTCATATTTTACTGTGTTTTTTATCTTCTTCCTCAGAGGCAGCAGGAGACGAAGTCGCTGTCCCACAGGCTGCAGCTTTTGGTGACCATAACATACAATATCAGTTTCGCACGGAAGGTGGGCAGGTATGTATCTGCGCCTATGTCCTGATAGTATTACATCCACTCTGATAGTGTGCAAGAGAAGTCTGCTTGTGTGCAACTCGAGAACTGTTTGTGTGAAGGTGTTTTTAATGCTTCAAGCCACGTGCTCCTCTTGCAAAGCCACACAAGTCAGGAGGTTAGCGGTCTTGAAGTCGCCTCAAGGTTTGTGTGCTTTTCTGGTCTCATGATTGACCAGTGACTTTGTCCAGAGTGTCTCCTGACCCCCAAACATATATGTAAAGGTGGCTACATAATACCATACATACACCATATAAAATAGAGCAAGTATTGTCAAAGTTTGTACCCAAAGTTTGCAATCGTCAATACAATTAAGTCAGTTATCCATGTTGCTTATTTGGGCTGTAAACAAGGCAAGTGTGGGCGATCATGTGATTTCAGTCTGGTCTATGATTGGCACGAGGCCCCTGTCACATGTCTGTCAGGAGGAGAGTCACATGATGGGAAGATACAAATACGGATTCTTGGGACAAACAGGCTCATTTTCAACCACATATTTCATCAAATTAAATCAGGCACATTCTAAAGAGTAAGCATTTGGAGTTGTGCGGTGAGACGTTAACAGTGCTGAGACCAGGAGGGGTGTTTTAGTACTTGTAGGTCGGTTGCGGAGCGAAAATGATTAACAAATCCACAAGCCAGGTAAGATGTGGATGCTAGGATGTGCTATTGCTAGGACGTTCTATTGTGCTCTCTTTCACTGTCAAATGAAAACCTTTTGTCTGTGTTTTAGGTAACTTACCGCGTAGTCCAGGTGACAGACCAGCACCTGGAAGGTAGAGATGAAGGGGGAGGAGCCGTGAGTGTGGTGTCCACAGCCGCTTTCTCAGGAGTACCTCAGGCCGTCGCTCAGGTAATGGCTTTTAAAATATAGCTTTTGTTAATGATCTACTAAATGCTGTCGCCGTGGATGCCTCAATTAAGTTGAAGCATGTTCCCTTTTGTCATTGACATTGTCTTGAACAAGTTGTTTGTTGATATTCTTTGGCGAAGCAGCTTATCTTTTTAACAAACACAATAATTTTGTTTGCCCCAAATACTGTTTTTGTCTAATTGTGTTTTCTGTATTGTTAATTAATTCTTAAATGCTTTTGTTAGAGCTGTTGAGCAACTAAAAACAACTCATCACCCATGACTTCAACTTGAAAACATGAACTGAAGTAGTGATCTGAAGTTTGTTTATTAAGAATGAAAGGAGTTGGACACAATTGCCATTCATTTACGCATTATTTGGATTATATTTTTTAAGATTGCAATATCAACATGGCTCCAAATTAGATTGACATTCAGAGTTAGACAGACACTGATGTCAATCCAACAGAAAATATGTCTTTTAAATGTATTAGTTGAGGTTTGATTATCAGTTGAAAATTAGCTCTGGCTATAATCTTTGTGTGCATCACATCGGCTGCAAGCTTTGTTTGTAACTATGTATGATTGCATTGTCCCTGTCAAATAAATAAATAAAAAATAAAAAGATAAAAACTTTTGTGATTTTTTTTTCATTCTATTTCATTCCTCAAATGTGGAATGAAATGGAATGGGGGGAAAAAATCACAAAAGTGCAGAAATATCACATATCAAGTTATTGTTTTACATTTATTTTTTATCAGCTCTTTTTGAAATCTTAAAATATGTAAACTATGGCTATTTAATTTTTCAGGGGGCCAGATTATTCAGAGGGCTATTGTCTGGGAGCCGGACTGCAAAACCGCATTCCAATTGTATGTTTTATATCCAACTACTCGAAATGATGAGAAATTAAGAAAAGGCATGAAATATCAATATTGCTCTGTTTCATAAAAACAGGACTAAGAAAAGACAGCATTGTTCAATAACCAGACATGAAACAGAACAGATCATGACAGTAGATCATGGTCTAGACAGGTTTAAACGAAGACTAAACCTACTGTAGGTCTACATTTGGATTACAACTGGTGTAAACCACATCTTGAACAGGAACATTCATTATACAGTACTATCCAAATGTTGATATGTTGCCCTCTAGTTAACGTGGGGGTGTCACAATTTTAGTGTTATGATTATTCACAATTATTGAGACTGTGACCCTTGTTGTGAAACAGTGCATTCCCGTCAACTGTTCCTCAAGTTTGTGACCGGGTTCGTAAAACTGAACTTTCTGAAAGACAAAATAAAGTTAAATGTGACAAAAACTGCCAGATAAAATGAAGTTAATTACATTTTGACTAAATATTTAACAAAAAATACATAATTCTGCTTCTAAAATTGTCCCGATTATTATTTTCTTTGTTCTTATAATTACAAATATAATGTGACATGAATAATAATGATTAACCTAATAATCTTGACATCCTGTCCTGCACCTCAATGGAAAACATACTCTGCAAAACTAATGCTTTGAGAAAGTTTTTTTTTTCAATTGTGATTATTTAATTATATACATTTGCTTCAAATCTGCTTTCTAGCAATAAACTGTATTTGTAGGTTTCAGCTTCCCGTTTTACGCAAAATTTTTAAGATTTCTTCCTGTTCTAATATATAAAAATTTGCTTTGATATGTTAATTGCTTTGGCAGCAGTCCTAATTTCCTCCTTCCCTCCATCATTATATCCACGTTCTAAAAAAATCAACACAACGACCTAAAAGCAGAGAAGCATCACCTGAGATTAAACATGTCTTTTTTCGCATGGTTCGCCTGCCCACCTTGTTAACAGCATCACAGTTTTCTACAGTCCCTCTTCATTAGTTTGGCCCAGCTGTCAGACGGCCCTCCGTGCTGCTCCGAGAGGGGTGGTGGCGGTAGAGAGGGAGGGGGGGACACCAGTCTGCAGCCTGACACGACTCACGCAGTGACAGAGGTGTGTGCGCTGACTCCCCGCTGCTCTCTCGCACACATCTGTCGCAGGCCGTGATCCAGAACCCTTTCAGTAATGGAGGCAGCCCGGCGGGAGAGGCCGTGGGAGGAGGCGAGACGCGCTTCGCTTACTTCCCCGCGACGACAGTGAGCGACGGGACAGTGTCTGTGCAGGCGGCCGCGGACCCCACACTCACACAGGCGGGGGGTGAGTCTCTGGAGTAGACTTTTTTTTTTTAACCGTAAAGACCGACTGGATTCACAGTAGAAATAAGTCAAACGTTAGTGTGAAGATTAATCACAATTGTTGGCTTTGTTGACTTTGAAGTGCTTAATTTTTCACAAATCTACCTTTATGAAATTAGCCTTTCGGAGTGAAAAAGTAATGACACCAGTTTGACTTTTGACTGAAATGACTCCCAATTATTCTGCATAAATCATGAGTATTGATTAATCCAATAATCTTAACATCTTTATTTGGGAAAGTATCTGATTAGGGTTTGGCAATAAGACAAAAAAAAAACTAATTGCACGATGTGTCAAATGTGTCCCACTAAAAACAAACAAAAATAGCTTTTGATTTTAGATAGGTAGATGAACTTCATTGTTTTCCCCAGCAGGTGGCAGAAATTATTCTATGACTAGACTCAACAGAAACAAAGCATACTATTAATCATTGCCATTTAACAGAAATAAACACTCATGATTATTCCTCCAAAGTCTGAAATCATGATTAAAAAGCTCCAGGCCAATAGGAAATGATGACATCTCCATCTCCATTAAATATGATTAACTGCATAGCCCTCCATACTTCATATGCAGGGTCTCATTTATGAAAACTTAAGAAACTTTGTCTCTGAGCTACCCAATCTACCTCTTCCTCATCTCTGTAAACTTAAATTAAGTTGTCTTTTTATCGATCACAAACTTAACATGGAAAATAACACTTTTTAACATTTGCATTCTTTAATACTTTAATATGTAGTGATACACTTTACTCAAGAACTCTGTCACCAATGATAAATGCCAACATATTTTCCTTTTTTTAATACTTCTTGAGAAAAAATAGTGCTTGCCAGTGAGGATATTATACTGTAGTCTTGTCCTGTTTATGTCATTTCCTTTAGTATTGATATTTGCTCAAAGCTGGACTTCCTTGAACAGTTTTAGAATGATCAGAACTAGTATTAGACCACATAGTGTTCAAACTGTGAGTATTAAAGATCAAACTTATGCCTTTAGTATTGAAACTTTGCAATAAACATCATAGGAATAACAAGGGAACATTAAATTCAACGCATCCAAGACGGCTAAAACAAAATCCCATAGAAATAAGCAACAGGTTAGGATGAATGTTAAAACCCTCAAAGTCTTATTTTAACTTCTCTTCAGTATGCAATCATGTGGGAGTCATTGCACTGATTAGACGAGATATGTCGCTGATGAAAACACTAGAGGGCAACAACAGCAACGCAGCTGAGTTTATTGTGCGTCAACCCTAGTTTTTAGCGAGGATAAGTGCTTTTCTTCATCCCGAGAGCTTAAAGCGGTTCAGGCAGCCGTGACACTCCCCGACCGTGCCGCGCGGCGCTGAATAAAGTCGAGACTCTTTTCCACGCCGCCGTCTCCCGTCTGAAGTGAGCTTGTTTCTGCCACTGAACTGCATCGTAGCGAGGCAGAGTAATGGGAATAGTTGGGCTTTCTCCCAGAGCAACGAGCGTCAACAGAAAGCAGGAGCGAAAAGTTCCAATAAAGAAATGAGTCGGTAGCTGCCGAGTGAGTGAAATCCGTCCGTTTTCTTTCTCCAGGGCAGTTTTACGTCATGATGACCCCCCCTGACGTCATACAAGCCGGTGCACAACGAAGCCTCACCCCTCGGACACAGCAGTATCCCGCGTAAGTATCAAAGTACTCGGGAAGTGTGCAGAGAATGTGGGACGTGGCTTTCATTACAGTCAAATTAAGATGATAAGGATCAATGGGTCCCAATAACAATATGATATATTATATTCAAAAGTATCGAAGATCGGATATCAATAGACACTAAATCAAGTACCAAAACTAGATACTTGAAGTATTGATACAAAGCGTAGCAAAATCTTATTTATGTCATCTTTTCTCCTTAAAACACTTAAATGTTAAATGTATGTACATTAACCTGGCTCTGCCAGATTGATATGTTTTTCACTCTGAATTGAGGTCTGCACAATATCTGTCTGGACAGCTCTGGACAGAACATCATGATAAATATGTCAGCAGAACAAGCTGAAAAATAAACTGCACAGACTTCTTCTCCGTCCTCAAATACACAAAGCGCTTCTACGTGCACATTTTAAAGAAAGAAAATCGCTGTGAATCTGCTAAAACAGGGCAAAGTACGTCTGTTGGCCTCGCCATGTTGGTTTAGGATTGTCCTTTTGACTTCTGCCCAAACCACACTGCTGCGCTGTGATTGGTCCGTCCCACAGCGGCCGGCTCAATCCGAAAAGCAGGAGACGGGTCAGGTGATTCTAAAGAGTTTGTGAACTCACAAATACTGTGAGAATTCATCTGGCTGGCCAGGTTCACATTTTATTTCACATACGCTTATTGTAGTGGATTAATTTCTACATGTGTTGGTTTTGATATTTTATCTAATGTTTGCTTTTTATCTAATGCAATATTTGTACTCAAGTAAGAATAATGTTACTTTAAAATATTATAACTCACGCAATAAGTAATGACCCAAATAATTACTCAAGAGTAAAAAAGAATTTGAAGAAGCTGCTACTAGAATACTGTCTAACAGTTTGGACTTGGGCAGCACAATTTTGATTACTATTTCTGTTATGAACGTAGGATTCTGTTCAGTGTGTGAACAGAAGTAAAGTGAGTGCACATTGTAAACAACTTCAGGGGCATTGACATTTGAAAGAGACTGAAAGCAGTTTTTGGCTGAACTAAAATAAGAATCACATCTATTTCAGAACATGTTTGTGTTTGTCTGTAAAATAGATATTGTGTTCTTTGCAGAGGATGTTCTATTATCTAAAGAACTGCAGCTTTTGTGATTTCATAAATGTGACAACATCAATTTTGTATTGGTGATGATATTTTATGCAGCCCTGGTTTGAGCATCTATTTAAAATGTCATTAATGTTAATGTAATCAAACAGACAAACATTTAATATGTGCCAGCAATTTTCAAAGAGTAAAATCATATCTGAAGGAATAGTGTGAGAAACACAAATGTTCAAATCATTTTAATATTGTTACTTCAAGTATCAAAGTAGAGGTGAAAGATTTGTATAAAAAGTGATATTATCGCAATTGTTTGTTTTGGAGACATGCAAAATTAGTACCGGTAGATTGAGCAAGTTGTCTCTTATTGAATCTATTAAATATTACAATAAGAAAAACAGATTAAAAATAGAGTCGTGTAAACAAATGATACTTGTATGGTCTATTCTTGTTTTGTTACAATACTTGAACCTTAACCAAGACATTTACAGGCACATTTGAGCACAATCCTGAATATTGCCAAGACAAAAAGTAAAAGTATGACATCAGAAATCAACTCGCGTTTCTTCCAAATGTTGGGCGAGTAAATGTAACCTCTGGCTGTGTGCGCTGAAGATTGGAAAGTATAAAAAGCTGTGTTGGGTTGTAACATGATCCCGAGCAGCGGCGCGTCCCGTATGTGTCAGAGTGTTTTCCCGTGCGTTAATACAGCGCTAAAGCTTCTTAAGCCCAGGATTTACGTCGCTTCAGAGGTCAATATTGTTTGCGTCCTCTTTGCCTATTCTTTTACCTCCCCCTTTTTTTTTTTTTATATATAATCCTCTTAGGTGCCGTTTATCCCCATATTTACTACCTGCAACTATTTTAATCACCCATCACAAGGCTCCCATTCGCCGCTCTCCCACTGTGGGCTTCACGCGGCTGATTGCTGTTATTAAGCTTAGCAGCGGGCTCACCTGAGCAGAGACGCAATCATTTTGTTTTTCTTTGGAATTAAATGCTTTAACAATAGTAAAAAGACAGAGCACCCATGCCAGCGGTGGAGTTTAACCTGGAGTTTCTTCTTGACCTCCTTGAAGTGTATTTCAGCTTTTACTTCATGAGAATATCTGTGAAAAAAACCTTTGGACTTTATGCAGTTCATTTAGCTCATTTAGCAGTTTAAAGTGCCTATGACAGGTTTGTACAACTTATTGGACTAAAATGCAGTTAAGATTTTTTTCTTTTTTAATTTAGCTGAAAATTATACACATTTTATCACAGAATAGCTGATTTTTTTAAGGTTTATAATTTCAATCCCTGACCTCACACTAGGAATTTACCCAGTAAACACTGGGCAAAAACTCATCTAATGTATTTATTTTTGACAAATAATATATGAGAGACACTTTAATTAGTTTAATTAATGATTAAAATCTCAAAGTTGTTTATTTTGTGTAAATTATGCAATTACGAATGAGTGTTCCTGGTCTGATGTCACTTCCTGTCATTTCTACAGATTTTTTTAACAGGTATAAATAAAGTCAAAATGAGAAAACTGTAAAAACATGTCATACGCACTTTAAAGGTGTTTTACGTTCCCGCTGTAAAACAGGAGTGGAAAGTAACAGTAATTTTACTATTGTGAATATATCTTTTTAACTTGAATTAGTTCCATTTAAAATCATAGGAATTACTGACTACAGCACAATACTTTTTTGAGTCGATTTTTAAACTTGTAATTAGGGCTGCAAGAACTAACTTGACTAGTCGACTTAACCGCTCTTTACACTGGATGCCACCCTCTTACTTTCTACTTGTATTCTTCGCTTGTCCCGCCTGGCTATTTTGTTGTCGTTGTTGTTGTTGTTGTCAACGTTTTAAAAAAACGGGGAACTTAAGCTTATGATTAATTGGAATGAACAATTTTGAAGAGATAAAATGTCCATGTTATTTTCCATCACAGTTCAGTTCACTGTGCTGATTTTGAACACATCTTTGAGCGGCCCTAGTTATATATGAATAGTGACTGGCGGCAGCACATATGCCGGGCTCCACATGCAGCCGGCCACAGTGTCGTGAGTTCAAATCCCGATTCCAACAATTTACTGCATGTCCTCCCTTCTCTCTCATCCCCATTTCATGCTCTGCTCTCCTGTCTAATTAAGCCTACGGGCCAAATTATCCTTTAAATATATAAATAAAATAGTTGCATAAATGATCTGCGTGCCACACGACTGCACATTTAGATTCGTTGAGTAAAAGAGCTGGCTATGATTTCCCAATGCAGATGAGTAACTGTTTCTAATGCCCATAAAGCTATCCATTTGTCAAACAAATTTTTATGGCCCTTTTTACGGCCTTTTCGCAGCTCAGCCCACGAAGGCGAACACATGACTTCCTCAAAATGAAACGATCAGGCTTTTCAGTGAATCTTCCCATTCTGCAACCGTCTCCGACCCGGCCCTCATTCTTGAGAAACGATTGCGATCATTGGTTCCGCTCCGAGTTAGATAACTGGCCGCGGATCTGCAACACAGGCCTCCATTTAGCTCTTTGAATAATGGCACTTTTATATTTGCAAGCAACTCACCAAAGACACACACACCACCACCACCACGTTATCGCCGCTTCCCTTTTCATCGCTTGCCAGATTCAGGATTGAGTGGATTGGACCGTGGGCTCCTCCGAGGGTTCGAAAGTTCTCCACATCGCAGAGAATTAAGCTGCTTTTGTTGCGGGCAGCCATAGATTCACGCTGGGTTTGGCAGGCTGCCCCGCACTCGAAGAAATTATTGGATGTTTTATTGCATACAGCAGCCGTGAAAAATGAGCTTCGCAGAACAGTCGCTTGGCCAACACTGCGCCTCACACGCTGCCTCTGCGCTAAAAACGGAAATAAAAATGATGGCAAATCGATAACTGAAGGCGAGTTCCTTAGCGCAGTCGACTAACGTCTTGGTCGACGAAAGACATGAATTACTCTGACTATAAAGCGACTCGAAACTGGTAAAAGCTTTCAAAACGTTTCAGTATCTCAAGATTAAAAGCACACGGAAAAAGCAGTTTATTCTGCAAAGTACTCTGAAACTGTATTTATATGTAAGGATTTATATGTCATGATTCAGTCCCACATCTTCAGCTGGTTCACAAATGCTGTTTCGGCTGGAAATAATTGGTCAATACACATTTTGGACGACTAAAACCCTGTTAACTGATTAATTGACTAAACGACTAAAGGCTGACAGTGACGACTCTGTTACTTGTCAAGGATGGAAACCGGAATAGTACAGTATATGACAAAATATATTTCCACCTTTACTATTGGGGAACAGAGTAACAGATCAATGGAGTAATCACAAATTTAGCAAATAAATAGTGATTATCTGGGCTAAACACAGACTTTATGACACACCTCGTGGTTTTACGGCTCTTCTGTGTCTCTCGTTTGACTCTCGTATGACGCAAAATAAATAAAATTACAAGTTTTAAGGTTTATTGTTAAAAAACTAAATGTTTTCCTATCAAGATGTCCTCAAGCGGCATCTTCCTCTACAGGTCAAAGTCAGTAATAGAACATATGGACGAGGCTTTCGCAATCGAGCGGCAGATGGATAAATCTGAAAAATAATTGCCAGATTTCTCGATAAGCAAAATAATCGTTACTTTCAGCATTCATTATTTGACTTCATTTGATTCAACTTGGCAACATAAACCAAAACCATCAAAAGGTTTAAATTGTGACTCGACCTGAAAAAGCCGTGTCTAATGAAGTAAAATATTTCAAATTGAATGGTAGTTTAGCGCAATCGGTAGTTGTTAGCGCACTACATATTCAAACCTTTGTACATTTTGAACAATTTGAGGGTCTTTCCTCTGTCTGAACTCTGAACTAGAGGACGAGAGCAGTCTCCAAGGAGAAAACCTCAAGAAATGTTCTTTTTATATAACGCTGCCTTTTTATAACCAGCTTGAATCATTATTTCACAAGCTTTTCAAAATATTCCTTCGCAAAAACAGATAAATTATATATAAATGAGCTTAATTCTGTCTCAAATTTCTGAGATGTGTTGCTTCAAGTCGAGCTTTTTTGTTGTTTTTTTAAGCTACGATGCGTGGAATTGCGCATCACTCCTATTTTTTTCATGTGTCAAAACTTTGCACAAATTATGTATGGATTTTTAAAGTATTTAAAGCCAGGGAAGGTGACATTTTTTGACGCGTGAGTGAATAGCAAAGTAGCCACCTTATCTGCCGTTTGCAGAGATGAAACCGAGCAGCCACTTTTAAGCTTTTTTTTTTTTTTTTACATTTCTTGGAGCGAATAAACAAGTATTATTATAATGCACGCCGCCAAAATGGCCCCTCACATGTGCTATTCTTTACCGACAATCCCAATCCTTTGTTGTTAGCAAATGTATTTCCATTAGGACTCTGAAAATGAGGTCATTGTTCCTCACTTGGAAACAAATGGCCTTCTCCCGCTGTTATTTTAGAGCCCTGTTCAAAGTGGGATCGGCCGTCTTCACTCTCCCTTCAGGTTTAGCCTAGTTCTGAATGTTTCTAGGTTACTTTTACCAATTTAGTCAGACATTTTTTTTCTTTCCTCTCATTTTTGACCGTGACATGGATTTTAACAGATTTTGATTTTGGGCCGAGGTCAAGCTCAAATATGAATGTTCTTGGGTGGTGGCTTACAACAGTAACAGACAATTTATAAACCTGGTCATTATATATGACCTTTCAAATATAATTTGTACTTATACTTAGGTCATCCTTGCAATTTTGATTATTTTATACTATTATATACTTTTGTAACTGTCTGAACTATTAGTATTATGTATTTATTTGTAATGTTTTGTGATGAATATTTTTTAGTTCGGACCAAACTTAACTTAAATCTAACACTAAAACAGGACTAAAGTAGGCAAATATGTGGAATAAATCATACGTAAACGGTGTACGAACAAGATCTAAACCCGCAAAAAACGGATACATTGCTGAAATCGTACTAAAACTTGCATGAATTGTATCAGATTGAAATGAGAAGTTGCAGAAGTACTACCAGTATTACCAGTATTACAAACACCACAGTTTCACGATTGAGGGTGCTTCAGGGGGGCAAAGTGAGCCCTTTAATTGATCCCTCATAATTCATATACATTTGAAATAGGGCTGGGCAATATGGTAATTAATACATGTTTTGATCGTGATCTCGTTCCCACGACGATCTGTTGAATGCAGCTCCATGCTCAAACTAAGACTCAACAATGCTCTGAGTGACGGGGAGATTTAATCAATTTCAATAAAGCGTAAACTTTCAGAAGTAGATGACTTGAGTTATCTCTGTGAAAGTATTAAGTTTTCATGAATCGTGATCAAATTGAAATCGTAATCTGGCTCCATAAAAATCCTAACACTAATGTTTTGGCACATCGCCCATCCCTAATTTGAAATTTTAATTACTTCATGTAAATAAGAAACTACCAAATGACAAGACTGACTAAATCTGACTAAACAAGTACGTAGATTATGGAATGAAACAAAAGTTGGTCAGAAGTTTTGCCTGTGTCAGTGTCAGCTTTCAGATTGAAACGTGCAGTATATATTTGTTACTTCATATGTCCTGCTCTCACCAGCGTCTGGATAAAGCCCACAGCCGAGGGGACAGTGACTTTGTTCATTTTTTTTTCTCAGATGCTTTTCCTAGGTTAAACCAAAGACGTCCCTGCAGCTCTGCGCCTTTCTTATTCAGTCCACATTTTCCCTTATTGCCGTGTACAGTAAGACTGGGGCTGAATCCATTATGCAGCCAAAAATCCCATTAAGATGTGTTGAGATACAAGTGAGACTCAGCTGGGCTTGGTTTCCTATCTGGGCTGTAGATAGTTTATCGGCTGTGGAGTTGGGTTGATTAGCCACAAATTCACCAGCCCTGAATAAAGACTTCAGGTGCTCAGGGGCCGCGAGCAAGACTTTACAAGAATTATTAACAAGCAGAAAATGTACTTTGGGTTCATTTTGTTTTGTACCACTTTTGCTTTTATGTAAGGGTTTGGTGGTGATGGTGTGTAAAAGTTAGGCAAATATAGCTGTGTCATTGCAGTAAACACAGAAGGACAGTCAATTCAGATGATATTATATTTGACCGTTGGCCAGCTATCTTACAGCTGCTTAATATCTGCTGTGCTAGCTTAGCGCAACCCAAGCTAGGGACAGACAAGTTAGCATTAGCCACCATTTTAAATGACTGAAATATTCAAATAACACAATACTGATAAAGTGAATGGGACACCCAACAAAATGTATGTGAGGCCTGTGTCCTTACATCATTTTCTATTTATGGAACATGGGATGTATAGTGATACATGGGATACATACTAAAAGTTATGGCCCAACTAATAATACAATTACCCTATATTATCACCAACAATTGTTGACTAAAAATACATCTATGTACATAACTACAATTATTATTATTATAACCAGTCTTTGCTGCCAACCCAAAAATCTAATTTGGCATGTATATTGACTGTATTGCTATCAATATTCCTTTTTTTTTTTAAATATCTTTTTATTGTACTATTTTAACATAATTTGGGGATGCACAAAATATCCACACTAGATCTGTTTAGAAGGGATTTTTGTGGAAAAAAAATAACATACAAACCAACATGGATCTGCAAAATTGCCAATACAGCACTTAACCAGAATTAATCGAGGACAAGAATATTACCAACAGGGTCTGAACCAGGACTAACCCAGAATCAAACTAGGAATAACCAGAATTAAACCAAGACAAAACCAGTTCTAAACTAATAACGCAGAATGAAACTAAAATCTATTTTTCAGTACTTGGACGATGGGTCGTGGGCTGGAACAAAACGTTTTGAGGGCCTGACCTAGCCCCGGGTCTCAAGTTGAATAGCCCTGATGTAGTGTGTAGTGGGGGTGAGAGAAGGGAGGACATTTAGCAAATTAACCAAACGATAAACAGAGCCTGGCAGAACAACCAAAGGGCAGAACTACTTTGTCCTTTTCTACTGTATTTGCATTCCAAAACTGGGCAATTTCATCTTTCAATCTCATTTTTACTGCACCACCATTTTAAATTCAAACCTAATGATATGTACGTTGTGTTTTAGGCCAAATCACCCAGCCCTACACTCGATAGTTTTGTTATCACTTGTGACAGAATAAACCCGATTACTTTGCTACAAACGTGATGGCTAATTTATCTTTGACATATGTTTTGTGTAATTGAAAGCATCATGAGGCCAAAAACAACATCCCCAAACCCATCATCTGAGAAACAACTGTTTAACTGCAGAATAAAAAGGCAAACATCCCTCTGGGCCAAATCTTGTTAAAAGGACATTGGGCCAGAATAAAAAAGGTTAGACGAGTCTTTGTAGTATTCCGATAGCGTGACCACGGCACCTCACCGCTCGAATTAGCATGCACACGGAGCCGGCCGCCGCTACAAAGGCCGCTCGTCTTGAAGATAACAAGTTTTCTAAAGCAAAGGATTATAGATTGAGTCAAGCAATTGGACTGGACCGGTGCCAGGGAGCATCCTAGTCAAACACGCAGCGATATACCCAAGTGTGAAGAATGCTTTTATTTCCTTTATGTGGGCAGGAAAATGGACGGACCCCGCATGCCACGAGATGAAAAGAGGAGAGCGCAACATAATGAAGGTGGGTAATTATGTCTGATTGTGTCTTTTGATTCGCACAAAACAATAGAGGGCTTTGTGGAATGACAAGGCACTGGACAATGGACAGTGAAAGCAGGTGTCGTTAATGGGCACTAGAGGTCAGTGTCGGGCTGCGTCAATTAAAAGGTCCCTTTTAGTGGCAGATCAAGCTCTAAGTGAGGGTGAACCAAAACGAAAAGTGTGCTTTAAAATAATGTTATTGCAAGGTCATTCTAATTCTTTCTGTTTTTCATACTTGTAAAAGTTGAAAGACGGAGGAGGGACAAAATTAACAACTGGATCGTGACTTTGTCCAAGATCATCCCAGACTGCACCATGGACAGCACTAAGACTGGAGCTGTAAGTGTTTATTGAACTGTTGACCTTTTAAAACTCTCATCAGAATATAAGAAAATAAACAGTGGAGGTGACCGGAGGGAAAACGATTAACTGATCTTTTTATTATTATTATTATAGATTTTTTTTATATTAAAACATAAAACGCATAACAGACATAGAAAAGGACAAGAGGGCTGAATTAAGAATAAAAAAAATGAATTAGAAATAGATCTCAACTAACCATAAGAAACACAATCATGGGTCCACAGTCGGTCAGATTTGTCCATTTCCAATTTAAGTGTGAATGTCATTTTTTTTTTAGTCAGTCCAGTCCTTGATTGTTGGTGAGGTTTGTGTCAGCCATTTCTTAGTGATGGCTAAGAAATGTTTTTATTATGTAGAGAAAAAAATGTAATACACATTTCTAGTAAGTAAGTCATATATCTATAGATGGAATTAAACATTATTAAGTGATTTTGTCCATTATTTGTCCTGTAAAATCTAAAAATCAGGATTGTGTCAACATAATTTTCTATTAAATAAACAAATAAAGTAAAATGCAATAGTAAATGGCTCTGGTGTCATTTACATGTATCTGAGTGGTTTTCATTTGACAAATCTACCTTCATTTTACATTTTTTGTGATAAAGGATCTTGATATGAACTGTAATATGCAGTAGTTTTGATGCAGTTTGAGGGCTTTCTAATATTATCTTTCGTATTGTATCCTATCCGTGGCATTCTGCTTTACCTCCAGAGCAAAGGGGGCATCCTGTCCAAAGCGTGTGACTACATCCGTGAGCTGAGGCAAAGTAACCAGCAGCTGCAGGAGGCTCTGAAGGAGGTGGAGAGGATACAGGTGGACAACGAGCTCCGCAGACAGCAAGTACGTCTCCCTCCCACTGTTGCTGTCAAGTCTGTGTTACTTCTACCGTGTCAATAATGTTTATGAACCAAATATGAGGACAAACGTTCCGAAAGCTGGTTGGTATAGCAGAAGTTTTGAAGTGGGCAGCCATAGAAAGCTCTGTATGTGCCTGTGAAGATCGCTTCCTCTCAGAACAGTTTGGAGCGTTTAGGATCTTTGCAACACCCCAAACGAGTTTAGACTGCATAAAGCACTGGACCAGTATACACAGGTCGAGAATTAATTACAACAAAGTCACCTTTGACCTCCCCGTGGTCACGTGACACCGGCAGCCCAGTTCCTTGAAACGTTCTCACAAAGCTCGAGAATTCCAAGGGGCCGATGCTCTGGCGGTCATCTGTGACGCCTCCAACACCAGGGACGGATCCCATGCCAGAACCAAAGAACGGGCGTGTGGACGCAAACACCGGGCACCCTTTAGAAACAGGGAAATATCTCGGTTACGGCCAACTGATGGAGAGTGCCCCTGACCAAGGAGCTCCTGCAGGAAAGAGAGCACCATTGACACCGCACAACTGGATCCTTAGCATTAGGAACATGGCGTAGGGAAGAAAATTCCCATGTCAAAAGTCTTACAACATTCCCAACATTGCCCCTGGGGCGAAGGGCGTGCAGTCACTGGATAGGAATCATCAGAGGACCATCCCGAGGAAAGTAGCCACCTGTGATGGCACCAGGGAGCCAAGTTCACCTCATGCCTGAGCACAGTCTCTGTATCTCGAAGAGACTGCTCGCGGTTGGCAGCATAAATTAGCCAGTTGTCCAGATAGGGCAGAATCCTCAACCCCTGAGCCTGCAATGGGGACAGGGTTACTGCAACGTATCTTGCAAACACCAGAGAGGACAGGGAGACTCTGAACTGGAAGAGTTCTCCCCGGAAAGCAAAGCGGAGTAACTTCCAATGTGGAGGTGCAAAGGGGACATGATAATATGCATACTTCTACTGACTTGAACCAGTCGCCTGGGGAGATCGCCTGGAACACTTGTCTGACAGCCAACATCTTTTAAAACATATTTAGACCCCTGAGGTCCAGAACCGGGTGTAAATCGCCCGTCTACCAAAAAATAGATGGACACCCGGTACCAAAAAAGATCAAATAGAAACTCAAATAGAAACGACCATGAGCAGGAGGCCGGCGGCAGAACTGTAAACTATACCTTCGGGAGAGCGTGGCCACAACCCAAATATCCGGGGAGTGAGCCGTCCAGTATTCCAGCTGTCCAGGAGTAAAATGTCCCACCACCTGCCCTACAACCTCATCTGGAAGCCCCTAGACCCCCAGTGGGCTTGTGGGGGCGACGGCCAGGCTGTGAGTACCGGGAAGCAGGGGACAGAAGAAACCCAGGCCTTGGAGTCTGTATGCTGGTGCATACCTCCATGAAGAAACGGGAGGGGCAGCCTGAGCCAGTCGATGAGGACCCCTGCCAACTACTACTGTGTACGGCTAACCTGGGCCGTGCGCTTCAGAGCCTCCAGGGCGGCCGAGCCAAATAGTTCACCAGGAAGAACTGGAACACCCCTCCAGGCCTCAGAGAGCGGAGACTGCGCCAGCCACACTTGGCGTCGAGCTTGCACACGTTGAGAGCAGACACCCTTGTTCCCTTGACATGAGGGCGAAAGCCTGCTAGGAGGCGTCTACCAGCCCATGTGTTGGCTGGTCCACCGAAACCGTCTAAAAAAAAACAGACAGGTCTAACATCAGATGAGACAAGGAGTTTCCAATTCGACCAATACAAGATCCAATGTTATACGCCTTACAAAGCAGGTCGTCTGTAATGTGGCATTGTGGTTGCAGACACCGGGCATTAGTCTGCAAAGTATCCTCTGGATGAACAATGAACGAGACAATGGCCAGCTCCACTGCCGGAATGTGTCCACGGCCAAACTTCTGTGGATCCTGCATCAGTGCTAAGACCCTGCCATCCGAAGTAGGCCTTGAAAATGCCTTTGGGTCTGTCCAACAGGCATGCAGTTCCTTGCTTTATTCCTTAGAGGGAGGAACTGCAAAGTGGGTGCAGACTGATGCTGAAAGAAGGCAGTAGAGGGGCTGCCTCATGCTGTAGAACATTCAGCTTCAAGCGGGCAAGTGCCCTCCGTATAGCAGCTGTGACAGTGTCATCACTGTCGGCCTGAGAGCCGGCAGAGGCCAGTGAGCCAGATTCGGAAATTCTGTAGCTCAGAAGGTCAAAATGAGTGTCTGAAGCCACAGATATGACATTATCATATACTGAGACTGTGTCATGCACGACCACCCGACTGGCATCAGTCTGGAGATTCTGGATAACGGCCTGCATTTGGGCCAGTTCAGATGTCAGCATGCTCACCTGCGCAGCTAATTTCCCAGAGCCCTTATTCTTATATAGCGGACCAGCACCTTGTGTAGCCGTGGACGGCCACTTGCGGCCCCCAGTCTGGCCAGCCGGCAATTGACTCAGAATTGATCACAGGAGCCCAATAGAGTCGGGTCGAGCGGAACGGCACTAGCGACTATAACACAAATAACCAGTACCCCGGTTTTGCAGGGTGCAGCAGGGTCAGATCGAGCCGAATACGCCACCAATGGTGTGCAACCAGCTGAAAACAACGGTTAAAAAACGCAAAATAAAGCAGTTCAGAACTACTAACCCGAACATGGCTATAGTTGATAAAACATAAAAGCCACATGGCTGTAGCTGTAAACCCAAACAAATGGAGCACGGATAAGCACAAAACCGAGTACAGTTGTTTCTGCACTCAAGTACACAGCTATAGTGAAATGCATTAATGGGGTAACTTACCAGTCATAGATAATAACAGAAATATACCTCCTTCTAATTACAACAGGGTTGTTGTTGTTGTTGTTGTTGTTGTTGTGATTAATTCTCGACCTGTGTATGCACAGGGAGGGTCATCCAGTGCTTTATGCACCGCCTCTAGCGGTCAGGAGGAACTAGAACTCCACTCTGCTGTATGAATTTTCATTTCTGAGACAAACCTCCAGAGACGGGAGGCTCTATATCTGATCATCTATGGCAGACAGAGGATCAAAGCATTTGCACTCCTATAATGAGACGTGTTACCTGGAGTCTGTCTGACTGACTGTGGGAATCTTATACACAGGGGTTATGAGAGAACTAAGTGCATGCTAATTCTCTGAAAACTATTGTCAAATCCTGCAGCTCTGAGGCGAAGCTTTCCTTTTGAATCCTAGGCCTGTAAGGCACTGAGAGATATATTCCTGTTCTGATGCTCAAAGCGTCCCATCTCTTCCTCTGCGCGATGGGGAGCCGCTGCATTTGGCTTTCACCCGAGGGAATGTAGCACAGATGACATAGCTCCACACTCACTGGTGGACAGCAGTGTGTCTGAGCGGGGCCACACACAGGCTTTTCTTTAATCTGCAGCCTTCCTACTCTTCAATCTTCAAATGGAAAAAAGTTTCTGCTGCACACTTTGAGGTATATTTAGCAGCCCAGTGCAGTTGTTGATAATTTCTTTCCTCTTTTCCCTTTTGTTCACCAGATCGAGGAGCTGAAGAACGAGAACGCTCTGCTACGCGCTCAGCTCCAGCAGCATGGCATCGAGCTGGTGGGAGGGACGCCCCCTCAGTGACACCCCTCTGACACTTAACACGCCATTAGACGTTGCGAAGGACGCCTGTCTTTGGACGCCTGTCTTTGGACGCCTGTCTTTGGACGCCTGTCTTTGGACGCCTGTCTTTTGTGGAGGACCCTTCAGCGGCCAATTGCGGCTGCACCTTGACCGCCCCAGTCCCGTTGAGATAACCACCCGTTACAACCCAACAAGTGCTACAAGAAACTACCCACTCACCTCCGGCAGAGAGTTGGACTAGCACTAACTCTGCCAAATTCATTTTCGTTTATGTAGCTTTTGTCGTGGACTACAACTGTGTTATTTAATTTTGACCCTTGAATACACTCACCCTTATTATTCATTTGGAAACACAGTTGAGACTTCTTATTTTGTGTTTTGTGCTTTAGCCGTTTTAATTTTTTAGTCCGCTTGCTCTGACGGAGACCAGTTATGGATTGAGGCTAAATAATGTAGCGTGCACTGTTTTCACCTCCAAAGACTAACAAAGAAGCAGCGCCGGCGTCGTTTTTTTACAACAATTTATGCAAATGACTTTTCACAAGATACAAATTTGCGACCACGAATCACTTTTGAGTCGACATCGGTCGGTAAAAAAGTCTTCACAGCGAGCACGACGTAGAAGGAGTGTCGTACGAGTGGTATACTTGAATTTTCGGGCATTTGTTCAAACCGAGATAATGAAAAAGAATCGATAATAATCACTTTGAAGGATCCAGCTGGAAAAAGCGTGCTCCTCGTGCGTGCAGATACTGTCTTAACTAAAAGAATAATGGGGTTTATTGTAACTTAAGCCAAATTACAAAAGCTTCTAAGTGTAAAATGTGTCAAATTCCTCTTTGGCTCTGTTCTATTTCGGTATGGCTGCACTTCAAATGGAGTGGGGAACATACGGAATGGGGGAGGCACCCTGCAGAGAACCCACTCAAAGATGCTTCACTTGGAAAGGAAAAAAGGTGGAAAACTTGCAAACTTGCAACTTGTAACAATTGCAAAAAAAATAAGCTTATATTAACTTTGTGTATGATTTCTGTGAATGAATGCATAATGCGTTTTGTGTCCTTGTGACGGTGGAGGAGAGATATCGAACTTATTAAGCTGCAGTATCTACAGCTCAGGATCCAGCAAAGCAAAACCAACAGACCCCTTTGGCAAATAAAAAGAAAAAACCAGAGACAGCCGTCGCATTTGAATATCTGTAAGTTAGCGGCTCATGTTTCCAGCGGCTGTTCTGCCACTACAGCGAGATTCAAGCCCGATACGGCTGCTGCGTGCATCTGATCCATCAAGAAGAGGCTGCTAGCCAAAAATCAAATCCATAGATGTTTTTCAGTCATTTTTTTTTCTTCTCATCCTCCGCACTGGAAGAAAAGTACAGACTGAATGTGAAAATATGCTCTATTAAAGTGTTGAGAAAAAGGTCATCGGCGGCAAATTTGTCCTTGTTTCTTGACAAAGGAACAATTGATTCCTTTTCACTTAACAGACTCGCTCTTCTCAGGTTAGATTGTAAAGACGCCTTTTTTGTATAATGGTGTGGAATAAATAAAATCTATTGCTCTAAAACCTGGGTGTGGATATTGCGTTTCTTACTTTTAAATGAACCAAATGTATTTTGATTTAAAATTTAAAATTGTAAACATTACCTGGCTACGTTAAAGCTACAAATCAAGTATATATTTTCCTGTTTAATGTCGATTTATTGTTAATTACAAAACATTGGACTAATGTAAGCCAATTAAGAGAAGTGAAAAATCATAAATACAATTGGGTACATGTCAGATGGAGCAAGTTTAAGTTATTGTGACATATTTAGTTTGTTTTGATATTGAGTAAAGGCCACATACAATTCCATAAGTTTCCATTCGCTCTGTTTTATTCCTTACTTCTTTTTATAATTGGTTAAAATTTGAAATTATAATGGGTTGTGTAGATATGTAGATTTGATAAGAAGTGAAATTATTTTTTTCCCATTTTATGCTTAAATCTTCATAAAAAAAAATCTGGCCCTTCAAAACTGCATGCCAATGTCACAATTCTAGTCGAGAGTAGCTGGTCAAATCTCATCTGAGCACATAATATAATTGCTTTATAAGGCTGTTCATCCTCGGAAAAATAAAACCTGCCAAATCATTGCAAGACTGGTCAGCTGTGGCAACCCTGACTAAGGTAAGTGATTTAAAGTAGCATATTCAATCCCATTCTTTCTACCTTCAGATCTCATGCTGAGTAGTGACTGGGTTTAACCTGTCAGTTAAACTCTCCCAGCTCCGGGGGCCTCCTTTCAGGGCTCCAGAACCTCTGCGTCCAAGTGCCACCAGCCCCACCGATCTCAGATGTGTTAAACACCGGCGAAGAGCTCAGCATGAGGCCCATGAGCGAGGCCCAAGAGCGAGGCACAGGCGCGAGGCACTTGAACGAAGCGCTGTATGGAAATTTGACTTGTAAAAAGGTTGTTGAGAGCCCTGCTGAAAAGTGGATTATGTAACTTTTCCGTTAGGGGGTCTGCCACCTGCTTGTCTCTGGGTATTTTATCGCTTTGCCTGCCATGTTCCACGGTCTTATCCACAGTATCTTGCATTTATTCGATCACAGGTGATTTTCTAGCTGCGCTCGACTCTCCGCAGAAACATAAAACAAGAAAAATGAAAGAGGTTATAACTGACTTGCTTGCCAATCAAAATGCAAGGAGAACGTTTTCAAATTTCTTGGGACTCTTATCGCTGAGGACCTCACATGGAAAACCAACTCCAACTGCCTTAGAAAAATGGTCCAACAGCAACTCTTTTCTTCAGACTAAAAAAACAACAACCTGTCTGCCTTTATTATTGCTTAACTCTATGGACTGCAAACCCGATGTCAAAAGAGTGGACACCTCACAGAATATCCCCGGCCTGCGATTACTTAGCTCTGGAGGACATCTTCAGGACGCGCAGAATCCTCCGCAGAGCCAACAGTGTCATGGAGAATGACATCCAGCTCCTCTTCCATCTGCTGTCGTCTGGATGCTGATTTAAGCACAGACCTCTAGATCCAAGAGCTGCCATTACTGAACTGAATTTACAAAGTGTGTGTGTGTGTGTGTGTGTGTGTGAGCACACACACATACCCATTTATTGCAATTCAACAGAGAAAATATAATGAGGAATTCCTCTATTTGAAGCATCTCTTCCTGATCTCACAAATCCACCTGTTGAAGCGACAGAAGGGGCACCCTTTCTCAGAGGGCGGGGAAGTTTGCACACCAGCACAGATGTTGCCACAGCTGTTGGAAGGCTCCGGACTGGAACAGTGTGCTTCTCAGGTTTAAGGGACTGCAGGTCTCAGACAGACTGGTCCTTGGAGTGTGAGAGGGGCTACAGGTCTCAGACTGGCTGGTCTAAGGTGTGAGGGAGGGGCTCCATGTCTCAGACAGACTGGTCCTGGGAGTGAGGAGGGGCTCCATGTCTTGGACAGACTGGTCCTCGGAGTGAGGGAGGGGCTCCATGTCCCGGACAGACTGGTCTAAGGTGTGAGGGAGGGGCTCCATGTCTTGGACAGACTGGTCCTGGGAGTGAGGGAGGGGCTCCATGTGTCAGACAGACTTGTCTAAGGTGTGAGGGAGGGGCTCCAGGTCTCGGACAGACTGGTCCTGGGAGTGAGGGAGGGGCTCCATGTCCCGGACAGACTTGTCTAAGGTGTGAGGGAGGGGCTCAAATCAGTCAAATCAGTATTAGTGGATACATATTTATGGTCATGTTATATTATAAGACATATTCATGGGTTTCAGGCATAAGGATTTCTTCTTCATTTGGCATGGCAACGGTCCTCTGTTGTTATAGCAATGGAGCAGTTCAAATCAAAATAATATAATTATTGAATGAGGAAAGGTCCAAACAGAAACTCTCAAATTAAGAAGGAACAATTTGCCTGAAACCCATGAATACTTCCTTTAAAAGTGCACTATGTAAAATGTAGAAAAAGCTTCAGTTGTAGTCATCTGGACTCAGAAAAAATTAGACGTTTTGACTCTCATCCAAGAGTCATTGTCAATAAGAGAATTTAGGTCGAGAACTCGACCTAAATTCCAGCCCAGAAAGTCCAGCCCATTGGGAGGAGCCTTCCTGAAGTAGAAAGAGTTGTTTGTTTCAACAGAAACTTACCCTCTTTGTATCTACCGAGCTAGCCTATTCAACCCTTTAATGGGCTATTAGTCTCCTCTTTGTCTTTGTGAGACCCTGGCTCAACCACCCTGAGTACCTGATTAGCATCTAAACCTTAAAACCTTCACCTCACAGAAGAAATACAAGTTCAGGACCACAGAGCACCGTGCATCTCCATCTTGAAGCCTCTAATCACTCGTTTGAAGACGGTGAGGTGAAGGTTTTAAGCAGGGAGAAAAGATGGTTTGAAAGAGGAGTTAAGGAAGCTATTTTTGTTAAAAAAGAAAGACCTTCTTTAAACAGGAATGGAGGGCTAAGATTCAACCTTCCTGTAATCTACAATGGTATACTGAACCCCTGGAGAGGTAGAGGACCAGGACATTTAGATGCTAATCAGGTACTCAGGGTGGGTGAGCCAGGGTCTCACAAAGACAAAGGGGAGACTAATAGCCCATTAAAGGGTTGAATAGGCTAGCTCGGTAGATACAAGGGGGGAGTTTCTGTTGAAACAAGCAACTCTTTCCACTTCAGGAAGGCTCCTCCCAATGGGCTGGACTTTCCGCAGAATAGTACAAATATCGGAGTTCTCGACCTAAATTCTTTTATTGACAATGACTCTTGGATGAGAGTCGAAACGTCAATTTTTTTTCTAACTGAGTCCAGATGACTACAACTGAAGCTTTTTATACAATGGAACACGCCTGGACGAACGAGAGGGATTACACCGACACTATGTAAAATGTCTGCTGGAGTGTCCACCACCTGCTGGAGATGTTATTTTTTTGCCTGGAATGTCCCACTGTATCCTGTTAAAGTTGTCTATCACCATGGAACAGGTGACACCACAAGGCCAAGTTACAGGTCAGATTTGTGGAGAGGCGAGCCTTCTCACAGAAAGAATGCTAGTTTTTCTTTGTATTTCTGAGCACTGTAAACCTGTGAATAAATAGATCCAAAATGAATAAGTTTAATGCCATACTGTGGAACATTCCAAGCAAAGCAAGAACATCCACATGGAGACAAGGAAGTGGCAGACTCTTCAGCGCCTAAGTTACACAGCACTCCTTTAATCAAACAGTGAGTATTTTGAGTAAAACTCCTGTGTGACTGTTTGCCTTCAGCTGGGGACTCGGCCACATACTGAAAATCCCCTCCAAAAGAAAAGTGCGTTTTCATTTCTCTGTTTGGGCACATGCTGTAGCATCCGCGCCTGACTGATTTCCATCGGAGCCCTGCTGGCCAACACAATCTACTGTAGAGGCCTGTCCTACCTTTGTGCAGCGAGGAGCGGTGGGGGGGCCCTGTCAGGAGCAGCCATTGTCCACGCCGTGCTCCGCTCTCACTTTGTCGTCAGTGTTTGGTATAAAAAAGCCTAACAGAAAGAATCTCATCTCACCCCGCACACAATGCATCCTCTACCTGTGAGTCATCCATCTGCCTGTAATGAGTACACAGCGCCTCATAATAGGAGTGTCAGCATAAACATGTGTATGCAGAGATAGAGAGCAGACTGTTGAAGTTTGTTATTCAAATGTAGAAGGCTTCAGATCTCCTACACTAATCAATGGGATGGGTTTGCTCAAAGACACGGATCAAATGAAACGGTGGTAGCTCACAGCAAGAATTACATGCGCAGGAGTTATTAGATAAGGGTGAAATGGGTACTTGAATATGAATATTGTGTATTAGGATTCGGATGGGTTGATATATGTAAAGCTGCTGAATAGTAACATCATCCCACCAGCACTACCCTGGAATAATTCAGACACCAGCTGTGTGGTATTTGCTTGTCTAAAAGAAACTACAGAATGGAAACATAAATGACATGAAATATAAATAAAACCATAATCGGTCCACACCAAACGCTGACTTGACCTAGCAAAATAAAAGGATGTCTTCGGCGTATACTCCTGGCCACAGGTGAAAAGGCCATCACAAAAAATGTATGTCACAAATTGCACCTACGCTCAAGGACTGGACAGAATCTGGACTGGACAAATGGGGCATTTATTTTGGACTTAAGTGTTCTTGGGTGTCATATTTATTTATTCAATATATAGAAATGTTTTTGTTTCATGCAGTTTCTCCGCACATGTCCCTTTTCTTGTTATTTAAAGTTAAAGTAAAAAAAAAAATGAAATAAATCAGACTAAATAACTAGATGTACAAAAAGTAGTGCCAACTCTGATAAATGTCCATCTTCTTCCTGTTTATCCTGAGTCTCAGAGGTGGCAGTCAAAGCACTGAGGCCCTTTTCAAACATACTTCCTCCAGCTCCTCTGGGTGGGTCACAAGGCATTCCCAGATTCCATTGTGTCCTGGGTACCATGCCAGAAACACAAAGGTGTTCAAGAGCTGCCCGTGCTACCTCCTGTTCCTCTCGCCATGGAGACGATAGCTGCAGGCACTTCTATCAACAATGGTGGTGAATCAATGTTCCCCACCTCTCCCGCGATCTGGGAGAAGCTCTCCTGGAGGTGTGAGGTGAAGACCCTGCTCACCCTTCTCATATTCACCCCCAGGTGGTAATAGGTTGACAGCTGAGCCCATCTCCTCATCCAAAGCCGATCATCGACCTCCAGTGGAAGGCGTCCGGATGCCACATGCACTGATGGACATCCTTGTGCTCAAACATGGGATTTCTAAACATATAAGAATGTGGATCGTGGGTTGTGCATTTGGTTGCTCCCTTATGACATGTTTTATGCTGGATGCTGAATAGCCACTCAGTGTGAATAAAGTGGGAGATGTACTACCCAACAACACACGATAGTATGAACTTCGACCCTCCACTTGGTGTTTTTGTTCAGCTCCTGCTTCCACACTCTAACTTTCAACTTTACAGCCCTGGTGAATTGATTTTTCAGTTACAGTTCACATGGGTGATCTGTACTCCCCAAGGATGTTAATGATAGCAGGGGTGGGTCACCAGATTCACCGGAGTAATAGCATGAAGTTTGGTGTGTCAACCAACAAAAGATTTATAAGGCACTGAAAACACAACAGTTTGACTATAACATGTACGTTTTGTTCCACCAAAAGCTGCAAAACCCACTGTAATAACATGTGAACTAGATGTTAGATGTCGCTTGTTATTACTTTTTGGCAAATGTGATGAACAAGCGGTACATATGAACAACAACCATGTGTCTGAGCTGTCTACAAATGACAAAATTACAGTTTTGGATAGAATGTTCAGGCACTTGACTCCCTGAATGGTCTATAGGCTGGTGTTCTTTCTGCAACACTCCAAAGCCTGGTTACATTTGTTGTTAATATTATTGTGGTTCTTTTTAATTGACCTTTACAATTGAATTTCGTTCTATAACACACGCTGCACGCTGCCCCTCGCCCTCTGTCAGCTTCACTGCATCCCTGCACACAAGCACAATGCATTATATCACATTATGGACAGTCAAATACCTTGAACAAAATGCAAACACAGGCGAGGGGTCACGTGTAATGTGAGGTTTTGTGATGGTTTGAGTAGACTGTTGTTGCTCCGTCTAAAGCAGTGCAGCAGAGGAGAGGCAGGGGGGTTCATGGGACAGTTGCAGGTTCAATGCCCTCGTCCGGGTGGCGCCGCTGAGGTGAGCCTGCCCGCCGCGCTGGAGCCGCGGTCTGTTTGGTCAGGAGATTCTCAGATAGGCTCAGAGACAGACAAGAGCGGGAAACTCCAGGACTTTAACATGTTTCCCAATAAAGATTTATAATGAAGAAGACATTTAAATCACACTTTTCTGTACAATGTGATGACACGGGAATGGGAACAGATGCATTATGTGACAATGTTTTCATTTTATAGCATTGTCTACAAAATACTTACCACATTTCCTCACAAACAAACAAACAAACATGCTCTATTTAGCTTTACATCTATGGTAATGTTGTCGCTTTGACTGGAATGTTCCATAGAATGGCATTAAACAATATCAAATTAAAGACTTTACATTACCGGTGAATACTTGAGCAAAAGGGATGCGTTTGTGTCTCAATGCTAATTCTACAGTTGAGTCATACAATGTTTTTAAAAAAAATAAAACATTTAAATGACAAAAAAGGCCATCATTAAAAAATGGCTGACACAAACGTCACCAACGAGCAAGGTTTGGACTCACATTATAATAGACATTAGACCACTAGACCACAGAGGTCTGTTTTGGAAGTTATTTGCTGTTTAATGACCCACTTTTCTGTTCATTTTGTTCTATATATTTGCGCATGTCACCTACACTTTATATCTGGAACTGTGCCAAAAACTGGAAAAAAAAAACTCAAAAGTGAGCAGATAAACGGGCCACTTATGACTCCGATGTTAAACGCAGCGCCAAATTACCCTTCTCTATGGCCAGAGCCATAGCCTGCTAGTTTTATGTGAAGAGGAGCAAAAAACGCTGCCACGCCATTAAGTCTATGTGGACGCGCGCCTTTTGAGCATTTTTGCGGCACAAATCCTGCGTTTTGAGCGTCAGACCCGACGCGTTGGGAGCGTTTGAGCGTCAGACGCTTTGAACGTTCAACTCGGGCAGCTTCTTTCGTGAGTTTCAAACCTTTATTAAGCCTGATTTTCACTGTATAAAGCCAAGTTCAAACCGCTGCGTCCAAATTTGCGCCGGATGCCCGAGTTGGACGCCTGTGTTGGACGCCTGTGTTGGACGCCCGAGTTGGACGCCTGTGTTGGACGCCTGTGTTGGATGCCCGAGTTGGACGCCTGTGTTGGACGCCTGTGTTGGACGCCTGTGTTGGACGCCTGTGTTGGATGCCCGAGTTGGACGCTTGTGTTGGATGCCCGAGTTGGACGCCTGTGTTGGATGCCCGAGTTGGACGCCTGTGTTGGAAGCCTGTGTTGGACGCCTGTGTTGGACGCCTGTGTTGGATGCCTGTGTTGGACGCCTGTGTTGGATGCCCGAGTTGGACGCCTGTGTTGGATGCCCGAGTTGGACGCCTGTGTTGGATGCCCGAGTTGGATGCCTGTGTTGGACGCCTGTGTTGGACGCCTGTGTTGGATGCCCGAGTTGGACGCCTGTGTTGGACGCCTGTGTTGGACGCCTGTGTTGGACGCCCGTGTTGGACGCCCGTGTTGGACGCCTGTGTTGGACGCCCGTGTTGGACGCCTGTGTTGAACGCCTGTGTTGGACGCCTGTGTTGGACGCCTGTGTTGGATGCCCGTGTTGGACGCCCGTGTTGGACGCCTGTGTTGGACGCCTGTGTTGGACGCCCGTGTTGGACGCCCGTGTTGAACGCCTGTGTTGGACGCCTGTGTTGGACGCCTGTGTTGGACGCCCGTGTTGGACGCCTGTGTTGGACGCCTGTGTTGGATGCCCGTGTTGGACGCCCGTGTTGGACGCCTGTGTTGAACGCCTGTGTTGGATGCCCGTGTTGGACGCCTGTGTTGGACGCCCGTGTTGGACGCCTGTGTTGGACGCCTGTGTTGGACGCCTGTGTTGGATGCCCGTGTTGGACGCCCGTGTTGGACGCCTGTGTTGGACGCCTGTGTTGGACGCCTGTGTTGGACGCCTGTGTTGGACGCCTGTGTTGGACGCCTGTGTTGGACGCCTGTGCTTCCAGAGCACATGCGAAGTGGAGGAGTTGTTGTGTTTCTCTGTGTTGCTGTTCTCTTGGTGCAATGACAAACCAGGTGGAGAAAGTGGATTTGGTGTATTTATTTTAGTCCAAAAACAGTCGATCGGCTCCGGGGCTTGTCTGGGTCCTGCAGATACTTCAGAGCTGAGCAGAGTTTAGTGATGATCATTATTTGCTCCAAGAGCTGCGTCTTGAGGATTTCTTTTGATCGTTGCAGGGTTTGTTTTGGGCCTTTTTCAAGGTAGTGAGTAGCACGTCAGTGGAGCATAATCTCTGATTGGCTGCTGCGCCGCGTCTTCCGCATTAAAGTTCAGCTTTGTCCACCTTTTCTGCCTCGGCCGCTCTGGCCGCTCTGGCCGCTCAGGCCGCTCTGGCCATGCCGTGTCCGACGCTCACATGCTAACATCATTGAAAGTATCTAATAAGTTGCTCTTTAAATATTAACGAGCCATATTTCAAAGTTTAACAATTCATCGCAATTTTTGCAGCCTCCTGCAGCCCTATTTCATGCACATTTAAGTCATCTTATTTGGTGAAGTTGTTAGTACTGTTAATACTATGCTGCTATTTTTTCTTTTCAAAATGCTTCACTCCCAATTGTGGCCAGCAGAGAGGGAAAGGCACTAAATCTGAGTATTTCTAAGGGGAAATTGAAAGCCCAGGTGCTAACATAAAGTATATACAGTTTTCACGCATGAATAAAAAGCACATAATGGAAAGCACATCCTTGAAGTGCTGAAGAGCTGTTTGCTGTTGACTGAGGTTGTAGAAGCCCACACACTGACCTTTAGCGAACAACACTGAGTTTAGCAAACAACATTCACCATAATGTCTGCAATAAGTAGCCATTTTATTCAATTCTTCCAACTGGCGTTTTGACGTCAGCGTCTGCCCTTTCAACTAAAATACTAAACTTCTTGTTCATTTGCAAACATTGCAGGAAAATCTTCAATATCCTCTAAAGTTTAGTTTTCCAGTACCTTTAGTCATCAAACACGTCAAGACAATACTCAACATTTAAAGGTGCAGTATGTAACTTTTCTGCCACCTGCTTGTCTCGCAGAAGTAGCTATTGCTTTGCCTGGAGTGAGTCAATAAACTGGCAATAAACCAGGTCAAGTTACAGGTCTGATCTGTGGAGAGGCGAGACCACTCACTGTAAGAATGCCTATTTTCAAGATTTTCAACACCCATCATTTGATAGATTCAACTTTAATGCCATTTGTGCGACGTTTAAAGCAGTAACATTTCCATGACCATGAGACAAGCAGGTTGCAGACACTCCCCCAGAACAATTACTACATAGCGTTTACCTTTTAATATTAAAAAGTATTTGTAATTGTGTAAAACATATATAAAATAATATAAAAACAATTAGCTATGCCATCATTTTGGTTTTCCTGTTTTTTCCTGACAGTTTTAGCTGTCAAATTTGACTTTCTTTAGTAGTCGTATTACTTTGCACATTCTAATGAGATTTATCAAAGTCAAGGCTCTAAATGTCCCAAATACATAAATGTAAAAATAAAAGTATTAAAATGTAATATATGCAGATTTAGCCTGTGTTGTGTCCATCAGTGTCACTTTGATTTGGTCCTGGCTGCGTCTCGCTCACTGGAACACAGCAAACAGACTGACATGTGTTTACTGTGACGGGACATGATGCGTGCTGCCGGAATAGGAATCAGAGCTGTCCCTCTGTCAGTTCTACAGACCGCAAAAAAATACATTGTTTTATATGTGTATTGCAAAAGGTGTGGTTGTTGAATGTTAAATATATTATGTCATGCTATCTTTTTGAGCCAAAAAACAGACCTGGAGTTGTGAGTCATTCATGTTCGAGCTCCTGCTTATTTAGGCTGTATTCCTCTTCAAAATGCTTGGTCCCTGTGTACCAGGCCAAAATTGGCAGCCATTCTCCCGACAGTCTGCCCCAGGGTAGCTGTGACAACAATAGAAGCTTTCAAAGCGCTATAGAAGACAAATCACTTATTTTTCATAATACAAGGCTTTTAACCTGAGACGTTAATAATGGGTCAAGCAAGAAATGGCTACAGTCCTTGATATGGCACAGACTTCATCTACAATTATATTACCTTTCAATAACAACTTAAGGTCTGTGTTCAAATACTTTCCAGGAGACTTTTTAAATGGAGTTGTGTCTAATCTAAAAGTGGGTCAGAGAAAAGTCAGAATGAATGCTTTTTAAAATTGTCTGCTTCAACCGTCAACTCAAACACATCAGAGACTCAGAATATTACACCATATGAAAGTTTCCTTGGTGGGAAAGTCCATCCACTAAATACAAGTTGTGGATTCAATGTTGTCGCTGAGTTAAGCACAACCATCTACCACGGATGTCTTGTTCTAATTTTGTATTGTGACGTCATGTCAGAGTGTGACAAATGAATAAATGGACATTTCCCCACTACTGTCGCATACAAGTCTGTGTGGCGATTGTCCAGCAGATGTAACCACAATCAGTCCTGTATTGTTGACTCTGTTGTGGTCATCCAAAGCATCGGGCCACAGGGTTATCAGTGAATGAGACAGGCTGACGCTTGGTAATTGAGCCAAAACACATTCAATTCCGCAGCACTTTGAGAGTGTAATGAGAATTCAAATGGGCCCGGATTTGATCACAGCCCAGTGTACCATTTTGTACCATTTTGTACCATTTTGTACCATTTTGTTCCATTTTTTTTGTTGTCGTTTTATTTCCACCAGTATTGATTTCAGCTGTTTTTTCAGGTTTTTTTTACAGGTTAATTAATCGTTGCAGCCGTAAGGAGAAAAGCAGCATTTTTCTAACACAGTACTGTATGTACTGTACTGTATTATATTATCTGTGTACACAATCGTGTTGGTTACAGAATATACTACATTATGACGTGTACCAGTGTTTTTTTTATTTTTTTTTTCATTATTTTTGCTACAAGAGAATTGTAATAATGTCATATTTATTAGCAATTCCATTCAAATCAAATGACAACATATTTTTGTCTGGATAATGGGGGGAATTTCTGCTGAAAACTGCAGAACTGTAGGGTTGGTCAGAAGGTCTCCCCCTAAAAGAAGACAAAGAAAATGTTATAACCATATATATATATATATATATATATACAACATTTTAACAAATAGAAATCCTAAATTAAAATCACCAGTTTACTTCAGATTTACACAGTGTTCCAGAAAATTCAGAGACCCCTGAGCCTTCCACTCTATTGTTTCTCAACAGAAACACAGAGAAATAGGTTTAACGGAACATTATTTCACAATCAGTTTAGGGTTAGGTTTAGGTAAGATTAGTGCTTTGGGACAGGTTTGCCTTGTCCTTAATTCCATCTTTAAGATGTTTTCTTGCTAACATAATTCATATTTTAAGATTATTCACAGAGAGTCACAGGCTGGAGGTCAGAATTTCCCATAACACAGGCTGCCTATTCTTATAGTATATTCTTTTAGTATGGGGGTTCCTTCTTATAACAAAAATAATAACATCAAATATTACTGTATAGAAATGACACCACATTGGTCTGATTCTACTACTTAGCAGGATTTGACTCATTTTAACTGGTTATATCCTAAAGGAAGGCGTAGAGTTAATCCGGGCCACATTCGGAGCCTTTGAAAGGATTTAATTTGGTCCAACAGCAGGTCTCTGTGTGCTTGGTCTGCTAAATGAGTGTCTAATGATTCCATTGGAGAGGGTGTAATGACATCCTTTACACTGGGCAGTGGGTATTTCACCAACCATTCTCTTCTTCCTCTGTGAAAGTGTTACAACAGTGCAACACGTTGAGTCATCCAGGCGTTGACCCCTGTGGCCTTAACCTCTTCATGATGAATGAATGAATGGTCTAATTAACAGTATTTTTCAAGCTCAAGTCAAATGAAATTGGCTTTTACAATGGTAATTTATAGTTATATAAAAAGAAAGTATGGTATTAGTAGTCGTTTGTGGTCAAATTATAAATCCATTATTTCCATAGTGATTTCTGTCCTGTTCATGTTTTAAGAATTCTAAAAGCTGGTAGACAAATCCAGAGCATTTCGATGGGGTCACATTGATAAATATACTTAAATAAATCAAATTTAAGTATAAATTTGATTTATACTTGTACTTTATACGTTTTATTTTCTGCCATGAATAAAAAATAGTTACTATTTTTGTTCTCTGATTAACTTGATATAAATTGCTTGCTTCACGTCTTAGTATAAAGGAATTGCACATACTTCATTGTAGAATTTCCATCTTTCCATCTTGTTAGTGGCCACAAATTATCATACACCATTTGCTAGGCTTCTCCCTAATCCAGAAGGAGCTACAGTCCATCTGTTATATTTTAATATGACCCCGAACATTCTGCATTCTGTCACATCCTATTTTGCTCTGAGAGAAATGTTATTATGGACTTGAAGACTGTCCTAGGCAATCATCACTTTATAACATTCTGACAAGGTGAAGGAAAAGTGTGGTAGAATCATGCACAGGGATGAATACTTTTATAATGTTTTTGGTAGACAACTATGTGGCAATTATTTACTGAAGTAGCATTGAAATACTTTATCACATCATGCTTGTGTTGTATTTTTTGTTGTTGCAAAAAACCCTAATATATTTCTGTAAGTAAACTGACTTGGCTACTCTTCCTACAGCTTCATGTTTAATGTTTAACAAAGTGAAATGATTTGGAAAACATGTGGATCCCACCTTAAAATTTGCTTTACCTTTAGAAATAATGTTGATTGATCATTTCCAAATGCCACAATTTTCTGTTGAAAATATTAAACAGTTAATCATTTGTTGAGAAATAATTTGCACTTTTTCTGCAATGCAACGCTTTTTCACCTCTCATCTGCCTAGCGTAAGACAAAACTGTCCCTTATTGTAAAAAGTGACACATTTGCCATGCTTTCTGATGAGGTCACAACTTCCCCATGATTAGGTAAGAGCTGCTCGGAACTGTTTGAGCCTCTCCACGCGATGAGGCAACCGTGCATGACCAGTGCGAGTATAAAACCAAACCTCGGACACAAACCAGGACACACACTCTGAGCCTTAACTAGGAGTGCAAACAAATCCTTTCTATCGGCAGATCAAAAGAGCAGACGGACGCGGTGGTCGCACACCCGTGACAAGAGCTCAGCTTAATCTCTACAGGATCACTTTGTAACGCACGGACAAGATGAAGGCATTCAGCATTGCAGTTGCAGTGACACTCGTGCTGGCCTTTGTTTGCTTTGTGGAGAGCTCAGCGCTTCCATTCGCCGGGGTGAGACTTCAAAAATAGCTCTTGTTGATTAGCTAACCTCCTAATTTAGGCTAACTGTGGCTAATTGTTTAACAGGAGCCAGAGCCGGAGGAAGCAGGGAGCAATGACACTCCAGTCGCGGCACATCAAGACATGTCAGCACAGTCGTGGATGGTGCGTTCATTTGCATAAATCAATTTGGACAATTAGCACGGGCAAATGAATAACTAAGTGGATGACTGTGGCCCATGGGAAAAGCTAAGCACTGTTGAAATTTGAAAACGCTAACGTAGTAATGATATTTATGTTTCTTTTTGTCAGATGCCGGGGCCCGTCCGAGAGAAACGCCAGAGCCACCTGTCGCTGTGTCGCTGGTGCTGCAACTGCTGCCGCGGCAACAAGGGCTGCGGCTTCTGCTGCAAGTTCTGACCATGTGCACTTATTTATTAGAAACAAGCTGTGATTGTTTTTGTCATATTTAATTGTACCCATAAAACGCAATGAGAAATACAGTATACTTTTTGTATTTATTTTTGTATGCAGCTTTTGTGCTGAATAGTGAAAGGGAATAAATTGGTACAGCCTATAATTGTGTGTTTCTCTGGTGTTTTCTAGTACTGGCATATAAAAGTTGAAAACTGAAGATTAAATTCCAGGCATTCTGGGACTTTTCCCTGTGTAATCTTTCTATGTGGCATTGTAAAGAAGATTTGTTTGTCTATAAAAGTAGCAACTGTTTGGCGTGCTAGTCCTATAATTCAACTTCAGATAGTGCTTAATGATACAGATTTGAACAACAACATCTGCTCACTTACTGCATTCTTGTGTCCTGTTCTAGTGTTGTATTTGCCGTGACTTCCTTTAGGCACACTATTAATCTGCTTTTAAAAGTTCGAGCCCCACGTTCTCTTGATTAAAGCTTAACCTCAATATAGTCAGCAAGGGCGAGGATTTTACCGTCGTGCAGTGAAGTGCTGAGTGCAGAATTGGGCAAATGACATCCTGTACTAAGCAGCGGTGCACATGGAACGCGTTATCTGGAAGTTTACTAGAATAACAGTCAAGGCCGTAGATATGGATTCACTGTGTTGCATTCGGGGCATGCAAAAGGGCAGTGAGTGAAACATTGTGCCATCTGGAGGTCACTTCACACAAAACCAAAGCAAAGCAATCGAGCAAAACGCAAATTCAAGCAGGGATTTTGAATGCGGACATTTTGAAAAAAAGCTTGATGAAAGAATTAACTTAAGAAACATTGAGGAGCACCTGTACCTACATGACATGGAGAGAGTTAAGCATGTTCAAGCTCCAAAGAGAATATCCTAATATGTAAGCATACTGAAACAAAAACTACAATGGGTTAAATCCCAGGACGCCCTGTAAAAAGAGGTCTCGATCTTTGGGTTCTTACCTGGTTGAATAAAAATGTATTTAAAAAACGAAATGCTCAAGTTCTCATTAGATTAAGGTTTGGATAATGAAAAATAAAATAGAATAATATAAAACCTTATACAATAGAAAACCCTGAAGGGGCCTAACATGTGGTAACATCCTCATAAAATGCATATTAGGCTCTAGTTAAACAGTACACAATCGTTGTTGATTGATGAGATTCTTCAACTACAGTCAATACACAGACACAAATCGAGCCGAAAAGGACATGCCATATGGAAAAGTAGAGTAAGCATTTTCACTGTAAAAGAGGGCGGCAGGTTGTTCCGGATTTGAGTCCCTCTTAATAGAACACGTATCTGAGACTGAGTCGTGTGAGAGTAATATGCTCTAATGAGATGTCCACCACCCGTTACATAAGCGGGAAGTTCATTATTAAAGCCAAGAAAATGTGAATGTGTCAGTGAGTAAAAAAGGTGATGCACAGATGCTCTGCAGGGATGAGGCCAGTCATATGGATACACAGATAAAAGACTTGCTGTATTGTTACCAGACGATGTGACAAAAGTCCTTTATTAGTATGGACTGCCTGTCTTTCATATGTGTTTCGTCTGTGTTTGAGTCCTAGTTTAGGTGACAGGTCTGAGTCAAGTCCTTAAGTCTCCCAGGGCAAGTCCGAGTCTGCCTTGTCATTATCCAGGTTAAGTCATTATCATCCCTTCTAAGTCCACATTCACACTAACTTTGAACTTTTGAACCATAATGTAAAATTATTATAAAAGGATAAATGTAGAAGTTGGGAGTACAAAACCAGGCATATACCTGAGGCTGAGCAAAATAATATGTCTGTTTGCCGTAACCCGACTGACCTGGTATGAAACTAGCCGACTGCAAAAAAATTATCAGCATTTCTCAACGTCAACCAAAATAAAGGATAACGACTTACAAAAGGTCGATTGAAATATCTTAATTTGGAGATTTAGTCTCCCGATCGGGTTGATCGAGACGTTTTCCGTCATTTACTGTTGAAGCCTGACCCCTGGTGGTCACTCTGAGTCAAAAAATGGCAAAATTGGGATCTTTTTTTTGCCTTCAAAGTAAAAAAAATAAGAATTTGCCTACCGTCCGACCCACTTGAAAAATGTTGGCTCGGGTTACAGCAAACAGACAATTTATTTGGGGCAGCCTGATTATGACTATTATATGATTGCGACCAATGCACCCTGTTACACTGACCTCAGCACACAGCGGAAAGAAAGTCTGTTTTTCCTGGACACCGCAGCGGTATGGACCAGCTTTCAGGTCATAAGATCAGTGTTATTGCGTGAATTGTTGTTGGAACAGTTAGTCTGCAAAACAAACCAACCCGCTGTAAAAAAAAAAACGTACCGGCGTCAGGACTTTAGAGGTGAGACTAGTCAAGTCTGAGACCAATCCACGGCTCTCAGTCTTCTTGCCTGAACCTCCAATCGCTGAAAAAACCAGAGTCAAGTCCCAAGTCATCAGTCATTATGTTCAAGTCACCTTACGAGTCCTGAACTGTCTGAGGGCGGGGAAAAGGTCACATGTCAAAGCCTGAGACTTGAGTACAGCGCTGCTAACATTTTAATTGGCCTCCATCCATGCACTCCTCTAGTCTTATTCAAGTGCATAGAAACAGAACCGAACCTCTTTTAATCATAGCGCACATCCACAAAGGCACAAAAGAAGGACCTTCAAGCTAGGAAGTGCTTTCCCCGTCTCAGCTAAACGAAAACATAAACACAACTCATTGTAAAAGCATATTGTCCTATCATTCATATCACATTAATTGACAATTGCTCATAAAGATAGCCACTTAGCTCAAAAAGGGTGATTACGTCTTTGGAAGGGCATGTAACACAGTACAATACAGTCATTACCACACAGCAAGAAAAGCAGTGACACAGACTGAATATATGAATGTCTCTTTGCAGCAGATTGGAGACAGGTTGATGCGTGCGCTGACAGAGGGGAATCATATTCGATATCCTAAACTACCAATTAATTTATCGCACAGCTCACAGGACAACAGACCCAATCACAAATCACCGTAATTAGTCACTTTCTAATAATCAATGGCTAATGACGGGTGATCATGTTATAAATTGCCTCGTCTTCTGCGTATTGCGGCATCGTCAGCTGCGGCAAGGAAATGGCAAAGAGTCAAATTACAAATGACTTCCTCCCACATTTATAATCATTTACCAGCACCATTAAGGCCTACCTGAGACCAGTTATGCATTGAATAGTAGAAGCACCACTTTAAAATGTCAAATGTCAAATGTAATGTATGTTGTGGTATTTGCTCATTTTTACAATTTACATTTCAAGTAAACATTTAGTTGATGACTTGATTTAGTCACGCCCCTGCAGCTTGCATTTAAAAGCATATTTCATATTTGATTATGATGTAAAAAATTATCTGTGACCAGAAGTGGGTAATATATGAATGCAATTGTACTTTTCAGAGTTTTTTGTTAATCTTTCCACTGTGAGTAAGTGTAAAAGTGACGATATAAGGATTAAAACATTTGTGTTTCTTATAAAACTCCTTCAGACATGATTTACTTTCCTGTTTCTGTGGAAATACTACACTTGCGCATGAGGAAATGTTTTGTCCTTCCAAGTAATAATGAGGAAAAAGTACTGACAACAAAGTATTTCAGTGGAAAATAATTGAGAGCCGAAAAAGGAAAGTACCATGTCCAGCCTAAAGGACTAAATTCTATGTGTTATGTCCTATTGACAAGGAAACCACGTAATATAGTTCAAAGTTCAAGACTACAGAGAAGAAAGAAGCCAACAAAGTCCAATGAATGAGTGGAGGCAGATTTACACCACCTCTGTCACATCTCCGGTTTAATACTCATGCGCCTGCTGAAAGATTAGAATGGTTTGAACGTAAATGTGTACTTTTTGCATCCCCGTATCATATTTTCAGCTCTGCAACAAAAATACAGTCTAATTTTTTCATGGCTGCCTAAACGGTGCGAACGAAGGAGTCATCTGTCCTCAGAAGTGTCGCGTGATGCCATTAGGACGGCAGCAGAGTGCAACACAAACATGTTAAGGTACGACAAACTACAGATCGGACTGTAAGAATCCTAAACCTGATCAAAAGTGTAGACCTAAAGAACCTAATCAGTCTGTTTTTGGTCTGACAGAAAGTCGACTATGAAAGGTTTCATCTTCATACAGAAAAGTGTACCTACAGGTCGGACTTCAAGAATCCTAAAGTGTGACATCAACACCAGCCCAAATATCGGCCCATACTTTATTAATTACAGCAGTTTTCCTTCCATCTCTCGCGGACATATTCAGGATTTATAGAGTTAACCAAAGCCATGGGATGGATCCAAAAGCCAGCACACAGCATGGCTTTACCTTTAACTTTCACTTTACAGCGCAACTGGGGATGCACTTGATGAATACAGGGGTTAGGGACGTTGGCTTTATGGATTTTACGAAGCATAACAGAATCGATGAGCAGCAAAACTCAATTCTGGCCTCTTACAGTTGTGAAAAGCGCATTAAATATATCACTAAGAATAATTAGCGTACTAGGAATGTGTTAGGAAAGTGAGGAATAAGTTTGGTTCTGTTTTCACCTTTGTAAGAGAGTAGGATTCATGTAAAATGTATTTTTCTCACCTGGGGTTGTTCCCTTCCAGGCAAGCACTTAAGTGACACTTACAAAAGGCTAGGAGAGGCAAGTTCAAACTATTCTGGACATAATGTTAAACCACATACTTTTATAATGACCAATCAATCCCCCCTCAGAGCTTTGAAAGATTAATTGTATAGGCAATAAAGTAAAATGGTCTTATTTCAGATTCTGACCTGTCGAGTCAGACCTGTCAAGTCAGTCAACGTTTAATGCATTTGTCGGGCTTCTGGGAAATGGCTAACAATCAAAATGCCTGTATAGATGAGCCACCTCCCACTTAAGAGACGGAAATTAAATGCAGCCTTAAAGCAGAACTAAGGCTACGTTCACACAAAATCAGATTTTTATATGTGTGACCTGTATCAGATTTTTTCAAATCCGATCCAGGCCACGTTCGCATGTGGAAACAAATTCGATATGTATCTGTACTTTTAGATTGCAACTTCAGTCTGAACGCTCAGCTGACCGAGCCTCAGGAAGTAACATCAGCTGATAAGTGACACGTCACCAACGCCAGTGACAGTTCTGAAGATGGCTCAAAGTTAAGCAGCTGAAACATGTCAACAAGGTAAAAATATCTCCAAAATTCCGACAGTGGAGATGCAAAAGTTGTATTTTTATTTTTTTTCTCTGTCATAAGGCAATATAATCACATACAAAAACATTTCACATTACCAAATATAAAAAAGAGTCAGGGTTTCTCAGGAGGGTTATTGTCGGATTGATGTCAGCAAATGCTGCGAGGCTGGTTTTAGAAAACACTTTAGACACAAGCAGATGGCACCTTTAAATATGCTCAAAAGATTGTATTTACAAAGGGTAGAATTATGACAATTTAAAAAAAAACTAAATCATATTTGATTTAGCAGTGTGAGATACACAATGTTCAAATAATTTCAGCATAAAGCTTTTGTCATTAGAAGAGGAACCATCACTGTTAAACATCTCGCTAAGTCAGAGTAAAAGTATGGTGTGTTAAAATTAAACATATCAGAATAAATGTAACACTGTATTATCCACCTCGGCAGGAAGGGCAGGAAGTGTTAAAAACGAGCTGAAACACCCTGATGGGTAAGAATAATTCAAATCGACATAAATAAAAAATATTCCTGAAGTAATTCATTGACTAGAAATACATTGAAACCAAAACAAGGACTTGAATGAACATATTTTACCAAGAACCCAATGGAACACTTGAAATGTTTTAATGGTCTTTTCTTTTTTTGCAGTTTGTCTTTTTGTCATTCCAAATAAAAAACACATATCCATCAAAGTAGAAAGAGTCATAGTTCCTGTTTCCTGTGGTGAAAAGCTGCATTTGTGTATCTGTAAAAGTCTTTGGTTTTTCTGTTGATATTTGGCAAAAAAAAATAACCCGCCGTTGCTATGATACACTGTAGTTGTGTTTTCCCAAGGTTTCATCATTTATGTTCTCAACGACAGTCCTGACTTCAGGCATATTTACACCTGAAAGTCCACAACAATCCTTCACATTTTGTATGGATGAGGCCTGGTAGCCAGTTTCTAAAAAATCGAATACTACAGTGCTTCTAAGACACTATGAAGCAAGCGATAAATGGAAACTTATATTATCGCTTTGTTTTCTGTGTATATTTCTACACCTAACTCTAAATATGTTGATCACGGTTATGATAAAGCAAAATTGACTACTGTTTTGTGCCATGTTTCCAGACTTTTCATTGGTTAAACAGCATCATGTGACTCTTAGCTGGAGACATTAAAAGTGGCAACAGAGGTGAAGAAGTTGTAGATGTTTCCTGTGTGGATTTTATCAGAGGAAAACCAGTGTAATTTGAACCGTTTGTATAAGGGAGACAACAGAAGAAGATGAGAAAAGAGAAGGAGGGATGAACTACAGAAAATAATACTGCATGTGCCCTTTCCGTATAATTAATCTGACGTTGAGGCAGGAATATCAAACAAAACGCTTCGCTGTTGGCGTTGTTTGTGCATTGTTTTTTTTCCGTAAAGAATAAAATAGAAGGTTTTAGCCCAGACACTGTTTCCAGTGTCTCCTCCGCTCCTCGTCATTGGCCGCTGGGCTCTGTGTGAGTGGAAGTGTCAGTAAACTGTCTGATGTACTGGAGCATGGCCACAATCTGACTTAAATTCAAATATGGCTGTGATAGAGAACATACTGAATAAATGAGAGCGACTGAAGTATTGTGTCTTTCTGCGATTCCAATGCGACGTTACAAGACAAGCCACATTACAAGAGTGAAGCAACTGACTTCAACAAGAGATAACCGGGAGGGACTAGACACAGTTGAAAATCTTAAATTCAGGCTGAAAACAAACCTTGTGTAGTGCGTCCTCAGCGTTACTTGAGTAGTACTTTCTCCAAATACTTTTTTCTCTTCCTATCACTTTGTTTTTCTAATAGAGTTACACTATTTTGAAATGCTTTTGGCATATTGAGGGGTGTTACATCATTATTTTTGAATTTAGCTTATAAAAAACAATAAGAGGTCCAACTACGGCACATGGACCATGCTAAAAAAAGAAGCTGCGCAGGTTCGTCACTGACAGAGGCAACAAATATTGTTATAATCCAGAAGGTTTATTTGTAAAGGATTTCAATAGCAATCTTCACAATTAAAATGTTTCAGTTGAATTTCATTTGCATTAATCATTGCCCATCAGTTGAAGTTCTTTTATGTTGGGCATCTTCCCACAGTTTGACACAAAAAAGGCCCAGCCTGAGGCACAAGTAGGAGCAGCAGAGAAAGAAGATGTGAAAGGAAGGTCTTTTTATACTGAGCAGAGTGACAACTGCTGGCCATTTTGTTTACAACATACATACAGTCAAATACTGTCACATGCCCTCACGTGCCCGCCACGTGCCGCCGCGTGCCCTCACGTGCCGCCGCGTGCCCTCACGAGCCCTTACGTGCCGCCACGTGCCCTCACGTGCCGCCGCGTGCCCTCACGAGCCCTCACGTGCCGCGTGCCCTCACGAGCCCTCACGTGCCGCCGCGTGCCCTCACGTGCCGCCGCGTGCCCTCACGAGCTATCACGTGCCGCCACGTGCCCTCACGTGCCGCCGCGTGCCCTCACGAGCCCTCACGTGCCGCCACGTGCCCTCACGTGCCGCCGCGTGCCCTCACGAGCCCTCACGTGCCGCCACGTGCCCTCACATGCCGCCACGTGCCCTCACGAGCCCTCACGTGCCGCCGCGTGCCCTCACGTGCCGCCGCGTGCCCTCACGTGCCGCCGCGTGCCCTCACGTGCCCGCCGCGTGCCCTCACGAGCCCTCACGTGCCGCCACGTGCCCTCACGTGCCGCCGCGTGCCCTCACGAGCTATCACGTGCCGCTGCGTGCCCTCACGAGCCCTCACGTGCCGCCACCTGCCCTCACGTGCCGCCGCGTGCCCTCACGAGCCCTCACGTGCCGCCGCGTGCCCTCACGTGCCGCCGCGTGCCCTCACGAGCCCTCACGTGCCGCCACGTGCCCTCACGTGGCGCCACGTGCCCTCACGTGCCGCCACGTGCCCTCACGTGCCGCCACGTGCCGCCACGTGCCCTCACGTGCCGCCACGTGCCGCCACGTGCCGCCACTTGCCCTCACGTGCCGCCGCGTGCCCTCACGTGCCGCCGCGTGCCCTCACGTGCCGCCACGTGCCGCCACGTGCCGCCACGTGCCCTCACGTGCCCTCACGTGCCGCCACGTGCCCTCACGTGCCCTCACGTGCCGCCACGTGCCGCCACTTGCCCTCACGTGCCCTCACGTGCCGCCGCGTGCCCTCACGTGCCCTCACGTGCCGCCGCGTGCCGCCACGTGCCGCCACGTGCCGTCACGTGCCCTCACGTGCCACCACGTGCCCTCACATGCCGCCACGTGCCCTCACGTGCCCTCACGTGCCGCCACGTGCCGCCACGTGCCCTCACGTGCCGCCACGCCCCGCCATGTGCCCTCACGTGGCGCCACGTGCCCTCACGTGCCGCCACGTGCCGCCACGTGCCGCCATGTGCCCTCACGTGCCGCCACGTGCCGCCACGTGCCCTCACGTGCCGCCACGTGCCGCCACGTGCCCTCACGTGCCGCCACGTGCCGCCACGTGCCGCCACTTGCCCTCACGTGCCGCCGCGTGCCCTCACGTGCCGCCGCGTGCCCTCACGTGCCGCCGCGTGCCGCCACGTGCCCTCACGTGCCCTCACGTGCCGCCACGTGCCGCCACGTGCCCTCACGTGCCCTCACGTGCCGCCACGTGCCGCCACTTGCCCTCACGTGCCCTCACGTGCCGCCGCGTGCCCTCACGTGCCCTCACGTGCCGCCGCGTGCCGCCACGTGCCGCCACGTGCCGTCACGTGCCCTCACGTGCCACCACGTGCCCTCACGTGCCGCCACGTGCCCTCACATGCCGCCACGTGCCCTCACGTGCCCTCACGTGCCGCCACGTGCCGCCACGTGCCCTCACGTGCCGCCACGCCCCGCCATGTGCCCTCACGTGGCGCCACGTGCCCTCACGTGCCGCCACGTGCCGCCACGTGCCGCCATGTGCCCTCACGTGCCGCCACGTGCCGCCACGTGCCGCCACATGCACTTGCTTACATTTTCCAAGTCCAGAATAAATTCCAGACTCACAACTGTATAAAACATATACCGCAAAAAGTCTGGATTTTCAAGATTAACAATTTCGGACTCATCTCGGTCATTGTGACATTTATTTTACAGCTGGATCTACAAATGATTTTAATATTAATGCAGTGAATATGTGCATAGGACCAATATTAAACTCAAACTTTGGGAAACGTTTACTATAATGATGTACCTGTATTGTGCATGTTTCATATTATGAAACATGCACAATACAGGGACATCCTTAGCTAGGTGCTACTGACCATGAACCTGGCTCAAGATGTGGAGAATGAACACTGGCTGCTGCGTTGTGATTGTTAACTGCTCGTGGCAAGTTACACCACTGGCATTGCAGACTGAAACAGTTTGAATAAAACGACAATGATGATTCTAAGACTGTCTCCAAAACTTCGTCAGCTTTTGGCGAGTGTGGTTTGTTTACACTGATCACTGGCCGTCAGCCTGACGCTTCCACTGCAACCAGGGACACACTTTGATGTTCCGGCTGCAATCCCTTTATGTCACCCACATAGCGATACCATTTCACATCCAATTTTTATTTCCCGCTGAGAGATAGAAAAATCATATTTTCATCTCAGAGTCATTTGAAAATGTTTCCTGTCAGAGCAGATTCAGCTTTACCAAATGACTATCATCAGTCCAAAACTACCTTTTTACTTCAATCCATTTCCCGGGAAATTAAATTCAACCCCTTTCTTACATTTGCGACATAACCAGCAGTATGAAGAAGGTATCTATTTGTCATAATTATGGATCAGTGCAGTGTGGCCCTTGGGTGAAGAGAGCGGCTCAATATCTGCCGGAGGGATGTCGGGTGACCTCCGGGCTTGTGAGACCACTGCCATTTAGAAAAACGAGGATGGGAATAGAGACAGTTCCTCCTTCTGGTGCGTTCCTCCATTGATCAGAGGGCGCTCGAAGGCCAAACCCTGTACATGTTAATCCACTGCTTAGCTTCTCCCTAACATTTAGACTCCTGACCAGTATTGACCAGCCGTTGCACCTTTAACAAAAAGCTTGGTTCGTCCACACAGCCCGTATCACTTCACTTTCGTTCTCCGAGCAATGCATCACTCCATACATTTGCATTTAGATCACCCCTTTTTTGCCTCCCCATGTGCCGGACGCGAGTCGATATGGTGCCGGGGATCCAAAGGAGAATGGATGGAGGTGGTAATGAAGGCGAACCTGCAACACAAACACACCGCCCGGCCTATCCGTTGCCCGCCACTCCAGCACCGCCAGTCGTTAGTTTTAATTAGCACAAGGAAGTGATAGGGACTCCTCTCCACCAGCTCCACAACCACCCTCACCTCGCCTCCAGAGGACCCACAATGCATACTGATGATCTCAAACCTACGTGTTTCGCCTTGTGGTTTGGTACAGGCGTCTAATGAACGTGACACGTGATTAGTTCAAAAGCATCTGTAATTCTTGGGTGAAATTTGGAGGATTTTAGAGTGTGGAGAATGAGATTAGCAAATGGAGCAATGACTGTGTCCTCAGGCAAACTTGCTTTCATCACTGAGGATGACTTTAATTTAATAAAAGAAAGATTAGACATCTTTGGATCTATGTGGTGTCTTGTAGGTCTTGTATTAGCTAGGAATTAGCAAATAGTATTGCTTAGCCTATATGAGGATTTTTATTTAGTGATGTTTATGCACATGAAACATAATGGATGATTAAAATTATAAGGAAAGTATTGTAGAAAGTACTTTTTCCACAGTGTAACACTCCTGGACGAATGAAAGATTACACCAACTTGTTTACAAGTAAAATGATTAAAATGGGCAATTTCTGGACTTGTTGATGTGAACATATCATCCATTACTTTTTTGCCTGTAAGGGCTTTTAAATATATTTTTGTTCCCCTTTAGGACAACCTTAAAAAAAATACTGAAAACTAGAGGAGGGCAATATATTGAATGTATCAATAATATTATGAATGTTGTTTTGAAGAGAAGCAAAATATTTATATCGAGTAGATCAGTGACTATTTTTAAAAAGGCTGCAGAAAAAGCTAATTTAAAATCTTCAATAGTCAAACAATAATTACTCTTAACAATTTCTAGGTACCAGTACCTTTTTTTAAGCCCTCAAGAAAAACAGTTTTGAGGATAATTTTACAGTCATTTGGCATTTGTCTAATGTACAACCTCAACACACCTTTCTGTTGAACAAACGAAAAATCTGAATTTATTTTTTTTAAAAAGCACAGCTCCAAGTATGTTTTTGATGACACAGTAACGTCATTCTCCAATGGTTCTGAAAATTGTACGTGTCGCTAAGTCAAGTGCATGTCGTATATTTAGACCAACCTATCAGGCCAATTCAGCCTTATCAAGTTTTTAAGCATGGTTGTTAAGTAGCCTCTTACCAGGACAACATGGCAAATAAAAGAGTAAATCTTTGGAAGCTCTCCACACTGGTCTGACAGAAATCATCTCCCAGGACAAACAACAGGCAACCCAGACAACAACAAAAAAAACAAAAACGCATAAAAACAAACATTTGCTAGTTGAAATCGATTTTACAGGATGATTTACAAAGAGCACTGACACATGGGCATTTCAACAGTACACAGTTTCTCTATAATGGAATGCATGTCAAAGTCAACGGTTGATTTAAACGGCCCTTGGTGGCACTTGGCTGAGACTAAATCAGGTTGATGGACCTCACCTGACTGGCCTTCACTGAGATGGGCTCACCTCCAAATCAGTGCTTTAACCAATCACCTCAAAGGAAAGAAAAAGTGGTGAAACAGGGAAATGATAATGTGGGAATTAAAAGGATCAAACTGATGTAGTTAAGTGTAATATGGGAAAAGAAATGAGGGAATGGTCTACAGCTCCCTCACAAGGCCTAAATAAGTGATGCTCCAGCCACATAACTGCAGGCAGCCTGTGAGACACTATGGAGTGGACTCAAACCAGGGGTGTCCAAACCAAATGCGGCCAGCAGACCAATGTTTGTTGGCCCTCAGGCTTTTTGCTAAATTGGCCCAAATAACTAAAAATAGTATTTTTTTTTTGTGAAACACTGGAAATAATCTTCTATCATAACCTAAGTAACAAATATTTTTATGTTAAACAGACCTATTCTAATGTTCCAAACCTTATCAAAACTACATCAAATGCCAAATTGTGAATGACTCATTGCATTGCAGGCCCTCTGTGGCGTGACATCATTGGTGAAAATACTGCTAACGCCATTGATTGTCAAAACACGTTGACAAACTACAACATGCAGTGACTCTTCACCTGCTGCGAGTAGACATGTTCTGGTAGAAGAGATGCGCGGTGAAGCAACAGTAAGTAACATTTTATCCTTTGTGGAAAAATGAAAGTTTTTATCATCTACTTATTTTCTGGCTTCAGGGCAGAACAGATGTGAATTGTTACACTGTCCTACTTGCAATTGTATAATAGAAGGTTTATAATAGCTAAAAGCATTCATGCATAATGTATGTGCTGCAGATCTCTCATACAATACTTCATGAAATTAACCTTGAGTCAGATGCAAAAAGTGAAGCAGCTGACCTTGGCATCTTGAAGCATCACCTTCACTTTTTTTTCTTCCTTGATGCTATTCTCAGACTAAACCACCAACATAGCAACAACTGTCCACTCCCACACTGCTCTCTGTGCTAGATTATTTGCATAATACTCGTTGGAATCGAGGAAAGGCGGCAGATATCGCTGATAAGGTCACGTTTAAAAATCCCCCGTTTGTCTAATATTACAGTCCCTTGGATGTCTCAGCACGTTATCTCTTTCATTCATACTCAAGGCTGATTTAGAGGATTTGAGACCCTGATACATTTGATGTGCTCCACCTTCCACCACCTCCGTCCTTTTCTTCAGCAAAGCATGTTTTGTGGTTTTACATTACAGTGCAAATCTTCTGGTCTCATGCTGTCACAGAGCCCACTCTAGGGAAGTAACTCTCGACTGCATCTCATTTTATAAAAGCAACAGAAACAATCCAGGGGAGATTTTTGATTGACCTTGGTTGTGTTTGTTGTTTACTCATCTCCGCGCAAACTGAGACCCTCCTGTAAGTTCTGCACGAAGTCTGGAGACACCAGGACGACACTCGTGGAGAGGAGCAGAAGTAAAGAGAGTTTGAGGATGTGTTTGATTTATTAAATTGTCAGTTAACACATATTTTAGCCTAAAGATGATCACATTTGGCCTAAACACTCCTTATTCTGGACAACACATGACACGTATGAGCGCGTGCACATTCCCCATGCACTCTCTCAGTGTGACTGCGACCCTAAAGAGAAGATCCTCAGAGTCTGTAAATGGATTTATGAAACAACGATCGGACCTGAGAGAAAACACCTTCAGAGAGAAGACATGAGCGAGGTTTGGTTTAATGAAGTGCCGAGAAAAGACAAGGATCCAACAAGTTTGTTTGTCTTTACTGGAATTTGGATTGACTCAGATGATCCAACATGAGCCATGCAACGTCCGAATCTGACCCACTCCCAGAATTCTCTTCATTATTTGTAACTGACAGTTTGTTCTTAAGGGCCCCCCGTTTAAATAAATGAAATAATGTGCCAGACCCAGGCGCACGCACTCACAGAAGTAACCAACATTGTTATGTTCACAGGCAGTTTTTTTTGCAGAATAAGAGCTTCATGTGTCACATGCTCTTTACTTACACTTGTCTCTGTCTCTGATCCAGCCTTATTTCTCCTGCTGCGTTCGCTCTGTCGGGAAGCATGTCTCGTGCATGCTCACTGCCCCTTGTTTGACCATTCAGACCTCCACGTGCACGTATTTATGTGCGTGAACATAGCCTCACGCACATGAGTCTGAATCACAACCAAAACAATATCAGCAAAAGAGCAACTAAAACACAATTTATTCTGTGATTTTAGAAATACATTTGAGAATGGTTACAATCACTTTAATTTGTAATTGTCATAAAGCTTGAGGTGACTGCTGCTCCTTTCTCTGTCCCCGTGTCGGAGTCAGTCAAACCCACTGATTATTGGCTCATGTTGAGATAAATTTCATTCATAAGTCACTTTGCATGGCTAAGCCTTTTAGGGCATTTTGGGGTGTGGCAAGGGCGTGACCTGACGTGGGGTCACATATGCAGATTCCAGTAGCAGGTGGGATACATAAAGCACAAACTGCATCGTGGACGGCACACGGAGCATTTTACAGGAGTTTGCGTGGCATTAGCCTCTAGAGGCCTATTAGAATATGCACTTGCTCAGCAAAATTTCGACGCATTCTTTTATAGATGAGGGCCTTGGGGCCTCATTTATAAAAGAGTGCGTCAAATTGTGCTTGAAATTGTGCGTACCGAACGTAAAAATATAACAACCGCAATTTTTAAAAATAAAAACCTGTGCAGCACACCTGTACGCGCTTCTCTCTTCCAAATTGGTGCGGCAATTCCTAATGAGTTTCTGCCCTGAGCTCGCCCTGATATACCACATATGGCTATGCAAATCACCAAATTAACATATTTAGAATATTCAGGTGGAAAAAGGAAATTCTCTGAGATGGAGGTGGTGTCACTAGTCGACGAGTCTTTAAACAGAAACCTTCACAAGGCGCTGCTCTGCTGCTCATCTGAGGTCGTGGCAACGCAGCCTGTAGCGGCGTATTCAAAACAATACACCAAAACTCGGAACCCACACACAATTTGATGGTCAATGGAAACGAGACTTCTCTCCTCTGTCAGTAATCTGTCATAATATGAGCCTGATTGTACCGAATGTGCAAAGATCAGACTGTAGCCTACACTGCCCTGCGTCATAATCCCCTGTGCGCAAAGTGATCAATCCAAACCTTAATGGTAATAATGTAACAGTAACTCAACTCTTAAGGACACTAACTTAAATCCTCGTTTGACATGAGATGTTAAAGAGGAGCATGGACTTCCAAACCCTTGTGCGTCAGGTAAGTGAGCGGGGGAGAGGCTCAGAGAAGGGAGAGCAGTAAGGATCTGTGACATCTGTGAGGACCAATGAAGGAAAACTTTAAAGTACGTGACTGGTCTGCGTGCATGAAGCGAGTGCGTGATGGTGCACGTTCATGTGTCTGCACGTGAAGGCTCTGTCGCCCATTTGAATGTGAATACGATAATGGTATTTCAGGCGTCAGACCAAATAACTGAAGAAAAATAACACTCACAAATGACACAAATAAACAAACAAATAAGCATATAAAATGTGGACTGCTAAACATTCCTCCAAATCGCTTTTAGCTAATGAATTAATTAGTGATTATAACATAGATCTTCTAGCTCTAACTGAAACTTGGCTTCAACAAGATAATTATGTCAGACTAAATGAGATGAAAGTTTGGCATGTCAGAAATGATCATTTTAGCATTTTGCCACTTTCAATACATTGTACTTGTATTAATATCAAAGATAAACAGCTTAAACTTTTTCAGCAGTTACACCTTGATACTTATAAGAGGAATGTATGATAAAGAATTTCAGATTTAAATATATCACACAAGAAATTAATCAAAACCAAAACAACAATTTCGTCTCAATATACAGAATTTGTTTTAATACATCAGAGTGAAATCCAACCTTCTTGTAAACAGTTACCAAGAAAAGATTTTAGACTAAATCATTGTCACTATCATCAGAGTCAATGTCCTCTACATAGTGGTGGCCATGCTGTTGTCATACTGTTGTCAGGCTGATTTTTCAAAGTAGTCGTCACAATAATCCCTGCAGTGTACAAGACTCTTTTTCTCTCCAAGGTAATGCCATGAACTTCATGTGGTTGAGCAGTTTCCTCTGGTGGTGAGTCAGCATCTTCTCTAACTGTGTCTGATTCTGTCCCTGTACCAGTACCAGAGGAAGATGTAACGGATCCACAACATCCCCTGCAGATAAGGAGTCAATAAACACAAGTTCACTGATGTTCCGGCAGTGATGGTTATGAAACTTCAGTTGTGGGTTATCATTTTTTAGATGATACTTCAGCTTGTCAGTCCTGAAATTAAAAGACAAAAAACTAGGTCAGTTTACAGCTATGATACAGATGACAGACACATACTAACCACAGTGAAGGAAGAAGTTCAAAAGGTGAATTTAGGATGAAGATGAATTCCACTGTATATCATCACTTCTCCCTTTGGACTTTATCCTTCATTGTGGGATTTTAATTTGATTAATCTTAAGTGGGATTTTAATTTGATTAATCTTAACCTCTACTATTCACTATTTACGTACCTGAATTCACCGATGTCTTGTCCTTCTTTCTGTTCAACAAGTTGGATGAAGAGTTGAACCAACTTTGTCATCCGAATAACTGTTGTCACCAACAATTATTCGTTCATCAGTAACCGTCTTGCGAGATTCTTCTTACGCACTACCAAACTCTAAGATTGCACTCGATGGCCTATTCATTAAAAATTAAATTGATTAAGGTTTGTATTACATTTCCACATTACCAAAAAACCATACAAATTCTACTTTCATTATTACGCGTGATAGAATTTCTCACAGAAAATAAACCATTCAATATACTAAGTTTATTTTAAACAAATTGTCATGTCCTGCAGCACAGAAAAATCACACACTTAATACTACATGTGTGAATCTATCCCTGACACTTGATGTCAAAATCTACAACAATATTTCTATGAGAAAAAAAAATGTTTTTTTTCTGCAATCATATATTATTAGTTGGTACCAGTATGTTGATGCACTGTAATTTGAATGATTAATTGTGACAATTCAGACACAGAAATATATAAAACCACATTCATTATAAAACCACATTTTATATATTGCCAAATTGTTCTCAAGCTTCTAGGTTATGTTGATATGTATTCTGAAGTTTTATGCACCTTCCTCTTTGAGAGCCTTAATGTTTTGTCAAAAATCTTGTGTATTCTCCGTAGCATGACTTATGGTAATGCACTTCAATGGCAACACTGTCCTTCTCTCTAATATTACGTAGAATATTTTCATCATATTTCTTTTCTGCAGCTTGGTAGAGCTGACCTGGAAAAAAAGAGACGGACATGAGAAAATAATGATAAATTGCTAGGTTCTAATTAATTGTAATAATTTAATAAATACATACCAACGCTTTCTGTTTCTGCCTGTACTAATCTGTCTTACACGCTTGCCTAAGACCTTGGTAAATCTTTCAGCCTTACAACAGACTATGCATTGTCTGGGTAAAACTTGCTGTGAAGTGTGTGACTCTGCTGATCACAAATGTTTGGCAGATTTGGATCGTAGCCTTTTTGGAGAGATCAATGCAGCCATCGACACCTTCCTCTTTCTTTCATTTCCAGCCTGTTCTCTCTCAAACCGTCTTTGTGCACTGGTTATCCTTTTCTTGTCAATAAACCGTCTGTGGAATCCAAATTTACAAGGGATATCACTATCTGACCAATGTTTATTTAAGTACTGACTGTACGCCCTCGCTATTTTGGTCTCGTCTTCCTCCTCCCGACAACTCTGCCATTGTGTCGCACATTTGCAGGTTTCCCACCGTTGTTCATTGAATGATTCACAAGGAATTCCTGTACCGACACCAGTATGTACAATACACCTGAGACCCTTACAGGGAGATTTTCACCTTACAGTAGTAGTATTTGAGTCTTCAGAGCTACCCTCACTCGCCATCGACATGCCTCACACAACCGGATATTTACATGGCGTAGTAATACTGACTGACATAGGCGCTACTTTCTACTGCGGACTTATTTTTGGCGACCACCTCATTGGTACAAATGGTATCACGTGACATTGACACCCCGTGGCCGGTGTACATGTGCAAGATATAACACCAGAAAGAAATTTATTCTCAAGATTGATGAAGATTTAGATGGAGAACCTTTCACAGAGCTATCTTGTTGTAATATCCAACAACGTGATCTTAAACGTTTTTATTGTCCAAATTTTGGAACGAACTTGAACGATGTGGCTTTGGGGTCACGGCCTAATAGTTATCTACCGACCTCCTGGTCCCTATTCAGAGTTTTTAACAGAGTTTTCTGACTTTCTGTCAAACTCAGTGTTAGCCTGGGACAATAACGTGAGTGATAACTCTCTCAGTAATGCCTTCAGCACCCTGTTAGACAGCAATGGTTTTCCTCAAAAAGGAGTTGGACTCCGAAAACACGTTACCCTTTGTGGCTAGGTGTTTTTTTTTAATTAATTTTTATTAATTAGTTAAAGGTGGTATGGACGATTTTTTTCAGCACATTTTTTATCATATTTCCTCGTGGCGTGGATAAATCATTTGTCCTGCCACGTATCAATCATAAAACGCACCTACCGCTCACCTGCATTGTCCCCACGTTTCTGTTGTGCCCTCTGCTCCGACAGTTTGGGAGAGGTACGTGGTTGCTTTTTGAATGGGAAAAGTGAAGGACAGAGACGGTCACGTCTTTACTCTTCCGTTTTATTTCAGGAAAGAACACTGAAAACTTTGCGCAGGCGCATATTACACATTTCCGCCAGCCAATAGAAATAAACATTTTAACAGGTTATATGTACATTTTTATCACTTACACTTTTTGTACTGAACACAGTCTTGACCACAATAATTAACTAAAAGGTGAAAATAGTGTCTTGTGACAAATTTCAAATCTGTGACTCGCTTTTTAACCTGTCACATACTCCCCCTCAAAATAGATGTTGTCCTCAACATAAGCATCTGAACAAAAAAATGAATGGGCACATACCACAATCATAACCAATATCAGAATTTCAATCAAGTGCATGCTCCCAATTCCAATATTTTGTTTGATCAGAAAATCAAGTCTTTTAAAGTGTCCATCTCACATAAGGTGCCATTGTTTATATACCTGGTATATAAAGAAAACAAAAACACAGTACTTGAACCTGAAGAATAGCCAATTACAGTCTCAATTCAATAATGAAGAATAAACCCAAAATCAACATGAGTAAAATGTAGACACACCAACCCAAACTCTAGGTAATTAAACCAATCAATGTATTAACATTGTCCATAAAACTCTTGAAAACAATAAGGATGTACACCGTACAACCATGGCATATTCTGCTCTGCACGAAAAGGAAATGTCATAATGTTGTGACAAGTTGGTGTACCAAGTCTATCATAGGTGAATATCTTTGGTTTCCTGTGTTCTCTTCTTGGTCGCTGAATCTCTTCATCAGTATCACTGTGGGTAGGAGAAGGTAGTAGTTGAGGTTCCTCCTCAGGTGGATCTTCCACCAAGACAACTTCAGGCAGATGATATTCTTCTTCAGCTTCCGGCTCGTGCTCTGGCAGTGCATCTGCAGGCTGGTTATTGTCAAGAGACGATTCTGTGGTCCTCTCTCGAGTATTTGGATAGTGTGGCACTAGGTAATACTCATCTTCCTCATCATCATCCTCTTCTGACTGAATTCTTTCTGGTGTTGTCTCGGATTGTCTTGCAGTTGTCTTCCTTTTTGAATGTAATGATGTCTCTAACGGCAAGTGGTCACATGGCAAAAAGAGATTACGATGTAATGTTCTGGACCTGCCCTTTCCTCTCTCAGGTTTCAGTTCATAAACAGGAATGTCCTTGTTTACTTGACGAACCACTGTATGCACAACGTCTTCCCAGTGACTTCTCAATTTGCCTGGACCCCCGCGTGGAGTCAAATTCCTAACTAAAACTCGATCTCCAGGTAACAGAGTAGAATACCTCAGTTTGTTGTCATACAGTCTCTTGCTCCTAACAGCAGCTTTGTTTGTATTTTCTCGTGTGACCTCATAAGCATCTTTCATACCCTGTTTCCACTTGAACATGTAACTCTGACGATCACAGTCACTCTGGTCTTGGTTTGGGGTTAAACTAAACAACGTGTCCACTGGTAACCGTGGTGATCGTCCATAAAGTAAATAGAAGGGAGAAAACCCTGTCACCTCACTTTTAGTACAGTTGTAGGCATAGATCAGTTTGTTTAGTGAGTCCTTCCAATTGCTCTTTTGTTTCTCTGTAAGCGTCTTTAACATCTGAATCAAAGTCCGGTTGAACCTCTCGACCTGGCCATTACCCTGGGGATGGTAAGGAGTTGTCCTAGAGCCAGCAACCCCACAGTACTCTTTCAATTGGGCAAAAAGATGGTTCTCAAATTCACCACCCTGATCATGGTGAAGCCTTGTCATGGAATTAGACATACACCCGATGCTATTCCTTAACACATAGAGAACACAATTCAACCTAGAATATGAAACGACACAGAAACATCAGACATTTGTGTGGCATGCATGGGAGAAAACGCGGGGACTGTGTCAGCCAGGCCGTTGTAAGGAGCCTGGCTGACCCTCCTGCGTCTCACCCCCGCGTCTCACACCCTTTTTTCCCATGCTGGTTGGTTTTATTAGATATTCTGGAATAGGCGGGTCACATTTCTCATTGGTCAGCCTCACATCAAGGCACTTGGTATTTTTCCGTAGAGATCAAGCCTGCAAGGGGGGTGCAACTCCCCCCCCCCCCCGGGGCAACATTCTTTGGCCCATCTTTACGACCCCTTCACAAACAAATGCTGTCACACACCCGTTCTTCTCTTAGACTAATGATGCAGATAAAATATCACTATTATGCAGATAAAATACATCACAGAAATATAATCATATATTCACATTTTATCACAAGCCTCAGTGGAAACCCAAACTTTAAAGCATAGTCATTAAAGATTTTGTCTGCAGCGGTTTTACCAGACTTGGACGTGGTGGCATAAGCCTGGGCAAAACGCGTAAAATGGTCAACAATAACAAGAATGTATTCATAACCACCCTTACATTTGTCCAAGTGTAAAAAGTCAACAGAAACAAGTTCAAAAGGCTGCGTTGTGACTATATTAGTGAGCGGAGCTCTAGTTTCACGACTGGGTCTTTTTGTTTTAAGGCACACACATTTCCTCAAAACATAATCCTCAATGTCTTTTTGCATGAAGGGCCAGTAAAAACGGTCCCGTACCAAAGAAATAGTCCTTTCAACACCATGATGGCCCATCTCATCATGAAGTTCTTTTAACACCATTGACCTGTGTTTTTCAGGGAGAACCAGTTGTGTTCTGTTTGTTGTTTTTCTGTACAAAACACCTCTGTCATTAAACTGTAGCTTATCCCACTCTCTCAGGAAACACAAAATATGTGGACTAAGCTGTTTGAGTTCTGACCCTGACGGTTTTGTTTCTGCTAGTTTAAGTCTAATGATCTGTCCAACAATGGGATCAGTCTCTTGATCTTGTTTGATCTGTCCAACAGTAAGTGGAGCTATAGGCACACTCATTGACACTGTAGCACATTTTGCTGAAATACCCATAGACCAGGCGGCACTAGCCTCACTCTGATGGCCAACTGCCTGTGTAGCTGCACTCACAGCATCATATGACATTTCTTTTGAACATGCCTCCATGTAAGTCTCCATATCTAAAGGCATCCTAGATAAACTGTCCGCATCTATGTTCTCTCTGCCTGGGCGATACTTCACAGAAAAATAGAAATCGGCAAGTTCTGCAACCCATCGGCTTCCTGTTGCATTCAATTTAGCGGTTGACAGTACATAAGTAAGCGGATTATTATCACTATACACTGTGAAGAATGGTGCATAGTACAAGTAATCACGAAACTTGTCTGTGATTGCCCATTTGAGAGCCAAGAATTCTAGCTTGCCCGAGTTTAAGTTATAGTTTTTCTCTGCTGCAGTTAGGATTCTTGATCCATAAGCTATCACACGGAGTTTTCCATTTTGCCTCTGATACAATACAGCGCCTAGTCCTTGGTTAGAAGAGTCTGTGTGTAAAACAAACGGTTGAGTAAAGTCAGGGAAAAAACAGGAGGTTGTACTAAACAGTCAATTAGCTGCTCCAACACTGACTGATGCACACTAGTCCAATGAATAGGTGTACTGGAAGGGACACTGTTAGTTTTTCTCATCGTCACTTTTTTCCTTGTGTTCGGCTGAGTCTCTGTGTTCGACGGGGCTTTGAGCAAATCATACAAAGGACTAGCAACACAAGAGAAACCTTTGATATATTGCCTATAGTAGCTTAACAGTCCTAATATTGCTCTTAGCTCACCTACAGTACCTGGCTTCTTGTTTTTCAGTGCTCTCACAGCAGCTGTCTGCTGGGTCCATTTTACTTCCTTCAGCAGAAACAATCCTGCCCAGATATCTAACTTCTGGTTTGAAAAGGTCACACTTTCTTGGTTTTAGTTTTATCCCATTGTCTCTGAGGCGTCGCAATACTTTCCTGACATCCTCAACATGGTCATCAAAAGTCCTGCTGAATGCAAGGACGTCATCCAGATAAGGAATGCATATCTCGTCCCGCAGTCCTTCTAGACATTGTTCCATACACCGCTGAAACGCAGCTGGGGCATTCATGAGGCCAAACGGAATTCGAATCCTTTCATAAAGGCCCCAGGGGGTCACAAATGCGGTCATATGTCTACTGTCTCTGGACATGAACCCCTGGTGATACGCCTTACCCTGGTCCAGTAGTGAAAAGATTGTGTTCCCTCCCAGGCTGTCCATCACATCCTGTACCCGGGGAATGGGGTGTCGATCTGGGTGTGTTTTGCGGTTCAGTTCTCTGTAATCAATACACAAACGCAGTGTGCCGTCTTTTTTTCTTACACAGACTACAGGGGACGAGTAAGAGGAAATAGACTTTTCCACCCACCCCTGAGCTATCAAGTCCTGTAAATAATCCTTCATCTCCCTGTACAGTGGTTTTGGTACAGACAGATATGTTTTAGAAACTGGATCTGTGTCCTTTAACATAATGTCCATCTGCAGATTTGTCACATTTGTCATCATCAGTTTTCGAAAATGATGGAGACTCTTCCCTTAACATTTGCTGAACAATTTTACTTTGACCTTCATTCAAATGAGACAGGTCAACAGGAGGGTCCCATTGCTCGCTGGTGTGGGGGCATTCTGCGGCTTCACGAATGTGGACTTCATTAATGACAGTAGGTAGGAGATCTTTTTTGAAGATGTTGGCCGGATAAACAGACCCCACTGACTGCACAGTACCAATAGTAGTTCTACCAGATAAAGTAATGTCATGGTTGGTTGGGTTCTGTACACTGACAACTATCTTGGGAATGGACCCTGCTTTCACTGAAACTAAAGTGTCACAAAACTCTAGTCCGTCAGGCCATTTTGGATTTTCTCCAGGTTCAAAAATCAATGTAACGTCTTCTCTGAACGTCTTAGCCTGCACCCTACACTCAATAAAAAGTGAGCTATGACTGGGTACAGTCATTCTCTCATTTGTTGTTCTCACATTGTACTCGGGTGTTTGTCCCACACTCACGGCTTTTATGAAAGTATCAGCTTTGTTTTTCCTGAGATGTGGAAAAGCCAGTTTAACTGCCCTCAGAAGTTTGTCTTTCCCCCCTGAGTCAGTCCCACACTTTAAACTGTCTAAGACCAAGTGTTCGATGACGTTAAACCCAATAATCGGACATCGCTGCTGGTTACCTTTAAGTACTAAAATTGGTATGAGTAACTCAGAGTCATTATCAGTAAGTCTGAATGGGACCTCTAGCCAGCCCATGTATGGCATATCTGTGCCATTGGCTGCCACAAGGTGTAGGGGTACATTAGGGTCAATAAACTCGTTCACATCTTTTAGTGGTACCTCGGGTAAGTTAGTGTCTCTCCAAACTTCATCTACAGCACAAACCTGTGAGCCAGAGTCCCAAAGTGCTTCAAACTTTTTGTTTCCTAAAAAACACCTAATGAGACACTTTCTCCCAACTAATTCTCTGACAGAAGGTATTCTATCTTCAGAATGTTTCTTGTTGTTTGGTCTTTTAGAGGACATCCTACCCTTAACACTACCACAGATGTAGGGTTTACATTTACTTTTGTGCATGGACCAGTGCTCCTCTTGGCACTCTTTGGAACAGTAAAGGGCACTTTTACACACTGAACAACATTTTAAACTTTGAATTTCACTATTAGCACAACCGTAACAACACTGGGATCTGTCTGTCTCTGTGGTCACCCCATGTCCCGTTGGAGTGACCCGTGCTAGTTTAAAGCACTACCTCTAGCCTGTCTCACTGGTCTCTGTACTCTACAGCCCGCCCTGAAATGCTCATTGCTCCCACATCTAAAACAGTGCTGACAAAACTCCTCCCCTGCCTGAATCCAAGAGTAACACCTGGGCTGTGGGCGGGGCATGTGGTACCGCTGAGGGGCAAATCGCTGCTGGAACTGGGTATTCCCTCTCGTTGGTCCCAGGCCTGGTGCTGGGTGGTACTGCTGAAGAGCTGCTTGGGAATGCTGAGGGTAGAAGGTCCCAGCAGATGGGTCGAGCTGGTTCGGCGGTCGTGGCTCCTGGAACGGTGGACGCGGCTGGAAGGTTGGTGCTGAGTAGTGGTCCCCTGGTCCTCCGCTGACGGGTGCTGCAACAGCTGTCGACTTCTGCATGGTCTCTCTGATTTGGCAAACCTCAGCCTTTAAGTCATTTAAAAGCACCATCTCAGAACGCATCTTTTTAATCTCTGACAGGAGCTCCGGGGGCAAAGCGGCAGTGCTTTGTTTTTGGACTGTCTTTTTCTCTGCTGGGGCTGGGGTGTCGCTGGGCTGAACGACATTAACTGAAGTCGCTCTTTGGGTAACAGCATGTTTCTTTTTGTCTTTTCATTTGCACACGCCACATTAACTTTCTCCAACAAGACTTCATCAGATGTGGTTTCCTGGAGAAGGTAGGGCTGCATGTCACTCTTGATACTGTCACTTTGCAAGCCAGTCAGGATGGTATGCATGAATAAACTCTGGACCAAAGCCGGATTATATTTCAGACCTGACTCTGCTTCTTGGGATGCAAAGAGAATCTTCTGCCGAAGGTCCATGGCCCTCAGAAGGAAGTTTTGTGGAGTCTCCTTACTGCTTTGCACCTCAGAGGAGAGCTGCTTGTGCAGTTCAGTGGCACCTTTCTCCAGATAGTGAGACCTGAGGGTCCTCCGCAGAGCAGGAAGAGTGAGGTCCCCTTTACTCTCTAGGTAGCTCCTCAACTGCAAACCTGGTGTGATGGCACGGATCACTGCATCTATTATCTCGTCTTCTTGGTAGCCTTTATTGAGCCCACTTTCAATTTGCCTGGCCAAACTAGAGAATGTGAGCTTGTCTTTTTGTCCGGGCTCACCAATTTGGCCTGCAATCTTAAAGTCTTTGCGCCACATAGGGTTATCTTGAAGCGTTGGGGCTCGTCTTTGCACTGGCATGGGTTGTGGGGTCAGTTTTTTTGTAATCTGCTGCATAGCTTCTTCTTTTTCTTGAATCCTGGTTCGTAAATCATTTAACTCTTTTTGTAAATCTTCTCTTTCTTTGTCTTCACCTTGTCGGGCAAAATCCGACTCTGGCATTTTTGCACTTTCAATAGTGTCTTTAATACTGAGCAACTCAGACATTCCCTCGTCTTCTAGCTCAGCTAATTCAGCTCTTTCAACATAGCTTGTGATCAGTGCAATAAGTTGGCCACGACTTTTGTCTGTGAGTTGCTCTTTTCTCTGTCCAGATATTAGTGTCAAACACACATTTATCAGTTGTTCAACATTCAGTTCATATAATGCACCTTTAATTTCAAGCTGCAAAGTTTCTAGCTCCGACTCCATTTTGATCAGATACGTGGACAAAGCAGATCAACGAGGTCTTATTCAACTTCGTGGTCTTGCGGTGCCCTCTAGTGGTGGTTGTGCGCATTTGAGATACGACCTGTTGCACGTGTTGACAAAGCCACGTTGTCCGCGGTGCCTCGCTGCTGATGCTAGGTTCCGATGCTAGGGTTCGAAGAAGGATATTCGGGTCGAGCTTCCACTCACGGCTGGTGGATAAAACTCTGGCCAAACATCCCAGTGGTGCCTCCAAATGTTGCGCCCTCTGCTCCGACAGTTTGGGAGAGGTACGTGGTTGCTTTTTGAATGTGAAAAGTGAAGGACAGAGACGGTCACGTCCTTACTCTTCCTTTTTATTTCAGGAAAGAACACTGAAAACTTTGCGCAGGCGCATATTACACATTTCCGCCAGCCAATAGAAATAAACATTTTTAACAGGTTATATGTACATTTTTATCATTTACACTTTTTGTACTGAACACAGTCTTGACCACAATAATTAACTAAAAGGTGAAAATAGTGTCTTGTGACAAATTTCAAATCTGTGACTCGCTTTTTAACCTGTCACATTTCCGCGTGCCTAAGCGCATGGATCTATCATAATATAGTTCCCTCAGTGTACGGGGCAAAATGAAGACGGAGAAAGACAGTTCGAGCTGACGCAGAAGTGGACAGAAATCTACGGGAGACGAGCAATGCGATGCGCTCCGTTGCGCTAATAAACAAACGCACGTGTGTGTTGTATCAGTCCGCACGGGGGAGTGCGCATGCGCACTTCCGCCTGCGTTCTCAAATCGCCAAAAAATCGTCCATACCGCCTTTAATTTATTACTTTTGTTAATTTTATCGTATTTCTGTTTCTGTAATTTCTTTGTGATTTTAATGCATTTTTCCTGCTGTGTGAAGCACTTTGAATTGCCTTGTGTATGAAATGTGCTGTACAAATAAACTTGCCTTGCCTCAAAATGTAAATAAACCGACTCACAACCCATAAGAACACTCTGGATCTTGTCCTAACGTATGAAATAGAGATGAGTGACCTCATTGTCTTCCCTCAAAACTCTATATTGTCTGATAATTTCCTAATTACCTTTCAGTTTATTCTTCAAGATCTTCCAGCCCCACAGAATAAAATTATTATGAAAAAGACAATATCCGAAAAATCCATCCCAAAGTTCAAAGAAATAATTGGCTCTATTATTTCTTTGAACTTTGGGATTCATGTGATCCTGCTGTTTTAGTCCCAGTGTAAGTGAACAATTTGTCGACTTGGCTATGAAAGTCTGCACTTGATGTTGCAGCTCCGTTAAAACAGAAGGTCATTAGGCCAAAGCGCCTCCCCATGGTACAACGAAGAACTGCGTTCACATAAACAAAGAGTTAGAAAATTAGAAAGACTATTTCGTCGCTCCCACACAGAAGAATCCCTAAAAGCGTGGAAAAGCTGCTTATTGTCCTATAAGCAGGCTCTGCGTAAGGCCCAAACAAGATACTAATCAAATCTAATAGAAGACAACAAAAGTAACACTAGATTTCTTTTCAGCACTGTAGCCAGGCTAACAAACTGTCACAGCGCAGTAGAGCCCTCAATCCCAGCTTCTATTTTTTAACAAAAAAATAAAAACAATCAGAGATAAATGAGATGAAATTACTCCCACTATTAGCCCTGAACTAGCCCAAAATGTAAAACTAGTGTCCCATACAAATCCATCATAAATTTTGAATTTAGGTTCACAGCTGTTGATCAAGCAGAGATAACTTCAGCCATTATGTCCTCTAAAACCTCAACTTGTGTCCTAGACCCAATGCCAAGCATTCTCCTCAAGGACATTCTCCCCCTGATTATAGACTCTATTCTTAACACTTCACTAGAAGGTGGCTATGTTCCACAGTCCTTCAAACCTTTGAAAAAGCCAAACCTAGATCCCGACCTATTGGTAAACTACAGACCTATTTCAAATCTTCCGTTTGTCTCTAAAATCCTTGAAAAAGTTGTAGTTAAACAGCTTCAGAGCCCACCACAGCACTGAAACTGCACTAGTTAAAGTCACAAATTATTTAGTTATCAGCTGCTGACAATGGACTGGTCTCAATCCTGGTTCTGTTGGACCTGAGGGCAACGTTTGACACCATCAACCACAACATTCTACTGCAGAGGTTAGAATGTGATGTAGGTGTCAGAAGCCCCGCCCTCAGCTTCTTTAAATCCTATTTATCGGATAGGTACCAGTTTGTTAATGTAAACCAGAGCTCCTCACCTTGCTCTAAAGTAATGTACGGTGTGCCACAGGGTTCAGTACTCGGTCCAATTCTGTTTACTCTTTACATGCTGCCGTTAGGTAACATTATCAGAAACCAAGGTATTAACTTCCACTGCTATGCAGATGACACTCAGCTGTATTTATCAATGAAACCCGATCAGACCGATCAAGTAGACGGACTTAATGCTCCTGTGTTATGGAATCAGCTCCTGTCCATGTTAAAGAGGCCGACACAGTCTCTTCATTTAAGACCAGACTTAGAACGTTCTTCTTGGAAATCGCTTATGGTCAGGTCAGTTAGGAACAGAAATATAAACCTACAGTTTAAGCTACGCTGCCCTAGGAGCAACTATGCTGGGGGAAGTATGGCAACTTGAGCACTATCCTCTGCTTCTGACTACTTATTCTATCAAACAATATTTAACATTTAATTCCACTTGTAATCTTTTCATTGCCTTTTCTTTTTCTTTTCCCACTTCGGGGAATCTGCCTCTGCACACGTCTGTGCTGTGCGCCTCCACCTGATGTGTGGCGCTTTTGTAATTTTAACGATGGACCCAGTCTTGACTGCCCCCTCCCTTGATTTAGCTTTCACTAAACTAATTGTCCCAGACAAAACTCAACAAAACCTTTTAGTGTTAAAACTCGCTCTTGATCAGTGAGGAGGTGCTTCAAGCTCTTCCTGGACTTTACAGTGGCCTTAGTGCCGACGGACAATCTAACCATAGTGTTCAAACCCACTCCCCAGGCACTTGCTCTGCTGCTGCGCTTAGACACCAGCACAATGGGTTATTGTGTCAAGCGGAATTATTTACGTGTTCAATTGTATTGAACATTATTGTGTCTAAATAGAATTAATATGTTGTTTAATGGTAACAATGAAGTGTTAACAATGAATACTCCAATTGAAGTTTAATACCCCCGCTTTAAATACATTTTAGGATGATACGTTTGGTGCCAAAAAGCAGTTACAAAAGCATCGGAAAAAACTATATGCCCCCATTTCCATCTGGTATTAGTGGATATGGTAATTCATGTGGGTAAAGTGATTCAGCTGAGGTGAAGCATAGCATCGACTAGGTTCAGCTGTTTTGGGCACATGAAAAAACTCAATATTGCAATTTTCTCTGTGACAGTGTATCAGCCAACCCCATCTTCCAAATCGAATGTATGTTGCACATCCAGAAAGGTGGATCTGTAGAATATTTGTAGATAAATATAGGCATCGCAATCTATCTGAGACATCTGTTTAGAAGTTAGAGATGGAAGATTCGTTTGATATCTTTGGCTGAAATGTTGAGATTTTCTAAACCGATTTGTACTTTGTTCAAGGTAAACCGTAGAAAGGTCACTTGTGTATAGTATTCATGTACCAACAGGCATGTATGTTTAGGCATGTTTAGGCTTTGTTGCCATGGTCAGGATTAGAAAATCGGTATTATTAAGACAATGAAGAGAGATTGTGTAGGAAGATTCAAACCGCCATGTTCTGTTGTCAATTTAGTTTCCATCCAATATAGAATTCAATCCAATCCAAAAAAAGTAATACTATGGTATTGCAGTATCAGTCCGATGCGGATTAGTTTAGCTTTTAAATGCATTGAAACTCCTCCACCCCAAATAGAATATTATGTGTTATAATAAATACATACTTTTACCTTGGTGTAGAGTAGCCTATTATGATTGAACTCATGTAAAGAGAATGTGAATAATATATGTTTAGATAAACTAAACTGTATTTTGAAAATGTACAACTTTAAAAAGAACAATTTCAGCAATACATTTTTGTATGATTATTGCTACTTTTTGATACTTCAATCAGTATTGATATATCGATATTTTGGTACTGATCGCTCCCCCATGAACTACCACCTTACCGTGGTGTTGGAGTTTGTGTGCCTGAATTACCCTGAGGTACTACGCCTCTGCTAAGGAAGAGATAGGGAGTCACACGGGAGGAGCTCGGAATAGAGCTGCTGCCCCTCCATGTTGAGAGAAGCCTGGGCTCCAGTTCCATTTGTCTCTTGGGAGGTGTTCCGAACATGTCCCATCAGGAAGAGGCCCTGGGTAAGACCCAGCACACTGTCTCTCAGCAGGCCAGGTAACGCCTCAGGATGCCCCTGGAGGAGCTGGAGGAGGTGTGTGTCCCTGTGTAGCCTGCTGCCTCCGTGGTCAGTATTAGATCAACCCCCCGCTAACTCACGGAAGTCAGAATTTGCTCCAATATGGCGGCCCTTGATACGCTTCAGACACTGGGTTAGGGTTAGGGACAAGAGAGCGGATTTGGAACCAAGAGAGAAAATTATTGCCTGAGCTGTATCAGCGGAACCGGTCTCAGTCGCCGCCATGTTGTCGCCGCCATATTGGAATTCTGACTTTCGGGGATTGATCTAAACCCAACCCTGCCTCCATGACTCGACCTGGGATAAAGCGGACGGAGATGGATGGATCTACCTATCACTGATCCTTATTAACATTTTAAACAGAAGACAAAACAAAACGAAAGTACTCATCCCCAGAAAGGTTACTTGGTACACCTTTATGTCCTGTCTTGACTTTAAAACATGGAACCTTTCAAAGCCTAAACTTAAAAACTATAATGCCTCCCCTTTCAGTCTGGTAACAGGCACAGAGAGGATATTATGATCTTTACTGGTCTTTTTTTCTTCTTGAACTTATCCAAAATGTTAATATATTTTCAGATTTCACATTTAAACAAAGACAAAACAAAAGTAACACAACAATGATGATATTGAATGGTATTGGTATTATTACCATAGAAACTCTTTAGAAAGTTTCAGACATAAACAAAAACTGCTTTGACCTTCCCATTTACCCTCCTAACGTCTTCTTACACACAGCACTTTCAGTCATCCTCTTCTTCCACATTTGCAATGTAAAAATATTGTATCATTGACACAGTGATGAAGTCAAGACACAAAGACGTCTCATATCATACTCTTTGTTGTTCATATCAAACGTTAACTCTGACAAAAAATGCATTCAAATAGCTGTCCTAATACACTGTGCCTGACAGTTACATATATCACATACATATCACAGTTACCTATACAGTTGAATCATGTAATGTGACTATGTATCCAAAATCTACAAAACAGGATAGACAAACCATTGGCATACATCTTTTTGGAATTATTTTTGATGAAAGACAGATTATTATAGTGGGAAAACTTAGTTTTGCTAATCTGAAAGATGAACATTATCTTCTCACAAATGCAAAATTGAAAAGAAAGTGTTCTAATTCCCAAGACATTTCACTGAAGTAAAAGTTATATAGATATCAGAAATACTTATTAAGGCTTCGCTCTTGCATTCTTGTTTGAAAACAAGAAGCAGCATCCGCCAACCGACTCTACCTCCACAACTTATGCCTTTCCTTTACATATCTCAGCAATTTCAAACAAAACATCAGAAAATTGTGTTCTCTCCCTCACAATATTGTGCTTGTCCATAGCCATGTGTTGAATTTTGCATAAATCACCTCAGTGTTCTTTCATCCATTTTCTACCGCTTGTTCCCATGAGGTGTTGCAGGGGTCGTGACTGGAGCCTATCCCAGTGACTTTGGGCCTTAGGCGGGACACACCCTGGACAGGGGCCAGCTCGTCGCAGAGTTAACACAGAGACATAGACACACAGATGAACGGTAACACGGGGAGGACATGCACACTTTATATTACTCCTGGGAGTGTGTGTTTGAGTGCGCTGCAGCACCCCCTGGTCTATGTTGATTATATCAAACAATATGCAGCCTGACTGGAATACGTTAGCAGAGTCGAGGCATCTCTCCCTGCACCAGTGCACGAGTTATCTCTAGTCTTAGTTTAATACAGCAGACTTCGGAGGAGCCACCCTGGGGTGCAGAGATGTATTGTAAATTATAATGTATGGAATTATATTGTCTGGGAAAGAAATGTAAGGGCTGATTACTTTCCTGATGAACTTAGTGCAAGTTCAAGTTTTTTAAAACTTGTTTTAAAGAATCCAGGATTTTGCCGACAGGCATGAATGAAGAAGAACAATTTATTTATCTTTTATTTCCCCATTTATTTGTTTTTTGTCAACCCTGTGGGAAGTAAAGTTGAAAATAAAGAGGGGAGAGATAATTTGGTAAATAACAAACCGGATTACCGAGACCAGGACCTGGATAGGGCACTGCCCACTCACACCTGTTACATGTTGGACTGGGAAAGCAATCTGCATCCCAGAAAGCCTTTTTCCATTGAGTGTAAAAGCAAACTGCATGTGTTTGACAGGGCGCCTACAGCTTTCAAAAGGGTCAACGTTTGTGGTGATATTACTAACCACAAGCTCAGACTAATTATCTAATCATGGAGCAATGAGGCTGCAGGAATAGCTCAGACCGCCCTCGGAGCACTGCGGAAAGGGCAGCGGAGTTGTCACAGAGTTCCGGATTAATTCTGTTGGGAGTATTATTTTTTTTCTTCAGGTGCCTAAGAGCTATCACATGAACATGTATTTTGACCCTGATCTTTGCGGTAACTTGGGCATTTAGAAGCTCATTTCCTGACATCTTGTAATTCCTGACGTTGTGGTGTTTTGTTTTTTCAAATTTAGAAATTTAAACAAAAAACAAGACCAAAGAGCTGAGAACGGTATAAAAATATCAGGTGTGGTGAAGCAGATTGAGGGCGTGGTGTTGTGCTTTCTATAAAAGGCCAGTATCTGTTGAGGCTAGGCAGGTTTTGGACCCAAAAAGACGAGGTCAGCCCTATGTTCCCCAAGACCTGTGTTAGGTTTAGGGTTATATTTTATGCTGTACAACCATACGTTTATGCACAACTATTGGGGATTTTTAACCAGAACCAGTAGCCTATGCTAGTATATGCATAGTTCCCCCGTTCGTAGAAAAGGGGGAACATAAGTACCGGGGAATATCGGTACGCACCCCTCAAGGCCAACTGCAAAAGCAAAAGGTTTATTGATCCAGAGCTGGAGTGCAGATCAAAAGCAGGGTTATCCTCAGGAGCTAGGACACAGGAGACGAAGGTAAGTATGAGTATTAATGCTGGTGAGTATCTAAACAAGATGACTAGGAATCACCATCTAGATGAAGTAACAAGCAGGCAGTGTCTGTCTGGAGAGCTGGATATTTGTTCTGCACAGCTTGACTGCAGAGTGAGTACAGGTGAGGGGCTCCAGCAGACTTCACCCACATCCACACACAAGGGAGGAAAGCAAGAGGGAAGACGGGGTGTCACAGCCAGGGGCGTGACAGAATCGTAACTAATAAACTCAATAATAAATTCAATAGTGCAACGAAAAATGTAACATGCCCAAGGCATTTCCTGGAGTTGTATTACAATTCCCAAATGGATGATATAATGATAATATAATAACCTTCATACATAACATAAAATAATCCATTATAGAATAATGAATACAGTCAAGTTTTATATGTTTAAATTTTTCTACCACACACATAAACAGGGCAGAGCAGCACCGTTGCACACTCAGCTCTTAAAGCTCTTTGCTGGACACCTCCATCTCTGGCGTTGAATAGTGTTTACCGCGCAGTCTGGACCAGACTAGACCCTGCAGACTTGCATGTGCTCAGCTTAGGGAGGAATCTTTATTTGGGAACTGGCTAAATCTCCACCCTAAAACTGACAGTACAACACAAGGTCTTGATCCGCACACAAAATCACGCTTTCCGGCATTCTGCTCCGGAACTGAACACTGTGCGTGACTCTGTCTTCACGTCCTCCGGACCATCTGCATCCCACCGAGCACTCTATGTGCTGCACGTGACTCTTGTCATTGTTGTCTTGTACCGGGTCTTGCTTTAGGCTGGTTAGAGTGGAAGACCATTCCAAGGATATACGCTCCAATCACCGGGGGTAACTGGGACTGCGCTCGTGGCGGGGAAAGCGCCACACGGTTATGGGCACACAAGTCATTGGTTTAAATGCTATCACCATATATGTACTGACACCCTCCCAAGTTCAGCCTCTTAACGTTGTGATGGGAGCTCCCGACCTGGAACCGCCCTCTGGAGTCTCTTGGTCTTTCAAAGCCTGTGAGTGTAATAGCACTGCAAGTGTGTAGTCTGAAATGCACTCTGTTTTTATATATTTCAAAATCCTAAACACTTTCTGAGTTTGGAATCCACTAGTTGCCAAACTAGTGGAACTAGTGGAACACTAGTTGTGCACGATGGCAAAGGCGGTTAGCGCTCTTGCCTCCCAAGAAGGAGATCGTGGGTTCGATTCCTGGACCAGACCAACATCACATGATCTCTCTGGGTGGAGTTTGCATGTTCTCCCCGTGTTACCGTGGGTTCTCTCCGGGTTCTCCGGCTTCCTCCCACCGTCCAAAGACATGCATGTGTTAGGTAAAAATTGGTGACTCTAAATTGGCCCTAGTGAATGAATGTGAGCGTGAACAGTCTGTAATGTCTGTGTCTCTGTGTTGGCCCTGCGACAAGTTGGCCACTGTCCAGGGTGTACCCCGCCTAAGGCCCGAAGTCACTGGGATAGGCTCCAGTCACCCGCGACCCCGAAAGGGAACAAGCGGTAGAAAATGGATGGATGGATGGATAGTTGCCAAACAACTTTTTTTTCTTCAGCTTTTTCTTCAGACTCACTCGATCAAACCAACATCCTTAATCCCCCTAAGACACTTACTGAAGCTTAACAAGATGTGCTAACATATTAATTATTGCTATATCATTTTAAAACAATAGAATGTCACTTGTAATGCTCTGGTTAGCGGCTCATCACGTCTAAGCAGCAGATAATATAGTGGAACTACAACAGTGGTCAAATTAGTCGGGAATGGATGTAACACAATGGCTTATACATGGAGTGCAATTGCTCCCTGCTCATGCATCAGTGACTTTTCATGTAGTCGCATAATGCTTCAGACGACTTACTTAATCTGCCTGGTCGCTGCAAAGGTCTCCTCTCCATGCGTCTGGGCTATATGCTTTCATTCACATCCATCAGAGAGAATAGCCTAGCAGCCAGAAACAAGTCCGTGATAATGGATGGTTCCGATTAAGTGGCTTCTGCTGCACGTGTGAGAGGCATACGACTGCGGACACAAGCTAAACCATGTAAAACCAGTGATTTGCAAGGTCACGTGCGGCTATAGGGGATATTAGCGGGTCCCTCCGATGTCCCGGGAGAGTTATTTTTCTTGCTGACGGCAGGTAAATGTGTGTGTAAATTGTGTGGGTCCAAGCCTCCATATTTCTTCAGGCGGGGAGGAAATCACTTCTATCTCAGACATAAAAATGAGCTTTAGGTCACACTATCCATCGGCATAACGCAACACTGTATGCTCTCTTCTTTTTACCTAACCATAATGTTTCATAAAACCTGTCTACGGGTTATTTAAAGTGCTGTCTTATTGAGGCTAGGCAAGGGTTCGATTTTAAATAGGATTACACTTTGGACTAATTGGTACAAGTATGCAGGACTCCAAAATTAGGACTATTTATGTACATGTTTCCTGTTCTGTTTGTGTATGTATGTTGTATTGAAAACATAAAAATGATAGGCCTCTAACAAGTTGATACTGATACAAATGATACAAATACTGTATTATATTCTGCTGCGAAAATAATATCGCAAGAAATGCAGCACAATACGGGAATGTGTGTGTTTTGTTCAAAATTTGACTAGGGAAACAGTCCACTCTCTTGGTTTTGTGTCTGGCACATTATTATGCCCACAACTGCACTGATGTAAAATCATTGCCCTCTTCTGTTATTTGGACAAATCACACCGTGTAGTGCGAATCCGTGGATCTTCTCTGGGAATAAACAACTCACATTGCACTTCAGCCACTTGGAAGAGGGCTAACTTTGTCATTCTTCATTTTGCAAACACACACAAATTAAGTCAATATTTGTTTTGAAGAAAAACAGCAATTATCTGCCTTCTAGTCTTACCATTACACTTTCTTTTCTACGAGAAGTAAACCTAGTGAATTTATCAATTCCTCATGAGCCAAATTCAAGGCCAGGCTGGTGCAAATCTGACAGGTGCTAATGAAAGATTTAGGATGTTCCAGTCTTTTTTGCCAACCTTTGGTGAATATAACATTTGGTACTGCTGTAAAGTGGACGTTTGTTAAGTGAAACGGTCCAAGAATTTGAATTTCAGTGCAATTATCTGTGAGAAAATCTACATCTCGAACAAAAGGTTCCCTGACAAAAGTTCTGGTTTCTTATTATTGCTGCTTCATTTAAACCGAGTAAAAGTAATGTACAGTATACAATAATAGTAGAAAAGCACCTGTACCAGTGCCGAGTAGAGAAAAAGGGGGCTGCTTTGGAGGTCAGGACCCTATTTAGGAAAAAAGTAGACAATAAACTGGGGGTTAAAAGTTATAAACAAAAATTAACATTGTCATTATGTGTCAATGACATTGTTCAGTGGGGCACGAGTTGTTTGCATAGCTGTCTTGAGAGTTGCTGAAGTAGAGTACTATATCTCAACTACAACTGTTATGTTTTGGTGATTTTGAGACTCCCATGAAGAGTGGGGCACTGCTGTGGCACTATTGAGGTCACAGGCTCTGAAAGCTGCACTCAAAAGACAAGGAAAAAGCTTGCGGAGGGTTGCGGTTTCTGGTGCAATCAAGAGTGCAACGGAAATAATTCGAAGCTCAGCAGCACCGCAGTGCTTGGCAGCTTCTCTGATAACCTTTAATGCCTGGAGAATGGACAGTGGGGGAGAGTTCTCTTGCTCTGGGACACTATGGAAACACATAACCCACTTCGCCTCATGGAGCAAACAAAATCTACTCTGGCATCCAAAGTCACTCATGAAGTTACCATGTTGAATATGTTTCCACCTTGCAGCTACTACGGCCATATGTGATTAATGATTACTTTTGTATTCTGTTGACAAAAACGGTCCATATCCCCGCTGCACTGCAAAAAACAAGGCTTAATTTGCTCCTTCTTCACTGTCAAATTAGATTTAAATTATGCCTCTGTAGGATGTGCATTATACATTTACCCCCTAAAGCCTTTTGCTACAATTGAATGAAACACCAGTAGCGCTCTTGTTTATTAGACATACACTGAGCGTCTCCCTGTGCTGCTTATTCAGCTCTCCAGTGGCACACGCGGTATAAATCAGCAAACCACAGCCCTGTGCCACCACATCTCTACCTGCTGCAGCGTCCGCTCAGCCAATCAGCTCTCCCGAGTCAAAAGGGCTTCAGACGCCACAGCTGGGGAGTCCCCTCGCAGCTCCAATGCCACTTCCCCTGGAAAAACAGTCTCCGTCTGTGTGCACAGCTGCATGACAGCTAAATGGAGAGGAACGCAGTTTGGGGAAGGGCCGCTGAGGTACACCCAGCTGTTCCACACTCGCACTGCCAGTCCAAGAGCCAGTTAGTCTACCTTGTTAATTCCCCGGCATCTCCCCAGCCTCCAAATGGTCATCTGCGTGCTACTTTCTGGATGCCGCTGATTCTAGCCCCAAAATTAATGAGAAATGAACGCTCGTGCCACAGTCAGAGGCTTCCATCGTTCATTAGTCTTCATGATCTTCTCCCGGACCACATCCCGCCATGATTAGGTCCCAGGGGTAGCTTGTAAACCCACATCGGGCTAATGCTATTTTATGGCCAGCCTTATCCGACAAAATATTACAAAGTATCAATTTCTTAGATTATAAACCAAGCCAAATGGACCACAGTTATAGTGCAACTCTACACCAGCATTTTTTGTAAATTACACTGCGCCATCTTTGTGCAAAAAGGCCATAAGATTTGAGTGTCTTGCCCGAGGACACGAAAAAATGTGACCTTTGCTGCATTAGCTGATACAGAATGTTATTTGGTGGTTTAGCAGAGCATTTTCTCTCCCAAAGGGAATATCATTTATTGATGTTTGGTTTATGGTCCATTGTCTAATGACACCAAAGGCCCCTTCAGCTATATCGACACCCAAAGTGTTGAGAATGATTCATCTACAGTTTTAGTAAGAATGTACATGTGACGGCACCAATCCTCCTATAAAATATAATAATATGCTTATATTTACATTCATAAAAATGTTTTTTGTTTTGTTAGGTTGTACCTTGGGACATCCTAGACAATGATAGTAAATTAAAGCTGAGGTATCTGATTTTCTAAAACATTTGATATTTTCTAAAACTTTGTTTTTGTATTGGAAACGGTGAAACTGAGTTTGATTTGAAGTTTCAAGTGGGACCTAAATTTTTTCATTTACATGAGAAAATTGGAAACTTTTTCTAATGCAGTTGTATGAATAATATATCTAAAGGTAAATGAAGGTGTAAAGTTACGTTGTATTGTGAGGTCATGATGTGGCCTGCCCGTCCTGTTCCTATTTCAAGTGCTCATTTATCAATTCTTTTAATGACTGACACGTCACATAAAATGTCCTCTCTAGATGCTACCATTGTCAATAGAGTCACCATCCAAAGCCAGTCGATGAAAGTAGATGAATAGTTCACTTCAAATAGCAAACAACAGGATGAATTAAGTGGCACTTTAGAAGCGTGGTTTCTGCTTTATAAGGGCGTCAGCCAGGATATGCTCCATCTCACAGTGACCCTTGACTACATGGTACAAATTAAATAAATCTCATAAATATGAATGGTGAGCATGTAAACTAGTGATGCTGAAGGTGCCCTGTCCGATAACAGCACATTTGGCAGAAAGGTTGCACATAAGCAGCTCGCCTTCTTTCATTTAAAAGCAGAGTCTTGAAACTCAGCCGTGAAGAGCAATTTCCACTTTGTCCTATAAATAAACAAGATGGAGCAACTTAATTCCCTTTACAGATACCATACTAGCGGAAGAAGAATTTAAGATGCCAGAGCTTTGTGACTCTGACGCTAATTGAAATTACATTACAACAGAACTCACTGTCGCTATTCAAACTCCAAATACAACCGATAACATTGCTTGGATCTGCATTTCCAGCTCTCACTTGCCTCTTGTTACGTCTTGACTTTTGTTCTCCCTCAAAATGAACACCAGCCGGCATAGGAGTGTTCTAAATGGGCTGCTAACCATTGAAATTGCCCCGTTTCCTTATGTAATCCATCTGTGAATCAGAACAGTGCGTTGTCTGCCAGCTTCTGTATTCCGTCCGCTTTTTCTTAGCGTTTGGGGTATTTTTTCATATTTCTTTTACAGCGCACTTAATTTCTGTGCTGCAAGATGGCTTGTCTTCCCTGTCATGTGCGCCGTGCCATCCTTTAAAACATAAATCCACTCCTGACTAGAGTGCTCTGTAGTCCACGACCATTCCAGCGTTTCAGAGATTAAGGAGGAGGGATCCAAACAACTCGGAATCACTTGGCCCGACACCGCACTGATTTGCAAGGTGATTACCATGTACGAAGAAGGGGGGAGCAGAAGTGTGTGTCTCAAGGCATGCTAAAAAAAGGCTAGCATAGAGTGCAAATTGGGTAAAAGAAAGAGCCAGGCAGGGAAGGCAGCAAGGAAGGAGAAGGGAAGGGTCTACAATGGGGCTGATTGGGACGCTATATGGAGCAAGATGAGGGGAAAATGGGGAGTGACAGGAGAAGATGAGGTTAGCTGGATTTCGGCGAGCAGGGGGAGAGGTGGAGAGGGTTAGTGAGGAGGGAGAGAGAGGCGAGTGAGAGAAGTGTCCTGCAAATGACGAGCCAAATCACACTTACCAAAATGAAAGTTTTGGCACAGAATTTTAACGGCTAAAGTTGGAGCCGATCGTTCGAGTGTTCGTGGATGGGCTACACACTTTTAGACTCGAGTAAATGTGGCGCATAGTGGTGTCAGAATCGTAATTGGGTTCATTTAATGACCTTTTAGGATAGAGATGGAGAGAAGATCCCCTGGCTTATCTGGGATTACAGTCCGTCTGCAAAATATAAAAGAGATTATACCACCATTCACCATCACAGTGATCGAGGGAGACATCTATTTATGAATTTACTCTTGAATCTGAAAATCGCCAACATTGTTCCCTCATCAGAATCAAGTAGCTTCAATTACGCTTGTTACATTAATTCTGTTTACGAGGTGGTTCAATTCAATCCAATTCAATGTATTTTTGTAATGTCCAAAAGCAGTTGCCTCTGTGAAAAACAGATTAAACAATGTTCATAGGGACTTGGCAATGTCCTAGCATCCCATATCCTAGCATCCCGTGTCCTAGCATCCCGTATCCTAGCATCCCGTATCCTAGCATCCCGTGTCCTAGCATCCCGTATCCTAGCATCCCGTATCCTAGCATCCCGTGTCCTAGCATCCCGTGTCCTAGCATCCCGTGTCCTAGCATCCCGTGTCCTAGCATCCCGTATCCTAGCATCCCGTATCCTAGCATCCCGTGTCCTAGCATCCCGTGTCCTAGCATCCCGTGTCCTAGCATCCCGTGTCCTAGCATCCCGTATCCTAGCATCCCGTGTCCTAGCATCCCGTATCCTAGCATCCCGTGTCCTAGCATCCCGTGTCCCAGCATCCCGTGTCCCAGCATCCCGTATTCCAGCATCCCGTGTCCCAGGATCCCGTGTCCCAGCATCCCGTATCCTAGCATTCCGTGTCCCAGCATCCCGTGTCCCAGCATCCCGTGTCCCCGCATCCCTTGTCCCAGCATCCCGTATCCCAGCATCCCGTGTCCCAGCATCCCGTGTCCCAGCATCCCGTGTCCCAGCATCCCGTATCCTAGCATCCCGTGTCCCAGCATCCCGTGTCTCCGCATCCCGTGTCCCAGCATCCCGTATCCCAGCATCCCGTGTCCCCGCATCCTGTGTCCCAGCATCCCGTGTCCCAGCATCCCGTGTCCCCGCATCCCGTATCCCAGCATCCCGTGTCCCCGCATCCCGTGTCCCAGCATCCCGTGTCCCAGCATCCCGTATTCCAGCATCCCGTATTCCAGCATCCAGTGTCCCAGCATCCTGTGTCCCTGCATCCCATGTCCCAGCATCCCGTATCCCCGCATCCCAGCATCCCGTGTCCCAGCATTCCGTGTCCCAGCATCCCATGTCCCAGCATCCCGTGTCCCAACATCCTGTGTCCTTTGACAAATCTTCTCTGCTCCTCACAAAAATACTGTGTCTGAATGTCCACACTATAGTGATCGTGCCATTTTTAGTCCGAATATCCAGCAGTTGACTCACTCAACTGTACTCACTGCACCTTGAAAAGTAGTGTCACAAGATTGGTCAAAATAGAACACAATATATTGCGAGAGAAGTAAAAACAGTAGCTTTTTATGGCAAGAAAAATAGAGGCAAAAGTTTTTTTTTTCTTTTAGTTTTTTTATGCAGTTTGCTCTTTCAACATATAGGCTTAGTGGAAACAACACAGTTGTTTAGTTAACTCCTACATTCTTTTAAATGACTTGTTACCAGGATTAGTTGATGGATCTAATTCTAAGCCTGATTTATTAAGTGGATTTTGACATTTTAGGCCAACACTGTAAAGTTGCTAACATGTGCAACTTACCATAGCCTGAGCTACTATGGCAGGCATGAATTCCTTTGATGTTTAACATGCAATCCTAGTTAAATAAAACATGTAGATGGTTACTAGTCCGTAAATGTGAGTGTCAAACAAATTTCAGCAATATTTTTAACAGTAAATTATTTGGATCTCAATTTTTTATTTTTTTTTCTCCCAGCTACGTGACAAAAGGAGAAAATAGTCTCCGAATTGCTTTCTGAATGTTTTTGTTTGTTTCCCCATGGTAACTCCGGTCAGCTGCCAGTAGATGGCGTGCTAACACCAAATCCTGATGAGGGAATGCCTGACTGATAGAACGTAATGTATGGTTTTCAATATGTACAGCATTTTAGGTTCTAAAACTATTCAAGAGCATGTTTAAAGGCAAATAAACATACAAATAATACATAGTGTGTCCTTAAAATGATTGATAGTATTTCGTAACCAAATTAAAAAGTATCCTGCATCCTTTACTTGAATAACTCGACATAACGGATATGATTTGTGTGTGATCTTTTATAGTAGTATTGTGTCTTGTGCGTGCTAGTGCAGCAATTTTCACAATATAACCTTTATGAATGTAATTATGTGTCATTCAATTTAAAAGGTAGTAAATACACAAGACCCTTTTCTTCTCTTTCCTTTTCAAATGAAATGGCTTGAATAATTAATCTTCCCATTTAGTTGTTTATTTGCTCTTGTCTTGAATTATGTCTTGAATGCACCATTTGGGACCAAATATCTTGCCTAGAATAATAAAATGTTGCTATTCAATTACTTACCTTGCCGCCTCTAACGTTGCCCGTTTCCTGTCAAATGCGGTTTAAAAATGAACACACTGAATGGCAAAACATCTTTTTCAGACATTTCAGCTGATATTGTCTCATCTTTGGTTCAGATTTGGTGATGAGCCAGTTGAGATCACATTTTTACCCTAAGCCAGACATCTGAGACAATCTGCTGCTGTAACAAAACAACCAGCGTGTCTGCTCAAGGGCGCGACAAGGTCAAAGCTGACAGGCCAGAACAGCCAAAAAGCAAAACCTCAACATGTCATGGGAAAAAAACAGATTAACATGCGTGGTGAAGATGTTAAGATTATAGATATTTATGAGCTTTTAAACATGTTGGATGTTGTTTCGTAATAAAACAAAAGCACAGAGTTGTGTTTTAGTTTAATGGCACAATTTGGGGTAATTTGTCTCCAAATGAGCACTTACATAGTTATCCATGGAGCTCTTTCTGTGTTTTCAAAGTCCATTCCTCTTCAGACACATTTTTTGTCATTCTAGTGCTGTAACTAATGATTATATCCTCAACGACTTTGTGTGCCAGCCTTTTTCAATTTTTTATTTTAAGCAGGAGGAGAATAAAGTTAAGGTGAACAAAAAAGATACAATGTGATAGAGGACCTCTTGAAAGCAACATTATCTAATAGAAAATAAGATTCTTCAAAAATGGAAAAATACTAAACCTTCTCGGTTAGACAAGGGGAAAGTCACGGGTTCCTTCAGAGCTTTAAATATAGAAAAGTGCTATATAAATATGACCATTTAATATTGAAATTATAAAGAATGTCAATTCAAGTGTATAATAAAACATGGATATTTTTCTGTGTGTGATTAGGTATTTATCACATTTTGAGGACTAAAATCTGTTTATACAATGACAAAGAACAGGTCCCCATGACACTTTATCTATGGGTTAAACTTGATTAAGGTTAGGCAAACAGTAACTATGGTTAAGGTTAGGATTGAGCTCAAGGAAATGAATGTTAGTCAATGTAATTTCTCCGTAAGACATGTAAACCCAAAATGTGTATGTGTGTGTTAAATAAATAAAATCTTACAATGATTTTTTTGACTTTGTAACGTCAATTGCATGGATCTAATGACCAAAAAAATGTTCCGTTGTGGGGTTCCAACCTCCGTCCAAACAGCTTCAGTAATTTGACGGATCGTGCCACTCAGGTCTGTGACGCTCGCGGCCCCCACCTCGCCACCGGTAGTTTCCCCCGAGCTTGTTTGGCTGCCCTGGCACACAGAGGTAAGATGGATAGCTGCTCCTTCCACCACTGCTCAGCCTGTCTCTGGAATGGCAAGGATGGCCCAAGGTCAGCCAATGCGCCGCCCTGAATGGGAATGAAGCTTAGATGGAATATGAGAGAACCGGGAGAGGTGCGTGATGGAGACAGATGTCAGAAGGCTGCACAACTGGGGTCTGAGAGGGGCCAAGGGCTGGAGCAGGAGGGAGACGGAGGAATATTTATGTGGACAAATACACAGCTATACTACTACCACTACAACTATTACTACTACTACTACAAGTTTACCTCGAGGCTCAAGGCTAACAACAAACCAAAAGCTGTACCCACCTATAAATATGTATGTCATATGTATGTAATATTAAACTGCACAGTTGTAAACATGGGGTTTTAGATTGTAAATTTGGGTTTAGATTAGTCTTATGCTAGCTATTTTTACTTTACTTTATTTTATTATTATTTTATTGTATTATTATTTTTTTTTCATCTTTATCTTTTTTTTTCTCCATTCCCTATTAAAGGCGCAATGGACGATTTTTCGGCGATTTGAGAACGCAGGTGGAAGTGCGCTTGTTTATTAGCGCAACGGAGCGCATCGCATCTCTCGTCTCCCGTAGATTTCTGTCCACTTCTGCGTCAGCTCGAACTGTCTTTCTCCGTCTTCATTTTGCCCCGTACACTGAGGGAACTATATTATGATAGATCAATGCAAAAAACGTGGGGACGAGCCTGACGCGGCTGCAGGTGAGCGATAGGTGCGTTTTATGATTGATACATGGCAGGACAAATGATTTATCCACGCCACGAGGAAATATGATACAAAATTTGCAGAAAAAAATCGTCCATTCCACCTTTAAGACATGAGAGGAGTTTTGTTAATAATAGTTTTTGTTTTGTTTCTAAGAATTCTTCTATTAAGAACTTCCTATAAGTTATCTGTCCTTTCCCTCTGTATCTACTGCGTTGTAACACCGAAATTTCCCCAAGTGTGGACAATAAAGGATTATCTTATCTTATCTTAAAGAAAGAGGTCTTATAACATTTTGAGCTGTTAATGATAGAAGAAGGTCCAATCAGGGACAGGAGTTGAGAATTAGAGACCTAACAATACAGTTTGAATGCATCAGCTGCATGTTCTGTGTAACTATGAATGACTAACTTGTCCTTATCAAATAAATAAACTGGACTAAGGTTCATGGAAATCTAGCTTGTTTAAAGCAATATAGTTTGAACGTTTGCCAAAAAATTGCAACATGTATTTTTCCTCCTGTAAACTCTGTTTTACTGTCTACTGGGGTTGTCAAAAAATGGGATACAAAACACAAGTATCAATACAAATACATAACTAAATAAATACATAAATCGTGGTCTTGAACTACGAATCAAATATTTGCTATTTTCACACTGGCAACCGCATGAGGGCGCTGTAGGCTGACGCAGAAGAAGAATCTGCACTTCCTCTACCTCCGGAGTTGGCAGAATTGTTTAGAAGTGACACAGAGGAAGAAGAATTTAATTAAATCAGTGATTTGAGGAAATACTGATGCTTTAGTAAACTTGTTAGCATGTTCTTTATGCTATAGTTATCTGAATAAATGTTAATAGGTTACGGTGTATGTGTGATGTAGCTGAAGGTGAATGGTGTACGCATACGTTCAAGTTTATTCGTAGAGCACATTTCTTACACAAGGCAATTCAAAGTGCTTCACACAGCAGGAAAAATGCATTCAAATCACAAAGAAATTACAGAAACAGAAATACAATAAAATTATTGTATATTTTTGATTTTGGCACGGTGGCAAAGGCGGTTAGCGCTCTTGCCTCCCAAGAAGGAGATCATGGGTTCGATTCCCGGACCAGACCAAATCACATGATCTCTCTGGGTGGAGTCTGCATGTTCTACCCGTGTTATCGTGGGTTCTCTCCGGGTTCTCCGGCTTCCTCCCACCGTCCAAAGACATGCATGTGTTAGGTAAAATTGGCGACTCTAAAAAAAAAAAAAATTGGCCCTAGTGAATGAATGTGAGCGTGAACTGTCTGTAATGTCTATGTCTCTGTGTCAGCCCTGCGACAAGTTGGCCACTGTCCAGGGTGTACCCCGCCTAAGGCCCGAAGTCACTGGGATAGGCTCCAGTCACCCGCGACCCCGAAAGGGAACAAGCGGTAGAAAATGGATGGATTAAATGTCTGTTCTTGGTCTGGTATTTTATCAAATACATTTCCCCCAAAAATGCGACTTATACTCTAAGTCTGGAAAATACGTTTTTTACTATTGGCATAAATTCAGCCTGGAAGACCTAATTGGGCCATTTACCTTTACCTCTTCATTATTACATCCTATTCACTTCATTATCCAGTCATTTCCTTACAAACCCCTAATCAGCTTTCCAGTTTGTGTTCCTCCTCATCGTCTCCCTTTATGCTCCTCGGCCATATCCACCACCAACAGTGTCCAGGCTTCGGGGAAAAGACTCTCCTAAATATCATCTAATCTGCCCATGCCCATCATTACAATGTCTTCTGCGCCAAAGACTCTTCTTCTAATGCTTCTCTTCATTTTGATGAGAAAAGTTTTTGGAAATGTTCCTTAGAATTGCAATTGATTTGAAAACATTGGTATCAAAACCTGGTCAACCTTCTCAACCTTTCCATCTCTTTCACTCAAGATTTTGCTGTAATTTGAACTTTGAGCTTCTACCGTTACAAATATATGATCTGCATCTTGTATAACTCACTTACTTTTACTTATTTATGCTTACACTACAGTAGATTTGATTTATGTTGGAGTATTACCAGTTACGAAAAACAAAAGTAATTCTGCTAGTTTCTGCTCTTGACTTCAATGGCACTGTTTGAAGGATGTTTGGTACAAGAAATGCTTGCTTACCTTCCACTAATCAATTTCCATTTTCAAAGCTAGTTAACATCCCTATAGTAGACTTGAAGAAGCTTAAAATGACCCCAAACATGTCCAGGCACATAATGAAAACACACAACTACTTCAGTGTGCCTCTTTGTTGAGCTTTAGGAATCAAAAATGGAAGACATGCTACACAAACACCACCAGGGTGCCGCTGGGAAGGAGCCTGCTGCTGTGGAGCCTCTCTCGGACCACCTGCCGCTCGGAGAGGTGCTTTGGTTTTTACAATCCAAGTTTGCTGGTACACGCGTGTTTACTCACATCTTCACAAACAACCATCCATTCTCCGCCGAGCGGCAAGGAGGGCTTCAGCTCATGTTCGCTTTGTACATCAAAAGCCACATGGAAACTGTGAGGATAATGCTCATGGACAATCCAATATGCATATAAATTACCGTGAGACTTTGTGCAGCTGTAGTCACTCACTTTTTCTCCATTTGCTTCTCCATGGGCACATTGTAACCCCCCCCCCCCCCCCCCCCCCCCAAAAAAAAAAAAGGAAGTGGCCAAATGAATCACCTTGCCATTTCAGCTACATCCCTCTGTACCATCTTCATTACAGCAGCCCAACCATCAGTCACCTCAACCTCTCCATCTCCTCTTCTTCACCACCAAAAGCGTTTAGCCCCAAATTGATAATACCATCCTTTGTTTCTAAGCTGCAAAACTACTTGCCCTACTCATCAGCCTTTCATTCAATACATTCAGTCCATGTCACATTTCTCTATAACTTTGATGTCGTCTGATGCAATGGCACCTGGGAAAGTCCCACATGTTTGTTGTTGAGTAGACATAGGCAAGGTTTAGGGTAGAGCAAAATATATTTTATTCAGACAACAGCAATAATTCGTTTTGGCAGTTGTTGTAATACGTTTAGTTCATTAGTTCCATTGCATTATATATTTATATTAGCACAAAACGCCAAGCACTTGACCACACAGAGCAAGCACTACAGCGAATAAGTCTTTTCTGTGACATGTAAAGATATAAATGTGTATTGTCACCACTGATACAACTTATGTCTAAATTTGACCACAAACCTGAAGTAGGGCGCAACACAGCTCAGTGAAGGCGTTGACAGCGAGACTTAGACACTGCAAACAGTGAGCCAAGCATCTCGGAGGTTACAATCAACCTGGACAAGGAGAGCAACATGTCGCAACAACACAGAAGACCAAAAGTGTGTGAGTTCAGAGGTCAAGTGACTTCAAAGAAACGCTATTGACTAACGGCTAGCACAAACAGCCTTTAGACATCAATCCCCAAAGTCACAGAACTCGCTTGCAGGCTGTACTACCACAACTGAAAGCTATAGATCAGTGGTCCCCAAATTACGGCCCGCGGGCCACATCCGGCCCGTTGGGCCTTTCAATCCGGCCCGCCAAGCATGTCCAAGTTATATTAAAAATTTAAAAAAAGTATATACATATATATGTATTTTTTGTTGTTGCCGTAGGCTTTATTAGACAGTAGATGGAATTAGATTGAAAGGAAGGGGAATGATGAGAGAGAAAGGAGGACATGCAGCAAATGTCGGAGTCGGGATCCAAACTCACGATACTGTGGCTGGCCATTCATTTTACCTTTCGCCTGTAATGCCCACATTTCCCCAAGAGATGGCACTGTTCTCTCTAAGCTGCGCAGCTGCGCACTGCTCGCACATAGTGCACTGCTCGCACATAGTGCACTGCTCGCACATAGTGCACTGCTCGCACATAGTGCACTGCTCGCACATAGTGCACTGCTCACACATAGTGCACTGCTCACACATAGTCATAATGCGCGCACAAGAAAATCTATGGCGCTCAGAAAATAAAATTCACCACAAACGGCCACCGGAGCCAATCAAGCAGGAAGCGCAAGTGTTTGACACACTGTAGAAGACTCTTGTGGACAGTAGAAGACTCTTGTGGACAGTAGATAATTAATCATTATTTAATGCATTTGGAAAACAATTTGTACATTGAGAAATCTTGCGTGTAATTTATAGTAATTCATTAGTTCACACAAACACACCATATTTTCCTGGCTCGGCCCCTCGGCCAAATTTTAGAACCCAATGTGGCCCTCGAGTCAAAAAGTTTGGGGACCACTGCTATAGATGCTCTGAAAGTATCCATGGCTTTCAGAGTGATGAAAAATAGTACTATTGCCATAGGAATTAATCATTCAAAACAAAATATAACACCTTTGATTGGTCAAAAGTCTTCCAAAGACTTTAGCTTTTCTAATATAAATCTGTCAAAGCCCAACATTGTACACCGACTAACTGAATCTGCAAATGAAGTACTTTCCAAACCAATAGGACTTACTTCCAATCCATTTTACCACTGGACAAGGCTTGCTACCACTTCATCAATCCATCCAAAAAAACATGTCCACAATGAACCTTTTTACCTCCAAAAACATCAAGCTTTCAAAGGCAGATAGTGTGTTCACCTCAGGAAAGCAGGGCACATATTGTACCGCGGATGTTTTGTTGTTTGATGGCATCTCTTGTTATTCTCTCCGGTGCCTGACATCACATTCTGTTTTTCAGGTTGTAATAAACTCGCTGGTGGCTATCTCTCATGTTATTCTGTACTCACACATTTACGCTGTTCAAATGTTTGAGTACAACTATGCCCTTTGTTCTTACCTATTTGTGTTAGCCCACTGTGTGTACATACAGTGAGCTGTGCATTGGATCGACAGAGAAAATCACAAATGGAGTAAACGCCATCGGATCATCTTTTGCTGGTTGCGGCTGAGTAAGTACGGTGCCGGAAAAATCAATGTGGAGCCCCCATAGAGTAACATAAAACTACATAGTGGCGTTTTGAAATGCATGCTAAGCTTTGCTCTTTAAACTAGCTCTGCAAAGCCCTATAGATTTGATAGAAGTTTAAATTGCGTTATGTCAAAAATGTCTATATTGCAAAGGGTTTCAAAGTCTTAATTTGTACCTGAGTTTTTAAGATTTTTTTTATCGGAGATTGTCAAGTGCAGAGGTAATGATTCATTTGGGTAATATTGTGTGTCCAATGACAGCAGGGTTTTTGAGCATTTCTAGTACTTTGTGCACTATTGCGAAAGGGTCGAGTTGTAGAAGATGTTACAGTCAATTCCTCTAATTAGAATATTTCCCGTTTGCCATGGTGTAATATAAGATTAGACATTCACACAATTCTTCTTAAGCGGTGAGAGAAACATCTCGTGGGAAGTGTTTTCTTCTAATGGCGATCTAATTGCTTGATTTCAGGTATGAACTGCAGTTAACCTTGGGATTAGGTGATTCATTAATTAATGGTTCAGCTGTCTGGGTGATTAAAATCTGTGCCAGCTATATTAAGCCTTGGGATTTCAAATAGCTGTAAATACTTGCAATATAGTGATTGGAAAATATAGATATATGATGGAAAATGAGGCACACAACATTACCCCGGTCCAGAGGCAGAGGTCTTCTGTGTGAGTCACAGATGTCACACAAACATACAAAATGTTTTAACTGACAAATCATGAGTGCATCAGTGGGTCAATACATGTTGATCTACAGGTGCTGTGCAAGGATGAGGCCAGTGACACTGACCCCAGTCCATGCTACAATAAATGACTTTAAAATGTCATACTACAAAGTGCTTCAGATTTCTTCTATGACTGCAGTGACATGTCTAGTAATTGCTTAATCTGTGTAACATAAAAAAAAAAAACATTAATTATTGTTTATCATAAGACCAATCCCAGCAATTCAAAAAAAAGTTCAGTTTCTGACAGGACAGAGACCCCAAACCCATGTCGCTGCAGTGGTAGCAGCGCCCTTACCCACTGCACCACTGCCAAACACACAATCAAGTAAACATTTGGTGAGTACTTAATATTTTCTATTCATACATCCGCTCTCTACCGTCTTGTTTTCGCCTGAGTCTGCGCTCTTGCTTATCTACTCAAAAGAATTCTGAGAGCCAAAGTGAGCCAGACCACTTTATGAAGCTAGTGTTCCTCAAGGTCCACGTCGGAAGCAGTGAACAGGCCTGTACGGTTCACTTAAGACATTGGAGACACTTTCAGACCGTCTTAATTCGCTCCAAATTGTACAGGGCACAATTTTGTAATAATGTTATTTCAAATCATTTGCAAGCACCCTTTTAGCTAGCTATATTGATCATTGCAGTTCAAATAGTCCCAATAGAGGTAGGATGTTTGACTTTATTGCTTGGTTCTTCAGACATGTGATTGTTGAATGCCTACTGTCCTCCCTGGCACTGACACTGTCTCTACATCTTTTCTGCAGATGGTCCTGGTCCGCAGCCTCCGGGCCTCGCCTCCAGCGCTCCTCTGCCAGCTCAATCTTCTGGGTCCCACTCTATTACAGTGAGGAAAAGGATTATTTTTTAAATGATGTGAGAGCCCTCTATTACAGTGACAAGGCTAGTTCTTAAATATAGCTGTTGCCCAATGTTTCAGCTGCTTAGTCTGTGCTTTAGTAACTTTGCAACGTTCTGACGTTGTTGCTCTTCTTGTTTCAACTTGTAAAGCAGTTTTATGTATCCATTCTAAACTTTGACAAATGAAAAAACATTTGTTAGCGTTATACATAATAGTGTAGAAGTGGAATTAGGACTCTGTCTTACAGTGTTGGCTTAGTTCTGCTGGTCCCCAACTGTATTTACAGTATTTACTACTTTGAAAGCAATCACAATATATACAGACAGAAAGTAGAGAAGAAGTGTGTCTCTCATTATTTCAATAATAAAGAAACTCAGGACAAGATGATGGATGGATTAATAAATAAATAATAACGGGCAACTCTCGTGGGGCCTTTCTGTGTGGAGTTTGCATGTTCTACTCGTGTCTGCTCTGGTTTCCCCTAACACTAAAACATGTACAATAGGCTCCTCCCCTCTCAGGCCAGGACTCCCCTGAAAAAGAGATGCTAAATCTCTGGGACTTTCTTGGTTAAATAAAGATCAATAGATAAATAATGTTATGTACTTACTAATTTATTTATCCACACAAAGGTAATGACTGTAATTTGCAAAACAACACATTAAAATAGGTATATGATTATCTATTTAATAATTGTTTGCATTAAACAACAAAATCTCCAAAGTCCTGCTTGTGCGCATGGGGTGAGGTTGGAGGAGAGCCGGAGGAGAGCCGGAGGAGAGCCGGAGGAGAGTCGGAGGAGAGCCGGAGGAGAGCCGGAGGAGAGTCGGAGGAGAGCCGGAGGAGAGTCGGAGGAGAGCCGGAGGAGAGCCGGAGGAGAGTCGGAGGAGAGTCGGAGGAGAGCCGGAGGAGAGCCGAAGGAGAGCCGTAGGAGAGCCGGAGGAGAGTCGGAGGAGAGCCGTAGGAGAGCCGGAGGAGAGTCGGAGGAGAGCCGGAGGAGAGCCGGAGGAGAGCCGTAGGAGAGCCGTAGGAGAGCCGGAGGAGAGTCGGAAGAGAGCCCTAAGAGAGTTGGAGGAGAGCCCTAAGAGAGTTGGAGGAGAACCGGAGAAGAGCCGGAGGAGAGCCGGAGGAGAGCCCTAAGAGAGTTGGAGGAGAGCCCTAAGAGAGTTGGAGGAGAACCGGAGAAGAGCCGGAGGAGAGCCGGAGGAGAGCCGGAGGAGAGCCCTAAGAGAGTTGGAGGAGAGCCCTTAGAGAGTTGGAGGAGAACCGGAGAAGAGCCGGAGGAGAGCCGGAGGAGACTTGGAGGAGTCCTTGCCCATTTGCTCATTTTCACACCTATAACTCGGCTTGATTACTATTCTTTAAGTAGGAATGGGGGTCTGAGATACAACCTCTTCTTAGTGTACAACAGCCTTGTAACACCTTGGCACAAATAAAATCAGTCAAATGCTAATGAGATACCTGACAGCTCTGAAGACAAGATGGCCAGTGCTCACCACAGACAATGGCTGAAGGACGCAAAAGAGTCTTTGAGGTTGCTGAGGGAAAGGCTTCAGAAGAGAAGAACAAGAAGAGGGTTTTCCTCTGGGATACGTTTACACTGTGTACGCCTTGAAATCTCAAATTGGACTTCGCGCAGATGCATTTGTAGCAAAACATTTACGAGACAGATAGAAGAGACCTTGCTAGTTGTTACAAAAGTTGAAAAGGTAAATAACATGTATGTTTTGTACAAATAAAGTAGATTACTTACTAGTGGTGAGACCGACATGTTTTTTTAAATAGTTCTTATACTTAATCTTATACAGGAAAAGACGTTTAAAGTTGCTATGCCCGATACTCTAAGTAGTGATAATGAATGCAACGAAGCAGAAATTTAAACCAAAACCTAATTTGCATATATTTCAGCTTCTGTGTAGTGCTACTGTATGCCCTTAGTTTTATCAGAACTATCCTTCTGCTCTTGCTCCGAACTAACAAGTACAATCTCTTCTGTGTGTCTGCAGCTCTCTGCTCTCCTCCCCTCATTGATCACGGTGGCAATAGCACTAGGTGTTTGCTGGTCTGGAACTGTGTGTCTGAATGTGTGCGGTGCAGGAGGTGAGATCAAACACTTTAATTACGGAGTGCTTGTAGGTTGCGTCGTGCTACAGACAGCTGCCGTGTAGCAAGGACAAGGCAGAAGAGAAACAGCCTAGAGAATTTGGACGCAGCCGAGCAAGAAACTCCCTAATCCAGATTGACTCGCAAAGGCGTGCGTGGGGCTGTGTCATAAATAACTGGGAGTTCGTGCTTTCTGCCGACGTAGATGGGAGTTAAATAAGCCGCCTGCAATGGAAAATCTGATGTAATGTAAAAATATTAGCATCCATTAGTCAACTTGGGCATGGCGAATGTTTATATTGTGTAAATTATGTTATATTAATATATGAAGCTGAACATGTCAGTTTGAATGAATATGAAGCCTCCAGTCAAAGGCACGCAACAGCTTCACACACCATTCCATTTTTGTTGAATGCTTCTGAACACCTTTCCATGGTTCCCTACCTAAACCTTCTACTCGCCCTCCAAACAGAGAGTGTCCGCCGCCAGGTTAAAATCCTGCCCTACAAAAGCACATAATGTTGTTGAGTACATGGCTTATAAATCTCACTCACATTGCCATCATTTTTTAAGTTTTTGTTGCCCGAAGGGTTTATTCGACAGGAGAGGACAGAGTGAAATGGGGGATGAGAAGAAGGGGAGGACATACAGTAAATTGTCAGAAACGGGATTCGAACTCACGACACTGCGACCGGCTGCACCTGGAGCCTGGCGTACGTGTGCTGGGCCATAACCACTCCACCATCAGCAGATGCTATTCATGATTGATTAAGCATGCTGGTGTGTTAGTAGTCATTTTCAAATGAAGTAAGGCGGGAAAAAATCAAGCTAGACACAGAAGAGTAGATTCCTTAACTAAAGAAACCTGCAGAAAACACCACTAAACTGCTGTAGAAGTTTTGCAAGAAGTCCATGAGAATATGAAAAAACACAAAAATATGCATTTTGTATGTATCCGCGGCTGGATGTCTCAAACACGTGGGTCTCGCAGTGAGACATGATGAAGAAAAAGATTCAACTTAGAACTGTTGTACGACCAAAAGCCAGTTGTAATTTACATGAGGCGTGTCAAACTTTATTTCAGAGTGAGCCCTCCTCTTGCTTTGTCTATCATCAATTTCTGTCCAACATGTAACAGTGACCAACAGTAAACACAAGCGCTCCTCAAAGTAACCGCAGAATCGCCCAGCACTGAACATGACAATTACTCTCTCATTTACTAAATTCTATGCAAAGACACCACTAGCATGTAGCATTAGCCTCTGCTCACCAGTACAATTATGTTCACGTTACCACACGGAATGTGTCTTGTCCTACGACTGAAATTCCTCTTTAACCAAATTGTGCAGTCAACTCCGGCCTTTGAATCAAAAGGAATCGCTACATTGTAAAGTAGAGTTGTGGCATAGTGTCCAAGCTTGACCACGCGGTATGACGCAGTAAACATTAATATCAGCATTTACCGTGTCACATCAGTCAATCCTTTGGTGTCTAATGTTTGCATCACATTGCATAGCCCCATTGTCAGTCACCTTTCATCCGGAGGCCTGTTTCATTTGTGGGCTCCAGGCACCTGCACTGATCTGGGCCTGAACAGCAGAAGGCAGGAAAGGCTGACATGGTGCGGAGATGTGATTGATGCTCTGTCTCTTTCCATCCCGCCGCAGACTCGGAGCGGAGCGCTTTTCCGGAAGCCCAAGTCTGTGGCGCGCTGGTTTTATTCCACCCAGGTAGTGCATCCCTGTCACTCACGGTTCAGTCATGGCAACACGCTGTCGGGAAGCTGAGAAGGTCTGTGCTGTGTCAGTTTAACATACCGCTGTTTACAAAAGGAGACTCAAGAGTGTTCACTGGTTGAAATTGACCTAAACTGCTTCGAGGGGACTAATTAAAACAAATAATGAATGCAAAACTCTTTACATATCTGACAACTATTGAACTCCTTGCTTGACCAGCCTTGAATACTCCAATACTATACAAGACCAAACAGTTTTATAATATGTTTGGAACTATATCCTGTTTCGACAATTTCCAATGGGTGTGATTGACGGACGAATCAAACAATCAGAGAAAGGCATGTGTCAAAATAAAAGGTGGCGGCTTATGAGAAGGACAGAGAAATAACACAGAGGGCTGAGAAACAGAGCAGATTTCTTCAGATTCAACAAGCGAAGCCCTAAACTCTCCACATTTGAAAGACTACAAAACAGCGCCTGTGTTTGGACGACTATAAAGACGGTTGTTGGATTCACTTTATGGTCTGGTTGAACAGAAGAGGACGGCAAGTTTATTTGTAGAGCATAATTCCTACACAAGGCAATTCAAAGTGCTTCACACAACAGGAACAAAGATGCATTAAAATCACACAGACATGACAGAAATCACAAAACAGTTCAAGACTTAAAAGAGAAGAGTGCAAAGAAAATTATTCCACTCATATGCACAGTTAAATAAAACAGTTTTTAGCTTAGATTTGAAAATTGAGTAGAAGCCTGTCTCACATCTTCAGGAAGACTGTTCCAGATTTTAGCTGCATAAAACTGAAACGCAGATTCCCCATGTTTAGTCCTGACTCTGGCACCAGCAGTTACAGTAGTCTAATCTACTGGAGACAAACGCATGCATAAGTCTCTCCAAGTCTGGTTTAGACACTATACTTTTTATTTTGGCATTGTTTTTTAGATGGTAAAAAGCTGCTGATATACCACGAAAAAGCTGCTGAAATACCACAAGACTGAAAAACAGCACGGATTTCTGATTCATAAAAGAATGGCAAACAAAACGCTGTTAATCGATGATACAAGTCACACATGTCCAATGAGCTTCTCCATTTGCTGCTCGTCAGTGAAATAAACCAACCACAACTTCTGTGAGTTTGACTTGAGGCTGTAAAGAAGGGGACCAGACTGAGAGAACCAGCCTGGAACTGAAATTACTCGTACACAGAGATGGTCAAAGTACTGCTTTTCATGACTTGAATAAAAGTACACCAGGCCAAATAAAACTCCAAAACAAGTAAAAGTAGCTCAGTGAAATGATTACTTAAGTTAAAGTACTGAATTGTAGAATCTACTTGAGTATTGAAATTGCGATTGTCGTCTCCTTCTAAATTGTATGCCAATGACACCATTTTTTATGTAGTAGCAGACAGCCCTAAACAGGCCTCAGAGCTGTTAGTCGACATATCAAAGTTGCTCCATGACAACTGTTTATCTTTAAATGATTCTAAAACTGTGTCAATGCGTTTCCTTTCAAGCATCTGGGGGTTGTTTTAGATTCTAAACTCAAATTTGATGACGAAGACCATAAAAACAAATCCAAACTGTTTTCGATCATGCATATCTACCCAAGCTGCAGTAGTATATATGTATGTAATTCGTTTATCTCACATATCATATTGTGTTATTCTGTCCTGAAGCCTGTAGTGCCAGTGCATAAACTGACACTTAAAAACATCACTGTCGCATTATTCAAAAATACAAATTGATGATGTTTGATAATTTTGTTCATTAATCCTTTGTATAAGCAACGTTCACATGTTTTAACGGTCTTGCTCCTGGTGTAATATGTGAACTGAATGAAAGTGTGAGGACAAGAGCTGGAATAAGTGGGAACTGCAGAGTGAAAAGGTGTTGGACGGCTCTGGGCCTGTCAGCGTTCTCAGTGAAAGCTTCACACTTATGAACCTCTTTGCCGTTGGAGCTTAAGTCACAGTCGGACACCCCAACTTTTCTCCACAAAACCGACACGCTGGCTTAAAGACAATCAACAGTGTGAACATTAAACTGCCTTTGGATGTTTAGTGGACAGATATGCCTTGTTTCTATGTATTCTTACTTTTTTAGAGGCTCCAAATTAGCTTGTGGCAAGAAGCCTTATGTATATGACATCGATTATCAGTTTTGTGTCAATGTTTAATTGTACTGTCCCTGTCAAATAAACAAATACATAAAGAATAAAGAAAATATGCAAATAGTATTTTTAAGTACAATTACAGACCACCTATACTCGTACAATAGTTTCCATGGATTCCATTACCAACTTATACTATAAGTTGTACTGTCAGGTTTTTGTGGTGGGCTGAGGAGAGAGCAGAACGGCACTCATACTGCTTCATGTGGGCAAAGCTTCTATAGTTAAACAAAACAACAAAGAAGGCATCTGAGAGTATTATTAAACTCGCTAAGTTTTCTGTTAAGTGCTCTACTTTTTATGAAATTGTCAAATATGACATTCATATTATGTGCTTGAAACCTTTTATAAATCTCACCTATTGTGTTAATTATCTGAAACTACTGTGTGGTGCAAAAGAAATGAGAGTTTACCATGATAATAAAAAAAAGGCTGATATGGCTGGACTTGGTGAGCGTGAACTTAGAGGATAAGAAGCATTTACCTGTCCGTCTGCTCCGTCCTCGATTGTACTGCTGACTGTGTGAGCAATTTATCTTACTTAGCCCTCAATAAAAATACTGTTCACTGCACCAGTCTATTCAGGGCCTGTTTGAAGCGGCGCACTCAGGCCACTCTATTATTGGACACAGAGTTTGGCAGGATACCTACTTTGATACAGTGGTCACTATGAAAAAGAGGTAATGCCAGGCCAAGGTTGTTTTCTGATTATTCAACCCAGAGAGATAAATTGCTTATTGCACGGATACAAGTTTTTGCTTGAATCATGGCAGGTAGAGACAACATCATAGACATTGGAAGAGTTAGGATGTAGTTGCAATTACAAGAACTGACTTAGGAAATGCTAACTTTGCCAGCAAAATTAATTCACCCTGGAGAGACTCAGACAAACACAGAAAGGACTGTTTAGCAAGCTTTATCACATGGGTTATTTGGCGCTCAGACCCCGGCGGAAGACATCGCGATCATGGGCACTCCATAATCTATTTGTATTAGATGTCTCCCCCAGGGCCTGGAGACTGGTGGTGGTAGATATGGAGAAAGGGTAAAGAGGATGATTATGATGAGAGGGATGCAGAGGAGGAGGAAGAGGGGAGGTGGTGGGTCGCAGTACGGTCTGAAGCGGCCGAGCCAACTGAGTGAGGGTTAATGTCGGACCGCCTGTGCGCTGATTGGGAGCAGAGGTGCGACGTGCCGCGGGGAGGAGTGACTTGGGTGCGTTGATTGAGGATGGGAAGCAGGTGCGAGGGGCGATGTCCTGGGAGTCCTCTGTCCTTAGACCCTCCTTCTCGACCAGGAAAAACTACAAAACCTCTTTGGGAAAAAGTAGAAACCTGGAGGAGTTCCGCGGTGAAGGAGAGATCCGACTCCCACAGACGGACAGGCGGACGCTCAGCTTGGGTGCGTTGGTTGAGCTGGGGAGCAGGTGGCCCTGACATAGCAGGTGACGTAGATGGGTGGAGTTAGGTCTTCCAGGCTGAATTTACGCAGGCTTCATTTCTCACGATTTTTGTTCATAAACTCTTGAGAATCCATCATATAAGGCTCGCACTAGTCTGTAATCCGCACCAGTGGTTTAACGGGCTGCAGAGTAGGTCGAGGCGGGTTGTCACATAATTTATGGTGACAGAAAGGTGAGCATGAAACAACCAAAACAAATATGGCGACGCCAGGGAACGTCTGCACTGTAGTTGCAATTTATTCAGTTTTAGCTTTAATACAGACTATTTCTTGTTTGAAACAAGAGCAGCGGGAATCGCTTTTGTGCATTTTTGGACGTTTGTGCTTTTCACCAATAGAAATAGCAAGAGTTTGATTCATCAACTTTCTCCCCTTGTGGTTAAAGAACTTCACCGGCTGCAGAATCCTGTTGTTATTGTTTTTCCTCTATTGGTGGCTCTTATGGATGAACAAGTAAAGAAGTTTGTAAAGTTCAGAATTTATGCTGTGAAGCTCAATCTCCTCATTGGTACATGTCTACCTCAGAGACTTGGTTACTTAATATGAAGTGAAGGAACATGCTTGTGTCTAAAAACATACTTGGAGTCATTGTGGATGAAGTACACACGACATACAAATAGTAAGTAATCGATTTGGTTCAAACACCAGTGCTGTGCATTTTAGGACGTCTTTCACCCACAATTTTGTGTTTCGCCAACTGTTTTTGTACATCCAAACAATCCAATTGATGTTGCATCCAAAGCGCACTTTTTGAAACGCCTGCTTGTCTCCATGGAGAAGTTATTATATGGTTTTGGTAGAATGTTTCATAGAATTAAAAAAAAATAAAAAATCTTGCATTTATTCAATTATAGTTGCTTCTATTGATCAAAAATACCTTGAAATATATGTTTTCGCCTCTCCATAGATCCTAATGCTCACCTACTTTTTTCCATGGACATATTTAAGGTTATGTCATATTTTAGAACAAATAGACCTTTATCCAATTTACGAGCTTTTCTTTTCTAATCCTTTTCTGAGCAGCCTCACAAAAACACTAATTTGGGACATCATAGGTAGTGCACCACAATCTTCCGTGCTCATCCGTAACCTTGGCATCCTCATTGACCCCGATCTCTCCGATCTAACCCGGACTGCCTTTCTTCATCTCAAAAACATTGCCCGACTCCATCCATCGCTCACCGTTTCTGCTTCTGAAACTCTAATCCAGACATTCACAACATCCAGAATTGACTACTACAGAAGGATTCTTTGTTGTACACCTTTCAAAACTCTGCTGCCCGCCTCACAAACATACGGTCACCCCTGCCCTTCAGAGCCTCCACTGGCTCACCATCCCTCAGCACATCCTCCTCCTATGCCAACCTTCTGTACCTTTCCTGTAGGAACAAGCTCCGAACCTGTGGAGCGAGAGCCTTCTCCACCCTCTGGGACTCTCATCACAACAGCTACCCTGTCGGGGCGAGCAAGCTTTTGTTCGTTTCTTGATTGTAAATTCCTTCTGCTGCCAGTAGATGGAGTACTAACACCAAATCTCTTACTGGTAGAATGTCATGTGTAGTTTTCAATACATGCGCTATTTTAACTTTTAAAAACATAAGTTACCAAAGTAAAGGTACTCATGAACCTGTTTAAATGCCAATAACAATATCAGTGTATGATATGTATAGGCTGATATATGTGCCACTAGGAACTGAAATGGAAATTAAATTGAGACCTAATAGTAAGTGAAATTGTATTCCAAAATAAATAGTTAGAAATTAAATGTAGAATTGAAAATTAACTGAATTTTACAGGTTAAAGAAAGTATTAGCCATCTGAATGTCAAATTATATGAATTTCTATCAAATCATACTTTCAATATTACATTTTTACCAATAATTCATTCAATTTACTAAACTTCAGTTTCTCGTGGCACAGATATCAGCCCATAGACATGTGTCTGCTAAATTGATTTCTTTCACAACACTTTCCAGGCATCTTAAGAGTTCCTTAAAAGATTCTGTATATGATAGAAAACTGCACTGTTCTACATCTGGTTTTGCCTGGAGGTTACAAGTGTGAACACTCAATGCTGGGTGTGGCCGGGCTCTTAATAATGTACGCAGCTCTTCTATGATCTCTGTGGTGGTAGACTTCCTGCAGAGAAGGCAGTGGATTCCTGGTGAACTTCTTCACAGTCTTCACCACATACACAGGATATTGTAGTATCTACTCGTCTGGTCTGATGACTGGTCTCCACAACTCCTCAACAGATTATAATAAATAGAGTCTTATGATCAGTAATTTTCCAGCTGCGATAGAACCTGGTGTGGTTTAGTACAGACAATCTTATGACAAAAGATCCTTAGTAGAAAAAGCTTCAGTTGTAGTCATCTGGACTCAGTTTGAAAAAGTAGACGTTTCGACTCTCATCCAAGAGTCATTGTCAATAACAGAATTTAGGTCGAGAACTCCGATATTAATACTGTTCTGTGGTAAGACCCGCCCATTGGGAGGAGCCTTCCTGAAGTAGAAAGAGTTGTTGGTTTCAACAGAAACTCCCCCCTTGTATCTACCGAGCTAGCCTATTCAGAATCTTAATGGGCTATTAGAATCCTCTTTGCCTTAGTGAGACCCTGGCTCAACCACCCTGAGTACCTGATTAGCATCTGAATTCCCTGGTCCTTTACCTTTCCAGGGGTTCAGTAACCCATTATAGATAACAGGAAGATTAAACCTAAGCCCTCCATTTCTGTTTAAAGAAGGTCTTTCTTTTTTAACAAAAATAGCTTCCTTGACTCCTCTTTCAAACCATATTTTCTCCCTGCTTAAAACCTTCACCTCACCGTCTTCAAACGAGTGATTAGAGGCTTCAAGATGGAGATGCACGGCACTCTGAGGTCCTGAACTTGTATTTCTTCTGTGCTGATAAAGCCTCTTGTGTAGAGGCTGTTTCGTCTCACCTATGTAACGTTCTTTACAACTTTCTTCACTGCATTGGATCGAATAAACTACATTGCTCTGTTTTTGAGTCGGCAATTTGTCCTTTGGGTGAACCAGTTTTTGTCTTAAAGTGTTGCCTGGTTTAAAATAAACAGGGACTTCGTGTTGTCTAAAAATTCTCTGCAGTTTTTCCGACAGGCCAGACACATAATGGATAGAGACACCCTTCCTTCTCTGTTCAGTTTCCCTTTTGTAACCACAGGCTGAGAGGGCATTACGGACATGTTATGCCCGTAATGCCCTCTCAGCCTGTGGTTACCCCGCTTGGGCTCTCAACAGAGTGAAGAGAACCAAGAAGCAGGACAAACTGACTATGGAACACGCCTGGACGAATGAGGGATTACACCGACAAAAGATCCTATTTTAATTTGAGCTATTTTTCAGTTTGAACTGCACTTACCAAAGTCCCCTGTCTCCTTTCTGAGACAATTTTTCATGGATCCACAAACTTTGCAACTTTCCCAGTACTTCCAGCTTAATGGACACATTATAACTTATATTATGTCATATTGTAGCTATTGTGCCAACAGTGTAAATAGTGACAACAAAATATATCAAACTTTCATGCACTGAACTGAACTGTATATTGGGATTCTGTAGTTAGTAGTGGCTTTATTTTTAACCACTTTTAACCATGTTATAACATTATACCCTCATCAATACCATACCTGGAGTTATAATTATCTTAATTCACTATTATTTCATCAATTCTGTTCTGAGGTTGTCTCCCTTTGAGCCTCAGAAAATACTCATCAATAGAGCTTCTCAGGTTTCCTGTTGTTTTTAAGTTTCTGCTGTAAAATTGCAATAAATACAACTGCGTTCTTGGATAGCATTCTTTTTATACTTTCCCAATTTAATTCCCTCGGCTTCCAGTAGATGACATGATAACACCAAATCCTGATGAGAAAAAACTGACTTTTATGAGCTAGATATAAGCTAAAATAATAATAAGGAAATCAAAGGGAATATGTAAAGGCCAGTAACAATACAAATAGTACACAATATGTGTCCTTAAAATTAAAACTAAATGTGCAATAAAAAAAAAATTCACTGTCTAGAAATTTTACCAGAACAAAACAAAAAAATAATGTGTATTGTGAGTTGCATCCAGACTGAATATTATACACACACACAGGGTTTACAATCTGATCACCTCCCCCTTTCCCTCAGTCTCAGGCCAAACTCAAACCAAGCCGTGCAATCAGGGTTGTTTATGTCAGTGGTTATTTAGCATTTAGATCACAATGGAAGTTAGCAGGGTTTAGTGTATGCTCAATGATGTAGAAACAGTGATCAGTCTGCAGTGTTTTGCTGTAGTCGGTTATTACTACTATTATTTTTTCACGCTAACGGCCATGTTTGTTTTGACAGGATCGTACTATGAGTTTCTCTAATTGGTCAGTCATGTCCATCTGAACTCTTGGAGATAAAGTAAATAGGAAGAGCGTGTAGTCTTCCAGTTATCATCTACCAGGACTGTTTCTCGGTTTTTCTATTTTTCTTTATTTTATCCAATGATTGAAATCGTTTAATCTAAATATTACAATGGCAAAATGTAATGTGAGGTAATGTTATCAATGTATCTATTTACAAATATCTATCTACTGACAAACTTTTGTGAAACCAAATGAATGCTGTGGTTGTTTTCTCTGTCTTGCACCACGGAATGGATTTTCTTTTTCATTAAGAGGTGAGGTCTTTGATATGGCGGAGCAATTCTTCAGAAGAATTTCTCTTTGATAAACAAGGGGCTTTTTTCACCCACAAGGTGAACACTAGTCTAGCCTCAACGCTGGCACTGATCAGAATGAAAAGAGATAAAGGAAAACCAGGAGGCAATGAGGGAACGGAGCTCTGAAGAGGAACAGATGAAGATGGCGTCAGCAGCAATGAAGAATAGACAATAAATATTTATGCTGTGTGATGTTTCTGCATGACGGCTTCTATATTGTATTTGAACGTGAGCAACACCTCTGTTGTGAGAAATGTGTTGGCGATGAATTGCACCACCCGCCAATAAAGTACATTGGGGGATTTGGCACCAAAAGAGGATGGGTAAACAGATTGAGGGCTGCGGAGGGACGAAGGGAGGAAGCAATAAAAATGGAGAGAGCGAGAGAAGAACAGATGGAGGAGAGAGGGAGAGAGAGAGATGAGAAAAGAAGGGATAGAAATAAGGCACTGAAAGACAAAAATGACATTACGCCAAATGAGAACTTTAACGTCAAGCAGAGGATTAGTGAACACGTGTTTTGACGTAAAAGTACTCCAGTGAAAGTATTCTCTCAAAGGGCATTCACTGTCAAATACTGTGCTCATATCAAACAGTTGCTAGCTATGTTTAGTTTGCCTAAGATTAGTTTGCCTAAGGGCGATTTGGCACAATTTGTTTAGTCAGAATGCATTTCCATCCTCTGAGCAAAGGTCCAGAGACAGAGGTCTGCCACGTCACTAATTATGTCACCCAAACATACCAAATGTTTCTGAGTTATACTTTTTAATCATGCTTTCTTTCTCTATTACAATTTAAAAGGTTAATCATACAGCCGATGTCAGCCAAAGACGTTCTGTATTGTTATGGAATCAGAAAAATGCACCAGTGAGCCTCCGTACATCAAACCAGCAGATCTAGATAGTGTAAACAAGAACAGGGCTGAAAATGAGCACAGGAGATTTGTGGCTCGAAAGAGTGAAGGGCATGAAATGAATGGAGCAGGGGCTGCAGAGTGTGTCCGGTGAGTGGGACGATGGAAGAGACAGGAGCGAGGAGAGACAAGGACCATTAACTCTGATAACAGGGCCACCTCTGATTCATGGGCAGTATCTCTTAGAAGGTCCTGTATTATGGCAAACTCCCCTGTTTTCACACCATAACTGTGCTTGGAGTTTAACTTTGTGTAATTTGAACAAAAACATGTTGTCTATGTTGCCTGTCTCCAATTTGAAAGCTCAAAAGGTGGCGCCATGACTCTTGGCAGCATGTGGTGGTAATCCAAAAGTGTGGCTCCATGGTCCAAGTCCACTCACCTTTGCCACCAATATGCTAATTATGCTATAAAATAATGTTAAGTATAAATGCTATATATAGTTATGAATTCTAATAACAGCAGAATAATAATTGCACACATATATTTGTCCTTTATGGTTTGGTTTCATAATAAGTGGAATTTAATTTGTGCTCTGGACACAAATCTGGAGTGCTGCATTTTGTTTAGAATAATCTGCATCGAATAGCTTTATTGACTGTAGCTCATGCATGTTTTTAGGTGGCAAGAGGAAGCATTCACAACACTGAGCAAAGGAACATGCAAACTACAGACGCACTGGGTTGGCTCATGCAGATTCGACCCAAGATAACCTCACTGTGAGGAACAGTATTGTAGTGCTTGGATTATTCTTATCATGGTTGAAATCAAAGGTCAAATCTTGTAATTCAAATGATTCACAGATGAAAAATGGTGGTGGAGTTGCTGCCCGGTGGTCGAGTGATTATGGCACAGCACACATTTGCCGGGCATCAAGTGCAGCCAGCCGCTGAGTTGTGAGTTCAAATCCCCATTCCAACAGTTTACTGCATGTCCTTCCTTCTCTCTCCCCCACGCCCACACTGTCCTTTCCTGTCTAATAAAGCCTACGCGAACAAATAAAAAATAAAAAGAGAAAGAAAAATGGTGTGGGAGATGTGTGTGTGAGTTTAGCTGCAGCAGTGGAGAGAAGTCTTTGAGGTACACACACATTAGAGACTGTGTCCAAAAAGATCGGGTAAGGGGAAAGTTGTGTTCACTCGAGACTAATTTAAGAGTGTATGAGGTGATTTGTAATAAGTGCCCTGCTGGTGGTGCTCAAATCCACAGAGACTGTGTGTGTCTGTGCTTTCACTCTTCCCTGTGGCAGGGAAATGAATGCAGCTTGTGATGAAGTCACAGGAGAAAAGCTTGAAAGGGTTTTCATCTAAAGTTGAACTTTAGTGCCACATCAGCATATGACAAAGTCATACAAATCGTGTATTCAGGGCAGCGTGCATGTTGATTAATAGCCCTGATATTAAGGCTGTGGTGCACATTTCATAAACAGCACTTTTCTATGCTGTACATGATGCCTCAGAAACAGAGGGCATGGCTTAGCATAAAGACATGCTAAAAATGCAAGCCAATGTATTTGGTCGACAACTGGTTTATATACATTATTGGTCAACGACAGCATAGTTACATAATTTGTCATTTTAATACAGGATAATATTAATATGTTGTGACTAGAGGACTGGGTGGGCATCACTGGCACTGCCCTAAACTGGTCAAGGTCCTATATGGAAGACAGGAAGTACTTTTGAAATATGTAACTGTGTCTCAGACCAGATGCCCCTGCCCTGTGGTGTGCCACAAGGGTCAGTCCTGGGTCCCCTTCTGTTCAACCTCTACATCAGGGGTATTCAATTAAAAGTCACTGAGGTCCAGTTATTACATTTTGTTCAAGTAGAAGGTCAGAACTGAAGTCCAGCTTGTGTCGACATTTTCATCTGGTTTCAACAATACTTATTGTTAATTTCCAATGCAGGAAATGAACTGGGTGCATAACTATCTCTTTTACCATAAATAAAAGTAGTCCCAGGCAAATAAATTCAAGGCCTTTATTTCAGATTAAAGAAAACAGAAACCTCCAGAATAAAAAAAATTAAAAAAAAGTGTAAAGTGGAATAACCAATTGTTCTCTTAAATAACTTATACAAACTAAAATGTGCAAACAAAGCATTGACTTAACATTCTCTCATCTTTGTTCTTAAAATAAGAAGGTCCCAGCCCCAGAAAAATGAAGGCCTACTTTTCCAGAAAAAAAGTCCATATCTTCAGAAAACAAGTGGCTTTTTAGGGGGAGAAATGCCTCTAACTTTTCTCTTTTAATTATTTTTCTTTCACTTTTCTTATAGGGTCCTGGGCCCTACCTTTTAATGAGAAAAATGAGCACACTTTAAAATAATCAAAATATATATATATATATCTATTAGGGCTGGGCAAGTTAACGCGTAATTATCGCGTTAACTCATCACTTTTCTTAACGCGATCAATTATTTTAACGCGCATTAACGCAGGTCGGATTCCCCTGGTCCGCACCAGTTCTTAAGCCTCGTACAAACCGCTGCGGCTGACGCAGAATTTGAGCGTGTGTACATTAGAAAGACAAACGCACCGGACGCGCGTTCTCGATGCGCCGGACTCATGTCTGTAGAATACACTCAGCAGCAGACGTGACCAAACGAGCTGTAAAACAGCTGCAGTACATCCAGAACGCTGCTGCTCAGGTCCTGACTAGAACCAGGAAGTACCATCACATTAGTCCTGTTCTCAGGTCTCTGCACTGGCTCCTGTGGCTCAGAGAAGAGACTTTAAAGCAGCTCTGCTTGTGTACAAGTCTCTCCATGGCCTAGCACCAAAGTACATCTCGGACATGTTAGTGCCATATGAACAATCTCTGACTCTGAGGACCTAAGGGACCGGCCTCCTGCTGGTGCCAGAGTCAGGACTAAACATGGACCGGCCTCCTGCTGGTGCCAGAGTCAGGACTAAACATGGACCGGCCTCCTGCAGGTGCCAGAGTCAGGACTAAACATGGACCGGCTTCCTGCTGGTGCCAGAGTCAGGACTAAACATGGACCGGCTTCCTGCTGGTGCTAGAGTGAGGACTAAACATGGACCGGCCTCCTGCTGGTGCCAGAGTCAGGACTAAACATGGACCGGCCTCCTGCTGGTGCCAGAGTCAGGACTAAACATGGACCGGCCTCCTGCTGGTGCCAGAGTCAGGACTAAACATGGACCGGCCTCCTGCTGGTGCCAGAGTCAGGACTAAACATGGACCGGCCTCCTGCTGGTGCCCAGAGTCAGGACTAAACATGGACCGGCCTCCTGCTGGTGCCAGAGTCAGGACTAAACATAGACCGGCCTCCTGCTGGTGCCAGAGTCAGGACTAAACATAGACCGGCCTCCTGCTGGTGCCAGAGTCAGGACTAAACATGGACCGGCCTCCTGCTGGTGCCAGAGTCAGGACTAAACATAGACCGGCCTCCTGCTGGTGCCCAGAGTCAGGACTAAACATGGACCGGCCTCCTGCTGGTGCCAGAGTCAGGACTAAACATGGACCGGCCTCCTGCTGGTGCCCAGAGTCAGGACTAAACATGGACCGGCCTCCTGCTGGTGCCCAGAGTCAGGACTAAACATGGACCGGCCTCCTGCTGGTGCCAGAGTCAGGACTAAACATAGACCGGCCTCCTGCTGGTGCCAGAGTCAGGACTAAACATAGACCGGCCTCCTGCTGGTGCCAGAGTCAGGACTAAACATGGACCGGCCTCCTGCTGGTGCCAGAGTCAGGACTAAACATAGACCGGCCTCCTGCTGGTGCCCAGAGTCAGGACTAAACATGGACCGGCCTCCTGCTGGTGCCAGAGTCAGGACTAAACATGGACCGGCCTCCTGCTGGTGCCCAGAGTCAGGACTAAACATGGACCGGCCTCCTGCTGGTGCCAGAGTCAGGACTAAACATAGACCGGCCTCCTGCTGGTGCCAGAGTCAGGACTAAACATAGACCGGCCTCCTGCTGGTGCCAGAGTCAGGACTAAACATGGACCGGCCTCCTGCTGGTGCCAGAGTCAGGACTAAACATAGACCGGCCTCCTGCTGGTGCCCAGAGTCAGGACTAAACATGGACCGGCCTCCTGCTGGTGCCAGAGTCAGGACTAAACATGGACCGGCCTCCTGCTGGTGCCCAGAGTCAGGACTAAACATGGACCGGCCTCCTGCTGGTGCCCAGAGTCAGGACTAAACATGGACCGGCCTCCTGCTGGTGCCAGAGTCAGGACTAAACATGGACCGGCCTCCTGCTGGTGCCCAGAGTCAGGACTAAACATGGACCGGCCTCCTGCTGGTGCCAGAGTCAGGACTAAACATGGACCGGCCTCCTGCTGGTGCCAGAGTCAGGACTAAACATGGGGAATCTGTTCCAGATTTTTGCTGCATTAAACTGAAAAGCAGTCTTCCTGAAGATGTGAGTCAGGCCTCTACAAACAATGTTCAAATCTAAGCTAAAAACAGTTTTGTTTAGCTGTGCATATGAGTGAAATGATTTTCTTTGCACTCTTCTCTTTAATGTCATAAACTGTTTTGTCTTGTGTCTTTGTGATTTGAATGCATTTTTTCCCTATTGTGTGAAGCACTTTGAATTGCCCAGTGTACGAATTGTTGTTGTTGTCGTTGTTGTTGTTGCTTTCAATGGCGACAGGCAGCCAACTGCAAAGGTGCATTCACCGCCATCTACTGGTTGAACGTGGACAGGTGCTCTACAAATAAACTTGCCCTGCCTGTATCCTGTCTCTGGGTCACCGGGTCATCCTGTGCTATGTTTCTTTGTTTGCAGCTGCAGCGTGACTCCACATTGCATTATCGTGTGGGCGGGCACTGCAGCTCACAGTCTGATTGCAGGCTCCTTGCCCAGTGTGAGGTGGTGGAGAGCCAAACTGTGTGAGTGTCTGCTGAACACAGGAGAACGTCAGGAGCCAGAGAGCCAGATGTTTCCTGGGGACTTGGCAGATTTCAGAGGGTTTGGAGCTCAGTCAACAGGTGTGGCCCAGGATGCTCAGCTGAATGCCTCTGCTGCTGTTTGTCTGATGGGTAAGTAATGATTGGCTATGGTTTACTAACAGTTTAGTCTCAATTTGTGAGTAAATTATGACAAACATGATTTCTGTGGGGTTCTACATTATAAACGTGCGCTATGTAACCTTTCTGGTGGTGTAAGTGTATTTTTGTTTTATTTTAACCTACTTTGATACCGAAGCACATTACTCTTTTGTGAATTCAGTTCAAAACATTTTTTAAATTGTGACTTTGCCCACCCATTTACAACCACGCACCTTCACAGACAAGAAAATTCACAGAAATTGGGAAAGCCATGTGACATGTCCTGCTCAAGTATGCACCTTCGCCAACGTTTGGGTAAGTAGATCATCTTAAACCCTCCACTTTCCCCCATAGGTTGAAAAGAAATTGCAAACACAGCTTATAGATTCTTGTATTTTCACTTTGTTTGTATACTCAAAACATAATATTAAAGTACTTCATCAAGTCTTTGCTGCAGCCACTATGCACAGGTACTAGCTTGTTCCTAAATGGCCCTGCTGACTGTGAGGAGGCAGCAAAGTGTGAACGCTGTGATGGCCGGGACTGTGCCTTTAGCAGCCCGTATCCAAGTGTCTCTCTAAAAGCACTCAGACAGAAACAAAGAATACATCTGCTCCATGAATCTGCGAGGAGGGCACATCTGGGACAATGAGGAGAACGGGCACGGCGGTTAGCGACTTTCATTAGCACGGAGCAAGAACAGGTGAGGGGCAGGCCACATGGACACCCTGCCTGCAGTGTCATATGTCAGCATGAGAGACAGACATGTTCCAGTATGTGTGATGGTGGAAGTCAGCAGGATCCAAGGGCACAGTGGAGGACAGGGGAGCTGGCAGAGATGGCAGTGAGAGATGGCACCATATTGTCTTACACTATGCAGGACGACAGACTGTAATTATTGATAACCTAGAGACCAGACTTCAGTAGCAGAGGTAGGTGAGAAGAATAAAAATGAGGGCTGTTAGGAGAGACACTAATCCTGTGTGCATACTGTATACTGACTCTTATTTGAATAGGCACTGTATGTGTGTCGAAACATTGTTAGTTCATTTATTTAGCTTTTATTCATGGTTTAATTGTTTTTCCTTTTCATTTACCCTCTCAAAGTTGTATCGATCCCACTTCCCACTGCTTCATTCTCAGATTTATTTATTTGTCTGAATTGGTGATTAAGAAATAAATACATCTAGGATTCAGCAGCATTGCGTTGCTCTTCTAGTACAAATGAAAAAGAAAGAAAAGAAATGAAAAAAAAAAAACACTTTCCACTGCTCACTATCAATGGCAGGGCTATCAGCATGTACAAAGCTTTGTTGTGATCATGTTTACAGTGACGTACTGAAAGGGGACAGGCAGAAATAAATGATTAGTATATAGCAGATAAAAAGCACGTCTTCTTTAAAATCAAAGAAACTTTACCTTTTAAATAAGTCCAAAACTTTTAAATTAAAAACAATTTTCTAAATTGTTCTACTTTTGATTGGGCGTAGACTTTATTTTTATTTCATTCTAAAGTGATATTGCAATAACAATACAATGTTTTATTGCGACACTGTGTAAAGTGACCAGGCCCGGGTCTACAGGGGTGCAAACGGGTGCATTGCAATCTCATCTAATTGTGTTTGCACCCTCATTTCAGGTGCGTTAAATAATGAGACTTAATGGAATTGCGTGATCTTTGCACCCCTTTCAAACTCTGATGCGCCCCAATTCAATTTGGTCTAGACCCTGAAAGTGGCACAGTGGTTAGAGCATTCATTTGGTGATCTTTAGGCTTGCCTAGTATGAATGAGGTGTGCCCGTGAGTGATTGGTGGTGGTTGGAGTGTGTGATAGTGCAGCTTGGCAACCTTGCTTGAACTGTGGCTACAATGCTTAGTGCAATGCTACACTTCAGAGGTAGCTTGTATACATGGAGACTCTCCAAATGGAACCACATTAACCATGGTCTATGCATAACTAATGTGACAAGGTTAGGGTTTATTGTTCCCGTAAAACAATTTATCCTCTGCATTTGACGTGGGACTCGGGGGCATTTCATTATGAAAGGCTGTTCTGTTGTTTTAAATTGACCCTACACAACTCAACAGATTTAAGAGCACCCAAAAGTCACTCCCACTGCATGAATCTATCACTCCTTGGAGGAAATAATTATGATCTAAGCAGCTTTCCATCAAATTATAATCAGATTATACAAAAAAATCAACACACACACACAGACACACACACACACACAGACACACACACACACACACAGACACACACACACACAGACACACACACACACACACACACACTCACACACAGACACACACACACACACAGACACACACACAGACACACACACACACACACACACACAGACACACACACACACACACACACACACACACTCACACACAGACACACACACACACACACAGACACAGACACACACAGACACACACACACACACACACACACACACACACACTCACACACAGACACACACACACACTCACACACAGACACACACACACAGACACACACAGACACACACACACACTCACACACAGACACACACAGACACACACACACACACACACACACAGACACACACACACACACACACTCACACACAGACACACACACACACTCACACACAGACACACACACACACACACACACACACAGACACACACACACACACACACACACACACACTCACACACACACAGACACACACACACACACACACACACACAGACACACACACACACAGACACACACACACACACTCACACACAGACACAGACACACACACACACACACACAGACACACACACACACACACACAGACACACACACACACACACACAAACACACACACACACAGACACACACACACACACACACACACAGACAAACACACACACACACACACAGACACACACACACACACACACACACACAGACAAACACACACACACACAGACACACACACACACACACACACACAGACAAACACACACACACACACACACACGTACAGAAGCTCTTGGTTTTATTATTCAAGTACAGCAGGCAATTTCCCTTTATATTTGTCCTTTCCCAGATGACACCAACAGAGTTAAGCCCTTATACGACACACTCTTTCTCAGCCCATAACACTACAAAACCCCCTCTTGAGTTTCAATTTATTACCCAGTGGCAGAATGAATAGTAGTTGAGGGACTTACAAACAGCACTGGTCTTTTCTTTAGTAAACTCAAGGTGAAAAGGACAAGGATTAGTACAGGAAGTAGCCATAGCAAGGGGGGCACATATTTTGCTAATTTGATTTTTTTGAGCTTTTAACCATGTTCTAAAATGGTTTCCTCATCAAAAACAAACCTGGAGTTGCATTTAGCTCCATTCATGCTAGCTTGATGAATCCCGTTCAGAAAGTCCTCGCTGAATCTGTGATGTGGGTCTGTGAATCTGTTCTGCTTTTTTAAGTCCATAAATCATTAATTCTCGCTTCTTTGTATTGAGCCTGTTGTAATTACAGCCAGTAGATGGGCCCAAAACTCATTTAATCTTATCTAGATTCAGCAGAGATCCAAATAGAATTATGTTTTTTATAAACAAACATGATATGCAAAACTCAAGAGCTTGTTTAAAAGCTGTTAACAACACAAATCATGTATAATATTTGTCCTTTAACACACTTGTTCATTCAGAGATACAGCTGTTTGTTTGGAGGATACAGGTCAGGTTAGTAAGGGTCAGTGACCTCTAAAGCAGCTTATAATTCGACCTTTACTAAACGAGGATTCAAAAAGAGGATGATGATAATGTTCTATATCATGTTGTAAATGTTATGTTACGCTAAACTACTTTGAATACCTTAACCTTACTGTAGTACAAATGAAAATTATGTATGTGTCATGCAAATACCGTAGAGCATTTGTTGCATCTGCTGGTGAAAAATGAAAAGCCCTACAATCGAAGGCATTAGGTTTATTTGGCAGGAAATGGGGATGAGACTGAGGAATAACATTCAGCATATTTTCAAGAGTCAGACTCTCAACAGGCATATGTGCTATCCACTTAACCATGGGCAATAGGTCTTGGGAACTGTGCAGTGGCAGTTTGAGCAGACATTAAATCTGTAAACAATCCTCTGTAAAATGATAGGGGAGGAATTTAGAAAGTAGATATTTAACTTTTTTATGTTAAATGGTAATTGATAGAAGTTTGTTTATGTTTGTGAAATTAGAAAAATGTTACGTGTTTTAATCAGGTAAAATAAAATATAATCAGAAATCATGATTGCTCAATATGGGAGGAAAAAAAGTAATAAACATGATGATTTGATGATGATGTATGGACTTCAGAAACACAGAGGAGCTTTGTGGATTACAACATGCTGAGTTATACCAAAGGCAGGGGGCAAGCATTTTGACCTCTAAGTGGTTTATATACCTCTTTGAATTGGTAGGTATTGGAAAGATGGTGATCAAGTCATTAACTATATCCAAAGTTAAATTCAAAGATTGTATGGGGTCTTTATGTGCTAAATTTACCACTTTTTCTTTTAGATTTTCCCCCATGAATGTGGTTGACCAACCGTTGCCCCAGAGTTAGTGATGAATAAAGTAGATGTTGATTCACTGCTTGAATAACGTCAAAAACATTGCCAGTGATTGTCACATTAGAACATAATATAATGATCTGCCAAAATCCACCAGCATTTTTCTGTTTTGATTCCAATGGCAGCCTTCTAAACTGCTCTGTGTAATTGGGAATCTTATCATATCATCGCCTTCTCACCGTGAGTTTTATTAAGACCTCTGCTCACCTCCATCACAGCGCCGAGACACCCTGTTCCAACCGCGCACGTCCGTCTGCCTATTTTCCTTTTTTTCATCTGAGGTCATTTCATCTCTTTGCCGTCGGGCACGCTATGTCATCCGGAGAGCAGGTAATGTCTGACAGCATGCGCGGTCCAGGTGAGAATGCACAATGCCCTGCCAGATCACTTCCATTCATTATCTAGCGGAGATCCGGGTGAAATATTCCTTGCGTGGTGTTCATATGTCATCGCTGTGTCTTCGTCAAGTGTCTTGATCTTTGAATAAATCAAAGTGCCTGTAGATGACACAGCCACTTAGTTTGAAATGTGCTGTACTCGTCTCAGGGACATGTAGATCCACATGTTGTTTACTTCCCATGGAGTGTTGGGCATTCTCTGAGATGTTTGCATGTTCTCCTTATGTATTCTCCAGTTTCTACTATCAAGCTCATCGGCTAATACTCCTGCCAGATACTCCCATTCAAGATACTGGAATGAACCAATCAGAGAAACGCATGATCTATACACGTCTTAACAAACATGGCGGCTAACAAATAAAAAATGGGAGAAAAATAACAGAGCATTGAGAAACGGAGCAGATTTTCGCTTCAACGAGCAGAGCACTAAACTCTGTAAGTGAGTCATATAATCTGTTTTTAATGTTACGAGCATTTTCAGAGGAGATTTTCTTCCGCATTTGAGAGACATGTGCAAATTAACCATTTTATGTAAGGAGAATGTTTTGACACCCTTTATGGTCCGTTAAGGCTACCAATGCGCTGTATAACATATCTCCCAGAGTTTAGCAGCAGCAAAATAATTCAATTCAATTGAATAAAAACCCAAAATCACAACAGTAATTGCCTCACAGTGCTGCACAATTTTTTTTAATTTTACTAGCAGAAAGTTCAAACAATGAAACATTGGTCGATAATAGAGAAGCACATTAACAGGAGTCACAGGAATTCAGCAAATTAAGTAGAAGCTTGCAGTGAATCACGCTAAGCAACTAGTTTGTTCTTTAAAGAAAAGTGTCCTAACCCTGTGTGTTCTGTTCTCTCTTTGGACACGTAAGGGTTTTGATGTGGAACATGCTTTTGAGTTCGAGTTGTTCCCAGGTTATGTTGATGTGGGAGAAAACAGCAGCTGTACGGAGGGAACGGCTCCAATTGAGTTTCCAAATCATTTCCTTAATTATGCTGGATATGTGTTTTAAGTTTAGTTCAATAAAGAAAACTTGATTATTTAAATTAGATTAAATTCCCACTGAAAAACATTAAAGCTTTACATTGCATTCATTTCACTAAATTCTACAAACCAAAAGTGACAGACATACAATGGCAGCCATTGCAGGAAAATACCAGATTTACAATGGAACCAGGCCTGGAGGAGACATGTATCCCACTTGGATAGACCGGCAGTGCATCTTGAAGCTAAGCTCTTGGAAGCAGCCGCCCACAAGAGGTGCCTGAAGCGAGAATTATACTGCCCCACTCAGTGAGTCAATCTGAACTGCGGGCAAATGGGCACTTTTGGCTCCTTAAGCCCACTCGACACCTGCTCAGTCCTGGGCTACAGGTGTATGAGCTCCCTCCAGGGCATTAGTTATCTCTAACTCTGGTTATACCGTCCAGGGCCCAGGACAGACAGGAGCGAGGCAGGAGCCAGGCTAGAGTTTATAAGAGGTGGCAGACCTGTCATTATGAATTATGGGGGACAACATATAGTGCTCGGACACAGCTTGCACTTCACTATCATGACGATATTTACAGAATCCAGTGCAGGGAAACTATTTTGTAATGTTAAGCAAATGCAAGGCCCTGGAGGTGCGTTTAAATAAGAATTAGATAGCTTAGATTTGGAGTGTTAACGTTTTAGCAATTGTAGAATACACATTGTTGAGTAATTGTGTTTCCTTCTGGGTTGACAGTGTGATTTATGTATCACCCTAACTTCTAAACTAAATCTAAATCTATTCATCCAACCCTGCTCCAAATGAAACAGATGCTGAACATGACCGCTGATTATTTGATAAAATTCAAATAAAGATCTTAGCCACAGCTGTCTAATAATTACCGCCACATATTGAAGACGCCGCTGAAGAGATACAATTCAAATTTTCCCTGAGCATGAATTAATTATTAGGTAAAATGAGGAATCCCTCATTCAGTTCAAGGAGGGGTCTTCTTAAGTTACAAAGGGAAATGTGTACGAAAGCTGTTTAAAAACCTTGGACAAAGCGTAATTTAGTTCCTTTAACACTTGTGACTCATGCAGCTGCCCTCCCCTCACACTCCTCAGAGCCAGCGTTAAGTGCTGGGAGGTGAACAGGTTTGCACTCATAGATGACACGTGGCACCGGCGGACCGCAGCACACTGTCTTCAGAGCACATGTACCGATCCAACGCACTGTTTTGAAAATGTCACCGCCCTGTGTCACAACGCTTCAGAGGCAAAAACCTCACACAGCCCACAAGATGTGCGACTGAAAGGTATTATTCCGTGACTGCGAGGACAGACCGGCAGTGCGTTTGTGCTGCATACGGCTTTTGGAAACGCTTTGGAGAATATAAAGAGCAAAAAAAAACTTCTTCCACTTTCCCACTCAAGAGTTTTCCAAAGGTCACTGTGGCCATTCTCACATTGATTTCCATTGATCAGCATTCTCCACAGCTGTTTATGCACCACGAGTTTTGTACAGGAAGACCACCATAAATCAACTCATGCTCATGTCCAGCATTGAGGCACATTCTTAAAGCTGAACTGCCCAATTTCATCCAGACTATTGTTACTACGGAAAGGAATGTCCTCAGGTTCAATTTATAGGTTTAACTTTACGTAAGACAGGGAACGACATGTCTCTACAGATATGCCACCTGCAGACAGCTGATTGTGTACAGACAGAAAGATCTTCTATTATGTGCAATCGAAAGAGGCATTACATGATGGAGTAGGTGCTTGTAAAATGGAGCATGGATCCCCTTAAAGGAGAAATATTATGCAAAACAGTACTGTTTGAGTATTATCTATTCTTCTGCATTCAAGACTTCATTGGTCCAATTAGCCCCGTCTTCACCGAACCCCCAGTAAACGCCCACTGCGCTACACTTTGTTCTCCAATTCTATTCGTCCATTTTTTATTACGATATATTGTTTTTCTTAATATGTGATACACGTAAGATTCAACTGTGCTCAGTAGCCATTTTTGTACAAATGAAAAAGATATACATCTGTATTGGGATGAAAATATGTGAAGATAAAGTACAGATACAGAACATGTTACTCATAAAAGCTATTTTGAACCCAGAAGTCAGCGGACTGCAATTTAAAATGTCCAATATATAAAATAATGATCCACGGTTGTCATAAATAATAGCAGAGAAAAGCAAAATATGTCTTTGAGCAGAGGTGCAAGGCCTGGAATGAGTGCTTGTAGAAGTGACAGCGGAGATAGAGGGAGTGACGTAAAGTTTGTGCAGGTCTAATCAGAGAGAAAGCTCAAAAGTACCGTTACAAATCAGTGATCTATTTGTACTGAGTGTCCGCAAAACCAGCTGCCATTCTAGTGGTTTCACGCCGTGTACCCCACATCTATCACATGGACTACACCACTGGACGACACCACCTGACAAAGTTACAGGTCTGATCTGTGGAGCAGCGAACCCATTCACAGTAAGAATGCATGTTTATCAAGGTGATGTTTGGCAATAAAACACGTGTCATTGAACATCTGTAAGATACAGTAGGTAAGTTGAATGAATGCCATGTTGTGGAACATTCCGAAAGCAAAACATCCATGGAGAGCAGCAGACCTTGACCAGAAAGGTTACACCGTTCACTTTAAGTCTATATTTTTTATACACATACATTGGTAACAATAGTTGCCACACGCACATCTTCCTGACACACGTTTCTGTGAAGTCTAATGTTGCTCGGTTTTTCCTGCCCAAGTTTTGTTAGCCTCAGATCTAGATCAAAGCTGGGGACATTTCACAGAATCAGGGAGCGATTCCCAGCGGTCATTTAAAAGCTTACAAACTACAAAGGCAAGATAAACTACTCAAAACGCATTCTATCTTCTGACGTACGGACATTCTGGTACAATTTGTCTAATTAATATCAACAGTTTAGACGGATGAGCATTTACAGACATGATACGTAATTACATCGATGGGGAGACATTTGTCTCCAAGCACCTTTTGTGTTTTCCCGCGACACTAAAATAGGTCTTTCATGTGTGTAACAAAAGCGATGGCACACACTCCCCCTCATCCATATTCAAATCATGCAGAGCAGGTTGTTTCATGGGAACAACAGAGTTCAATATTTGCCAATAAATGTGAAGAAGGATCCAACCAACAGCTCATATTGTTAACAAATCACAGATCTTGTCAAATACATTTTTGTGTCTGTGCAATTGTTAGTATTTGCTCAGTTCCTGTTAAAATATTTGTCTTTCTGTTGTGATGGGTACAGTAATCAGTGCACTTCCTGAATACCATAATTATTAATCAACTTATAATTGCATTTGGGATTGCAGCATTTGGGATTTCCCTGAAATGTCAGAAATTCACTTTTAAATCAATGATAACCTTTTTCTGCATAGAAAATCTCCTGGGCAATGTACGCAGCTGATACTCACCAACGCTGGGATTATACAAAATATGAGACGGTTGTGGCTTCCGATCCGCGCAGGTCCTACAAGATTTCCAAAGTCAATAAAACCAATGCGTGCTGCTACACTGACGTCAGATGTGCACCATTGGAAAGACTCCTCAAGGTGTCTAAGTATTTTCCTGTTAACCTGCACTGCGTTGGTCAAATACACATTACAGTACAGTGTATTTGGTGTAAGAAAGAAATACCCGCCTCGTTGTGTCCTTGGGCAAGAATTTTCTACTCCCTTGCTTTCATTATCACAGTGATTTTTTTATTCTGAATAACTGAATGGTTACTTGATGACATGTTCGTGTTGTTTGCTCAGAAACACTGAAATAAACCATATGAAGTTAGTGGACATTGCCCAAATTCCATAAACAATAATAGTTTCCATCTGATTCAAAATAAAATACAACTAAATACAACACAGCCGGGAACATGACATTACCTCTGCCAGCAAATGTTAAATAATTTACCTCCTCGTTGGGGATAATGGACTTGGCACAGAGAGACAAATAGACAGCCCAATAAATAAATAGATCCTCCTCTGTGCTTTAACTCAATGATGGCGTCACTAAAAGCCATGACTTTTTAAAGAGCTGGCCTTTCCTTCAAACAGGTGGCCCGGTCCCATGGCTCCAGTCGCAGGACACATTACCCCAGAGGTGAGGCATGTTGGCAAAGGCATGATAATCGCATTCATGCTGAGTTGTAAATTCACAGTACCTCCAAAATGTCAATGCTCTTCATTTAGACAGCAGCTGCCGACCTGTCATGGCAAGTCTATCAGACAAGACAAAGTACCTTGTCTCAATTTCCAACCCCTTTTGCCTCTAAAATTGTGCGGCATCTTGCAGTTTGAGTAATGATATCATAGTTGCAAAAGTCGCAGTTAAAACTTGGGACTTATTAAATATGATCAATGCGTATTGAGGGGACAGGTATTGAAGGGAGGTCAAATGAGATGAGAGACAGGCTGGACGGCTCAAAGGGGAAGATGGATCACATTAGGAAAAATGAGGCGTAAGGAACAAAGAAATACTAGATTGCTGTGTCACCAGGAGCAGGACAGAAGACAGAATTGTTGGATAGATTGATAGTAAAATAAAGGGTACTAACAAATACATAATTTAGACTAATCTATTGTTTGTGTGCATTTGTGGACAGGAAATATGTCTCTGCTGGATATAATAAAAGTGTTTGATTTGTTGCTTCGCTGTTGTGACACCTCACTCAATTAGTTTCATATACAGTATATGTACAGTGGCTTGTAAAAGTATTTTTATACCCCTGGAACCTTTCCACATTTTGTCACATCATGACCAGAGACTTAAATCAGTTGTATTGGTATTTTTTGTGAAAGAGTAACACAAAGTGGCACTTAATGTGCAGTGAAAGGGAAATCACACATGATTTCTTTATTTTATTTTTCAATTTTTTTTTAATTTGCTCTGCAAAAGTATTCATCCCCCAAGTCAATACTTTGTGGAACCGCCTTTCGCTACAATTACAGCGGAAAGTCTTTTGGGGTTTGTCTACAGCTGAAAAACAGCACAAGCTCAGTCAGATTAGTGAGAGCGCTTGTGAACAACAATTTTCAGATCTTGCCACAGAATCTCAATTGGATTTTGGTCTGGACTTTGACTGGGCAATTGTTAGAAACCGTTCATTGCCCTGTATTTAGCTCCATCTTCTCACCAGATCTGAGCAGCTTCCTTGTCCCTGCTAAAGAAAAGCTGCCCCACAGCACACCATGTTAGAAAGTGGGGATGGTGTGTTCAGAGTCATGTGCCATGGGTTAACCACACCTAGCCTTTTGCTTTTAACCCAAAAAATTTAATTTTGGTCTGATCAGACCAGAGCACTTTCTTCCACATGACTCCTGGCAAACTGCAAGCAGGACTTCTGATGGCTGTTTTTAGATCATGGCTTCTTCTTGCCACTCTTCCATAAAGGACAGATTTGTGTAGTGCAGGACTCATAGTTGTCCTGGACAGATTCCCTGTCCACCTGAGCTGTGGATCTCTGCAGCTCCTCCATGGGCCTCTTGGCTGCATCTCTAATCAGTGCTCTCCTTGTTCGGCCTGTGAGGTTTTGTGGACACCATGTCTTTGTAGGTTTGTAGTTCTGCCATTCTCTTTCCTTTTCCAGATGATTGATTGAACAGTGCTCCATGAGATGGAAATCTTTAATAACCTAACCCTGCTTTAACCTGCTTCACTGTATCCCTGACCTGTCTGGTGTGTTCCTTGGACTTCATGATGCTGTTTTCTCCCCAACATTCTCTTCTGTGGCCTTCACAGCTGCATTAACACTGAGATTACACTGAGATTACATTACACTGCGGTTGACTCTAAAGAAACTATAGACAAAATTACAAGTAGCATATGACATACAAATAGATACAATTATGGCATGTCTAATATAATAAAAAAAAAGTCTGCCAAGTAGGTCCATTTAAAAAAATTACGAATTTCTGTTACAATGTTGGTCTATCAGTTTGTGTCATCCATTTCTTCGTGACGGGCTTCTTTTCCACCATGCAAAACATGTTCCAAATAAATCAGTTGATTGTGCCAATGGCAGGTGTTTTTGAGAACTAAATACATTGATCTTAAATCAAAAGGGATTATGATGTCAAAAACACATGGTAATGGTGGGAATCCAAGCAATCACAATTTCTCCAGCAATTAGCATTTCCCTGTGAGTAGTGACTAAAATGTCCATCCATCTTCTTCCGCTTATCCGGGGCCGGGTCGTGGGGGCAGCAATCTAAGCAGGGACTCCCAGACTTACCTCTCCTCTCCCCAGACACTTCCTCTAACTCCTCAGGGGGGATCCCGAGGCGTTCCCAGGCCAGCCGAGAGACATAGTCCCTCCAGCGTGTCCTGAGCCTTCCCGGGGCCTCTTCCCGGTGGGACATGTCCGAAAACACATCCCCAGAGAGGCGCCCAGGAGGCATCCGGAACAGATGCCCGAGCCACCTCAGCTGGAGGAGCAGCGGCTCTACTCCGAGCTCCTCCCGTGTGACTGAGCTCAGCCACCCGGCAGAGGAAACTCATTTTGACCGCTTGTATCCGCGATCTCGTTCTTTCGGTCATTACCCAAAGCTCATGACCATAGGTGAGGATAGGAACGTAGATTGATCGGTAAATTGAGAGCTTTGCCTTTCGGCTCAGCTCCCTCTTTACCACAACGGTCCGATGCAGCGACTGCATCACTGCAGCCGCTGCACCGATCCGCCTGTCGATCTCACGCTCCATCCTTCCCTCACTCGTGAACAAGACCCCGAGATACTTGACCTCCTCCACTTGGGGCAAGGACACCCCACCCACCTGGAGGGGGCAAGCCACCTTTTTCCGGTCGAGAAACATGGCCTCGGATTTGGAGGCGCTGATTCTCATTCTAGCCGCTTCACATTGACTCAAATGTATGTATTTTATTTGTAAAATAGCTCTGGACCAACCCACTGACTTTATTATTCACCTACTCTCCCAGGCCGTGCTTCGTTGTATGTCAAATGCGCGACTCCCTTACTATGGCGCTGAGGCACCCTCAGTACATTCTCCACTCTCGCGATTATGTAGGGATGATTCTGACGCGCCTCAGTCTCATTTTAACAACATGCTCCTGTGCATCGGCATGACAAATTACCATAATTCTCAGTGTATTTTGCGGCACTGTAACGCTTATACCCAAAAATGTACTTATACCCAGACGTGGCTATTTTCCCATTGGTATAACATGGGAGGTTTGTGTCATCGTAAAAATATTTGGCTCCCCATACAAATATGTTTTTGAAATTCTTGACCCAGCGCAAAGCAAGAGGCCCTAGATCCTGCTGAGGCTCGGGCCTAACAGTAGTTTATTATTTTAATACTAGTTTTAGACTCAATTAGAGTCCAGCTATTGATTTTCTTGCAGCTCTAGTTTGTCATGGGAAATTAAATACACATTTGATATTTTTGCATATTCCCCTCCATGCCAACTTCTCTGTAACAAAGAACAACCCTGTGTAAAGCACACCAGGAACAGATGCAGCTACAAATTATATAACCATTCAATACAACTTGTGCATGCTGATTTATTTTCACATCCACAGTAATGGTAACAACAAAACTGTAATTGTGTTATTGACACTTCCTTTCAATCTTCTGCATATTCCGGGTGAACAACAACTCTAACAAACTAGTTGACACGACCATTTATACGTTTATGTTATCATTGTCCACCTTCTCATTCACAGTAATTCTGTGGCTGAAAGATGCTGAAAGTAAAGATGGCTATCAGCCAAGTGATTGAAATGCGAAGCAACAATGGCGCGTTGAGAAGCGAAAAGATGCGCCATTGACTCAAACAGAGCGGGACAGATCCAAAGGGCTCCATTGTACAGGTATTGACAAATGTTCCCGGCTGTAGACAGAAAGCAAGGCGTGTTTAATTAATGAGGCTGACAAGGGCATATATGTTAGGCCATTAAACGGGCCCAGGGCAGAGGGAACAGAAAAATGGTGACTGTTTCGCATAAATTGCAAAGAGGCTTGGCAGGGTCTACAATCAATACGTTAATTGTGCTTGTGTGTGATAATCGCGGCCGCGTCGTTGATGACAGTTCAACTTTGATTACTGATATTTCTTTTTTTCTTTTTTCCGGGAAGCTGTCCAAGTGTGGTGAACGTGCCAGAACCGTGACATTAGCAGACCCGCAAATCCGCAATACGACTTGTTAAATGTGCTTTGATGGACCGTGGTAAATGGCAAAGTGAGACAGCAATTAATGAAAGGCAGTCCATAAACAGGAACATATTTGGCTGTGATATATTTTACAAAGGTATTGTCTTTGGATACACACGATACACATAGAATTTTAATATATTTTGATTGATTGTCCAGTGTCATAGCGCTAATGACTGACAGTGTGGTTTGTGGAATTGTATTTGAGGTATTTTTGGGTAAATGGACACTTCTTCTCAAAAGTTACCTTCACAGTATGGTATATCTTTAGGAAGCTGATATCAGCAATCTGTAAAAATGCGATGAATCCGTTGGCATATGTCATACTGTGAAAGTTACAGTTAAAAGCCATGGCTGAGATATACAATATGTGCCGATAGTGCCGGATTTTAGAGGACGCTCTATAGTTGTATCAGCTTTAATTGATACGAGACCATACAAAATCATGAGTGACACTTTGCCATCCATTTTTGGCAGTTGTATAAGACAGGTAAGAAAAGTGAGCGATTCACTGGGTCCATTTGGTGTAAAAAAAACAGGGAGAAAAGGCAGGTGTTCCATGAGGATGAATGCATTTACTGAGAATTTGTGGAGACTTGCCTCGTAAAAAAATTGCAAATTCAAATACAAATGTTCACTTTAAAGAAACTTAAATTGAACTTACCTGGTCAGTGTGCCTCGGTTCTCCCTGCCTATTTTTGCACATTTTAACGAGGCAAATCTTTGCAGTCTTGTTGGTTGTATTGTATGTCGCAAGTGTACACCGTGAACTTTAACAGCAGTTTACCTTCACACTGTAGGTCAAACAGTTTGAACAGCACAGCGATTTCTCACGTTATGCTTCGTGTGACGTTGTGTTCTTTGTGCGCATGCGGGACACATCAAGCTGCATTCTGTTCACACCAGACACAAACGGCAAACACACTTGAAATGTGAACAACCACATTAAAAAAATGTAAAAAGAAAATCCTATTTGGGCATCAGAGATAGCAACACAGTTCTGCAAGTACCACACAGACCATATTATTTATTAGTTCACAAACTTCTTCCTTTTAGTTTTTGGTAGCTTTGTCTGCCATTTCTCTCCACTTACTCAAACTGATCAAGAGCAAGTTTTAACATTAAGAGGTTTGGTCGAGTTTTATCTGGTACAATTAGTTTAGCAAAAACTAAATCTAGGGAGGGAGCAGACGAGACTGGGTCCGTTGTTAAAGAAACATACGCTCAGCACAGACGTGTGGAGAGGCAGACAGTGCGTTGATGTTTAGGGACGGTCAAACATGGGAAATAATCAAATCTAAAGGCGATGTGCCCATCCCGGAGACATCTGTCACGCTGGCAATGTCAAATATGGGAAAGAGTGTCTGGAGTGTCTGCCAGTGTGGTCCAATAGATTTGGTTTTCCATCTGGCGGATCACTAACCATGGACAAAATGTATGACTCATGTCAGCAACATTGTTAAATTGAATTAATAGAAATTAAGGTTTTGTGATTTTAATGCAAAAAAAAATCCCTGATGTGTGAAGCACTTTGAATTGCCTTGTGTACGAATTGTGCTCTACAACTAGGCTTGCCTTGCTAGATTGAAGTCGCATTCTAAAAGTACAGATACATATTGGATTTATATCCACTTACGAAAGTGGCCTGGGTCGGATTTGAAAAAATTAGATTTGACCTGCAGTATGAACGTAGCCGACATGCCTTTACTTTCCCTTGTGTGCGTCTGGAACACAATTTCCATCCCAAAACACGATGTTCCAGAGAGATTCAACAGATACCATGCAACACTGAAAAGACATTTTAAGGTCACCATTTTTAACCATTGTTAGACAAAACAAAAACTTTGAATAGGTCCTATGTCTGCTTGTCTTTTCCAAGCATGATTACACTGTCAAATGTTTCCCCCTTACTACAATTACAAACCCAACACATAAAAACAAGACAAGCTGTAGCCACAACTGCATTTGATAACCTCCCCAGGCCTCTTCCAAGCATTCCAACTGTGCATTTTTTATTCTCCTCTTCTTTCTCTCATTTAAAACACAGCACACAAACCAGTCCAAGAGAATAGACTGTGGCACAGATTGATTATAGGTCTGGCCAATACATCGGAGACTGCTGCACTGTGCGGAAGTTGCCAGGCTGCGAGGGGAAATGGATAAATCTACGGGGATATGCTCGTCTGATTGGGCCCAACAAATAGCTGACTGCGGCGCCTTTTTAGCAGCTCTTGTGAAAGTCTGGAAATATGTAATGAATTTGAATGAACTGAACCCCATGAATGATGGGGTTTAGAGATAGGTGTTGTATATACATCTTACACTGTCAAAAAAGACTAAGGGATTCTACCTCATTTTACTTCTATCACAAAGCTGTTTTTTTTTATGAGGAACAATGTTAGAACAAAAGCTCAAAAAAGTACATTTTTCAAAAACATGGAACATGGACTTGTCCTTCAGGTCCTGGTTCAGGTCTGGTGCAGTCCAAGTTTCAAACCAGCTCACTGCTTACAAAATACATCTGCTGAATGATGACTCATTTTCCATGTATTTAATTATGTGTTTAGCGTCACTCACAGTTTGAAATCTTTAGCGGGCCCTGTCTCTGTCATTCCTGGGTCTTTAAAAACATAATAATGTAAAGATAATTTAAAAACTCAGACAGTGCTTGGACTCTTCTGAAGTGCTGTCCGTACAGGGTTCAATTACTAGATCTTCCTCAAACAATACTGACCCTAGTGGACCTTCTGTATGTGAGGTGCGGTGAGTGAGTGCGGCAGGAAAAGACAAGGGCAAGGCTCTTTATTCAGGTTTTTCAACTGATAAACATGACCTGCGTTAACCCATGACAAAATAATGACTCAGCTTGTTGCATTAACACAACAATATTGCTTCTTAATATGAATAAAAACATATTTTTAATACTCTAACAGACTCTGAATCTTCATTATTTATTTGGTCTTGAGCCATCACTTAAATGGCATTGTTTATTTCAATTGTAGCTACAAATAGTGATAGGAGCAGCACTGCTCAGTAACACTGAAACAAAGTTCATATAAACACTTGTCCCTCATTCATGACCCTGAATACAACAATTTATCTTTGAATGAGCAAGCGTGTCATTTGTTACAGGGACTACAGGAAATTGTGTCTAATAATGCTGAGACTGAACTTGCAGGAATGGTTCACTCACCACTACTGCCTAATACATACTACAGTGAAATAATACATATTGACTACATGTAGTTGCTATCTGACAGATACAAACTGCTCCACAGTCAACAATCAACAGCTTTGGACTGAGCAAGCTATTATGTCTTTATTACAAGAACAGAAAATTAACTAGAACATGTAGGAGAAATGAAGAATTTGATGCATGTAATTTATCTCCTCTCGTTAGGTGTTCATTTCAAGTTTTTTCAGGGAAATTTCACAGTTGTAATTCTCAGTACGCTTTTAATACGATCCAGAGTCCTTATATTATGAATGTCAGAGAGCCAGAATGTCAAATCAGTCCCCCCATTCTGTCATTTTGAGTTGACATTATGTGAAGGTGAGAGGGGAAATAGAGATTCTGGCACAGATACGTACATTTACTTCACACCTTGTTATATAGTCTACATGCTGCCTGTCACATTCTCTGGCAAATTTAATTGGAACAGATTACGTAAGTGAATATTTGTGCATACAACATGAAGCTCTGCATAACATGTGGGGCCTGCACTGGCTTCCAGTGGCTCAGAGAAACGACTCTCTCCGTGGCCTAGCACTAAAGTACATCTCGGACATGTTAGTGCCATATGAACCATCTTGGACTCTGAGGACCTCAGGGACCGGCCTCCTGCTGGTGCCAGAGTCAGGCGTGCCTGGAGAAATAGTCTCTACTCCAGATGAACGGCTCTTCATCTGCCTCAGAGAACTGGTTCCTGAGTTAATCTGCAAATTGAAGCGCGTCCGCCTGTGCATCTGAGGGAGTCAGATCTCTCCTCACTGTGGAACTTCTCGAGGTTTCTACTTTTTCCCAAAAAGGTTTGGTAGTTTTTCCTGGCCGAGAAGGAGGGTCTGAGGACAGGGGAGCTTGGGACATTTGTCTAAGGACACGGGATTCTGGGACATTGCCAAGTCCCTATGAACAGTGTTTAATCGTTTTTTCACTGCCGTCCTTCGAGGCAACCGCTGTTGTGATTTCAGGCATTACAAAGATATATTTAATTGAATTGAAGGACTAAACATGGACCTCAGGGGCCAGCCCCCTGCTGGTGCTAGAGTCAGGACTAAACCTGGGGAATCTGCATTTCAGTTTTATGCTGCTTGTTGTTCATGTTCAAATCTAAGCTAATAAGACTTTTGTTTAGCTGTGCATATGACTGAAATGATTGTATTTGCACTCTTCTCTTTTATGTCTTCAACTGTTTTGGGATTTCTTTCATGTCTTTGTGAGTTTAATGCATGTTTTCCCTGTTGTGTGAAGCACTTTGAATTGCCTTGTGCACCGATTGTGCTCTACAAATAAACTTGCCTTGTCTGTGCTACATAATTTTAATAATCCATAATCCTTGAGAACAGATGCAAATGGTTTTACATAAGCTACACATGTACTTCCCTAAAAGTGAGAGCAATACATTGGTGCAACAATGAATTTAGGCCACATGTCCCTGCAGTAAGCTGTCACTGCTACATTTTTGTTTTATTTATGAGGCAGTTTAATCAAGAAAAGTATCTTAAAAGATGCAGGCCATCATGTGAAATCCTGGTGCACCTTGAGATTCGGTCCTTTGTGCCAAAATCACTGGAGTACAGCTGCGACCCTGGGGGTGTGCTGCTCTGGAACTGTGTGCCGTTTGACAAATGTGATTATCGCACTGCCAGGACAACTCTGTCTGGTTAGTGTTTGCATAACTACACTGTATGTAGCACCAGCCGACTTGTGCATGCTAATGAAGCAGAGGGAGACTTAATAATGGCTTGTTAACATTATGTTCATAAACTCGACAGCTGTTTAAATAAAGGTCCTATCATGCATTTTAACCAGCCGTGATCTTTTTCTTTGTGTAAATGTAAATGCATGGAAAACAAGGGCAAGAGGCATTTTCTTTGTAACCATAATTCAAGAATAGGTCCAGTGACCGCTTTTTGCACACTCTAGTCAAGAGTTTAATCATGCTAAAAACAATAGCTGCTATCGTAGACGTTTGAGCACTGAAAATATCTGAATGAATCTGGTGGAAGTTAATGGATAGGATACAAATAATGCCAAATTGACTCTTCCTGCGTCACAAACATGCCTGGAGTTGCATTATGCTTCCTTTTTACTCCTTTTCCAGATTTGTGACATCAAAGGTGCAGAAGTTCCTGTTTTTAAGTCTATCAATCATCACCAGACTTGATCTGAGTATTTCTGCCATCAAATCATGTTTGTTAGCATGTTGGGGGGAAGCTAGTTTGGTTTATCTCCCCTTTGTAATTCCCTCTGCTGCCACTAGATGAAGCTATAACTCAATTCCTAACATGGGAAATACCTGACTGATATGAAGTAATGTGTGCTTTTTGTAGACCGTTTTCTTTAAGTTCTATAACATGGTGAGATGCCAAAGCAAAGCTACTCAAGTAAAGTAAAGTAATGTTTAAATGACACAAATAATTGAGAATATGTGGCATTTAAAAAAGAGATATAGGGGTAAGTTTTAAAGATTAAACTGTATAATTTCACATCTAATTTTTGAAGTTCCCGAGTAGTAAGAGACCTTAAAATGGGACATATTGTTTAAAACTGAATTTGATGAGCTTTTAACAGTTATAATGATGTTTATCACAAGCATGTTTGAGTAATTCTGTTTTGTCCAGCTTGAGCTTCAATGCTCAAAAAATGTTTTCAGACTCCTTGTCTCACGAAGGATTCAAAACTGTCACATGGCCATTTCTCAAAAGTAAAAAAAACATAAACAAGAAACAGGGGCATGTCACCGTTTCTATTATCAAGCCAATTTGGATCTACACATTTTACCTATGGCAGTTTGTGAGACAAAACAATGAAATAATAAAATAAATGAAAATGAACATCTAACCTACTAACCATTGATCAGGAATGAGTATAACGTGGTAACAATAAAAATACTACTGCAGTATTACTATTATTAGTGGTAGTAGTAGCTCCTCACACCTGGAGTGATACATGAGGCACAGCTTTTTTCACTCCTGGGTTAGGAACTAAAAAAAAAAAGTAGCAGTTTCCTGATAAAGCTACACGTAAAAATGTTATAAACGGTTTGAACTTTTGAGTCATGCAACCAGCGCCCATCTGTCACACTTTGCAACAATACGTGAATAAGGTTGAGGTTATAGGAACACTTTGCATTTGACCCTTGCCACTGCCACAAGCTCCGACAGTACAGCGCTCAGGGACCCATCTCCAGATCTTATGCTTAGCTTAGTCAGGACCTTGGCTGGAGTATTCCCTATTGTGCACGCAAACTCCACACAGAAAGGTCTGGGCGGCTCAGGGGTCAAACCCGCGACCTTCTTGCTGCGTGAGCTTCACACTCCGCCACCGTACAGATAGTATACCAACGTGAAAGTATGAAGCCTATAGGCAAACCGTACAACACAATTACCTGACCAAATCATGCCTCTTTAGAACAGGTATTGTAAATCCTCTGATAAACCGAGATGTATTTAATGAGTACATCTCGAGGAATGCGTAAGTGATGTATCTTCCCTGTCAGCTCCGCTCTAAACACACTGCTCGCCGAAGTGACACCTCATTCACAGTGCCAATTCTGCAGAACCACGTGCTTAGTAATGCCAGCCACTTCCAATAAAGACATTGTTCCACCACCACCACTCGGGAGGATAACAAGTAGGAAAACACAGGATAGCAGGACAGATGGAGAGTGAGATGAAGAAATGAGCAGCCGAGCGGTTAAGGAATGGAGGAGGAGAAGGGAGAGTTTGACAACAGGAAAAACACATGAATCAATTATACACATTATTGATTTAAGAGAATGAAAATGCCTCCTTTATGTTCCTTTATTAGTAACACCAAAAAAAATGTGCAGGATTAAATGCAAAATACATGACAGAATTTGCATTTATTTTCTTTAAAAACATTTCCTTTTTGCAACAGTGTTTGGAATCCATATTTTTAGTCTGTATTTTTTATCTCCCTATTCCAAGCCTGGTAGTTAGTTTGACCTTTCCACATGTAACTAACGATCACAACAGGGACCTGTAAGTCCTGAACATCCACACAGGTAACACATGTGACCTACAATACATAACTAAAATAAAAATGCAAATTAGTATCTAGTCTATTTTAATATGACTATTAGTCCTTGACCCAATTTATTGAATGACAATGTTATAAAATATAAGATAAGTGACTCTAAACATTGGCAACACCCTGAACACAATTTGTACCAGAGGTCAAATTGTGTTATATAATTGTAATAATGATAATAATAATGAAGGCTTTATTAGACAGGAAAGGTAGGTGTGGCATGGGGATGAGAGAAAAGGGAGGACATGCAGCAAACCATCAGAGTCGGGATTCGAACTGACAACCCGCACCTGCAGCACTTGGAGCCTGGCTTAACCACCCGACCACCGGGCAGCGCGCCAATGTGCATTTTTGAAAGCTATGCATATCGGCGCAGATCGTGGCAGCACTTAAAGCATGCCTGCCATGTGGGGCTCTCGACAATCTGCTGCATGTCATTCCTCAGTCTCATTCCCATTTCACGCTTCACTGTCCTGTCAAACAAAGTGTACGGGCCAAAGAAACCAAAAATAAAAACTAAACAAATCCGCAGTAATGCATGATATGTCCACTGTAATTGCGCGAGGGGACACGTTTATAGGTTCATTTCATAACTTTCTCATACTTCGCTATCAGCATGTACTTTATACTTTTTTTTTGACTGATACAAATGTGTAAGAATTAGATGCAGACTGTTCATAGCGATCAGAGTGTGACCTGAATACTGTGCTGGAGTATAACCAATTTTACCCCTGCCTCCGCAAAATTATTCCTATTATTATTCCTATAATTCCTATTTCCTTGTATTAAATATCACAAGTTCTGAAGTCGTCTGAGCACAGCCACCGGGGGAAGTAACGAGCTGGATTGTACAAACTGGATTGAACTATTTGGTCCCAAAGCTCCAGAAAGCTGCAGCTTGTTTCCACGGATACCTGTAAAATTCATGTTCCAGGTAGAGTTCTGTTTGCACATTTTTAGCACACAGCATCCAGCGCATAATGAAGCTGTGATGAGGCGCTGGACACATTATTGAACAGGAAATAATAATAAGATCGATGAAGAAGTGGGCCGTTTCTGCATCTCAATAAAATACTGACCACAATATGATTCACTCTGGTTGAGCAGGGAAGCAAAAAAGATAAATTGTGTTGACTATCATGACATAATAAATTCAATCAAATTAAAAGAAATCTTAAAACATAAAATACTGTCCACATTATATGTACCTGTTACATTGCCACTGACAAATCTCTCTTAGGGGTCAATGTCATAGTTAACATTATAGTTTGTCATTTTGGGATTGTACTTTTCTGGAAAACAAGAATTTTGCAATTAATTATACAACCCTGTTTCAACCCTATTTAAAAACATTAATTTATTTATTTTTATAAAAAGCCATTTGAGTTTTTTTTTTCTTTCTTTAGTCTAGTAAATTTTGTCTAATTGTCTGGTTCTTATCTGACCTGTGGATTGTGCTACATTTTCACTGAGCACAGCCTCTGAGAGCTGCACTGGACCCTGGACTGTGTGGATAGAAAAAATAAAGCCTGAAACTTTTGTCAGGACAACTGGCCTCATGTTTTATGTTGCTTCGTAAAGAATTCAACAGAAATGTGAAGAGAAATACTTAAATATTAACTCAGCTGTTTGTGCCCCGTAACTCTGTGAATAAGAGCCAGATTGGGATGTAGAACTTCTCTCCAAACTGTTTCCAGAGTTGTTGACTTCGTGCCATTTGCTGTTAGTGGTCTCTTTATTCTTGCTGCAGCGATCAGACTCTGCAGTTTTTGATTCAAGTGCAGAGCCTGTTGTAATTTAACATTATTTATTTAGTGCAGATGAACATATTTTTCTCTATTTGTTTTATTTTTTTTACAGCTGTAATCCAAATGGCACTGTGCACACACACAGGAACAGAGACAAACAAACAACCGCACGGGGGAGGCGGGGCATGTGTTGGATAAACCAATTAGAGCTGAGCTGTGGCGAATCACAGCGCTTCAGCCTGTGAGGTAGAGAAAACAGTGTATTATGCATGAATTAAGTTTTTGACCTTTGAACATGCCCTTGGAACTGAGCTAAGGGGCCATCTACTGGCAGCAGAGGGAATGGAATATTTGAAAGTTAAATTATGAATGTAGTTGAGCAGGTGTGATGATCATGCCGATGATTTATGGACTTAAAAACGGCAGAGAAGATTTCCAGAAATTCACAATGAGGTGCTTTTGACGCTCGGCCGGAAAAGACTTTAGAACCAGGATTCATCAAACTAGCATGCACAAAGCTAAATTAAAAAACAAACAAAAACCGCCAGGTATGTTTTTAATAAGGGAACAATGTTAAAAGCTCAAATATTTTGCACAATATGTGTCCTTTAAGTTCTTGATTCCCAAAGACAGCAATTTATGTCTTCGAAAAGCTTTGTGGATGATTTATCATTTAATAGTGATGATAAAACAACATCACAGACGTTTAAATGGGGTATTTCAGTGTAACACAGGCCTTTTAAGAGTAATTTTGCGTAATATTAAAATGTGATCACTTACCATCTCACCCATCAACTGTAATAATTTGTGTGTCTCAAGGGCTCGTAAATCTCCTCTGTAAAACGGCTGCATGTTTTTAACTCCCTGTGTCCTTGCTGGATTCTTTAATTTCCTTAACAGAACCTTGTCAAGTCAAAATTAATGAAATCATTGCCATATCGTGCACGCTTGAATAGATCCTCATGAGGAAATTATGAATGAATCAATTAACTAGACATAATGATAAGTTTAAGGCCATGTCGGCACACATATGAATGATTTTGTGAATTAAGATTTTGTCTAGATATATGGAATCCTTGTACAGCATCGCAGGGACAATGCCAAGAAAAAAGACAAGGCCAGAGGAAGGGCATCATGCATAAATCAAAAGAAGTTTAATATAGGAAAGCTAAAGTATGAGACAAACTATGACAAGAAGCTGATCATTTTCTGTGCCAATCCCAGGATGTTTGCTTTACTTTATGAATTTATGACATTCTGTAGCTTGAATCGCATTGAAGTATAGAAAAGCATCAATTCACATTCAGAGAGAGAAAAAAAATATACTTTTTTTTAAATATTATTTTGAAATACATTGTTTAATCATTTGATATTTGGATTGAGTCAAATACTTTACTATGGAAGAGCTTCAATTAATTGTATTACAAATGTTATTGGTATTGTTATCAGTCTCAATATCACAATACTTGTCATGTCATTCATCACTAGTTAAAGAAAATTTATATTTCATAGACATGACTTTTACCAGATATGAGGTAAACATGTTCACATCAAATATAGATTTTACTTATTGACAATTGTAATGCTTGTTTATTCTTAATCATAAAAGCATTGGACATGATTGACAAGTTTTTGATGTTATAATTTCATGTTTTGTGACTCATGATGATTCTCCAAATTCCGTAGGCTGCGTATGGTTCCTTTAACAGTCAAAATTATAACCAGATCTCAAAATCTTTCAAAGTCAGTCGGCGCTCAGTAAATTGTTTTCACTTTAGTTGTTTATGTGGCTAGACTGTCAAAAGTGTTCAAATGGAAGACAATTCAGAAAAGGGAATGGTTTAATTATTTATTTTACCTTTGGCTATTATTGAAGATATAAAAACGTCTATTTATTGATATACTTCATATTCATTTTTATGCATATGTATATTGTGAGGCTGGGCAGTGGCACAGAGGATAAAGCGCTCACCCACATCAGTTGAAACCCTCTAATTAAAAGCATAAAAACATCAACAGGAATACAAATCAACTCCATTGTCTTAAACAGCCACAATGCTTTCACTTTTCATTTAGAGAATCAGTATTTTTGAAATATAAAAACACCTTTACCGTATTTTCCGGACTATAAGTCATAGTTTGGGGAGTTTTGGCTAGTTTTATTTTCACACTGACAACTACAAGATGGCGCAGAAGAAGAATCTGCACTTCCTCTACCTCCGGAGATTCTGGAGTTGTTTAGAAGTGACAAGAAGAATTGAATGGATTTAATGATTTGGGGTAAAACTGATGCTTTGGTAAACTTGTTAGCATGTTCTTTATGCTATAGTTATCTGAATAACTGTTCATATGTTACGTTAACATACCAGACACTTACCACAGTTCTGTCTGTGCCTCATGTAGCTGAAGGTGTTAGCGTTAGCATACGTCATGTAGCTGAAGGTGTTAGCGTTAGCATACGTACACCTATTCACCATGTTCTCTAATCTGTTATTATTTTAAACTGCATTTCAAGATGAAACGCCTTTTCTTGGTCTTGGATTTTATCTAATAAATTAACACAGCGACTTATACTCCAGTGCGACTTATATATGTTATTTTCTTCTCTATTATGCATTTTTTGGCTGGTGCAATTTATACTTGAAAATGTATTTGATATCTGAACATGATAGTGTGAAACATTCGATGAAGAGCAGGACAGTTACACATGAACCTCCGCTTGTCGACTTGCTCTCTTTCTCAGCCCTTCCTCCTCGTCTATTGACTCTGTTCCGGGCACACCTCGGGCCAAACGCCAGGCTGCTCCCTCATTAACCTGCCCGGCTCACTTCAGGACAGCACGCTACTTTAAGCCACTCTCATTATGGGCCAAATCAAGAAGGAGCACTCAAAGTTAAGGCAAAACGAACTGAGGAAGGAGGAAGATGAAGTTCAGCTGAAGTGGTGAAGTGTGTCCCTGGAAAGAATGACGAGGACGGGCCAATTTGAGAACAAAAGTATACCTTTAACACAAAACAAATCAAATGAATTGCTCCAAAATCTCCAAAATTGTATTCGTCTTATATATGCACACAATGCAATAAAGGAATGCGTGTACCTTCTAGTAAACATAAGAACATACACTTATATCTGAGTGCCACTCCAAACCTCATGCTTTTACCGCCACAGGATTGGCCAGTGAATCATGTCATTGAAAAACAACGTTAAAACAAGCTAATCCGCAAAAAAACATGTTCATGATTCAATTACAACATTATTAATTGTTCAGGCTTACATAAAAGTTCCTCAAAAAAAAAGAAAAAGGGTCAATGAAACAGTATTGTAACACTATGGATACCAACCGCCACAAAACACCGAAGAAGAAGAAGTAGGAGAAGAAAATGTGTTGAAACCTTGACCATTGATTGGGAGTTCTCTTGATAGCAAATTAAACATTTCGTCCACGGATCGTTCAACACTTTATGCATGTTTCCATCTTGGCAAATGAACAGAAACATTAACACTTCTGATATTTAAATAGTACATATTGAGATCTAAATGTCACATTATGTGGTGTTGCTTTAAGTGCAATGTTGACAGCCGATGCTTTTCTGATGGACAGCATCTATAATGAGGTTAGTCAAATGGATGATTACATAACGCTATGACACAGTGAGGTCTGAATGGATGGACTTTGGCAGGTGAACATCTTTACCATGCGATTAAAGGAGATGATGAAAATAACAGTTAAGTTGCAAAAAAAAAAAAATCAATTAGTCAATAGCTCATTTAAATGGAGAATTGTACTTAAGCTACTGTATCTTAATTCACGTTTTTGGCTGGGACCCCCTAAATAACCGAGCCACCAACCTGGGACTCCCACAGCAAACTGAAAAGGACCGGTGTGAGATAACGATAATGAATGGCAACGAGCTAGACGTTCATTTTTGTCATTAAATAAAGCCATGAATAACAATAAAACTAACTCGATAAAACATAGGCAACCCTTATCTAACCCAAGTGTGCTTTCACAGAGTAAATTGTACCCTAAATCGATAATATTACCGATTTAGGGTACAATTTACTCTGAATATTATTCAGATTATCTTATTCATGTTCCACCTTCTTATATAGTACAAATGAAATGCTGTATTGTTGTTATTTCAGCTCTCAGTATGGAGTTCGGTGTTGTATGCCGGTATTGCGTAACTTCATTTGCAGGAAGTGAATGCTAGTCATTTGATTCATTTACAGTGCTATTTGACCCAATTTCATCAGAGGCCTGGGAGCTTGAGGGTTCTGCGCTGTATCTTTGCTGTTCCTCGCACTGCACTTTTCTGGACCGAGATGTCTGATGTTTTTCCTGGGATCTGTTCAAGCCATTCCTCCAGTTTGGGGGTCACTGCCCCAAGTGTTCCGATCACTACGGGCACCACCGATACCTTCACGCTCCAGGCCTTCTCCAGCTCCTCTCTGAGGCCTCGGTATTTCTCTACATTCTCATGTTCCTTGTTTCCGGCAAATAGAAATAAAATGGCAAGTAGAAAGGAGAGATGTATACATCATCCAAACAAAAAAAGCTTGAGGTGTTTAGTTGAAATGTCAAAGACCGTAATTAGCGACAGACAGGTGACAAAAGGGTAATATAATTAAATAACACAGTCTTTGTAGAAATATCCACATTAGCCAAGGGGAAATAACGCTGATTGGAGCGGACAGTATGGGCCGTTGATTCCGGTTAGAGAATCAGGGGAAACTGGATTGATTGAGAATGTCCTTTAATTTGTACATATTACAAATTGGTGGTGTGTGTGGTCTGGGAACAGAAAGACAGTAAACATGAATTAAGTCACATTACTAAACTTCTACATTGCACAGTATATGCGGTATAGAACTCGGGTTACATTAGTAACCTACATATGCGCCGATGACAGAGCTATTTTTAGAACAAGCTAGTTGACGGCGAAAACAGCGATAAGTAATGGATCGCGGCAGTTTAGCTGAATACAGTGCATTAACTGTCAAAGATAAGGATAAACATCAACAATATACAATTGATAAACATTAACACGACCAAATACTCACTTTTATAGTAATTACGCACACAATATGTGGTGCTGCTGAATAGTTAGCTTGAATAGTAACAGTAAAAGAGGGCCGTCCAGAAACACGGAACTAAACTTTGGTTCCCCCCTTAGTCTTTCTGACACAGCCGCCCCCAATTGTCAGTCAGGATAATTGTCCATCACCAGAAAGACTATCAGGAGCGCTGTCGTCTTCTTCCACCAGCGGAGGAAGAGGAATCAGCCTGACGACCGGACGGGTGTAGGTCTTCTCTCTCACCTTCACGGCCGCTGTACGTACCCGACCATCTGGTGCAGGGAATGTCTCTGTCACTGTGCCCACGGGCCAGGATGCTCTCGGGAAGCGAGGATCTACGATGAGGACCACCTGTCCAACGCGGAGCTCCTTCACGTCAGTCTTCCACTTTCGTCGATCTTGTAGACCAGGTAGGTACTGGCGGATGAAGGATGACCAGAAGTTGTCGGCGAGCACCTGACTGTGTCTCCATCGGCGTCTTCCCAGCAGGTCTTCACTGTCGTAGAGAGCTTGTGGAAGTGACGAATCTTTGCGTCCCATAAGCAGCATGTTGGGTGTTACCGGGTCAGGATCTGCGACATCGGCTGAGACATATCCAAGTGGCTTGGAGTTCAGGATGCCTTCCACCTCGATGAGTAGGGTGCGCAGGACCGGCTCAGGAACAACTTGCTCCTTTAGAATGACTCTAAGGGAAGCCTTTATCGACTTGACCTCCCTCTCCCACGTCCCTCCAAAGTGGGGAGCAGCTGGGGGATTGAACCGGAACTTGATTCTATGTTCTGCAAGATGTTTTTGGAGTTGAGGGTTCATGGCTTGAAAGGCCTCTTGAAGTTCCCGACAGCCACCAGTGAAGTTTGTGCCATTGTCACAGAGTATCTCAAATGGCTTCCCACGACGGGCAACAAAGCGGCGGAGGCAAAGCAGGAAAGTGTCAGAGTCCAAGCCTTCAAGTAGATCTAAGTGAAGGCACTTGAATAGAATGCCCCATCTTTTTTCTTGGCGGCGACCAGTCTTCACAAGGAATGGACCGAAGCAGTCAACTCCCACAGAGTAGAATGGTGGTTTGTAGAGCCGCAGTCTTGCCGGTGGGAGATCTGCCATTCTTGGAGTTTGGGGTTTGGCACGCCAAAATTGGCATTCACGGCAGCCGTACTGGTGTTTGCGGATAGCCTCACGTCCTCTTAGGATCCAGTACTGGCGTCGCAACTCCGCAAGGACACGTTCAGCACCCGGGTGGTGGAGCCGTTCGTCGCCGTCTTTGATAAGCAACTTGGTGATAGGGTGTCTTGAGTCTAAAACAATTGGATGGATGGTTTCAGTTTCGAGGTCAGCCGCCCGTCGAAGCCTGCCACCAACTCGGATTAGACCAGTTGCTTGCTCGTACTCTGGAGCGAGGGAACTGAGCCTGCTATCTGTAGGAATTGGACGAAGGGTCTTGAGTGCTTTAACTTCTGCCGGGAAGGACTCAACTTGGGCTTGAACTAGCAGGGCTCTTTCAGCTGCAATGAAGTCTGAAGCTTCGATATTGACTTCAGGCATAGCCGCCCCGTGACGGGACTGCTGAGTGGCTCGAACTAATTCTGTCCAGGTGTGGAACTTACTGGAGTCAGGAAGCTGGGGGCTAGGTGGCACTGTAACAACTCCGTTGAAGGCACTTTTCTTTAGCTCGCGTTGATCAGGTTCAGCAGCAGCGGTAGGCATAGTTGGCCACCGGTCTTGAGTTTCAGTGAGGAATGTAGGACCAAATCTCCACTGGCGATGGCACAGCAGCTCTTTCAAGGTGAGGCCCCTGGTTATGTGATCTGCAGGGTTACGAGGCGAATCAACATACCTCCAGCTTGTAAGGTCGGTCAACGTCTGGATTTCCGCTACCCGCGTTCCAACAAACACCTTGTAGCGGCAGGACTCTGATTGTAGCCAGTGGAGTACAGTGGTGGAATCTGACCAGCAGATGACTTGGTGGATTGGAATGGTGAGCTCGGTCTCAATAAGCTTGACAAGTTGTGCACCAGTTAGTGCTGCGCAGAGTTCAAGGCGAGGAATGGAGAGGCACTTCTTCGGGGCTACTCTGGAACGGGCTAGGATAAAGGCAATATGGACATTACCTTGGTCATCAGTGGTTCGCAGGTAAGCGACTGAACCGTATGCCCTCTCCGAAGCATCACAGAACACATGGAGCTCCCTGGTCACTGTGGAAGTATCAGCATTTGGAGGCATGTAGGCTCTGGGGAACTGCACTTGAGGGAGATTGGGCAGCTCTTTGACCCAGGCAAGCCACTGCTCTTTAAGCTGTTGGTGTTCGATTGGGTCATCCCAGCTGAGGTCTTGCTTCCAAAGGTCCTGGATTAGAACCTTTGCTCTAGTTGTGAATGGTATTATGAACCCCAATGGATCATATTGGCTTGCAAGAGTCTTGTACAGGTTTCTGAGCGTGAGTTGAAGAGGCTCTTGTAGGCGGTGTCGATAACCCATGGTGTCATCAAGGCAGTTCCACTGCAGTCCAAGTGTGGACTCGTTCAGATCAGCGCTATCGCGGGACAGCCACAGTTCACTGCTGACAGATCTAGCTTCGGTGGGCAAGTGCTCAATGACTGAAGGCAGGTTGCTTGCCCACTGCCTGATCTCAAAACCACCTTCTGCGAGAAGTTGGCACAGTCCATCCACAACAGCCTTGGCATGAGCAGGGTCTGGTGTACTGTAGAGACAGTTGTCAACATAGAATGCCTGGGTCACTACTTCGGCAAGACCTGATGGGTTGGCTTGAGAGTCTTGGACATGGCGCTGCAGAGCATAGGTTGCGCAGCATGGACTGCAGGTGGTCCCAAAAGGCAGGACCTGCCACTCATAGATGTCGGGCTCCTCCTCTCGCTGCATATTTCTCCACAAGAAGCGCATGATGGGTTTGTCAGCAGCAAGCAGGAGTACCTGGTGAAACATACTTCGAATGTCACCGCTGATTGCCACACTGTGCTGGCGAAATCTGAGAAGCACGCCAAGCAAGGTTGGTCCTAGGGTTGGCCCTGGAAGCAGTTGCTCATTCAAAGTTTGGCCTTTGTATTGAAATGAGCAGTTGAAGACTATACGGTCCTTGCCGTTAGGGTGCACAATGTGGTGCGGGATGTACCAGGACTCTGTGGACTTGCATGCTTCTTCAGGTGAGATCCTTGCTACATAGCCTGCTGCCTTGAGCTTCTGGATTTCTGAGCAATAGGTGGCGGCCTTTACTGGGTCTTTGGCAAGTCTACGTTCGGTGCTGCGGAGACTTGGCAGTGCTGCGTCTTTGGGCGCTTGAAGAGGGATCGGTGGAAAGCGGCGGAGGAGCGGTGTGGCATAGCGCAGGGTACCCTCATTGTCTATTCTAACTGTAGATGTTTGGAGAAGGTCGAGGGCTTGCTGGTCAAGCTTAGACCTGGTTACCGCTTTCTCACAGTAAGGCAGGGTGTCAAGTTGCCAGAGGCGCTGCACGTGCTGGAGTAACTCCATGTTGGCTGCAGCTGTAGCAATATGCAGGCATTGGGTCGGATTATGAGCTGTTTGGATTGGAGTCATGGGACCTTGAAGGCACCAGCCGAGACGAGTGCAGACAGCAACAGGGCCATCTGGAGAGCCTTGTATAATTGGCATGACGGGACTGATGAGGTGGCACATATCCGAACCAATGAGGATGAGTGGATGCACACGGTCGACAGCTTGAAGTGGGATGCCTTGTAAGTGTCTGTGAGCCCGCTGGAGAGCAGCGATAGGGTAGTTGTGCTCCGCAAAGCATAGTCCATCAGCTGAAAATGCATTGGAGATGAGATACTTCTCATTGGGCTTGGAAAGAGGAGAGACTTGAAAGGAAACTGTCAGGCCTTCTAACTGTTTGACATTCTGGTGTATTGTCTGGATGGGAAGAGTCTCTGGAACTCCAGAAAGATTGAGGGACTGGAGGACTGGTGATAAGACGATTGTCCTCTCAGAGCCGTCGTCTAGAATTGCAGGTGCTTCCACTGACCGCTTGCCATTGTGAATGAGGATCTTTACCACCTTTAGCATCACTCGCTGCGTACGGTTGGGTTGGTCAAGGTAGACCTTTGTTGATCCTGGGCTCATTGTCAGGACAGCATTGGAGGTGTCACGGATGGAGTCATGAAGTATTGTGAGATGTTGCTCTTTACACACTTTGCAGGGCCGTTTGAGGTTGCAGCTATCTACCGCATGACTGCGCCCACATTTCCAGCAGCGGTTTCCATCTTTGATCCAACTGACTATCTGGTTGGGTGTGAGCTTCTTAAAGTTATCACAGGAGTTCAGGTAGTGATCTTTGTTGTCGCAATGCGGACAGTAGGGCTGTGACTTTGAGGCCGGCTTGAACTGGGCAGGTTTAGAATAAGTTGACTCTTCCTTCACTGTGAGAAGCACAGGTGTGGACCGCTCTCTGTAGGTTGTAGAGGGGAAGCTCTTTGTAGATTTAGCTGGTTTACTTGACTCAGTCTGGTAGAGGGCTGCGGCACGACTTGAAATGCGTTTGGCTTGAGACTTGACTTGGAGCCAGTCAGCTAGGTCAGGAAGCGTGTAGGTGCGGTCTGAACCTGATTGCAGAATCCCTCGGTTAAGACAATACTCCACAAAGCCGTCACGGTAAGAAGGGGGCAGCTTACTTAGCAGCCGGTCAACGTGCGACCCGCACATGAGCTCCACGCCGTTTTGTCCTTCAAGAGTTTTCAGCATACCCACTAGGGCTTGGATGGACAGAGCAAAGAGGTCAAAACTGTTGGCATCACTTGTCTTAAGTGCAGGAGAGTTTAGGATGGCGCCGAGCTCGGACTGGATTAGCTGCCTTGGTTGACCATACTTATCTTGTAGTGCGTTGAGTGCAGCGGTATACGGGCTTGAGTGATGCATGTATGCCTTTGCGAGTTGAAGAGCGCTCGGCAGCTTCAGATGGCTTAGCAACACTTGGTATTTGTATTGCTCACTGAGATGGCTGTGGTTACTGAGCAGACTATCCAGTGCCATCTTCAGGAGGGCAAAGTCACTCTCACGACCGCTCTCAAACACAGGCAGCATGGGCTTGGGGATGCCAAAGGCAGAGGCAATTAGCATTTCTGCTCCGAGTTGTGGTTGTAGACCAGGATAGGGCGCAGGTGCTGGTAAGGGAGCCTGGATGGGATAAGATGTGGCCGGAGGCTGCTCCCACTTGCAATATGCTATTGGCGGTGTTGGCTGCACTGCGTTGGTGTTGACGAGAGTGGGGTGCGATGCAGGGTTTAACTCTGTTGCTTGACTTAGAGTACTTTGCTGCTGCGCAGGTGAAGCTGCAGCTGCTGGTTGAGGCTGATAGGGGCTCGAGGAGTTGCTGTTAGTACTGAGCATTGACGTGACCAGTTTGGCTAGTTCAACATCAGTCTGTAGCTGCTGGAGTCTGCGGCTTTGGTCGAGGCGTTTGCTCAGGGCCTCTTTAGCTTGAAGGGCTTCCTCTTGTGCTCGTTGAGCAGCTTTAGCTTGGGTCTGTAGTTGATGAAGTTCCCGCTCTGCCTGTACATCCTCTTCCATCTGTCTCCGGAGGTTAACAAGTTCAAGTTGTTTAGCATTCTCTTCCAGTATTGCAGCTTGTATGGGAGAGAGACCATCTTGTGGGTAATGACCAATAGAGTAAGCCGTGTGTCTCCCTGAGCGTGAGCTGAAGCCAGATACAGAGCTGTGGGCTCTCCTCGAGGTGCTTCTGTGTTTGCTGCTGTAGCTGGATGAAGCGTTTGGAGGATGTGAGCTGTGTACGCCATAGTTGACTTCATAGTCCATCAGATGTGAGGGTAGACGGGCTTCTCTCTGGGGCCTGGTAAGTTCCTCTTCCATGGGTGCTGCGTGGTCCATACTGCTAAAGCGTAGCTCCAATCCGGCTCGAAGGACCAGAATTTAATGTAGAAATATCCACATTAGCCAAGGGGAAATAACGCTGATTGGAGCGGACAGTATGGGCCGTTGATTCCGGTTAGAGAATCAGGGGAAACTGGATTGATTGAGAATGTCCTTTAATTTGTACATATTACAAATTGGTGGTGTGTGTGGTCTGGGAACAGAAAGACAGTAAACATGAATTAAGTCACATTACTAAACTTCTACATTGCACAGTATATGCGGTATAGAACTCGGGTTACATTAGTAACCTACATATGCGCCGATGACAGAGCTATTTTTAGAACAAGCTAGTTGACGGCGAAAACAGCGATAAGTAATGGATCGCGGCAGTTTAGCTGAATACAGTGCATTAACTGTCAAAGATAAGGATAAACATCAACAATATACAATTGATAAACATTAACACGACCAAATACTCACTTTTATAGTAATTACGCACACAATATGTGGTGCTGCTGAATAGTTAGCTTGAATAGTAACAGTAAAAGAGGGCCGTCCAGAAACACGGAACTAAACTTTGGTTCCCCCCTTAGTCTTTCTGACAGTCTTCATGCTGAAATGTAGGCTTTTTCTTCAATAACATTTTGCGAGGTAGTCATGGGAAGACACTTGTTGTTGTCCATGATAGATATCCACCTTCACAACACTGCCATTCATCACTGTCACGTTTCCTGTGCTGGCTCCAAGAAAAGGTTTCACAGCTTTCTCCAAAAGATCAGCCTAATCCAACCAAACTGCTGCTGTAGAGCCCCGCGCTTCCTTTTGGGGTTCAATAATGTATGCTTGATTAATGAGTTGCTGCATTAAGTGCAACAGTTATGGATACAAATGGATGCAAAACTGCTCTTGATGATAATGAACCTTGCATTTTTTTTAATGTTAGCTGCTGAAAGTTGTTTTCTCTGCCCACTCGTTTGTTCCAAGATCTATTAGAAATTGGCATGATTAATGACATCAGGAATGCAATTGGGGCACTAGCATTAAGATTTTTGTAATTAGTCTGGGATGGCCTGCAGAGTGAAACGGGGCTCTGGCCGGACTGTATGAAAGATGTGGCCTGCGCTTGTGAGTGACCATAACTACTTTACACCAGTAAACTTCAAGTACACAGACTATTTCATATGCATGCTTGTTAGGTTTGTTAATGTATAAAGGTTGTTTGTGGTTAAATTGAGCTCCTTGCTGATTTTCTGTGGGCCCAAATCAAAATTCATACATTTCCTTTCAAAGTCCTTAACCCGATTTCAGCTTTTTGCATGTTATAAAGTAAAATCTGTACATGTGATTTTTTTTATTCAGGTAAAAAATGTGACCACAGCACGTTCTCTGCATCTTATCAGACAAGATTTTATTGTGAAAAGCGCTTTTAAACAAATCGCGGGGAATATTTAGGATGTTAAGAAACATCAGGTAAGTGGGCAAATTTAAAATGGTTGTCAGACTGCATAAATCAGGTACAACACCTTTAACACCAGGAGTACTCATAATAAGATGCCTGCGTGGATCCAGAACTGCAACGTGATTAAAAGCAGTGCACCCTGTTACACTGACCTCGGAGCTCTGCGGGCGCGGGGCTGGAGGAAGTCGGCAAGAACAATCCACAAGACGTCCACTTTTCCCGAACTCCAGTGTTCACACGAGAATCTGTGCTGCGTTCATCAAAGACACACTGCAGTATTCAGGGTAACACAAAATACTCACACAAGACTGATCATTTAACTCTACCTGACAATCAGAGAATGGCAGAGGCTGACAAATAAGAAAATGCCTCTTGAAAGCTGCATTACTGAGAGGTTTAAGTCGCAATCTCTTGATGTCACCAAAATAGCAGCTCACCACAGGGATCAGATAGATAAATGTTTAGGTCATAGAAATGAGAGATTTTGTGTCTCTAAAGTGAACCCAAACACTGTCTATCTGTAAAAGCAAAAGTGAATTGCTCAGATTTTTTGTATTTGACTTTGGAATCAAACTTTACTGTCGTTTTACTGTTCATAAACATCATCACAACAAAGTACTGCTCTGCTGGAAAAAGATGACCAGTTCACAATAGCGAGCAGTGTTTTTTAGTGTATCTAGAGTCGTAGAAACAGGGATCTTCAGAGCAGTGGCGTTTCGAATGCAGCAGAATAAAGGTTACTCCAACAGGAATCTCTCAAATACAAATCTCTCAAATACAATTTCGAGAGGAAGGACTTTTTTCTCTCGGCTGGCCTGGGAATGCTTCGGGATCCCCCTGAAGGAGTCGAAGGTGTCTGGGAGTCCCTGCTTAGACTGCTAACCCCACGACCCGGCCCCGGATAAGCAGGGTTAGGGTTAGGGTTGGGTGGACAACTTGGAGAGGATAGATGAGAAGGGAAATGATAACATGTTTACAATCTTGAATAATATATGCCCTTTAACTTCTTCTGCAGTAGCGCTAACTACTACTACCGTATTTTCTGTATTTAAGTCGCACCTTTTTTCATAGTTTTGGCCAGGGTGCGACTTATATTTATATTTATATACTTATACGCGACTTATATGTGATATTATTTGTTATTTTCACACTTGCAACCGCATTTCATCCTCCAGTGCAACATATATATGTTTTTTCTTCTTCTATTATGCATTTTTTTGGTGCGACTTATTCTCCGGTGCGACTTTCGGTCCAGAAAATACGGTACTACTACTACTACTACAAATACTGTTTCGCCAATTACTCTATCATGAGTACTGGAAATGTCTATATACACGTCACAAAACCTTGTAGCTAAGCAAATGCTAAATAAGGCACTGATGTGACATGAAACAAAGCTAGAGTATCCAACGAATGACAGCCGCCAGCGCTAATAAAGTAATCATGCTGATGCTTTATGTGTCAGTGTGCTTCCATCCATCCCCCGTGTCGGTGAGTTGCATCAAGAAAGTCTGCTTTGACGGGAAATTCTGACAAAGTGGTGAATTAAAAGTATAGAAGAGGAGGGCGGTGAAATTTGAAAGCTATAGTAGACAGGGACACAAAGAGAGTTCTCCGGCAGGCGGGTGTGATTTAATTCTATCATCTATTACGGCTTTGATCTGGTTTCAAATCCATACACTATAACGCTCTCAGACTCCATGCACTTCTGTAGAGGTGATTCTCCTGCAAGGTTTTACCATTCATGTGTTATCACTCACTCTGCACCTATAGAACTGCTTTGCAACATCTGCATCATTCGAGCAAGTAACCTCGGCCTGGAAGTGTTTTTTTTTTTTTCTTTCTTTCTACCGCACAGTGTTCGTTGGCATCTGCACGTTTTCCCCAACTTTTTGTCAGACGTACACTTTGACTGTTTTCTTTGTGCTTGACGTGTTGTGGCAGAAACAAAATTACTGAATTGAAGTTCGGTGTTTTTGGTAGCAAATGTTGAGTAAATATTCATAACCACCTCGAGTCTTGCTGGCCTATCGCTAAAAGTCACCACACTCGCTGCTTTATTGACAGGACAGCAACTTTTGGAAACCCTTGCATATGCACTGCAGCTTAATGACTGAGCCTCGCAGCAGCTAAAACCATAGCATTAGATCAAGTTAATAGTGGAACTGCCGATGCCACCAAGAAATACATGACAGAGTACTTGTTATATGTGTTTGCCGACTTCCCCTAAGACCTTTTTAAATTTACTGTGAACATTACCTTGCATGCTGTTGAACCTAAATGTCAAACACACCCTTGGCTCATTCTAAATCCTGAAAGTTTAACTGGGATCAGAGCCCAATTACGTTAGTATAGGTGGTTCGCATTTATATCTGTCATGTTTTTATCCGAAGCTGCCTTTTCCCCCTCATCATCTTCTTTGTGCCACTCAAACATGCTAACCTGCAACACCTCTCACCCTTCTGCTGCCCAATACCTCTCTCAATCTCCTTTCTGTAATCCTTTCCATGAAACTGCCATCCAATTCCCCTCTTCTGCCAACTGCACTATTCTGTCAGTCCTGCAGATCATGACGCGATCGCCACCAAACTCCACACTGGCAGGGGTAGTGACGGAGAATTCACATCAAAAAAATAACCGTGTTAGCCGGAATCAAATCAACAAAACTTAATCAGAGACTCAGAGATTGTGGATCATTTTTGCACACCGGGGTGTTCAAATGAACAAGGGCAGAAGAAAGAAAGATTTTTTACCAGATTTACAAAGCTCCAGATTGATAATAGAAGTTGATTTCTGCAACTAAACGGACTACTAGTGAATCAAACTCAAATTACTTCAGTTAGAAATTTAATCCTGCATAGATTTTCTTGTGGGGGAATGATTTACCCATTGCCTCATAATGATTTAATAACCCACATTTTCACAATTTTTTCAAGAGCGCATAATTTTAGATCTCAATATCAGTAAAAGTTATAGGTACAGTGCTTATTTGAATGTGGTATCCTCTTCTCGTTCCAGGTAAGGGATGATAACGTTTTACCTGATACGTTTTTATGATATACTGTTTTTACTGCTTCATTTCATGCCAAAGAAAAACTCCTAAAGCAAAACTTGAGGCTCGTTGCCATTCATTAGCGCTATCTCTCCTCTGCCAATATGGCGCCCTCTGCAAATTTAGTGACATGTGCAGGAGATCTACTGTATGTACCAAGATTCCATCCTTCCTCTACGGTGCTTTCCGGAGGACCGTAGTCTCCCAAACTCTTCTTTTTCTTTGCGTTTGAGGGTTTCTGAGCGGAACAGTGATTGTAACTATGAGTTTTTCCTTGCCAATTAAGTTTATTTGTCCCACAATTAGGTACAGAAACAGATCTGTAAAACCTCTCTTTCACACAGCGAGGGTGGATCAGTCTCTCACTGAAGCTGCTCTCCAGAGCGGACAGAGTGTCCTGCAGGGGGCGACACTCATGGTCCAGCATAGATGTGAGTTTAGCCAGGACCCTTCTGTCCCCCACCTCCTGCACCGAGTCCAGAGCACAGCCCAGGACGGAGCTGGACTTCTTGATGACTCTGTCCAGCTTCCTCCTCTCCCTCTCTGTGATGCTGCTGCTCAAGCAGGCCACATCGTACAGGAGGGCTGATGCCACCACAGAGTCGTAGAAGGTCTTCAGGAGTGGCCCTGTCACTCCAAAAGTCTCCTCAGGAGGTAGAGCCGACTCTGGCTCTTCCTGTACAGTGCGTCTGTGTTATGAGTCCAGTCCGGATTGTGGTTCAGATGAACACCCAGGTACTTGTATGAGTCCACTCTCTCAATGTCCCGTCCCTGGATGTTCACTGGCGAGGGGGCAGTGGGGTGGCGTCTGCGGATGAGGAGGTGGTTCTGTTGACATCAGTCCACAAAGTCCTGCACCAGTCCTCTGTACTCCACATCGCCGTCATCCGTGATGAGTCCGATGATGGCAGAGTCGTCAGAGAACTCCTGCTCAGAGAACACAGCTGGCAAACATTTCAGGGACAGTCTTCGCCAATCACGGCCTAAACATGGTGATGGCACCAGCTAGAATTGAATACATTTGAAAGATGTTTTGGGCTTTTTCTTTATTTCTGAAGGGTTTATTATTCTCTGTATCTCTGGTAATTATAACACCCTGGTAGTGTCCTAACCTGTGTCCAACCTGTGGATATTGGATATTGATGAATGATATTCTCTGTACTTATAATCCTTCTGTGTTTATGCACTCATCAGTCATGTGTGGATTGATTTTACAATGTATCACATATCGAAATGATTCAGATCCTGAATTTTATTTCTATTTCTGATGAGTTATCAGTCAGTCAAATATCTATGTCTATGTGCTATGCAGCAGACATATTGTGGTCCTTGAGATTCCTTTAGTATCCGAGAGTCTCTGCCAAGTTCTGGTATCATGTGAAGACCGAGCAGCAGGGCGATGAGGTGTACCACGTAAGGTAAGCCCCTCTGATAGAGCGTGACACATTGGGAGTTCCTTGTTGCCGGGGAGGTACAGGCCTTTTTAGCGGTAGGGAAGCCGGTACAAGTGAGTGTGGGCCGTGGTGTGTTACTGGTGCGCGCCGCATGACTGAGCTTAGCCACAAGCCCTCATTTTAGTGGAGATGTAACTCCACTCTAGATTGAATTGAAAGTATTTTGTGTATATAAACGTTCACAAGTTTATTGTCAAGTGATTCATGCATGTTTTAAGTAATCTTGTTTAAGGTGTTCTGTTATAATTTTTTTTTTTTTTAAAGAGTCACCTTTTCAACAATAAAATCATATAAATGAAAGTCTGCTTCAGTCTAAAGTGAAATGCCTCTAAAATGATTAGAGGTGGCGTCTCTGCCGTTTTTAACAGCATGTCAATGGTCCTGTTTATTAAGCCTTTGTAGATCATTATTACTGTTTACAAATTAACACCATTTTAAACAATAATCTACATAATGTTAGAGTCTAATCTACCTGATCTCTAATTTTCAACTTTGACTAACCATATAATCTTTGAAAACAATGATTTCTACGGCTCATTCACAATACACAAACGCATTTGCGTTTTATGTCCACACAGTTTACAAATCATTCAGCTTTTATCATTCAGACTCATTCAGACTCATTCAGACTCAGTGCAGGAGCAGCTTCACAAACAGTGAGTGGACATTTTGACTTGAAAAACTATGGTGCTGCCATGTTGGATTGACTACATTGAATCAACTCAGAATTTGGACATGTTGCTTGAGTTTCCAAGAATGAATAAAGAGTTTTGTGAATTTACATGTCTGAAAGTCCAACCTCCATCGACAACTTTAAAATGATTGAATTTACTTTTTAAATGTTTGAAAGGCCTAGCTCCCTTTACCTAGATGAACCGAGAATTTGCACTGTGATTGTTCTTTGTTTATTCTGTCTTTGGTTAGAGTCCTTTGGTTAGCTGTTAAGTGCTTTGTAAAGTTGTTATGGTACTGTAGGTTATTTTGACAGACTTTTCTTGGAGAATAATCCAACTGATTTATAATTGATTTATAATTTATACTTAACCAACAGCACCACTGCCACCACCGTGTAATAAAACGCATAGAAGGCCACAAACATGGTTAAAATACATAGGAAGGCTCATATTATTGATGTGTGCAAAGATAGCAATACTGAAAAAACATTCACACACAAAAGGAAGTGAACGCAGCACATTTCTTCCCACCTTAGATGCTATTCTTTGGTTATTGCATCGTAGCAGTAAAATATGCCGGACATGACAGCAGTGTTCGTCGTGATGCATGATTGGGTTACGCTCCGTCAACCCGCATCACTGACGGCCTCCTGATGAATAATGATCCGTTATGTACGCATCTATCACCTCAGCTGCTCTGTACGTCAACGAACAAGGCCGCATCATTACAATTAACATCCATACACTTTCAAACTTGATCTAAAGGCATTATGACTTTCTAACATGTCTATAAGATGACCAGTATGGAAAAAAAGTCAGTAACATCTGAATTGAGAAGCTGAAGAAGGTGAGAGCTCATAACAAGGTAAGGTATCACTTAAGTTGAAACCACACTTCTTACAGTGAATGTCTCTATTATCAAGCTGCATTTTTACTGCGCACTAAACAAAATATTTCAGAAAATGTATGTGTAAAGTAGACAGAAAGACATAAACAGAGACTAGATGGAATAATGATAGGGTATTGCACCAAAGACCGTGACCAGCGAAGTCATCTTTCATGCCTGGGATGCTGGTCTAGGAAAGACACACGCAGAAATACTATTACCTTAAAGACATCATGCATTGAAGAGATGTTTATAATGAGAAAACCTGTATACTCTTACTTTATCACCTTGATTTTCAACCAGTGTGGCGGGAAAATGGTGTTCCTTTAGGTATTGCCAAGTGTGCCTTGAAAACAACTGTAATTGAACTTTATAAAGTATATAAATGCAGTAATAGCCAAGCTGCAAATTCTATTTAAATTAAATGGAAAAGAGAGGGTTATTTTGTTTGTCGGATGAAGAATGGGAAAAAATATGTACGTCACAAAGGAGGACCATAAAGTCACATATTTGGAAAGAATTCTGTCGGAATACTGTGAGCCATTTTTAACACAATGTTAAAGTGCTCATTATTCAGGGATTACTCATGCCAAATGAAATTGTGGTTGCCAGGAGGCGCACCATTATCGCATGTTCTGAGAGTGTCCAGAAATGAACAAGGCCATGTATTTGTGCCTCAGAAATCCTGCCATGGGTACAATAAATGGATATCTTGGCAATATACTTCTGGCAGCAGGGGAAAAGGCCTTCACAATCACGATTAAGGACTGGACCAATATTAACTTAACTAATCTTTTGGACTTTTGGGTCTTTAATTTCTTTTGCTTGGACGCATCCCCTTTTTGTTCTTGTTTTATGTTTAAATAAATGCATACGAGTTAATGCATTTGTACATACATGGATATAATTCAACAATTTGTCATTTTGAAGCACACCGACCTTAAAGAATACGACATCGTGCCATGGAGGACATTTGTGGTATCATGTCTGGTGTGATTTTTGTAATATTTTGTAGTTTGCCACAAACTATTTTCATGTAGGGGTTGGCGATAGTGACCAAAATATACATCTTGGTATTAACAATCAGAAGCTATTTTAGTAATCTACTCGTATTCTATTTTGTATGGTTTGTGTTTAGCAAACCTACAAGACTCCTAAATCATTGTGTCTAGAACTGAAACTGTGCCCAGTTAATTGTATTTCTGCTGCGAGTGTGACTTCTTATGACGAGTGTACAGCCAGTCCAAGACAAAGAATCCCTATAGAATATATCCAGAAATACCTTAAATTGTTGTAACAGAAACCAAGTGACTTTTGCAAATTGTTTAACGTTACGTGGTATTATAAACACATTCTCTTACTTCTCGAAACGCAATATGAATCACAGCCTCGTATTTCTCTAAATATTTGTGGCGTCATACAATACTATCAGATACTACCTATTATTCAAATGAAATATTCTTTCCTTGCTCTCATACAGTGCAGTTGATTGCCCTATGCAGCCTTTCAGTGCAGTATAAGGAGGAGAGGCAAACACAGACTAGAGGATAAAACAAGTGTCTGAGAGCGATTGTGCCTAAAAGATTGGGATTATTAAGTCTGCACTAACCGTCTGCCTATGCTATCAGGACCTTTTTATTCAGGCACAAATTAAAGAGTGAAGTTGTAACAGAAAAGGTCGCAGTGTCAAGATGACTGTTCTAATTAGCGTTAGCAATGCGCCTCAGAACTCTCTCTCGTCAGGTGAGCACAGGGGCTTGAGGAGGATTTAAAAGTTGTAACGTCGGCTTGCCCGGCTCATTTACTGCACCTTGGTAATCTTTTTTTCTTCTTTCTAAACTGGGTGTGCTGTTTGTTAAGTCAAATCTTTCTAATCTTTTCTTCATTCATTTTTCACGCGACACCGGTGCGCACACCAATCATATTTTTGGGAATAAAACTGCTTTGCAATTTACACAGGCCAGGCTAGTCTTACCATGATATAAAATCTGTGAATGGATTCAAAAAGGAGACAAAAAGACTTTTATGAGCAGTGATTGACGCAAGTTTGGTTTTCACTTACCACCTATCCCCACCCACAGCCTTTTTCTTGCAATGTTTCAGACAGCAGGTCAACCACACATGTTGCGGCAGGTCAGCAGCCAAAAATCCGTCAATGGACCTGTCTCTACAATCAAGTTGTTTTAGATCAACGAGACAATGTCCTCCCTCATTCGTCCAGGTCGTCACGTTGTTTTTGAACTCAAGACGTTTTGACTCATCATTCTGGATTGCAGTCGAAACATCCGGATATCTATATTTGAAACCTATTCTTTTAGATCAATGTTATGGTTTAATATAAAGAAATGTAAAATCATGATCTTGTATGCAATAGTACATAAGAGATCTTCAAAAGGTGCTGTCTGGCAGAAACAAGACGAGAGGGCAACAGTGTAAGGAGTGTGAGAATGGGATTGGAGAAGTCATTGGTCAGTGCTTCCAGGAGTGATTAGCATACTGCCAGTGCCAAGAATGCTGGATTACTCAACTAGGCGTGAGTGAACCCAAACTCCAGATGTGTTTTGCTATGGTAGAATAATTATACAGTTCAAGAAGATGCATGGCAGCTGTCAATATGAATCTCACGTTGTGTTAGCCGAATAACTACCATTTACTGTTTACATTACTCTATCCATCCCCAAACACAATGACAGCTTCACAATCCAACCAATTTATCAGCTGTGTATTCTTTTAAATCAACCAGTGCGGTTTTACCAAATCTTGTATGTTTTGTATAGCTGATAAATAACTTAAAAGGCCAAATTAACCTTTTTAAAGTAGCTTCTAACCAAATGGGGTTATTTGCCGATACCACAGAGTAAAACTAAAGCACTTTCCTTCCCCTCTATATCTATGCTCCACATGAGTTCATTCAATGGTACTTCTACAGGCCCCCAACATTTATCAAGTGCGATTCAGTATCATCGACACTGTTTGTGGCTTTGTTTATTTCTATGCACAAGGAAGGAATGAAGAGACCAATTACGCCTTTAATAGCTGCAATAACGTTTTTTGCTGGGGTTGGCTCGCTTGGTTTTCAAAGATCTCCCAAACCCTTTGGTACATCACTATTGTTTATGTAGTTTTTGGACATACTTTTTGTACATTGGCAACATAAAACATAAAACAACTAAAAATGATATGCTATTTAACCTTTGGGGCTATTAACCATCCTGAAGAGTCTGAATGTTCCCTTCAGCTCCACCCATACCAGCTGAAGTCATTTTCTACATAAAGTTGCATCAAAATTCATATTACTTTTCCGTTCAAGCAATCACAGAGTTCCCTCCTCTGTGAGCTCAACCCCATTTTTTTTTTTCTCTTTTATCAGCCTCCAGTTTTATCACACCTCTTATTTTGCAAATGGCAGACTGCAGAGCTGCCAGTCATTTCAGTCTCCCAGAGAGCAAGCATTCACGGCCATGATGGAGAAATAAGTGTGATCATTTCCTGAATAAACCTGAATATAAATTCTCCACAACGCAAAACAAATGAATACTCGAAACGCTGCAGTTGGATCCTTTCTGCACCTTCTTTGTCTTGAATGAATGAATGTATGAATAAACCTCGATTGTGGGTGAGGACTTATGGTTCCTGAGGTAAAAGTTAGTTTTTTAACAAAGAAGAGGTACCAAATGTTCCTGCATGTTTTTTTCAGATTTTTTTGTCATTGTATATGAGACCATACTCTCAAATGACTATCCCCAACTGACTATTCCTCATATTATTCTGCACAAAATCTATAGCTTCTTTTACCTCCGATTTTCAGCGTTTAGTGATTTTAGTTCGCTCTCTGATTCTGCCGAAATCTGCTTGGTTTCTCAATCCGTCTTTTTTTTTTCTTTTTTTTTTTACCCATAAGCTGCCATGTTTGTCATGACATAAGCAAACCATTCTCTGATTGGTTGGCTGGCTTGTCAATCACACCTATCATGGAGACAGGATATTGAAACGTTGTGTAGTCTTGGCTGCCCAGACAAGATCAGCTGAGGCTAGTAAAAACACAATTTTTAATAACCTAACCGCCAATGAGTGTGAAGAAGAGTGAATGAATAAAGGGCTAACTTGACACATTCTGACAAAGAATATGTGATCCTTTCATCCATCTGCAGCAGTGTTGCTTTTACCTTCACTTGTTAAAAAATTACATTTAATATGGTGCTAAAACTGACATCCTGATGAAAAATAAAAAAATAAATTGCTTCCTTTTGATAACACCTCTCTGTTCAAGCCATTAAAGGAATAGTACACCTGCGGCTCCTGCGAGGGAAATCTCAGGGGACGATACACCAGTTTGTATAATGGCTTCAGCAAAAGACTTCTTTGGTAGAATTAATTCAAATGGTCAGTCGGTTATTTTTTTATTTCACCAATAGTTTCTTCAAATTAACAATTTAATTGTTATATTCCATCTTTGGCACATGGACGACTGACTTAAAACAGCAAACAAAGCAATAAATGAATTGTTTAAAAGTGCAGGGATTTAAAGCTGGCTATGTGAAACTTTGGCAGGGGCTTAAAACTATAGATTTGAAATGCTTAAGGTGTGTGGAGGATTACCTTGAACACAATGATAAAAGGACAACAAACAGCACCTTTGGATTAAGAAAAGTCGTTTAAATTGGATGCAGCAGAAGGTTTAGGCGCATGTTCCAAAGACACACTGCATAAGACACAACTTGTCCTGGGGATGTCATTTGTGATATCAATAGAGATAGAAGTTTTTTAACTGCAACCATTTTCAGATCAAGGTAGATTTTCTACTTTCTACGTTTGGATGAATATGGGATGCATTTAAAGAACTGGACTAAGTTTTGGTTCTGGTGAACTTGAGTGTGTAAGTAGAACAATAGATGCAAATGTAGGCCCTACATTTTCAAGCTATGTTTATTAAATTCATGTTGTACCTCTTTTGTTTTACCTACGTTTCAGATTTTTACCAATAGTAAACAACATGTATATTCCAAGTTGCATCATTCTTAACGGCCATATTGCTTGCAATGAAAGATGCTCATGTTTTACAGAATTGATTTGTTTAAAGCTGGAGTACATGATCTCACACTGCGGAACCAGAAACTGAGTCTCTTCGCTCTCAAAACCCCTTTGGCACATAGTTAATATATATATGTATTAATTTTAAGGCACAGGCATGGCTTTATAACAGCTTTTTTCACCGCCCCAAGCACAGCCAATCAGAGTGCTTTTTTTTGGCTCTTATCTCCGGGTTGACAAGAAATAAAATACTTTATATTAAGCCACAGACAATGCACAGTTGTCCAATTTTTGTCCAAAGTGCTGCTTTTATGAGATACACTTCAGTGGAAAAGACAAAATGTACACATTCCCAACAATATTGTCAGGTCCCCCAGCTTTACACTTGCACACAGATATTTTCATTTAATCGTAGAGCACAATTAGAAGACAATGTAATTCAAAGTGCTTTACAGAAGAGGAAAGACATTTTTCAATTATCTTTCAAATTAACTTTTTAAAGGTCAAAAAGCCTTTTCTGACACATGCACACACTGTTTTAGTTTAGATCTGAACATTGTATATATGTTGAACAATGTAGTACTTAAATCACTTTTATTCCATACATGTTGTATCTTACTTGCCATTATTTTATCCTATTTTAGCATAGTCTATACTTTGTACTATTATTATATAAATTGTTGTATGTTGCACCTTAACGCCAAAACAAGTTCCTAGATTCTGAATTTTGTTCACTTCCAATAGAAAGCACGGGAAGTTTATTTGTAGAGCACAAAGCAATTCAAAGTGCTTCATGTTAAGTTCTGACTCTGGCACCAGCAGGAGGCCGGTCCATGTTTAGTCCTGACTCTGGCACCAGCAGGAGGCCGGTCCATGTTTAGTCCTGACTCTGGCACCAGCAGGAGGCCGGTCCATGTTTAGTCCTGACTCTGGCACCAGCAGGAGGCCGGTCCATGTTTAGTCCTGACTCTGGCACCAGCAGGAGGCCGGTCTATGTTTAGTCCTGACTCTGGCACTAGCAGGAGGCCGGTTCATGTTAAGTTCTGACTCTGGCACCAGCAGGAGGCCGGTTCATGTTAAGTTCTGACTCTGGCACCAGCAGGAGGCCGGTTCATGTTAAGTTCTGACTCTGGCACCAGCAGGAGGCCGGTTCATGTTAAGTTCTGACTCTGGGCACTGAGCAATGAGGTCCTCAGAGTCTGAGATGGTTCATATGGTACTAGCATGTCTGAGATGTACTTTGGTGCTAGGCCATGGAGAGACTTGTACACAAGTTCAGCCTGCCAGTGAGCAGGCTGAACAATGTCACCTGGTCACATTTATACCGTGCTTTCCTATTGTCAAGGCACTCAAAGCGATTTACATCAAGAAACCAGTCACCCATTCACACACACAGTCACACACATCAGAAGACCAGCACTCTACCACTGAGCTACTGCCGCCCTGCCGTAGATTAGACAACCGTTACAGTAGTCTAATCTACTGGAGACACTAACGCATCCCTCCAAGTCTGGTTTAGACACTGTACTTTGGCAATGTCTTTAGATAAGCACTCAGATCTTACAGAATTAAGATGAGGCTTTGCCCGTGTTAGTGACATCCGCTGATGTCATTTATCACTTTGACAACAGCAGTCTCAGTGCTGTGATGAGGTCTAAAACCTGACTGAAAAACATCAAATGAGTTTATTAAGAGGAAATCTTTGAGCTGTCGGTAAATAACCTTTCTGAGAACTTGGTCAAAAAAGTCAGATTATAATTACATCAACTTAGACTGGTGATGATCTCCTGGACAGTTTTGTCAGTTACAGGTGCAAAGTGAGGCATCTTTAAGTGTCTAGGTGGTTTTAGGGTTATTACTTGCATTGTGGAATTTATAGCATTTTTGATGCCCTGATATTAAAGAATTAGAGGTTATGTTAATCTGTTTACTGTTTTACCACAGGACATGGGAGTTGTTACTGCAACTTCCAATTACTTCTGAAAAAAATACTTTCCCAAACAAAACATAAAATACAGAACATAACACAGAGTGAGAACAAAACAAGTAGCAATACATCCTCAAAAAAAACAAAAAAACAAACTCATTGCATAAATTGTCCAGCGTTTTAAGAGCCATTTAGTCCAAAATCTGTTCAAGAAATCAATTAAAAAATTCGTCCGAAGGTCTTTTTTTCTTTTTACATTTTACACTACGTCAGTTATAATTGGTGTCCAGTCCTTGATTGTTGGTTGAGTTTGTGTCATCCATTTCTTGGATGGCCGTACCTGCCAGAAAGGTTTGCTCCAAAGGTATCCATGTATTGTATCCATGGCAGGACAAAAGACAAGGAGGACCCATTCTGCAACCACAGTTTGTAATCTTTTTTTCCAACCGAATTCTTTCCAAACATGTGATGTAGTGGTCTAGTGTTGACTGACCATGTTTATCACAGACTGTAATGTTAAGCCACTGCAGCGTTAGACCGTACATTCTCTCACATGCAGCGCTCCTCTCAACAGACTGGATACTCCAATATTTACCAACGTCTGTGTGTGAGCCTATTCTGGGGCATCTATGCATTTCAAAATAAGACCTATGTTATAAATGTAGCAGAGTGGACAGTGTGGTAGATATTTTTAACTTTATTTGCAACAGAACTTCATAAATAGCTGAACAATGTCACCTGAAATGGGCTCATGATCAAACAGAATCAGGCACGCAAGTTTATTGTAATGTAGTGTCAACAAAGGCAAAGTATAAGTTGTCACATGACATTTACATTCATTTAAATACGTTAGCTTGGAATAATTCAACAGTTTTTGGTGCTCCTTTTCACCCGTTGCTTCATTACAGTTCATCCTTTAACAGGATCAGAAGTCAGTCTTGCAAATAGAGGACATTTAAGCAGCACTTATCTAAAGATGTAAGTAATTCTATATCTACAAATGGTCAAAAGTAGGTGACATCAGAGGAAAAGGACATTAGCTCAAAATGACTGAACAGTGACACAAACAACCAATCCAAATCAACATTAAAAGTTCTATAAAGACATTTAAACAGGGGAACCTAATTTTTAAACCGTAAAAGGCAGAAGTATTCAACTTGTTCCTAGCTCTACACTGTTTAAGCATCCAGGGCACACACATCAGCGTTCGTGACTTCATGCTCCTCTGTCCCACCATATTCTAGCTTTTGTTCCTAACCCTCTGGCACTCCCTAGTTCTTACAAGTTTGCAATAGATACAATGTCAATTATGAAAAGAAAAAGAAAAGACAAATTTGGTGCTTCAGCTTTATTCGAAACATTTTTAACCAGTTGAAACATGTTACCATACAAATTTATCCCCATTTGTTTCATTCAGACCTATCTTTATACAATACACACACAAACGACATTAGCAAACTCACCTGAGACAGACTAGCCATTAGGAAAAGCTGTGTTTTATCGAACCAAATGTAGAATATAGAAGGTAAACAAAGCCCTTATTTTCCTTCTCTCTGCTCCTCTGTGGGCCATCATAACTGCCGACCTGAGCTCTTAACACTGCCCCAAGGACTTCCCATGGATTTGCAGGTTCAATTCATTTTAGTTGAATACATATGCAGGTGTATGTACTCATTATTGTACATTGGTAAACAAATTATTGGGTTCAATAGACTTTAGACTTAAGTATCGGAAGGAGGTGGCTTTAAAAAACGAAATGTATTTGTGAGAACTCCACAAGCTATCAGTGTATGACGCAGTGTGTATGGAATGGTTTGCATGTTGTCATTCTTCTCTCCCTGACGCAGTTATATGGTATATAATTGAAAACGTTGCACAGATCTTGTCCATGAAACACAAACAAAGGTGAGGCGATTATACTGAAAGAAACAATGCAAATACTTAGACCTATAATGATAAAGTTATTAAAATAAAATCGGAGCACAGGGTTGTATGCTCAGTTGTACGCTTTCTACATGGCCATGCTTTTTGCCTTTTGGCCTTTTTAGACAGGACAATGCTGTTGTCTAAGTTGTTAGCTCTATATGTATTGGTAAATATTGATGTGATATCTATTGCAAAAGTGTGTGAAGGTAATATTGTAAAGCTGCTGCATTTGTATTACTTTCCACACCTTGTCCCCTTAGAATTCTATGGTAGTTCTTAGATATATACAGTTCTGACCACTCGTACAGCACAATGGAACGGGTCAAAGGTTTGAATCACAGACAAACCTGGCCCTCTGCTGCCACACAGGAGAGTGCTTGTCAGTGATTAACAGCCTGCCTTGGACAGTCGGCGGGCATCGGGAGCATGTTGAGATGTACGTTTCCTTCCTCGCAAAACAAATGTAAAACAGGATAAATGTTTGACTGTTGCTGTACTGATTTCTTGTTCTGGGATACATTTGAGCCAAGGTACCATGGCTTAAAAGGAAACTTAACGCTCCCAGTGTGTCTCGATTGGAATATGAGAATGTAAAGGCTCAAGTAAAAACTTTTAAAAGGGTTATATAGTAATGAAAAAAGCTAACTGGTTAATATTTTATAACTTTATAGAAAACCACTGCTGCTTTGGTTTTATGTAGTTTCTTTTAAATTGGTGCTCTCTTTAGCCGAAGAACAATATCTTAGCTGATAGCGCTGAAACTATGTCAGCAAGATGAATTCTCAAGATTTTTGTGAGTTTACAAACTCTTTTCCCGCTGTTTTGTCTGAAGTCTGTTCCAGGGTAAACGGGCCAATCACATGGCCTTTAGGGCCCAAAGGTGGGACTGGAACCAATCACAGAGCAGCATTGTGGTTTGGGCAGAAGTCAAAACAACACAAAAATACCAAACAATTAATGTGAAAATGTTGTTTTTCAAAAACGTGCACACAATGGCACTTTGTACATTTGTGGATGAGAAAGAGGACTGTGCTTTTCTGAAACCTGGATTTAACACTATTTAGATGTTCTGATTCTTCCGCTGTGATGCTTCGACCAATTACTTATTCATTGTTTATTGTTTTATGTTGCACCGATCACCAAGACAAGTTCCTACGTTTGTGAATTTTGTTAATTGACAATGGCAATAAACACTTTCTGATTCTGATTCAATCAGCGTAAAGTATTTTCTAACATCGGCGAGAATATTCCCAGATTGACTCATGTGAGGAACTCCACAGAGTGAAACACAAATCAATCTGGCGTGAGCCAGGTTTCTGAAACTGAGCCACTGGACTGTGCTTTATAGTCTCACTTTATAATTATTATGCAGCAAAAAGCTGAAAGGCTAAAATACTTAAAATGAATTATTAGGCATTATAATTGTCAACAACAATAGTTTAATTCAAGCACCCCTGTAAAAGAATATATATTGCTCTAACCATTTATTTTCTACACTGTTATTTTGCCTTCATGTTTGTGTAAGCGCTTGGCACAGACACGACATCCACTGCGGTGTGAGGATAATTATTTTCTGTACAAATCAGCCTCAGAATGAAAATTTATGTCAACATTTTCTCAGGTGCTCCCACTTTTATCAAATAAATTGGAACAACAAACAAAGGGGGTACTCCTGACAGGTCTATGAATAATAGGCACATGTACGGAGAGAAACTAGGCTGATTGCAATCATCAGTTGTTTTAATGAAGCTGGGCTGAGCAAATAGAGATTGTGTCTTGGCAGAGTGGTTAGTGACACACCGAGGCAATGTTTTTGGAAATCAAAAAGTGTGTAGTGTTTGTAGAGTTTGACAAGTACTGGGTAATTTGAATGGAAGATGATCATTTTCGGGGCATAAATTGAATTGGACTTTTGGAGTAGCCTTGAAGCACTCAACTAAATCATTTTTTAAAGTTACTATACCTGTTGACACTACTAATTCGCTTGTTCTGCAACCACTACAACAACTGGACAATCCGCTACAGCTACGGTATTTTACAACTATTGCTCCTGCTATCTGTCATGGAATGAGACATACACCAATGCTATTCCTTAACACACAGAGAACACAATTCAACTTAGAATATGAAATGACACAGAAATATCAGACTTTTGTGTGGCATGCATGGGAGAAAACGCCGGGACGGGGTCACGGAGGCTGTTGTAAGCAGCCTGGTGATCCTCCTGCGTCTCACAACGTTTTTTTCTCATGCAGGTTGGTTTAATTAGATATTATGGAATAGGCGGGTCACATTTCTCATTGGTCAGCTTCACATCAAGGCACTTGTCTTTTACGACAGTCTTTCTTCCTTAGAGATAAAAGTGGGTAATGTTTACCTAAACCCCCTGGGGTGTTACATCCCCTCCCTAGGGTAAACATTCCGTTGCTCCATCTTTACGACACCTTCACAAACAAATGCAGTCTGTCACATGCTGTTTTTCCCTTAGACTGATGATGCAGATAATATATCACTATTATGCAGATAAAATACATCACAGAAATGAAATCATATATTTACATTTTATCACACTATCCTACTGATTTTCCCTACTTTTACTGCTGCTACGACTCCATATTATCCAGTTGTTACTCAAACAACAACCAATTTTCTGGTCTCTGCTATAGCGACCACTTCAGCTACAGGCCATACCACCACGAGAACGCCCTATATTGTCTGATCTCAGAAGCTAAACAGGGCTAGGATGGGGATGGGTGACGGCTGTAAATAAAAGGTGCTGCAGTGAGGCAGTTGTGGATCTAGTAGTGCATAAATGAAGATAAGTTTGTTATCTTAAGTTCGGGAGCAGGATCACACCCCTTTCACGCCCCTACCTGCAGCTACACTGTTTAAGCATCAAGGTCACACACATCAGCGTTCGTGACTTCATGCTCCTCTGTCCCACCATATTCTAATTTATGTCGTAGATGTGGGTATCGAGGCCTAGGAGTCTACAGCCCTCATCGCCAGAACCCCAAAAACGGCATCCATTTCTGTACATTTGTGTTCAGGTTTCTCGTATGCCAATGAACACGTTGCATCTTAGCTGGGGTGGTGGTCCTTGCTAGTGAAGGTTTGTTAATGATATGTGTACGTGAATTAATGCATTTATTTGAGCATGTTCTTTTATCAAATTAGAAGAAACAACTAGTGATAATGATAACAATACGTTCATCAGTAAAACATATCTCAAACAGGAACGGAAATCCCACCTCTTTTCCTTAGATCAAACTACAACTAATGACATCCAGCTTATTTTTCAACAATAGTTACTTAACTCTGTCTGGATTCACCATGATTGACATAATTTGCATTATTCTAACTTACAATAACTGAAATATTTCAATTATCTTTGTTAGACACAGTAAATGCCTCTGCAAAATCACACTTCTATACCATTTCATATACTTACTAAGCTGTATGCGATAATTTAAATCGAACACAATTAATTGTATCCCCAACTAGACCAAATAATAAATGTATAACACAACCCACCTTGATTAAAATGCCCCTTAAACAACCCTAAGTAGTTTATTTTTGCAATGATCTAAATGACCAGTACCAAAATGAAAAAAAAGAGAATTTAATATTTCAATAAACAAGTATTTTACCGTGACCTTTCCAAATGTTAGTGAAAAATGTTTTAACCCATTCCATGTGTGAACAGCCTAGTTATTTTTCTACGAATGTTTCATGACTATTGTTAATAAACATGCCCCCTTTAAGAAATGTACAATTAAAGATAGAGAAAATCCCTGGTTCACATCAGATTTAGCAAATGCTAAACGTAAGTGAAATTTAGCCGGGGAAAAGGTAAGAAAATGTACATTACTGAATTGAATATGATGGGGATATTTTAAGAAAATAAATGTTATTCCTTAATTAAAAAACTAAGTCTGAATTCTTCTTGTCTGCTATGTCAGCATCGCAGAAACATTTCTTACTACGCAGACGGTCCACATGGAAATTAGCAGGATTTCAAAGCAGCGAGCTCCGATTTACTGTCTACAGCTGCATGAGCTGCACAGACTTTAAATACTGTCAACGTCTTCTCTGCTGTGCTCCGTGCATCTTATTTACAAAATGTACTTGTGGGAAGTATAATTCCAGCTTAAGAGTGCGGTTGTTTTCTGTATTCCTCATATTGCCAGATCATGATCAAATCTGATCCATTGAAGGTCTTGAAAATGTGAAAACAGATGCCATAGTGTGAAAAGCACAATTTTTGCTTTAAATTTTCAGATAGTTTTACTAAACTACCGTACATTGAACAACAAAAACAAAGAAAGAAGCATTTTAGGCCACATAAATGTAAATGTATTTGACATTTAAGTTTGTATGAGAAATAAATCAGTCGGGGGAATTTCTGACATTGCAGTTAATGCCTCCCTTACATCTTATTAATACTGAATAGTATGCATTTACAGATGTCCAAACTCATGACTAACACTGGTTTCTGATTGGCTGACTGATCATCTGTGCCTGTAGTTGTTACTTTACTCCGCTATTGTACAGTAGGCAACCAGTTACTCCTCACGACTCTTTGTGAAACCTGTCTAAATATTACAAATCATCCAGTGACGCCTTGTTACTTACACACTCAGAGGTAATCAAGCTGTAATTGGTTAATCAGTGGATAAAGAAACAACTCAATAAACTTAAGTAGAGCAGAGCGCAGAGCGAAACAGGGCCAGTGCGTTAGCCAGTGCAGCTCACTGTGACACATTGTTTAATTAGAATAATCTTCATTGACTAACATTAGCTGTTATGTACTCAGCGGGCCTTTTATTTATTGCAGCTTTCAAGGATCATATTGGAGCTTCAAGTTGGGGCTCTAATGTTGATTTTTTGTTTGTTTGTTAAAACAAATGAACACTGAAATGGCATTGCAGTATAATGTTACCTTTATCTCGTGGAGTGAGAAAATATGTCCAATTCATTAGAGCTATCCTTCATTATTGTTGTTCTGTTGCATTATTGTTACAGCAGAGCAGCACCAAAGCTTATTTTGTTTTATCGTAACAAATCCTGCTTCACTTCTCAAGCCCACAAACTTCTGGTATCAGCCATTGTTTTACCTTTGTGGTGGCCCCAAAGCAGAGTCCAGAGACTGAAGCAGGTCTAACAGTTTATTTTACAATAAGGCAGTGCAGGCAAGGAGCAGGCCAATCTAGCTGGAGCATAGAGCAGGAGCGGGATGACACCAGAAGCAGGGGACTCACAAAGGACCTGGACAGACGAGGAGAAGCAGGTGAGCATAAAAAATCCAAACTTCAAGGTAAGTACAAAAATCACAAAAGCTCAGGCAGCACTACCAAACCTGACAGAGTTAACTGGCAAAGTGGTGGTGAGAATACTGGTCTTAAATACTGCAGGTGGAAGATTAGATGAAGAGGAGTTTTACTGCTTTGTGAGCCGGTCACACCCTCTGCCACGCCCCCTCCCTGCCACGCCCCCTGCCACACACATGCTCTGCTGAAAGAGAGCGGGAACACAAACTAAACCATAACATATGTTCTTTATGTTAATGCAACAGCAACATGTCTTCAATCTAAATACTGTGTATCGTTGTGCATTAAGATTTGTGACAGGTTGTGGTAGACTCACCCATCACTGTGAACTGTATGCCAGGGCTTAGTTGCCCTCTTTGTGCCCTCTTTGAGTTCTCAGAAGTTTACACTCTTTTACAAATGCGGACTGATTGGGGAAAACATGCTTTTTCCTATGCTGCAATCAATCAATGGTTGTGCGAGCTGGTTTCAATAAGGGGATTTTCTTCAATGGAAACGGTCTGTGCTTTTAAATGTAGTTCTGTTTTAGTAGAGGCTGGTGCATCCACGACCCAGTCTATGGACACAAAATCTAACTGTTGGGACATGGAAGGTCACCTCCCTAACAGGGAAAGATAAGATAAGATAAGATATTCCTTTATTGTCCCACATGGGGAAATTTCATTGGTGCAACGCAGGAAGATACAGAGGTGGATACAGAAAAATAACAGATCACTTATAGGAAGTTTGAAAAACACTCTCAGTAGAAGATCTCCTATAAACAAAACTTCCATAGACAAAACCTCCCATTACCCAACAAGGGATGGAGGGGAAAAAATAATAAAGATAAAAATAAATAAATAAATACATAAATGCCATTGCATGTGATCATGACAGTAATTGCACATGAATATGTGTCACGACGGCACATGGATTGCACATGGAGCCTGAGCTTGTGCGGGAGGATCAATTCAATTTTCAATTCAATTTATTTTTGTAACACCCAAAATCACAACAACGGTTGCCTCTGAGGGCGACAGTAAAAAACAAATCAAACAATGTCTGTGGTGGCGGGAGACAATGTTCAAGAGTCCTCTGTCCTTAGACCCTCCTTCTCGGCCAGGAAAAACTACAAAAAACCTCCTTGGGAAAAAGTAGAAACCTGGAGGAGTTCCAGAGTGAAGGAGAGATCTGACTCCATCAGACGGACAGACGGATGCAAGGGAGACAGTAGAGCTGGAGCCACTCAGGAGGAGAACGGAGATCATCAGGAGGAGAACCAGCTCTTTCAGGCAGATGAGGGACCGTCCATACGGGGTAGAGACCGCTTCACCAGGGGAGGACCATCTGGGTCCACAGGTCCTTGGAGTGAGAAAAAGAAAAGGCAACAGTTTGCAAGTGGAATTAAATATTAATTAAAGCTGCGGCAGCGGCGATGATGGCTCTCGCCTCCCGCACGACCGCCTTCCCGCGCAACCGCCTTCCCGCCTGTCCAGAGGCAGGAAAATAAAGAGGAGGAACTACAAAAATGGAGTGAGACTACAAAATGACCTGGGCTACAGAGCGTCAACGATCCTACAATCTCCCTCTCTCCCCCTCCCTCTCTCCCTCTCTCCCCCTCTCCCTCTCCCCCTCTCCCTCTCTCTCTCTCTCCCCCTCCCTCTCTCTCCCCCTCCCTCTCCCTCTCTCCCCCTCTCCCTCTCTCCCCCTCTCCTTCTCTCCCCCTCTCCCTCTCTCCCCCTCTCCCTCTCTCCCCCTCTCTCTCCCCCTCTCCCTCTCGAGTTGTGGCAGAAAGAATAAAGTCTAAAGAATAAAGTCAAAAGAATTAAGTCTAAAGAATAAAGTCTAAAGAATAATAATTCTAATGTAGCGCGAGAGGAAATGTCCAATCAAAATAAAAGCGGAAGAGGAAGTGAAGGCATTCATTGCGCCTCTGCAGGCCAATTGTGAAAATAAACAATACAGTATCTGCGATGTACTTTTTTCATGGCATCTCGAGGAGAATATAATCCATGAGTTTCAAACAAATCAGACAATGTTGAGTTTTTCACACAATGTGTAGGGGGCGCTATAGATTAAATTTGTTACATGGGTATTTATTTCCAATCAGATCATAAAAACGCATTAGTGAGTGAAATATGAGCTCCGCAGATCAATTCCAATAGGCGTGACTTGTCCTTGAAAACACAGAAAATTAAGTCTTTTTTGAGGGTGTGTTACGCGGAGACCTTAAAGAATATCAACATTCTTTTGAATATTTATTAAATTTCAATGTCTTTAGATGCAAAAGGTGTTGTTTTGTCTTTAGATGCAAAAGGTGTTACCAAGGACAAGTACGATTTTGAAAAAAAAAAGTCAAACGTGGCGTTTTACCATGCAAAAGAATAATAATAAGAAACCATGGCAAGAACAATGTCTCATCGCATTCCATTCCATGGAAGGCTCAAGCCAAATATTGTTTGATAGAATAAGTAGTCAGAAGAAGAGGATAGTGCTCAAGTTGCCATACTTCCCCCAGCATAGTTGCTCCTAGGGCAGCGTAACTGAAACTGTAGCCTTATATTTCTGTTCCTAACTGACCTGACCATAAGCGATTTCAAAGAAGAACGTTTTAAGCCTGGACTTAAATGAAGAGACTGTGTCGGCCTCTTTAACATGGACAGGAGCTGATTCCATAACACAGGAGCTTGGTAGCTAAACGCTCTACCTCCTACTGTGCTTTTAGAGACTCTTGGGATCACCAGAAAGCCAGCATTTTGAGAGTGAAGAGCTCTGTTTGGATGATATGGTACTATAGCATCTTTGAGGTAGGATGGGGCCATGTCATTTATGGCTTTGTAAGTCTGGAGTAGAATTTTAAATTTGATTCTAAACTCGCCAGTGAAGAGACTCGAGCGCCGGCGTAATGTGCTCTCTTCTTTTAGTTCCTGTTAGTAATCTTGCTGCTGCATTTTGAACCAGTTGAAAGCTTTTTATGGAGCTTTTAGGACATGCTGCGAGCAGGGAGTTACAGGTTGAGCCATACCGGCTAGATATAGTCAACCTCACCTCCATGCACAGGTTGGCCTCCAAATCCTTTAGGTGGGTTGGACTCTCCATTTCTCTGGCATTTCGCATGGGGAGAGGCAGCGGGCTGGTGTGGGCTTGCCCGTAGCCTCACAGCTCAGTCATCAGTTGAAGTTCACCCAAGTGAACAAGAGGGTCATCCCTGCTCCTTCGGGTTTGGAACTGGTCTCTCCTAGTTGTGTCAGCCAATGGCCTTCTTGGCATCCCTGGGAGGGGTACTGGATGCTGCTCTGACTGGGGACTCCTTTGTTCTACTGGGTGACTTCAACGCCCACGTTGGCAATGTAGAGAGGAGGGATTGGGAGGAATTCCCCCTCAAGATCTGAACCCAAGTGGTGTTTTGTTTTTGGACTTCGCAAGTTACAGTTTGACCATAATGAACACCGTGTTCAGGCACAAGGAATAGAGTCCATCAGTGCACGTGGCACCAAGACACCCTAGGCCAGAGGTTGATGATCGACTTTGTAACCCAAAATGAATAAAAATTTCTGGTCTTACCTTTACATTTTGATATGCCGGAGTGTAAATAAGAAATAAACGAGTTCAAGAACAAAGACAATTCAACAGTCCACGGGCTCAGAAGCGAGTGAACTTTTACTGCAATTTTATAATGAATCTGCTAGCTTAAAACACTTTTCAGAACTAAATTTTATACATTATCCAGAATATGGAAGTACAGAGCTTATTGTCAGAGCGTTTTATGTTGTATATACAGAGGGACAGTAGGACACATTATTTGCATCGCACCAGCACCGTTTGTGAGGCATTATACTGTGTATCGAGAGGCAGAGCAAGGTGCTGCCTCATCGCCCCGCCTCCCCCGCGCCTCCCTGTCTCTGAACGGGAGTTACGGGACATGCAAACTTTCTGATAAATTGAATATTATTGTTCCATTTTTGATTAAAGGGAAAGTGGGTTTAAATACATACCAGATGACAAATATTAACACTTATTATATCTTATAAGAACGTTTTTTTCTCCCAAGATTGACAGGTGAGGCACTGCCTCCCCTGAATACACGTCACTGTACCTTGGTCAAAAGTAGGCTTTGTAGCTGGAATATTGGCCTATACTGTGCATGTTTTATGTTGACAACAAACCATGTATTTCATGTCAAAACATATTTTGCAGTCTTCTTTCATTGCCTTAACAAGTACAATCCAACATACCTGTTACTACTTTTGTGCTCTAACATCAACATTCCCAGCATAAAATTAAAAACGCTTACATAGCATCTTCTGACATTATGATACAACGATACTTGCTTCAGTTTCTTCTCATGCCTCATGTAAACCAGATACCTCTATAAAGCTAAAGTTAGCATTCACTTTGTGTTTTAGGCTAGCTCATTTCATAGGGATCAAGCTGAAAATACCCAACATTCATCATCGCTGTCTGCGGTTACACTCCATAAATCTCTTGTCACCCATCGGCCCAAAGATGAATAAAGATAGTACGATTCAGCAATTGACACATTACGATAGATTTGGGTGAGAAACTTTTGTATCATAGAAATAACATTTCATTTTGGATAATAAAGAAAGCAGTAAGACATCAAGACATTGGTAAGATATCTTTATAAAGTATTCTGGCGGAGTTACTGCAGCCAAACCAACACTGACCATTATGATGAAATGTATCATTTAATTGATACTACAATTGACATTAACTAAATTCACTTTCACACTAAACCTCAAAAAATGTAATATTTGCTGGGCAAATGGACGTATACCAAACAGTTACTCTACAGTTCTCTCTTTTCTTTATCTCTGTGTGCACTGTTATTAGTTTTATTTTTATTTTTGGAAATTGGAGTACACTGAGGTGAAAACAGTTTAGGTGGTTGGTAGAAGTTTACTGATAAATAAGAACATATAGTAAACTACCGTAAATAAACTCAATAGACTCGAGCGTCCACGAGATGTCAAATTCTAACAGTAACATTTAGCTCAAGAGCTGGTGGTTACAATCTCTTAATATTTCACGAAGGATGCAGTGATAACAGTGGTTAATAACTGTGTGATCCTTTCAAGCATTTTACAATATTTTCTTCTTGCTCCGTGCATATTTTACCACAGTTTGTGTTTCCTCATTGGTGGTAAAAAATCTAATTCCAATGCCGTTTGCGCTGCTTTATTCTCAGGCTCCCTTTTCCAAATGTTCCAGTCTTCTGCAGCAGACTCAGGGCAGATTTGCATGTTTACAAATGCCTCATTAGTGGCTGCACATAAATATAAAAGTGTCTCCCTAAATGACTTTATGCTCCTTCCCATTAGAATCTGACAGTGCCATGTGCAAGGATCCTGTCCCCACCTCACCTGCACTCAGCTCCCGAAGCGGAACACAGGAACAGGGCTGCAGCTAACTGTTTATTTTTATCAGTGAGTAGCATCTGCTGTGCCGGAGTTCCCCTGGTGACGTTTACAGGGGGAAGGTGTCTTGATTTCATTTAGTAGTATCAGGATGTTCAATTTGTTGAGATCTTTTAAGGACAAAGCATTTCTTTTTTACTCAAACACAGACAGACAATTGTAGGTGCTGTACCTGATCTTAAAACAGAACCAGTTTATTTGAAACTTTTTGCAGAGGTCCAAAATGATCCCTCACTTTCCTAACTCATCCCAAGCATCTTAATTATTCACCGCAATGAGTTTATAAACGGTTTTCACAACTTTCAAAGACCAGCGTGAGTTTTGCTAACACGCTAACAACAACCGGCATGCTAACAGCAAACGTCCCGCTTGACGAAGAATATATAGCTCTACAATTAGATGCAGAGAGCACGCATTGTCTCATTTTCACCCAAATAGCTTCTTCTGTACTGGGGAAAACTGACATTACCTTATTACATGAAACAAATCTGGCACAAAGTCTCGCAATGTATGTTTTTGGTAAAGTTTTCAGTGTTAATAATAATGTTCCACAGAATGATATATTATCTTTCATTTCACCCTGGAGAGACTCAGACACAAAAGCAGAAAAGATGTTTTAGCGAACTTTATTGCAAAGTTTATTTGGCGCTCAGACCCCGGTGGAAGGCGTAGCAATCATGGGCACTCCATGATTTGATTGAATTAGATACCTTCCCCCCGGAGCCTGGAGACTGGTGGTGGTAGATGGAGAGAATAATGATGCAGAGGAGGAGGAGGGGAGGTGGTGGGTCGCAGATACGGTTTGAAGCGACTGAGCCATCAACCTGAGCGCTTAAATGCTGCCGCCTGTGCGTTGATTGGAGCGGGGAGGAGTCACTGAGAGCGTTGATTGGGGATGAGGAGCAGGTGTAGGGGCCATGACACGGACGTCCCCTGTCCTTTTACCAATCCTTCTTGGCCGGGAAAAACTGCATAACCTCTTTGGGATAAGCGCAGAAACCTGGAAGAGTCCATGGTGAAGTGAGGGATCTGACTCTCACAGACGGACAGGCGGACGCCCACTTGAGTGCGATGATGGCGCTGGGGAGAGGGGTCCTTCCATGGAGGCCGACGCAGATTTAGGTTAGGTCTTCCAGGTGAACTTACGCAGGCTTCATTTTATCAATTCAAAAATATCTGTCACCTGCTGCGTTCTAGCAGTTCTCAACAGTCGGAATTGGGAGTTTTCTCAGAGTTTCTGGGTTGACGGAAAAAGCAATGCAGTAGCAGTAATCACTCGATACAAGTAGGATTAAATACTGGGAAAGTACTCAATCAGACAAAAGGCAAATTGTTTTATTGAGTGTTAATATTTTGCTCTTTTTTTTAAATTAACACTGTGAAGAAGGCCGGCATTCTTTGCTCTCAGAATGCCGGCCTTCTGGTGGTCCCAAGAGTCTCTAAAAGTACTGTAGGAGGTAGAGCGTTTAGCTACCAAGCTCCTGTGTTATGGAATCAGCTCCCGACCCATGTTAAATATGCTGACACAGTCTCTTCATTTAAGTCCAGGCTTAAAACGTTCCTCTTCGAAATCGCTTATGGTCAGAGTAGTTAGGAACAGAAACATAAACCCACAGCTTTAGCTACGCTGCCCTAGGAGTAATTATGCTGGGGGAAGTATGACAGCTTGAGCACTATCCTCTTCTTCTGACTACTTATGCTATCAAACAATATTTATTTTTTGATTCCACTTGCAAACTGTTCACCGCCTTCCTTTTTCTTTCTTTCACTCCTGAGGACCTGTGGACCCAGATGCCCCTCCCCTGGTGAAGTGGTCCCTGCCCTGTGTGGACGGTCCCTCATCTGCCTGAGGAGTGGGTCCAGGTCGCCCCCGACGGTCCCTCATCTGCCTGAGGAGTGGGTCCAGCTCGCCTCCGACGGTCCCTCATCTGCCTGAAGAGTGGGTCCAGTTCGCCTCAGTCGGTCCCTCATCTGCCTGAAGAGTGGGTCCAGTTCGCCTCAGTCGGTCCCTCATCTGCCTGAAGAGTGGGTCCAGTTTGCCTCAGTCGGTCCCTCATCTGCCTGAAGAGTGGGTCCAGTTCGCCTCAGTCGGTCCCTCATCTGCCTGAAGAGTGGGTCCAGTTCGCCTCAGTCGGTCCCTCTTCTGCCTGAAGAGTGGGTCCAGTTCGCCTCCGACGGTCCCTCATCTGCCTGAAGAGTGGGTCCAGTTCGCCTCAGTCGGTCCCTCATCTGCCTGAAGAGTGGGTCCAGTTCGCCTCCGACGGTCCCTCATCTGCCTGAAGAGTGGGTCCAGTTCGCCTCAGTCGGTCCCTCATCTGCCTGAAGAGTGGGTCCAGCTCCAGTCTCCTTGTGTCCGTCTGTGAGAGTCGGATCTCTCCTTCACTGGAACTCCTCCAGGTTTCTACGCTTTTTTCCCAAAGAGGTTTTTTTTGTAGTTTTTCCTGGCCGAGAAGGAGAGTCTAAGGACAGAGGACCCTGGGACATCGTCCCTCGCCACCACAGACATTGTCTGACTCCCTCGCCACCACAGACATTGTTGATTCATTTCTCCCTGTGGCCCTCAGAGGCAACTGTTGTTGTGATTTTGGGCCTTACAAAAATAAATTGATTTGATTTGATTTGAAGACGTTAGCCACATTAGCATAACAACAGCTGCGGCTTATTTTATTTCAGCTCGCATGTCAAAGCGTCTGAGGACAACTGGAACAAACCATACAATTTCTGCTGCATTGTAGGGAAAACAACATCTCTCCCTCTTCTTCTTCTTCTTCTTCTTTGGTGTTTTATGGCGGTTGGTATCCAAGTGTTACATTACCGCCACCTACTGTTTCAGCCCCCCCACCTAAAAAATGACATAGTGCCCCTTTAAAACATGTTTGGAAACCCCATTTTGCAGACATTTTTAACTTTGGGACATTATGCTGTGTTGAAATGACAACTAAGCCGTGCTCTTTTACTCCTCACTGCACTATTCACAGTCATTTGATGAATCACTTTGACAACGTGATGCAGAGATGCCGTGATGATGTAATGCTGTGTTGGGCTCATAACTGCGCACTGTGGCACAATGACACACTATGGGGAACTTGTCACTTTGCATTTTTCACACACCTTACAGGCCTTATAAGGGTTCTGCTGCTTACCGACATGTAAATATGGATTAATTAGATCTATTTTTGGTTTATTCATTTGTTTTGTTTATTAATCAAACGAAAATGAACCTGCTATGGGAGTACCGTATTTGAGAGCGTCTTATCCTGTATTAATAAGGTTAGGGATAGTCTGATTGTGAGCCGATTTGTCTTGTTTGTTGTGACCAATAACCAATTCGGTGTAATCCCTCATTTTTCCATAAGTGTCCCATTGTAGAAAAAGATTCAGCTGTAGTCATCTGGAAGGAAGTTGTTTTTTTTTTATAAAAGACAGAGTCCAGGTGACTACAACTGAATATTTTTCTACACCAATAACCAATATTTGCCAAAATCAATATCAACCACAAATGTATGCTCAGTTATTGTAAAGCTTCAGTAAAAATACTGAAAAAACAAAATGTTTACATGGGATGTAAAATCCTTTGTTGCATTATTGTGTAAACATACAGCCTCATTACTCTTCTCTTATTGTTTTCTCTCTTTGGCTTTATTGATATGCAGACAGGAAATTTATCCTGAGTTATCAGATTATTGAAATGTCTTCTTAAAATGTCATGTGCGTAATCAGATTTTGTTGTGATTTTCTGTGCAAGTTTTAAATCAGAAAATTGTGCAAAAAAGGGAAGGCTAGTGTGGCAAAGTCAACACTAAAATATACTTTTTAAAGATGAAAAAGAGTTATTGTCAAATGTTTTGTCTTTCAAATACAACAGTTACTCCATTGAATAACTGACAAGTATCACCGGGTGTTTTTGATGTCCAGATTCCTCGAGGGCATGTAAACACACAGCAGTACTCAGATTATTCTGATTAATCAATAATTGGGTTATCTGTGAGTTATCTGATTTTATTTCTGTAAATGTACCGAGTGTCTGTTTAAAAAGACACATCTAATACACCAAAGACCAACTGGGAATGACACATGGGCACGCCAGAGTACCAAGTTTCGCTTCAATTTTCAATATTGGACTGATGCAGATATTAGGGCAAACCCACTGATATCACCGATAACCAAATCCCTTCTTAGAACTGAAAAAAGTTGTGTTTCTTTCTTTTGCGTTGCTCACTTTTTAAACTCCATGATGGACAATGCAACATCGGTGTGGCACCGCCCGATCACGTGTACTTCATTTGTTCCCTCCAAAACCATCAAATCCAGCCTTTGCATTTCTCTGATTGCTCTTCTGACATACGATTGCGTAACACGGCTTTCACACAGCTAGCGGCTAGCACTTCCGACTCCACCACCGCTGTCCCACTGCACTGATCCCGGTCCGTTTCCCCCTGACTCCCCCCTGACTCCTCCCTGACTCCCCCGTGACTCTCCCCTGTCTCCTCCCTGACTCCCCCTGACTCCCCCTGTCTCCTCCCTGACTCCCCCCTGTCTCCTCCCTGACTCCCCCTGACTCCCCCTGTCTCCTCCCTGACTCCCCCGTGACTCTCCCCTGTCTCCTCCCTGACTCCCCCTGACTCCCCCTGTCTCCTCCCTGACTCCCCCCTGTCTCCTCCCTGACTCCCCCTGACTCCCCCTGTCTCCTCCCTGACTCCCCCCTGACTCTCCCCTGACTCCCCCTGACTCCCCCTGTCTCCTCCCTGACTCCCCCCTGTCTCCTCCCTGACTCCCCCTGACTCCTCCCTGACTCCCCCCTGTCTCCTCCCTGACTCCCCCGTGACTCTCCCCTGTCTCCCCCCTGACTCTCCCCTGTCTCCCCCTGACTCTCCCCTGTCTCCCCCCTGACTCTCCCCTGTCTCCCCCCTGTCTCCCCCCTGACTCTCCCCTGACTCTCCCCTGTCTCCCCCCTGACTCTCCCCTGTCTCTCCCCTGTCTCCCCCCTGACTCTCCCCTGTCTCCTCCCTGACTCCCCCCTGACTCTCCCCTGACTCCCCCCTGACTCTCCCCTGTCTCCCCCCTGACTCTCCCCTGACTCTCCCCTGTCTCCCCCCTGACTCTCCCCTGTCTCCCCCCTGACTCTCCCCTGTCTCCCCCCTGACTCTCCCCTGACTCTCCCCCTGACTCTCCCCTGACTCTCCCCTGTCTCCCCCCTGACTCTCCCCTGACTCTCCCCTGTCTCCCCCCTGACTCTCCCCTGTCTCCCCCCTGACTCTCCCCTGTCTCCCCCCCGACTCTCCCCTGTCTCCCCCCTGACTCTCCCCTGTCTCCCCCCTGACTCTCCCCTGTCTCCCCCCTGTCTCCCCCCTGACTCTCCCCTGACTCTCCTCTTTCTCCCCCCTGACTCTCCCCTGACTCTCCCCTGTCTCCCCCCTGACTCTCCCCTGACTCTCCCCTGTCTCTCCCCTGTCTCCCCCCTGACTCTCCCCTGACTCTCCCCTGTCTCCCCCCTGTCTCCCCCCTGACTCTCCCCTGTCTCCCCCCTGACTCTCCCCTGTCTCCCCCCCGACTCTCCCCTGACTCTCCCCTGTCTCCCCCCTGACTCTCCCCTGTCTCCCCCCTGACTCTCCCCTGTCTCCCCCCTGACTCCCCCCTGTCTCCCCCCTGACTCTCCCCTGACTCTCCCCTTTCTCCCCCCTGACTCTCCCCTGACTCTCCCCTGTCTCCCCCCTGACTCTCCCCTGACTCTCCCCTGACTCTCCCCTGACTCTCCCCTGTCTCCCCCCCGACTCTCCCCTGACTCTCCCCTGTCTCCCCCCTGACTCTCCCCTGTCTCCCCCCTGACTCTCCCCTGTCTCCCCCCTGACTCTCCCCTGTCTCCCCCCTGACTCCCCCCTGTCTCCCCCCTGACTCTCCCCTGACTCTCCCCTTTCTCCCCCCTGACTCTCCCCTGACTCTCCCCTGTCTCCCCCCTGACTCTCCCCTGACTCTCCCCTGTCTCCCCCCTGACTCTCCCCTGTCTCCCCCCTGACTCTCCCCTGACTCTCCCCTGTCTCCCCCCTGTCTCCCCCTGACTCTCCCCTGACTCTCCCCTGTCTCCCCCCTGACTCTCCCCTGACTCTCCCCTGTCTCCCCCCTGACTCTCCCCTGTCTCCCCCCTGTCTCCCCCCTGACTCTCCCCTGTCTCCCCCCTGACTCTCCCCTGACTCCCCCCTGACTCTCCCCTGTCTCCCCCCTGACTCTCCCCTGACTCTCCCCTGTCTCCCCCCTGACTCTCCCCTGACTCTCCCCTGTCTCTCCCCTGACTCTCCCCTGTCTCCCCCCTGTCTCTCCCCTGACTCTCCCCTGTCTCCCCCCTGACTCTCCCCTGTCTCCCCCCTGTCTCCCCCCTGTCTCCCCCCTGACTCTCCCCTGTCTCCCCCCTGACTCTCCCCTGACTCCCCCCTGTCTCCCCCCTGACTCTCCCCTGACTCTCCCCTGTCTCCCCCCTGTCTCTCCCCTGACTCCCCCCTGACTCCCCCTGCGTGTGCGCGCCGTCGTGTCTCCGCACGCAGCCCAGGACTCGCCATAAATCACATTAAATTAGAAAGCGCGCGGCTGTTGTTGGTGCGCACCGGCCCAACCGCCCACCATCACCCCCATCACCGCGCACACTTGATTTGCCTCCGTCCGTGCGGGACCCCCTTTTCGCCTCCCACTCCCCCTCTCCTCGCTGATTGGAGGAACGGGGCTCTCCTTGAACTGTCAATCAACGCGCATGTTCTTCTCGTAAGCGTCGCAGAGAGTGTTGCTGCTGCTGCTGCTGCTGCTGCTGCTGCTGCTGCTGATGCTACTGCTGCCTGACTCCTTCTCTCCTCTTTACGTGCTTGCGACGCGCTGCATACCAACACAGACGCACGGCTACGGGGTAATTACGCCTGGAGTGGACTCTCGCGACCGCCGCTGCCCAGGACGCACGCACTCTCCATCCCGCTCTCCGCGAGTGCACATCTCGGGAGACGATCACTGACATCAATTGCATCGTTTCTACCCAACATTCCCACTCTTTTTTTGGCACCACTTCCAAGATTTGCTCCAGCAACAACTACTCACTGGAATATCCATTTTGGTGACGCACGCAAACAGCTTTTTTTACGCATTTTTAAACGGGACTGGAAAAGTCACGTGGATTCGGATGTTTTTGTCCCGGTCGTGCGCGTAGAAGTTTGGACTATTATTGGCGTTCGGTGCATCGTTTGGCTCTGCAGAGATTTCCCCCCCGGCTGGCTCCGTAACAAAAAAAGAAGGAGAAGAAAAGGAAAAAGAGAAGAAGCAAGGAATATCACGGCATTGGGGGAAAAGGATCGATCCCAACAACTCCACTATGGGCTGCTGCGTGCTGCGGAACGCTTTGGCCGCTGCTCTCCTCCTCTTGGTGCTGCTCTGCAAAGGTAAGTTCTTTTTTGGCTTCTTTTTGCGCTCAGCTCGGGTTGCATACTAATGACCGCGAGGGTGTTTCTGCGTGTTTATACCTTCTGTGCGTTGGACATTCCTTTACGTGACAGGAATAGCCCCCCTACCCCCGCGCACACGCACACGCCGCAGTGCCAGACTGTCGCGGTGTCTGAGCGTGGACGCGCGTGCAGGAGGAGAGGATGGAGTGTGGAGTGTTTTGTTGTGCGTGTCTGATCAAAGCCAAGGTCGGGAAGGAGACGCGCGCACGCGGAGGGGACGGGGATGGTTAAAGGAGGGATGGTTTGGTGTGTGTGGTTAAAGGAGAGAGCCGTGGGGGTCAAACACGCGGCAGATCAGTGGGCAAGACGCTCCTACATTATGCATAAGTGACACAACTGGGAGGGAGAAAGCAGGAATAGAGTTGTGGGTTGTGCGGGATGTGACTCTAAATATGATGATGGATTCATAAACATTGCTCTGCAGATGCAATTTGTACGTTTTAAAACTTCAATAGTTTGCACATTTCACGCAGTGTGGTGGAGGATTGGCAGTGTGATTGGCAGCTTGTTTGTTCTGCATTTTGTGATTGTTTATTAATGTGCAAGATAATTACAATTGCAAAATAATGTTGGTAAATTGTCAGAATATACCCAAACATTTATATTTTATGATTTGGTTCGTTTTCTGATTTGAAAAAGTGTATACTGAATTTTCTTCAGAATTATACAAGGTTAAGATCATCAAATACAAAATATTTACAATTGTTGCGCTGATTTATTCGTAATTTTAAAAACATTGAACATGACGTCCACGTTGTTTATGTTGTAATTTGCTGTTTTGTTTCACAAGCTGATAAAAATCCAATCAGAATCTGAATGAGCCTAACTTGACTTTTAGACCCATAGACTTTAAGAATCAACCCCAAGGGCAAATTGTTTTCCACAAATACAACATTTGTTTGACAAACACATAGCCAGACAAAACAGCTATAGACAGGCCTTGGAATCCCAGGTCCAGTTGTGTTTGTGCTTTTTCCTTTTCCAGTAAAACAACAGGCTAAATAGTCCTCAAACCTTTAAGGGCTTTTAAACTTCAGTGTAACTCACTAGTGCATATGAACTGATTCAAATCTGGCCCAAACACCATGTGGTCTTGTATTAATTACATTTCATGACTGCTTTGGTGAATAGACTTGTTAGTTTTAGGACATGTTAATCAGATCAGCATTTTGGACATCATAACTAAATTACAATGTCTGACCTACCTAAACATGGACTTTTGTTCATTTGTTTTTGACTCACTTTTTTTTATTATTTTTTTTTGCTGCAGAGAACATTTATGTAACATGACAAGTTAGAACATTTCTTTTGGTATTCTAAAAAAATCTCCGAATGGAAAACAACATGCATTTCGTCAATATAGTAGTGGGTGGCATAGTGCATGACAAGCAATTGTTGGGAAGTTACTGAGTGTGAAGAGGTGAGGAGGTGATGAGGAGAGTGAGGAGGTGATGAGGAGAGTGAGGAGGTGAGGGAGAAGAGTGAGGAGGTGATGAGGAGAGTGAGGAGGTGATGAGGAGGTGAGGGAGAATAGTGAGGAGGTGATGAGGAGAGTGAGGAGGTGAGGGAGAAGAGTGAGGAGGTGATGAGGAGAGTGAGGAGGTGAGGGAGAAGAGTGAGGAGGTGATGAGGAGAGTGAGGAGGTGAGGGAGAAGAGTGAGGAGGTGATGAGGAGAGTGAGGAGGTGATGAGGAGGTGAGGGAGAATAGTGAGGAGGTGATGAGGAGAGTGAGGAGGTGAGGGAGAAGAGTGAGGAGGTGATGAGGAGAGTGAGGAGGTGAGGGAGAAGAGTGAGGAGGTGATGAGGAGAGTGAGGAGGTGAGGGAGAAGAGTGAGGAGGTGATGAGGAGAGTGAGGAGGTGATGAGGAGAGTGAGGAGGTGAGGGAGAAGAGTGAGGAGGTGATGAGGAGAGTGAGGAGGTGAGGGAGAAGAGTGAGGAGGTGAGGAGGAGAGTGAGGAGGTGAGGGAGAAGAGTGAGGAGGTGATGAGGAGAGTGAGGAGGTGAGGGAGAAGAGTGAGGAGGTGATGAGGAGAGTGAGGAGGTGATGAGGAGAGTGAGGAGGTGAGGGAGAAGAGTGAGGAGGTGATGAGGAGAGTGAGGAGGAGAGTGAGGAGGTGAGGGAGAAGAGTGAGGAGGTGATGAGGAGAGTGAGGAGGAGAGTGAGGAGGTGAGGGAGAAGAGTGAGGAGGTGATGGAGGAGAAGATAAGATAATCCTTTAATATCCACACAAGGGGAAATTTCGTTGTTACAACGCAGTAGAACAGGAGGAAAGGACAGATTATAAGTAGTTTCAAAAACACACTCTTAATAGAACTCTTATGAACAAAACAAAAAACTCTTAGTAACAAAACTCCTCTCCTATCTTAATAGGGAATGGAGTGGGGGAAATAAAATAAAATAGATAATAAAAATACAAAATAAAGATAAAAATCAGATAATAATAATAATAATAATAATAATAATAATAATAATAATAATAATAAAATAATGATAATAGAATAAAATAAAAACAGCTAGCACAAGACTAGGTAATACTATTAGCAGGTAAGTAAACTGTATAAAACAAAACAAAATAGAACACTCTTGTTTACAGGTATTGCACATGGTTGATTCAGTATTGCACATGGATATGATGGTATTGCACATGGTTACATCAGTATTGCACATGTTCAGGGCTAGCAGTGTTTGTTGTAGAGTCTGACAGCAGCAGGAAGGAAAGATCTGCGAAAAGAGGGTAAAGTTGATGGAGCAGAGTGGGAAAGTGATAGAGAAGAGTGAGGAGGTGATGGAGATGAGTGAGGAGGTGATGGAGGAGAGTGAGGAGGTGATGGAGGAGAGTGAGGAGGTGAGGGAGGAGAGTGAGGAGGTGATGGAGAAGAGTGAGGAGGTGATGGAGGAGAGTGAGGAGGTGAGGGAGGAGAGTGAGGAGGTGATGGAGGAGAGTGAGAAGGTGAGGGAGGAGAGTGAGGAGGTGATGGAGAAGAGTGAGGAGGTGATGGAGGAGAGTGAGGAGGTGAGGGAGGAGAGTGAGGAGGTGATGGAGAAGAGTGAGGAGGTGATGGAGAAGAGTGAGGAGGTGATGGAGAAGAGTGAGGAAGTGATGGAGGAGAGTGAGGAGGTGATGGAGGAGAGTGAGGAGGTGAGGGAGGAGAGTGAGGAGGTGATGGAGAAGAGTGAGGAGGTGATGGAGAAGAGTGAGGAGGTGATGGAGGAGAGTGAGGAGGTGATGGAGAAGAGTGAGGAGGTGATGGAGGAGAGTGAGGAGGTGAGGGAGGAGAGTGAGGAGGTGAGGGAGGAGAGTGAGGAGGTGATGGAGAAGAGTGAGGAGGTGAGGGAGGAGAGTGAGGAGGTGAGGGAGGAGAGTGAGGAGGTGATGGAGAAGAGTGAGGAGGTGATGGAGAAGAGTGAGGAGGTGATGGAGAAGAGTGAGGAGGTGATGGAGGAGAGTGAGGAGGTGAGGGAGGAGAGTGAGGAGGTGATGGAGAAGAGTGAGGAGGTGATGGAGGAGAGTGAGGAGGTGATGGAGGAGAGTGAGGAGGTGATGGAGGAGAGTGAGGAGGTGAGGGAGGAGAGTGAGGAGGTGATGGAGAAGAGTGAGGAGGTGATGGAGAAGAGTGAGGAGGTGATGGAGAAGAGTGAGGAGGTGATGGAGAAGAGTGAGGAGGTGATGGAGGAGAGAGAGGAGGTGATGGAGAAGAGTGAGGAGGTGATGGAGGAGAGTGAGGAGGTGAGGGAGGAGAGTGAGGAGGTGATGGAGGAGAGTGAGAAGGGTGATGGAGAAGAGTGAGGAGGTGATGGAGAAGAGTGAGGAGGTGATGGAGGAGAGAGAGGAGGTGATGGAGAAGAATGAGGAGGTGATGGAGGAGAGTGAGGAGGTGAGGGAGGAGAGTGAGGAGGTGATGGAGAAGAGTGAGGAGGTGATGGAGAAGAGTGAGGAGGTGAGGGAGACAGGTGTCAGAATTTGATGGAGGAGATTACAGCTTGGCAATATGATACAAATATTTCTCATTTGATTTTGTCTCATTAAAAACAAAGAAAATGATCTTTCAATAGCAGTTTTCACCTTTTAATCATTGCCTTTTAACATAAAAAATCCAATGCACTGATGGAGGAACGTGAGATGCTTCGGAAGGTGAAAAGTGAGATGGTCTTGCTCTTCCAGTGGTGAAAAAGGTTGTGGGGAAAAAAGTTGCAGAATTGCGTTAACTTAACTATAAGAATAAGCCGCGTGATTAAAAAAGTACAATCAACTGTATTTGCAGAGGAAGGACGTGTCTTTTGTAGTAATCCGCACAGTCTACAGTCCAGAGCAGCTATCATTCCACACACACACACCCACGCAGTATGCTCACCGTCCCGTGGGAAATCTCTATACAAATAAATGACTTCATCCTTTAATAACAATAATTGACGTGTCAGTGCAATAAGATGGGAGGCAGACGCAGACTACGCTTGGCCAATCTCCGGTCACGCTCGGCTTCGTACGATGCCGCACACATGCTCGAAGGCACAACGGCACAGACCACGCTCCACTGGACATTAAGATTACCCTTGTTATGTCAGCGATATGAACTCGAATACCAAGCAGACGCTCACAAGGTATATGTATTTTCATATCAAGGTGTCGTTGTGTGTTCGTTTGATTTAGTTATCATGATCCGTCACAAGTTCGTAGTTCTTAAACTTGGATAATTGCCACATCGGGTGGTTATTTTCAACATTACTGCAATTGGAGTTGACAGTGTGCTTTTGTTTTTTATCAACGTCTACAAGGAGAAAGTGACATTTGAGTGAAGCTGCAATGACGGACTAAATAATTGAGATCACAGATTGAAAAAAGAAAAGTTTTTGCTCTGGAGTCAACAAGAAGAAATATGTTATTCTGGAAATGAAACATTTTACACTTTTTTTTCATTCATTCATTTTTTACCGCTTTTTCCCATTAGGGGTCGTGGGTGACTGGAGCCTATCCCAGTGACTTTGGGCCTCGTCGCACGGCCTTTACACAATTTGATATGGAAAAATGTAGTTTGTACCTCATTTCTCCTTCATAACTCATGTTTTGGTGCTTGGTGCTTGTCATGCATAATGTAACGCTACTAAGACAGACCCTGTACACACATTTTTTTAAACTTTCTATCTGGTTGGTGGTAGAGGTTCAGTTTTTAAGCCTCACTTTCAGCAGGCTCATTTCTGTCTCCCAGCACAACACCTGTCTGTGCCAATCACACGTCAGAGCCAGGCTTGATCTGTGAAAGCCTGTCTTTACTTAGCTCCACTTTGTGCCAAGAGGCCATTCGCTTTAAAACACTGTGGATGCTTCCCGACAGCAACAAGACGGATTGAAAAATGATGGAGAAAGGCGGGAAAATGTTGGGGGGGGGGAAATGATGCGATGACAACCAAGCAAGATTTGTAATAAATTAAGTGCAAGGTTATTGACTAGTCTTGTAGGTAGTCAGCGCACTCTTCGCGTGAACGGGATCTGGATGGAGGGAAGATCCACTAGAGAAACTAATGGCCCAATTCCAAATCAAAATGAAAAATGCAGCTCATAGTGTTCCCCATATCCTGCATTGTTGCTCATTTAGACCTCCATTTGGTTGTGAATTTATTGTAGGAAGCATCGACAAAGGAGTGAGAAATTCACTATGAATCTATGTATCTGGGACATAAAATTCCTGCAATAGAAATGATCAATGTAATCAGTGTAATGAATGTTCAGTTTAGAATGTACATTTGGCAGAGAGAGAAAATGGCTATCACCAAGACATGGAATAAACCAACAATCAAAGACTAGGCTCTAGAAACAATGGACATTTATAGGATGGAAACGGTTAATTTGAAAAAAATAAAATAAGACAACTAACAAATATCTGAAATGATTGGGACTGATATACACTTTTTTGTGTTCTCTCATTGGGTCGTTTATTTTTGTCTTCTTTTTTTGTATTTGTTGTTTCTCTAAAGAAAAAAGGGCCTTCTATCTGCACATCATATATTTTTCATATCATTTTTCAGTTTCGCTTTAGTCCTCGTCTATTCCTGTTTTTCTTTGGCACTGATTTAGCCCAAGCTTATTTGTGATTTCTCAGTTTTATTTTTGCACTGTAGTTGTGAGCAGGCAAAGTATCGTCAAAGAAGCTAAACGTTTATTCGGAAATAGACTTGGATTGCTATTTAAATCAAACTCCACTCACAGCCACAGTGTAAATGCACTGTTAAACCGGGCATTTCCTGGAGGACTAAAGGGGAGATGGAGTGTGAATGGAGAAGCGAAATTTAGACGTACGAGGAACAGTTTGGTCTAAAAGGCATTAACACTCCAAACGTCACCCTTGCAGCCAAAGTCGTGTCTAATGACCTCTAATCAGAGCTGAGGCGCAAGATGTTTACAGGCCTCTTGAGATGTATTGGCAAGTGAATGCAATACCCTTTCATTCTTTCTTTCATGATTTTTTCTTCTTCTTCTTTCTACCACTTGTTCCCGTAAGGGCCCGCCTATCCCAGTGACTTTGGGCCTTTGGCGGGGTTCGCCCTGGACAGGGGCCAGCACGTCGCAGGGTCCATATACCGGTGCAATACCCTTTTAGACCTCAAAACACACTTGCATGCCTGATAATTCCATGATATATCGAGCAGATCCATCCAAGTGGAAAAACATGGAGCCCCACTCAAAAGCCGGTCAAACCTCCAGCCTTTGTCCCCGGGGCTCTTGAGATCCCGTCCAAGCCCCGCCGAGTCCAACAGTTGCAGATAAACACAACCTGCTCAACTAGCCAATCATTCCCAATTCCAAACATGGGGAACAACAGTGCACACAGACCATAGATTTCAAAGGGAGACGGGGGAGGGGGAGGAAACACAGAGGACCTTCCAAAATCGTACCAAGGCATCTGTTGGTCTTGGCATCTTAAATTCTCAATATACCAAAAGCCAAGGCTGGTGATACTGGGAAGTGTGCATGGGATGTTGAGAAGGGCAGGAGACGGAGAGCATGCGTGGGCACTACTGAGCATGTGCGGTGTGCGTGGACCCCATTTGGCCTCCATATGCCGCCGGAACGAGAGGGATGGCGCGGGCGACATGGCGACCCCACCTGTTCGCGCCTATGTTGGGGCCCGGACTCTTCCGCTTGCCCAAAAACAGATGAGCGTGGCCGTTCCATCTGGTGACCGTTTGAACTTCGGGAGTACAGGTGCATACTGTATGGAGTTCCATTGAAGCGCGGAGCTGGAATCTAAGGAATCGTAGCCGTTTATTATTTGTGTCGCGTTTGTATTTGTTCACTTCATCTTCTCTATGTGGATGTTGCATGTGACCCATCCTTCAATGAAACTGAAAGGAGCATCTCCAAATCTTGTGCCAGGATATGGTCAGGATTTACTTATTGGAAGATGAGCTAACATGTTGTTGTTTAGGTTAATGGAAAGATGAGTACAGTTTATAACTTCAGCTTTCTACTCTTTAGAGGATTTGCCTCTCCATGAGTTCAGGAAGGCGTGGCCCATGCAGTGATATTAAGTGATTATTTGTGGTCTCACTCCTCATGTCTTTGGGGTCAATATGATCCTGTTAAGACAATTTGTTGGGTCACAGCTGGCAGACCTCTAATTGTGAGGTTCCAACAACTTAACCATAGCTAATCAAAGATGCCAGGCAGTGTTAGGCTCCGTTGCTTAGTGACAAGTCTAAAACTTTGGAAAAAGCACAAACAAAACCAATAGAGGTACTTTGGTACTTTTTTTTTTTTTTCATCAGCGCTGCCGTGACTGTAACAGGCTCCTTACTTCCAGTGAATACAACGCTCTCCTGTGTCATTTATAAGCAGGTTAAATCCACACACTTTTCTTCTTTTTGTTTTATTATGTGCATGGAAAGGCAGTCCACGCTCATATCCTCGAATATTTATTTTAATTAGTTTGTTCAATCACGTGACACTTGCGCTCTACTCTGCTTGCAACCCATTTCTTCTGATATGTGTGGCTGTGCTTGAGTGTGTGAGACAAATATTCTTTGCAAAGTGTTTTTATTGCTCAAATATGCATTGAAAACTCATTCTTACAATGATCATGGTCGCCATTCCACAGATCTGACCAGTAGTGGGTTAATGCATTTTAAGTGACTTGATTCTTAACTGTAATAAACTGAATAATGGAAAATCATTAACATCTGCTTCCATATGACCTGCTATTTTGTCCTTTTTGTGTCTATAATCCGAGGCAGTCTCTCTAGTCTCCTCCCATCTCACGCTCATCTCTCTAGTCTCCTCCCATCTCACGCCCATCTCTCTAGTCTCCTCCCATCTCACGCTCATCTCTCTAGTCTCCTCCCATCTCACTCTCATCTCTCTAGTCTCCTCCCATCTCACGCCCATCTCTCTAGTCTCCTCCCATCTCACGCTCATCTCTCTAGTCTCCTCCCATCTCACTCTCATCTCTCTAGTCTCCTCCCATCTCACGCTCATCTCTCTAGTCTCCTCCCATCTCACGCTCATCTCTCTAGTCTCCTCCCATCTCACGCTCATCTCTCTAGTCTCTTCCCATCTCACGCTCATCTCTCTAGTCTCCTCCCATCTCACGCTCATCTCTCTAGTCTCCTCCCATCTCACTCTCATCTCTCTAGTCTCCTCCCATCTCACGCTCATCTCTCTAGTCTCCTCCCATCTCACGCTCATCTCTCTAGTCTCCTCCCATCTCACTCTCATCTCTCTAGTCTCCTCCCATCTCACTCTCATCTCTCTAGTCTCCTCCCATCTCACTCTCATCTCTCTAGTCTCCTCCCATCTCACGCTCATCTCTCTAGTCTCCTCCCATCTCACTCTCATCTCTCTAGTCTCCTCCCATCTCACTCTCATCTCTCTAGTCTCCTCCCATCTCACTCTCATCTCTCTAGTCTCCTCCCATCTCACTCTCATCTCTCTAGTCTCCTCCCATCTCACGCTCATCTCTCTAGTCTCCTCCCATCTCACGCTCATCTCTCTAGTCTCCTCCCATCTCACTCTCATCTCTCTAGTCTCCTCCCATCTCACGCCCATCTCTCTAGTCTCCTCCCATCTCACGCTCATCTCTCTAGTCTCCTCCCATCTCACTCTCTTCTCTCTAGTCTCCTCCCATCTCACTCTCATCTCTCTAGTTTAGTATTGTGATATTTGAATATACTTTTTTATTCATGATCTTTTTCAACTTTTTGTTGTTTTAATTTGATTAATTTACGTTTAAAAACATTTCTGTCAGATGGAGTACCTTGATGTTTAGATGGTATATTTAGTTTGTTGTCACGTTACTTTTGGGAAATATTGTGCAATTCTATTATGTTCAGACTCGTTTCAATTTGGCCCTAATTTGGCCCCAGTTTAGTCAAGACGTAGACTTAGTTTGGTCCTCTTCTAGTCCTGGTTTACTTCCCGGTTAAATCCAAGTTTTATCCGAATGTATGCAAAAGTGGTGCTTGATAATAAGTTCAATATCACAATTATAATAACACAAAATCGTCGTACTTTTTATGTTACCATGGTTTTATACTAGTTCTGATGAAGCTCGAGATCATTCTATAGCTGTTCCGAAAAGGTCTTGTTTATGTCATGATTTCATCATCCATGCTAGTTTTAGTATCAATTAGTATTTGATTTTCTATACTTTTTGACAACCCTATTGGGAACAAAGCTTTAATCTTTGATTTAGATTTGGTTTAATCATGGTGCTAGACCTGGTTTAATCCTGGTTTAACCTTATGTTATCCTGCAGTAAACAAATGACCAAAACACTCTTTTTAACCTCTCTGATCTCTTAACGACACAAGGCCACTTAATGCATAATGGTAATATTCTCTTTTGCACATCCTGCCCAGCTACTGTCATAACACCAGTTCTCCAAGTTTAAGGGTTAATGGTTTAATTTTGTGTGATTTTATTCTTCATTCTCCCAACCTCTGCGTGTCAAGTCTCATGCACGACGCTGGTTGTGATTAATTGCGTCAGTGCCTCATGCATATTTACTGTATGTATGAGTGGACGATTGCCATTGCCATGCACCTTTTATATTAATGCTTCTGAGACGTGTTTGGTGAAAGAGAGAATAAATGAGATGAGGAAGGGGCCCCGATGGCACACCAAGGGCCGGGCACGGAGCACACCCACAGAGCGGCCTGTGGCTCTGCACGCCAAGTAGGAGCCCTCTGAATAGACTAATGGTGTTTTTGTAGCTGAAAAGAAGGCCCTTTTTGATCCGGACGATGTGCTATTGTGCAAGGCCGAAGCGTGTATGGCTACGTGTGTCTGAGAGTGTGAAGATAAAAGCATCGCCTCTTCTCTTCTGTGAATATTTGTTGTGAAGAATGTGGTGCAGTGACAGTCAAGTGTAGGGAATTACCAGAGATGGAATTATGTTTAAAGAAGGATGCTCTTTCTGCCTGTTTACCTGGATCTCATCATACTGTGCAAGTCAGTGCTGAATAATGTGAAACATACAAAAAAACAACTCTATACTATAGTTATATCGATACAGCATCCAACAATTACAATACTGAAGATTTAGAATCACAATATTTTGATATTTAAGCACACCTCAAATCACCTCATTCATTTACCCAAGTTTATTGATTTCAGTTATGATAATAGGGCGAAAAAACATCAGAATTCAACAAATATTCACAATTACTAAGAGACCATGACCAAACAACAGATACATATTTCATTTCCTTTCATTTCCATCATCTAACACAGTACTGTTCTTCTATTTCGTGACCAGCTTTTTTAAATCTATAATGCAACCTGAATAATCACAATTATTGATGAACCAAATCTTGACATCCCTAGTCTACAAGCCCTCACAAAACTCACACTGGGGGCTCAGGGGTTGGTTTTGATCCCTTTCAAGTATTCCAAAAGTAGATAAGGGAAGATATCAATTCCATTTTGTACTTTGTTCAGTCAGAAACCATACAATTATTAACACATGTAGACTAGACACTTTTATTAACAAATAGCCTGTTCAAAACACTGCCATGTTTTCAAGTATTCATTACATATAGCTAACTATTTACAATTACGAAAAAAGAAAAAAAACTCTGACAGCCCCCTGAAACCATGCAATGTCTAGTTGCTGCTGCATTCAGTGAAAAACACAAATATCTACGGAAAATGTAAAGCTCTTCAAATCACACCCTTACTAACCACAACCGCAGTCCTCTGTAGTCCTAACGTACACACTTTGGAGTCAGCTGTGGAGGAATCTAGGTGTACTTATATTAAAAAGCCATGTTTCCATTTGAAACCCATCTGATATCTTAGCAGGTTTGTAGTTATTTATATATTATATTCTAAGCGCCAAGCCAACCACATCCACACTACTTTGATGAGCTCCGACTCTTTGGATATCGCCGCTGCTGCATGATTTATGACGTGGCGGATGGTGCCCTTTTAACAGTCATGTTCTTTCTCCATAATGCATGCTCTTCCAGCCTTCCAGACGGACGGGCGTTGGACTTCTAGCCTCCCAGAGCAGCAGGCGGGATTGCTCTTCCTGGCGAATCCGAGTTGGGCAGAGAAGCTTTGCCTGCGATGTTCACAGTTCGCATCAATATCCAATCACTCGTCCACGCCGGCTTACAAGATTGGAGGCACCTTTGTATCCACTTCTCCATTGAGCCCTGCTGGAGCTGAGTGCTGCTGCGGCAAATTTGATCTGGATTTGAATAGAATTTGAAAACAATTTTGCACCACATTTGATTTGGAATATGACTTGCTACTGACTTGCTTCAGTATATTACAGTGGCAGTGTTCACACACCCAAACTAAACATGGACCAGACCAGGATTTGACCATGACTTGAACAGGAACAAACCAGCTTTACATCAGGACTAAACTGGGAGGAAACAGGACCAAACTTAATAATTTTGACGAGACAACTAATCTACACTAGCAACACTATTTGAATTAGAACATTCATTGATTTTTTACAAAACCAGAGTAGACATTGCAACAATCTTCTTAATTACTTTCCTATCTGTTGTAAAAATGAATGGTTGTTCCCTGCAAACATCTGTCTTTTACTTCCAGGCCACTTTTTTCACGCAGCACATGTTAAAACCATGTGTAAACCCTCCTTGTCAATGTGTTCAATTCACCCTCTAATCCAACTAAGTAAAATAATTAAAACTCAATTTAAAATACAGTTTAAGAAAGATGTTTTATGCAATAAAAATGTCCAATGGGGGTGAAGAGCGAGGAGAAACATTCAGAAAATCATCAGAACCAAAAATTGGATCGCACAAGACTGAGGTTGCAGAGGATCATTGAACCACCAAACCTCTTGGCCATAGTGCAGCACAAGATTGATCATTTTTGCATATGTTTTTAAATTCTTTTCACGTACATCTTCTCCATGTAATTGTCCTACAAGCTAGCTTCTGTGAGACCACACAAACAAAAGGCTCCACAATTGACCAATCAGAACTGCTGCTTTTGGCGGAAGCCCGTCTCTGGGGGAAAGTTCTTGTCAGTTCTTGCCAGTTGTTAGATTTCAAGCTACAGAGAACTCACATAAAAGCCTGAATCGCCCGGGCAACCCAATCTTCTGGTGTCTTGTTCATTATCATTCACTCACAACATTGTGCTTTGGCAACATTTCCAATTACAGGCTACACGGACATGACTATCCCCTCAGCTGGCGACCCCGCGACCCTTACAACATCTCGTAGCGTTAGCAGTTAGCGCCGCTTGGTCCGGAGCTGTGACTTGCCGGGTCACGATCTGAATTCCTCAGAGAATTGCTATAGCCGCCTTGATGCCGTGGACGACCGCAGTAGCACCACTCTTACCCTTGAGACTCTCTCTGTCGCTTCTAATAAACACTTCGCCGGCCCGCACATATTGGTTTTGGGGCTTGGGCAATTACATAGTGTCAGTGTCATAAATAATGATTATGGCTCGGCTTGTTTGCAATTATAATTACACTTCTAATATGGAGTTCAGTGTAACGGAAAGGAACTGGGACTGCTTTCAACTTGGGGAATATGACTTGTGCTATGTTTAATTAGTGTCGCAATGTACTCTAATGTAGTTCTTATGTTGTACTATATGTCCCTATGTGGTTAACCAAAGGGATTTGTTGGAATTTGTATGCTACACTAGTATCGTGACATATCTTTCATGTTAGTGAACCTGTATATTTCATAGAATTAATATTTGATCAAATTTTGGTTAAAGGATTTGTTTCTATATGCCTGGAACAGAATTATTCCACAGTTAGCTGCCTAAAGAGAACATACCGTGCACTGCTAGAGTAGATGAACATCAACATGAATAATTTAGGACACATTCTTACATGAATGTTTTTGAAAACTACCAGTTTAAATATCGATTAGTATCTGGCTATTGATATACAACAATTGTTTCTACATCAGCAAAAAACTATATCTTCCATCTAACATTGTTGTGTATATTGTTATCCAACCTTATGCCCTTCTCTACCAAAAGCAATCTTTATTGCTAACACTAGTGTAAGCACACCTTAAGTCATATCTTGGAGATTCCAACACATGTTTCGTCTGTCGCGGTATCTCATCCAATATTATATAGGTATCTTTTTATTATTCCAACGGTAGCTATGGTTTTATTTACCATAGAAATTGCTTGAACAAGCTTGGATTTGTCATATATATATATAATATCCTCACATGCACATACACCGCTGTGGATTAAGTCTTTTACTGGGGTCGGCAGAAGAAGATGAATCTCCACTATTCCCCTATTGACATGTGAGTGTGAATCAATGAAGAGCACATGGACAAAACCAAATGGGCCGCTTGGTTTGACTCACGCTTACCTAAGCAGAAATGCATATACAGCATATCACGACAAATTTTATAAAACGTCATTGACCTATGTGTGATACAGTAAGAATATCAACTTTTTTATATGATTTCCTGGCATATTTTATGGGGGAGCGCTGTTTTTGTTTCAGATAGTGCGCTGATGTTACGCTGTTAGGAAGATTGAACAGTGTTCGAGGGAATGTTCCGATGCTCTCTTTGTGCCCGCCAGTTAGCATCCCTGGAAGCACAATTCAGATTAGTGCTAGCGCGCCTGGTCCGCGGGGAGACGTCAAGGGGTCCTGCTTCTCCCTGTCCTCATTACCCAAAGACAAGGAGCGCGCCGGCAAATCAATGGCAGAGGCTTAGGCGCTTAATGCAGCCCATGTCTACTGATGGGACTTGGCTTTGTGTGTTGCACGATTTCTCTTGTCTGGTGCATGTGGAAGTTTAATCACTGGCGCTACAACAGAAGGCGGCAGAAAAACATTAGTTGCAAAAAAGGGTAAGCTGAATCGCCCTGACGTTAGAACAAGCCCAAAAGCTGCTCGGGTATTTACCAAAGGGACATACTATTGTGCACAAGGCCTTAAATTACCCGGCGATAACGTCAGATTCATCGCTGAATCCGGTTACTCCGAATGCTTACGCGGTAACAATTGTAATTAGAGTGAGTCAGTTCATTGTTGCCATGACGATAGCCAATAACCTGCAGTTGTTTACAAGTTTCTTTATAGAAGAAAGCCAGGGCATCACCTCAGTGTTTGCTGACAACAACCCGTATCTGAGAAGGACACAGGGAGTTGCTCTGTTGGGTTCAAACTGCGGTTTAAAAGAAGGTCGTGACTGCAGAGCCGCGGCGCGATCAAATGGCCCAGCAGTTTCAGGAACCGCGGCACTGCCATATAGCCTCATGACTAACCCTAACCTTAACCTTAACCTTAACCTTAACCTTAACCCTAACCTTAACCTTAACCTTAACCCTAACCTTAACCTTAACCCTAACCTTAACCCTAACCCTGACCCTGACCCTGACCCTAACCTTAACCCTAACCTTAACCTTAACCTTAACCCTAACCTTAACCCTAACCCTAACCCTAACCCTAACCTTAACCCTAACCCTAACCTTAACCTTAACCCTAACCTTAACCTTAACCCTAACCTTAACCCTAACCCTAACCCTGACCCTGACCCTGACCCTAACCTAAACCTTAACCTTAACCTTAACCTTAACCTTAACCTTAACCCTAACCTTAACCTTAACCTTAACCCTAACCCTAACCTTAACCCTAACCTTAACCCTAACCCTAACCCTAACCTTAACCCTAACCTTAACCTTAACCTTAACCCTAACCTTAACCTTAACCCTAACCTTAACCCTAACCCTAACCCTGACCCTGACCCTGACCTTAACCCGGCGGTCTAAAACGGCGCGGTCAAATAGAGCAGCAGTTTCAGGAGCCGCGGCACAAAATAACATGGCAGTTTCGGCCACGCCGCGGCTCTGTAGACACTCTCTTAAAATAATCAAATGACTTGGCTGATCCATCTCGAAAGAAAGAAAGAAAGTCAATCAATCAATCAATATTCTCAAAAAAAAACATAATTTACAAATTCTTATCAACCAAATATGCCAAAATACAATAATGAAGTATCTGTAACACCTTTGTATTCAGCTTCAACAATCCAAGTTTCTTTTTCTAATTCCAGTTGCAACAACCAAACTATTTATTCTCTGTTTACTCTGTTTAACCTTTGTAATCTTGTGCAGCATATTGAAAAACATAACAAGGTATATGTAGAGATGCACTCATACTAACATTTCACTTCAAATTCACCATCACTCGACACAGTAGCAGATATGGCACCTTGTATTTACTCAGGGTTAGCACCACTGGTCGCAACTAAATGCCTAATCACGCTTTCTTTATTTCTCTTTTCGACTTTTGTTTAAACACTACCTCTGACATCTATGGTCTGTGGCTGTGCTCTTCCCCGCAATCGCGAGGCATGGCAAGACAAGGGAAATAAATAAAGCCGAGGAAAACAGATCAATAAATATTTCAGCATCTCTCCCCTTCGCCGTCTCCTGGAGCCATTGGAGACCAAATTGGGGGGTGTATGAGTTGGTGGAGGGGGTGGATTCACTGGTAATTGTGTTCTGACTCTCATTCAGAGCAGAGCCGGGAGTGAAAGCACGAAGGAGAATAGTGGATAATTGTGCGACGGGAGTTTTAATAGACAGTTGGCCGGGGTGACACCGGTTGGCTAACGAGGTTCACATACCTATATTGTCTCCATTGGGAACCTGCGAGAAAAGAAAGGTGTAAGAAGGTGTGAAAGGTTGGGCCCCGGACTTTGCGGGGACATAAAGGAGGATCTTTTTGGTCGGATTGTTGTCCACGCTCTATCCAGGTCTGCTGTTGACCTCGGATGGTGCGGGGGGGATGGATGGTGGTGATTCGGAGCTGGTCTAGAGAGCTGCAGTGGAAGGGAAGGAACATATCGATCACAGTTTTCTCTTGAGATGTATTATTTATGCACTCAAGATGTATTGACCGGTAGGAAGATTGCGTTAAAAGTGCATTCAGGGCAAGATGATATTGATAAATAAGGGGCTGATAAATGTTGGTCATGTCATCTATTTTAAAGCTTTGTTATTTTGCAGTTCAGTTGTTGTGGTTCACCTTGCTTCTCTTAAAAAAAAAAGTAGTTCTAGACCTATGGTAAGAGCCAAACGAATCATGCAGGGGAATATTATATGTGCCAAAGTGTTAGAGAGAGCTTGGAAGATGTTTTTTGTGAACACTCAACCAAGTTGTAATGTTGTTTCCATGGTAGTATATTGGTTCATGGGCACATACTGCAAAGGTAAACCATCTGTCTACATGACTGTTGTGTACACAGTGCTTTTGATGCCTTCTGTTAAAGCATTTGACCACTTGTCCCAAGATGTATCTCTCCTATGGGAAACAATAAAGGAGAGTTTGAACCCTTTCTCCCACAAGTTGTTTGATCCAGAATACACCATCATGTTTATACTATCCAAACTCTTCGTCAGATTAAATCTGATCATTTCAGCGCTCAAAATGCCTTCCCTATCCAAATTTTCAATGCTAGTTACGATTTTTAACCTGCTTCAGTCTTCAGTATGTCAACTGCCTCCCTCTGTCAGTGCCTTGTACTTTCCAATAAGCATACTCATGACCTGCTTTCCATTTATTTTCATGCATTATATTTATAAATGCTTTATGTCTTCATCTTCTTCGGTGCGGCTTCATCCTCCCTTCTCCCTACAGTTCTACAGACCATATGTCCATTGTCATTTGTAATTCCTGTCAGCACCTGTACTTGTGGGTGTGGAGTTTACACAGCGAGCGTCTCGAAATGAGTTTGAGGCGGTCAGCGCACCAGCCGGCAGGCATAGTGGGCGCGACCACCATCAAATCTCCCTCCCCGGCTTTGCGATCACTCTACCATGAAATGTGCACACGTACGCTGCATGCATGTTTCATTCTACAGAGCTGGCTAGAACACACGACTGGCTGCGTGCACGGGGGTGGACAGGCCAGAGCGATGGAGGACGCATGAAAAAATGATGGAACGGAGGAAGAGAGACAGATGGTGTGAGGGAGGAAGGAGGAAACTCAAATACCTGCAACAGCCGCTGATCGAGATGGATAGAATTTGCCAGCAGATGATTAGGTGGAATAAAAAACATTACGATGCGGTCTTGGCAATAAAAAAGTGTTTGGGTGCAATTTCAGTGGTCGGTGGGTCACTGGCTCCGTGATTTGATTGGCACATTAGGGAGTGTGGGGTAATGTGATATGCCTCTGGTAAGGCAGTCACTTCAACATGCTAATAACATGCTCATGTGGGCCCTGGCGCTAATGTGTGTATAATAAATGAGGCTTGTCAGACATCAACAGGTTGGGTGCAAATATTAGATTAACATATTATTAGAATGCAAATTTGACGGTCTTAGATGATTCATGTATTTAAATGTGTATATACCATATTGGCGAACTCATATGTTAATTGATGCGTTTGTAAGAACTGTTGAAAAGGGTTGTATAATCAGGAACTTAATGTGCATTAGTGAGAAAATTACAGTCTTGTCCATTTTGAACCCAGTCGTGGTTTCGGAACTGAATTTTCCACACATTTATGATAGACTTTTCACAAAATTATTTTTCCCCAGAAAGTCCACGGGAAAAAATTGTGGGAAGTTTATTTCTGGAACCAAGTTGTGGGCGGACAGTGTTGAGTTCTATAATATTTTTTCTCAAGACACATAAAGACGCTGTAAACACAAATACATTTGCTTTATAAAGCTTCATGTATAATGGGTCTTTTTCAACCTGCCTTATGAATATCTGTGTTACTCTTGCAGAACTCTTACATTAGTCATGGTGTGTTTTTGCCAGAATGACCATCATGATCATAACAAGTAACAGACAGCAAATTAGTTAGTTGAAGACAAACAATTTGAGAGATGCATATTTATAAAGTCCATGTAGGGTGTGCAATAAATATCTTTTTCTTTAACTGTCTTATATATGTTTATAAAACCTAATACTAAAACCAACATTTATTTAAAGAACACATTTAGTGAAATTTACCTTTTTACCACCTTATAAACTTCCCTCATCATAAACATTCCTGGGGATGGATTAATTTAGGATTGTCTTGAGTTTATGAGACTTTATTGTTCTGAGCCTCCGAAAACACTTCTTTTCAAATTTTCCGGAATTGTGATGTCATAGGTGGCCTGCACTTTTTTAAGATCTATAAATCATCACCAGACTCATTCTAGTTCGAGCCTCAAATCACGTTCATTACAACTGCATTCTTACATTAGCACATTGAGGCAACCTAGCTTTTGTTGTTCCCCCCCACATGTCAATTCAATCTGCTGCCAGTAGATGATAACACCAAATCCTGATGGGGAAACACCCACCTGACCGATTTTCACTACGAACAATTTTTTTAAGGTTATAGAACATGGAACGCCAAAGCAAGTATACAAGCGCATGTTTAAATAAATTACAATGCATTATTTGCCCACATTACCCAGTTCTAATTCCTTTTATTTATTTTTTGTATCTTTTTAAGGATTTATTGATCTGGAGGCTTTTCATTAGACATGATTGCATAGTATGGAAAATGGAGATGAGACTAGATAAGGACAATGCAGCAAATTGTCGCGAACCGGATTCAAACTCCCAACGCTGCTGGTTACTCACAGGTGCGCACATGTGCTATCCACTCGACCACAGTGCGGCGCCCCCAGTTCTGATTCCAAGCACAACCCTAACCCATTGCCCTCAGAACAGAATATGGGGCTGTTGAGCTCTATACTGTGGGACATCAGCCATCAGCCGGTTCAGATTGGAAGTTCCCTGGGCAGAACTCTAATCCACAAAATACATGCTACATCCAACCGCATGGCATGGTGCATTGAGAGACGTACCCAGCCCCTATTGTGCACAATTCCGCTCCTGTCTCTCTCACCTTCTTCCCAGCCAACTTCCACTGTTCCTGCCAAATCACACCTGCCAAGAAGAACTGTCTCCCCAAACTACATCAAAAGTTGATAAAAGTCCATATACGTAGTTTCTTGGCCCGTTACAAGTTTAGGTTTCTTGGGGCCATCATTGTTTTTTTTTTCGGACCAAAAGCACTTGAGAGTGCTGTCCTTGTTTTGAGAGAGCGGAGGTGTACGCCGGCAGTCAAAAGGTCACCTCCTGTGTGTCCTGGTGGAACAGTGTGTGATGTGCGTGTCTCTGCGGAGGTATCGGGTGTTAGCCTGTGTGCTGTGAAGGGCAGAGGACTTTTTCTTTTGTGCCGTTCCAAATCCAAGCACAAAATATAGATGTTTTCAAGTTGGTTAGTCATCCACCAATGCATCATCTTTATATAAACTGCTCTCGTCAAGTGGTTCAACTGACACAAGCTCGGAATGTTCTTAATGTATGAGCGTCCCACAACATTCAGTGAAGCGTGGATCCAAAAATTTTGGGCTCCATCTGTCTGATTGCTCATTTATCTAGCTCCAGGTGACCATATTAATCCAGTAATCACTCCCCATGACGCGCCCCGAATCCTCTATCTAGCTAGCGTCACCCCCGGCTTCGTCAATACCTGCCTTCGTCAAAACCGATGTGCCATTTCCAACAGCCACAAAATGTAATCAACTCGCTCCCTGTCAGAAGTGAACTCCTGGTGCAGCCTGCCAGATAGAGATACACTGTCCTTTTAAAGCACTCTGGATTCGTTAAGGTGGAGTTTGTGTGTGGTTTTCTTGTAATAAAGTGTCTGTATCAGGACATGGTGACACGGTGACGTTCTAAAGTCTTTGAATGCGAGATATCTTTCGGCAACGCCTCGACGGTTACCGAGTCAATGCGGGCACTGTCATGTTAACATTTCGGGTCTTGTTTCGAGGTTGGGCTGTTAAAAGTGCCATATGCGTTTTTTGAGGTGTGTGTAATATTTTGGAAAATTTGTCCCGTTTTTCAACTCAATCAATTAATACATTTGACTCTTCAACAAACTTTAACCTACTTTTCCTATTACCAAAATGTGTACACTCTTGTTCGTAAATGTGATTACAGTTTCATGATCTTTTCATCAATAATTGTTATCCTCCTAAGTACCGTATTTTCCGGACTATGAGTCGCACCTGCCGAAAAATACATAATAAAGAAGAAAAAAACACATATAAGTTGCACTGGAGTACAACTTAAGTGTGGCGAGTGTGAAATAACAAATAATATCACATATAAGTCGCTCCAGAGTATAAGTATATAAGTATAAATATAAGTATAAGTCGCACCCCGGCCAAAACTATGAAAAAAGGTGCGACTTATAGTCCAGAAAATACGGTAAGAACATAATTGAAAGCTCTAAAAATCTCTCTAAAAATATAATTGTGACATTTTTAGAGGCCAAATTAAGTACTTTCAAGTAGGGATAGGAGTATCAATGTCAAAGTATTTAGACTCCAAATAAAGTACACAAACAAAAGTATTTTTTTGTTTTGTTTTGTTTTTCGGCTGTGTTTGTCGCATTAAGTTTATCATTCATAAAGTTGGTCGCAAACAGGAAGAATGGTAATGAATTAGAAAGTGTGCATGGAAGATAGTTTAGTCACGTTATCAGTAGTAATTGTAAAATCGAGATTCAGTCAAGGTCGTGTTTGGGTCCACAGCCAAACTTCGTCAGTAAAAGTAAGCGTTTTGGAGAAAAGCAAAGACATGTTGACTAATTTTGTGTGAAATGCAAATTATTAAAAGCCTGTATTTTTTTTAGGTTCTGGGAATTGACACTGAAAGCCATTTTATTGAAAAATCATGATTGCATTTTGTCATATTACCCTGCCCTATAGTTTGACTTCATTTCTGTTCATTTGATTTGTCAGATTTCTACTGCAATAATTCAAATGTATTTTCTCTTCCCTCCCTTTGCATTGCATCTGCTTGGGCTTTTCATGGTTTTCAAGGATGCTGTCAGAATTGTCCTTCATCCATATTCCTTTCATTTATTCAAGGAAGGCTGAAAGTCTCATTTGTAGTGCAACTTTAAAGTAGCCAATATGATTCCCATTAATCTCGCCTCCCTAAATCAACATTTCAAGGTTTGGTTGCAATTCAAATTTCTTATGAAGGAATGAATAAGATGAAAATGGGCTGAAATTCAAATGGATGAAATCATTTCCGAGATGCAAGTCATATTTCAATCTCTTTTCATTCTGTCCGTGCTCCGCTCTTGTCCAAATAAATCCTAGCTGAAATTGCACACAAATCAGGTATTCTGTCCAAGGTTTGTTGCATCAGACAGCAGCCCAAATGTTTTTCCAGACCAAACAATGTGCGGGAATGATTTTGTCAGCGAAAGCAAATGGCGAGTCTTTCTCTCCATCAGGGGGGCACGGGGGTATCGACGCGACCTTTATCCAGCCAGCAGACTTCCAATTCCATTAAGAAATAATACAAGTGTCAGAAAAGGGCAATTAACTGCCTAATGTTGGGCAACAGTACTCTAATACAACATGCTTTTGCTGAGCAGTCAATATCTGAGTACCTGACAGAGACCGCAGTGCATTAAGGTCTTATGGTGCCTAAGTTCAGAGTTAAACTCACTATGCATGACAAGGCTGGTTTTGACAGTATATTTCAAGGCAAAGCTGTGTAATTAGGGCAAGTAATGAAGTCAAATTTGAAAATTGATAAGACTATTAGTAGACAATGGTTTTTCAATATACTGTACAGCCATATTGACCTATGTAAGTAAAAAACATGAAGTTCTTTGGATTAATGGCTCGTTGCAAAGTGTAACCATCTTGTATAACTAGAAAAGGGTTTCAGCAGAAACATAAAATACAAAATTATAAGACAATTAAACAAACACAGCTGGACTTACTTTTGTTGGCAGCTAAACTGTTGGCGTTTAGCTGCCAACCGTTTGCTCCCAAACAGGAAGCTTGTTAAGAAGGACCCAGGTTATTCCACACGCGGCTTTTGTTTAATTCTCTGCAGAAATAATTCTCTGCCTGGATGTCTCTGCCTGGATGTCTCCAAACGTTCATCATTTACACATGCAATGAAAACTAAAAAACAAACAAAAAAACAAGATGGATAACTAGCAAAGAATAATAAAAACCTGTTATGTACAATAAGTGGCGGTGACCATGGTTGTGTACAGTGCAGCATGTGGGTGATTCATATTATGTTACAATATTGCACATGATTAATATTCAAAAGCAACATATACTTCAATCAATTCAAAATTGCACTGAGCAAATCGTAATTAATTATGTTGCTGACATAATTTCCTTTCCAACGAACAAATTAAAAGTTGTCTTGTAAGGTTGTCAAAAGTATCTCCAAACCGATATGAATCAATACTAAAACTAATATAGAAACTTGAACAAGCATCGATAACAAAAAATACTATAAACCGTACACCATGACCACTTATTATGTCTTTCCTATACAACAATTGATCCTAACTACAGTATATGTGCCTTATCAAACGTACATTTACCTGTGTTTGTTACATGGTGTGACAGGAGTAATCAAAATTGATCGGTGGTCTCGGAGGAGGCAGGGAGACCAGACATGACAAATGCCCAGCCGACAGCGCAGGTGTGGGGATTGATCTGCTTCCAAATCCATCATGATCAGCTCGTATTGACACTGCGCCTCTATTAAGATTGTTTTTAAGGCCACTGAGAAAGATGTGAATGTCTGCTTATAAGGCTTACAGAGCTCGGCCCATTGCTGAGAAAACCTTCTATTGATTTAGTTTGATTTGGATTATAAGCGGTATGGAGTATGCTCGGAATGAATGTGCGTTTTATGCTGGCAGGTGCAGACTTATTCCTAGAAATGATTTGATTCAGTTTATCAGATGATGGTGAATCGCTTGATTTTCCTTTTATCAGGCATATTTGTATTTCAGGTATTTTTTGCAAGGAACTGTGTCGAGGGACATTCACAGTCATAACTTGGTAAGAAGACATACGATGCATAATTGACTTTTAACATTTGTCAGTGGACCTGTCTGTATTAATGTCGGGGTGTACATGGCTGATTAGAAAAAATAATGTGGCACTAAATATTGGGAAAAAGCATAATATTTCTCCTTTAACAAACCTCAACTGCAACATCAAGTTCTGTGCAGCTTTTCGACATGTTTCAACATTGTTCCCTAATGGAAAACAGTTGTTCTTGTGCTGAATTCACGCTTGGTTCATGAATCTAGTTTATCTCTCCCTTCTGAGCCTCAAGAAAACTGTCGGTTTAAAATTCTCTTGATTTGTAACATCATAGAAATCCGGAGGTCGTCTACGCTTTTTTAAAATGTATAAATTTAAATTATTTATAAATGTACGTTTTGAGCAATCTGCCCAGCACGCTTGTACAACCATGCAGACACTTGAAAACACCAGCGCACCTGTGACATCACACAACTGGGGAAAGATAAGATAAGATATTCCTTTATTGTCCCACATGGGGAAATTTAATTGGTGCAACGCAGGAAGATACAGAGGTAGATACAGAAGAAAAGAACAGATCACTTATAGGAAGTCTGAAAAACACTTTCAGTAGAACAAAAACTCCCATAGACAAATAAATAAATAAATACATAAATACCATTGCATGTGATCACGACAGTAATTGCACATGAATATGTGTCACGACAGCACATAGATTGCACATTCTCAGCACAGTAATTGCACATGAATCACAACAGTAATTACACATATGACGGAATTGCACATGGTCAGGTCAGTATTGCGAGTGTTCAGGACTAACAGTGTTTGTTATAAAGTCTGACAGCAGCAGGAAGGAAAGACCTACGAAACCTTTCCCTCCCACAGCGAGGGAATTGGAAATATGTGTGTTTTGGAATGCTCAGAGGGATAGGACCTCGTAAACACGATTAATAAAACTAGTGTGAAGGAAGCTAAATACAACTCCATGTATGTTTTTGATGAGAGAACAATCTTATTTGTATTTGTATACCGATCAATATCACTCTGGTCACTCTGTAAGCTTCCTGAGGTCAGCTGGGCATGATTGACAGGTGTATTAGCCAATCAGGGACACACACACTGTATCAAAACAAACATGGCTTCTCACGAAGAAAAAAAGCAAAGGCAAAAACTATGTCAGGGACTAAAAAACATTGTGGATTTCTATAGAATCAATGAGCAAAGCACAAATCTGTTAATCTGAAGTGAGAGAAGTTTGATTTTGTTCAAATGGCCGATAAACAAAGACGAAGGGCTGCGTGACCAGATCCACTATTTCTTTGTGTTCTGGATCCCAGGCAACAACGTTATAACCTGGTTAAATGCTCAAAGCCACGCATCTAATTTGACTTTTGCTTTGATGATACGCCGCTGCCAGCACGTGGTGTCGGACACACAATCCAAACATAAGTTAAACCCGCTTTGACAACTTGGAAAAAATACCTAAAACATAGTGGCAAGTTGTATTTTCAAAAGCCAGACTACATATTTTCATACATATGTCACATTTAACAAATCGTAACAATGCAAACGGGACATAAGATATATTCACAGCAAAAAATAGTTATTTTAAATTCTTACAGATGGTACTTGGGAGATGCTATGTATAATATCATGCTTTAATTATATTCATCAATGTCACTTAACGCCACACATCAGCCCTTAACACTCTACCGCCTTTTCTTCTGGAGGATCCTGATATTCGTTGTCAGCGATTTGACAGCATAGTTTGATGTAACATAGCCATTTCCCCCCCTTTCTCCAGGCGGCGGGGACTTTCTTTAAATGAGCCAAGATTTGCGCCAATACAAGTGTGGCTGCGATGGCACAACACGACTTGTCAAGACGGATAAAGGGAATGGCTTTTGAGATGGTGTGCCTCTGAAAAACTGCGACATTTCCATTCACAGGACAGCAATTACACGGCACAAACAGCATCGTGGCAGAGGAGGAAGGAAGAAGTGGAAGTGCATTTGTGGTAATGTGAAAAGAACGCATACAAAGTTGGATTTTTTAAGTTCAGGGAGAGAATAGGAGGAGAGAGAGACAGAGAGAGACAGAGAGAGAAAGGAGCGAGGGAGAGAGAGGGGAGCGAGAAAGCGAAAGGAGTGAGAGTGAGAGAGAGAGCGAGGACAAGAGAGGAAAGAAAAGAGCAAGAGAGATGGAACACTGAGGGGTGAGGGGGGGCAGTCAGAATGCAGTGAGAGAAAGAGAGAGAGGAGAGAAGGAGTGGGAGTGGCAAAAGAGAGACTAGGAGGGGAGAAAGAGAGAGAGGAGAGAGGAAGGAGTGAGGAAAGGGAGGGAGAGCGAGACAGAAGGGATAGAGAGCGGGTGGCGAGACAAGAGAGGGGGAGATGGGTGAGAAAAGAGTAATAGAGGGGAGAGAGAGACAGAGGGGCGAGAGAAAGGAGAGAGTGGTAAAGAGGAAAGAGGAAAAAAAATGGGAGCGGGAGAGAAAAGTAGGTTGAAGTGAAAGGAGAACGAGATGAAAGGAAATAATGGAGGAATGGGGAGCCAGAGATGAGTAGGGAAAAGAGAAAGATCAAAAGAGAGAGGGGAGAGAAGGTGATGTGCAAGAAAAAGAGAGGGGTGTGTGAAAGGGGATCAGAGAGAGTGGTCAGAGAAAGAGAGGAGAGAGACGGGCAAGAGAGAGGAGAGGAAAGAAACAAGAGAGATATGCAGAGAGGAGAAAGAGAAAAGAGGGAGAGTGAGGGGGATCGATTGACAGAGAGAAATAGAGAAGAGAGATGGCATGGGGTGGCTGGCCAGAGAGAGTGAAGAGGATAAGAGACACAAGAGAGACAAGAGAGACAAGAGAGACAAGAGAGACAGAGAGAGACAGAGAGAGACAGAGAGAGACAGAGAGAGACAGAGAGAGACAGAGAGAGACAAGAGAGAGACAAGAGAGACAGAGAGAGAGACAAGAGAGACAAGAGAGACAAGAGAGACAAGAGAGACAGAGAGAGACAGAGAGAGACAGAGAGAGACAGAGAGAGACAGAGAGAGACAGAGAGAGACAGAGAGAGACAAGAGAGAGACAAGAGAGACAGAGAGAGAGACAAGAGAGACAGAGAGAGACAAGAGAGACAGACAAGAGAGACAGAGAGAGACAAGAGAGACAGAGAGAGAGACAAGAGAGACACAGAGAGACACAGAGAGACAGAGAGAGACAAGAGAGACAGAGAGAGACAGAGAGAGACACAAGAGAGACAGAGAGAGACAGAGAGAGACAAGAGAGACAGAGAGAGAGACAAGAGAGACAGAGAGAGACAGAGAGAGACACAAGAGAGACAGAGAGAGACAGAGAGAGACAAGAGAGACAGAGAGAGAGACAAGAGAGACACAGAGAGACAGAGAGAGACAAGAGAGACAAGAGAGACAGAGAGAGACACAAGAGAGACAGAGAGAGACAGAGAGAGACAAGAGAGACAGAGAGAGAGACAAGAGAGACAGAGAGAGACAGAGAGAGACACAAGAGAGACAGAGAGAGACAGAGAGAGACAGAGAGAGACAAGAGAGACAGAGAGAGACACAAGAGAGACAGAGAGAGACAGAGAGAGACAGAGAGAGACAAGAGAGACAGAGAGAGAGACAAGAGAGACAGAGAGAGACAAGAGAGACAGACAAGAGAGACAGAGAGAGACAAGAGAGACAGAGAGAGAGACAAGAGAGACACAGAGAGACAGAGAGAGACAAGAGAGACAAGAGAGACAGAGAGAGACAGAGAGAGACACAAGAGAGACAGAGAGAGACAGAGAGAGACAGAGAGAGACAAGAGAGACAGAGAGAGAGACAAGAGAGACAGAGAGAGACACAAGAGAGACAGAGAGAGACAGAGAGAGACAGAGAGAGACAAGAGAGACAGAGAGAGACAGAGAGAGACACAAGAGAGACACAAGAGAGACAGAGAGAGACAAGAGAGACAAGAGAGACAGAGAGAGAGACAAGAGAGACAGAGATAGACAAGAGAGACAGAGAGAGAGACAAGAGAGACAGAGAGAGACAGAGAGAGACACAAGAGAGACAGAGAGAGACAGAGAGAGACAGAGAGAGACAAGAGAGAGACAAGAGAGACAGAGAGAGAGACAAGAGAGACAGAGAGAGACAAGAGAGACAGACAAGAGAGACAGAGAGAGACAAGAGAGACAGAGAGAGAGACAAGAGAGACACAGAGAGACACAGAGAGACAGAGAGAGACAAGAGAGACAGAGAGAGACAGAGAGAGACACAAGAGAGACAGAGAGAGACAAGAGAGACAGAGAGAGAGACAAGAGAGACAGAGAGAGACAGAGAGAGACACAAGAGAGACAGAGAGAGACAGAGAGAGACCAGAGAGACAGAGAGAGAGACAAGAGAGACAGAGAGAGACAAGAGAGACAGACAAGAGAGACAGAGAGAGACAAGAGAGACAGAGAGAGAGACAAGAGAGACACAGAGAGACAGAGAGAGACAAGAGAGACAAGAGAGACAGAGAGAGACACAAGAGAGACAGAGAGAGACAGAGAGAGACAAGAGAGACAGAGAGAGAGACAAGAGAGACAGAGAGAGACACAAGAGAGACAGAGAGAGACAGAGAGAGACAGAGAGAGACAAGAGAGACAGAGAGAGACACAAGAGAGACAGAGAGAGACAGAGAGAGACAGAGAGAGACAGAGAGAGACAAGAGAGACAGAGAGAGAGACAAGAGAGACAGAGAGAGACAAGAGAGACAGACAAGAGAGACAGAGAGAGACAAGAGAGACAGAGAGAGAGACAAGAGAGACACAGAGAGACAGAGAGAGACAAGAGAGACAAGAGAGACAGAGAGAGACAGAGAGAGACACAAGAGAGACAGAGAGAGACAGAGAGAGACAGAGAGAGACAAGAGAGACAGAGAGAGAGACAAGAGAGACAGAGAGAGACAGAGAGAGACACAAGAGAGACAGAGAGAGACAGAGAGAGACAAGAGAGACAGAGAGAGACACAAGAGAGACACAAGAGAGACAGAGAGAGACAAGAGAGACAAGAGAGACAGAGAGAAAGACAAGAGAGACAGAGAGAGACAAGAGAGACAGAGAGAGAGACAAGAGAGACAGAGAGAGACAGAGAGAGACACAAGAGAGACAGAGAGAGACAGAGATAGACACAAGAGAGACAGAGAGAGACGGAGAGAGACACAAGAGAGACAGAGAGAGACAGAGAGAGACAGAGAGAGACACAAGAGAGACACAAGAGAGACAGAGAGAGACACAAGAGAGACAGAGAGAGACAGAGAGAGACACAAGAGAGACAGAGAGAGAAACAGAGAGAGACAGAGAGAGACACAAGAGAGACACAAAAGAGACACAAGAGAGACAGAGAGACAGAGAGAGACAGAGAGAGAAACAGAGAGAGACAGAGAGAGACACAAGAGAGACAGAGAGAGACAGAGAGAGACAGAGAGAGACAAGAGAGACAGAGAGAGAGACAAGAGAGACAGAGAGAGACAGAGAGAGACACAAGAGAGACAGAGAGAGACAGAGAGAGACAGAGAGAGACAAGAGAGACAGAGAGAGACAGAGAGAGACACAAGAGAGACACAAGAGAGACAGAGAGAGACAAGAGAGACAAGAGAGACAGAGAGAGAGACAAGAGAGACAGAGAGAGACAAGAGAGACAGAGAGAGAGACAAGAGAGACAGAGAGAGACAGAGAGAGACACAAGAGAGACAGAGAGAGACAGAGAGAGACAGAGATAGACACAAGAGAGACAGAGAGAGACGGAGAGAGACACAAGAGATACAGAGAGAGACAGAGAGAGACACAAGAGAGACAGAGAGAGACACAAGAGAGACAGAGAGAGACAGAGAGAGACACAAGAGAGACACAAAAGAGACACAAGAGAGACAGAGAGACAGAGAGAGACAGAGAGAGAAACAGAGAGAGACAGAGAGAGACACAAGAGAGACAGAGAGAGACACAAAAGAGACACAAGAGAGACAGAGAGAGATACAAGAGAGACAGAGAGAGACAGAGAGAGACACAAGAGAGACAGAGAGAGACAGAGAGAGACAGAGAGAGACACAAGAGAGACAGAGAGAGACACAAGAGAGACAGAGAGAGACAGAGAGAGACACAAGAGAGACAGAGAGAGACAGAGAGAGACACAAGAGAGACAGAGAGAGAGAGGTGGGGAAAGATCATTTCAGGAGCGAAGGGGAAGAGAGTGAAGAGAAGAAACGTGGAGGAAGTTAGAGAGAAGAGGGAGACATTTGAGAGGGAAAGAGAGATGGGAGAGAAAAGAAAGGGTCAAGAACAGAGAGAAAGACGCAGACAGAGAGAGAAAGAGAGAGCTAAAGAGAGGGGGAGACAGTGAGAGAGAGAGGAAAAGGGAAGAAGAGAGAGGTCCCTGTCTGTGCCCACTCACCCGGCACTGCCCGGCTCGGCCTTAAAGACACAAGAGCACCATGACGACCATCTGTCCGCTGCTTCTGCCTGACGTCAAAGCCGCCGGGGCTGAAATCCTCCGGCTTTATCGTCCGTTATGTTCGAGTCTCAATCATGGACGTTATGCTGGACATTAGCATAATATTCTGCCTGTGGTTTTCGGTGTAAACGATCCACTGATGGAAATGTGTTGACGTTTGTTGTGGATTGCTGACTCGATTGTTGATTGATGACACGCTCTTCATGTTGAGATTTCAAATTGCTCGATTCTTGGATTGAAATGTTTTTGTTTTGGTGCGGCTGAATAGTGGAGTTGCTGTAGCGCAGTTGTTGGGCTTTGGAACGTGAACACAAAGGTCAGCGGTTTGATCCAAGCTTCCATCAGTGTCATTGTGCCCTTGGGAAGCAGGACACTTAAAGGGCCCATGGCAGGTTGGACGGCTCATTGAACTAAAATGCATTAAAAATTATAAAAGTGTTCTCCAAGAATAGCAATTTTTTAGGTTTGTAATTTCGCTTCCTGATTGTAATTGATGACATCACACTAGGAAATTACCCAGCAAACACTGGAAAATAACCTCATCTAATATCACATGTTTTATTTGACTAAGGAAAATATATGAGAGCGACTTTATTTTGTTGTTTTTTTGTGTTAATTATGCATAAACTTGAAATGAGTGTAAAATTGTCATTGGCACTTTAACCCTTTCCTGGATTCTTTTTTATATTATGCATTGAATAACCAAAACAAAGGGAATATGTTGTTTGTTTTGGTCAATAGAAAGTCTTTAACAATTATATTTTGTATCAGGTTAAATACAAATTTTGGAAATGTTGCAAATGGTCAAAATTGTGATTTGATAATACGGTATGTGCTATAGTAACTTAACATTTCTGTCAAGGCGGATCTTAAAAGAAAAAAGCTTCAGTTGAAATTCCCTTTTTGAAAACCAATGATGTGAAGCCAATATAATACTGTATTTTCTTGTGGAATGCCTCAGAAACAGCTCGATCCAAAGCTCTCCCCAGTGTGTTTATCAGGGGAATGCTGCATTTTCACAACTCAACATAAAACTGTGATTCTTTCATTGGATTGTCCCTCACATCACACTCCCTCGTCCGCTGTAGAAATATATGCCTTTATCAAAAATCACATTAATCGTAGTCTCCTGATGCTAGTTGGATCTCTGTGATGTTGCATCGTCAAAGATAGAAGACACATTTGTATTAAAAAAAATAAATGAAAAATACAGGTATTCAAAAGCTTAAAAGGTCAGGGTCATTATTTCAATTTATTTTTTATCTATTTTTTTTCTGCTTAAGAATCAGTTCTTTTGGTTGCCATGAAAAGTCAGCATGCGGTCCCAAAGCAGGTTTCATTTTGTGAGGCTTGTCAAAAAATATTTCTAAATGGTATAAAACATCACTGAACGACATTTTAAAACACTAAAGGCCAACATTTGCTGTGGCTTAAACACTCTCTGTCAAAACTGTATGAATTATTGAATTATTCGATGCTACATTTCGCTAAAGCTGGTTCCAAATGTTCTGTATTTGTGAGTTTGGTGTTTGGGTGTTCATAGATTGACTTGTCGTGGCATCAGAATGTGCTGCAGTGGGATCACAAGATGCATGTGTCAGTAGCAGGTGGTACGGTCGGTGCACTTATGCTTTTGACGAGTGAAGTGGCCGGGTTGTGATCGCTGCTAAAGAGGTGTGAATGGAGCTGTTTCTTGACTTGTACAGAAGAAAAAAAGAAAAAGAAAACACAGAATAACATGTTATAAATGGCAAGGCAAGTTTATTTGTAGAGCACATTTCATACACAAGGCAATTCAAAGTGCTTCACACAGCAGGAAAAATGCATTCAAATCATGAATGCTAGAATTTGAACAAAAAAAACGTTGATTCTGTTTTACCATTTTCATGCTATCACGCCAAAACCTTTTGAATCTTAAATTTCTTATATTGTGATATGATATAATAGTAGTATATTTAGTCTGAGGGTAATTCATATGTGCTCCTCTGTGTTTTAAAAGTCCTTCATCAGACTCATTCTACAGTATATCAACACAAAATAACTAACTCAAAATAGATTGCAATCATATGTACTATTCTGTAACTGTTCTTGATTTCAATACCAAAGGCTTGATCTTGTTTTTGTTTGTTTTTTATCATTTTCAACACAAAATACAGGAGTGTTTCTTTATATAATAGGATGTGGTCTTACATTAGTTTTATTAAAGATTGGACCATTCTAAAGCTTTTCTTGTTCATATTTGTATGAATCTGATCTTGTTTCAATACTAATTTAATCGTTTATCGTTTTGAACAAATGACAAATCAACACTGATACATTCCACCAGAATTGGAAAGCAAGCCTTTTCGTATTAAGTCTAAAACATTCTCCCTTTATGCAAAGCTGTAAATCTCAGCAGAGTTATCCTCCCCATGCATTTCTGAGTGCTCTTGACAGGACGCTTGGGGGAGACCACTGTTATCCTTCAAAGTATTTGGAGAATCGTTCTAAAAACAGCACTTCATAAGAAATCCACATATTTAAAAAGCACTTTCTTTTTCTTCGGCGTTTTATGTGTCATGTCTGGAAATACTGGATCAAGATGAAGCATTACCATTTAATACCCCGTTAGAATTACTTGTACAGCTCTGGTGCCAAGAGTTTAACTTATAGATCTAGATGTGCACGTCTGACACTTGTCTCCTAGTTATAAGACTAACACGATCCTACAAATAAACTTAATACATTTTAAAACTTCTTTGATTTCACTTCTCTTTGCAACACCGTCCTTTAGCTACTTGTAGTCGCTGTGATACATTCTGTGCTGCAGCAATGGGATGTGGAGCGATTTAAGATTTTTGTCAACATATGATGATAAAAATACCTGTTTTGCCGAAAAATAAAGCACTGGAATTAAATTGAAATCTAGAAAAGATACATGAACTAAAAAAACAAACAACAATGACGTCTGGGTTTGATTGTATACAGCGAGTTAAATTCAAGCGTTCGCGTGTTTTAGCTACGTGTTCAGGGACTGTATCCAATTTGACACATATCAGTGGTTTCAAACTCATTTCTTCTACCTTATTAACAACATAATTATTCGCAGCAATCTGTTTCCAAGCACATTTCACATCTTTCACCGTCCAAAGTTGAAGTTTTTGGGCATTGCTAACAACAACTAGCTTGCTAACAGCTGCTGCTACCAGCTCGATTTCTGTGTCAACAATGGATCAAAATGCTTTTTAGTTGAGTGCAGACAGCGCACAATTTTGTCTCTTAAGAACTCATTTTACATTGTTTACTGGGACCAAATAAATGCACGAAAAAAAAAACATTCAAAGCTAGCAAAAAGTTGATTTAGAGTGATATACTCCTGTTACATAGCGTTCCAACATGGCTGTAAGAAGAACCCAGACCTTGCCTTGTTAACCACTGACTTTGCCACGCCATTGATCAAATTTCTCACTCAGTGCTATTTGGGTGAAGGTCGCAGACTGACAGTAATGGGCGCCCAGTGTTACCTCAAAGGGTCTAATGGACTCTTTGGATCTGGCTCCTCTACACCTGAGACGCTTTTTACAAGGATGGATGAAACGCGGCAGAATTGGCGTTCGTCTCTGCACGCCATATGGCCGCCGGTGAGCCTCTGGTGGCTTGTTTTATTTATTAGCCGCGCACAGGTTGCAAGCGACATTCATTTCATGCCTGTACTACTCCACCTGTTAATCCAGACTGTTCTTTAAGATGCACAATTATTGGACTTTTCTCTAAAACATGACACTTATCTGGTATATACTACTTAAGTTGTAATGAGTATGTGATTAAGGAGAAAACGGCTTTGATCTCGTGCTGAAGCTGGCCAATCTTTTCATCTGCAATTTATTTATTTTTGCATAGCTTTCAAAGCTTCTAATGGCATAAGTACATCAAATTACACAGCTACATTTAGAATTTAAGTGTATAATGATCTTTAGCTTTTACTTGCTTGTCACAATAACTAATTAATACCATTTTGAAGTGTGATATATTGCAATATCAAAATGTCATGAAAAACTACTTTATTCCACTGACACAATAACTCTACTCCAAGTACAATATATATTTTTTAAAACATGACACACACAAAAAGTCATTCTATAATTTATCACAGAAGTTTCTTATTTGACTCAAGTCTTATTGCACTACATAAAAACAACAAAAAATGTACCACATATAATAACAATTTAGGCACAATAATTAGTACACCCCAAAGATATTTTTCCAGCTGTTATTTATTGATCAATGTCAATACAGTAATTATTGTGACAGGCCTAAATACTTTTACTTTCAAAGGTCTCAAATAACCAATGCATTTGAGTTGTTCTTGTCTGTAGAATATCATAAAATTCAACTTTTTTTCTTTTTGTCCATTTCATAATATTCAACAACATTCTAAATGCAAACCAAGGGTATTTTATTCAGAAAACCTTCTCCCCCAGCATTGCCCTTGTGTGTTAAATGTGTGCTGTAGTATTGGTGTTAACACTCCTCATTAGCCAACCTTTGTCCACTGCCTCTGCACCGCACAAAGCCCCTGCATAGCTGCCCTCTGAGATATCCCCAACCCAACAAGGCATTTCTGGATCGCCATTCAACATCAGTCCCTCCACTGAACAGTCCCTCAGTTATTCAGAATCCTAGTTTACCAGGCACGGAGAGTAAACAGCCGTTGGACCTCGCTGTCTTGCCAATTAGTGTTGCAGCTAAGTATTTCTTTAAAGATTTTTCCCCCCGTGGCGAGTTGTTCACCTGTACCGCCGTGTCATTACAGGAAGGTAGAGTTAAGGGAACGGAACTCTCAAGCCCTCCAGGCCAATTTGACAAGAGGGCAAGGTCGTGTCCAATCGAAATCCCAGTTTTATGCAAATGCATTCAAAAGCACTCACTTAGATCTCTCCCACTCTTCAGATATTTGCACTTGAGTGGTCAAACTGACCGCTAGCTTGTCTTGCACCATGATCCAGGTGGGCATCCCATCACACCATGCCAAATCTACTGGGCAATGGCCGCTCCCTTTCCCCTCTGCTGATATTCCCTCACTCGTCACACAGACAGCGGCTGCTAAAAGATTCATGCAAGTGGACTTTGGGTCATTAAAGAATGATCCGCGCCGAAGCTGTTTTTTTCTGGCTCATAATGAAATCCAATATTCATGAAATGGATTTTCCCTTCTCGTCTCTCGTGCTCTCTCTAGCCACAGTGGTGTGTGTATTTGCAGGGGTATTTAGCCAGTGTTTGCGCAGGGTTTATGAAGCTAGTACGGGTTAATGGTATCCTAAAGGCGTTCTATAGGACTAGCTAGTTAATTACGCAGGGTTGAAGAATGACCTTGCCATATATTAGCAGTGTAAAGCAATGTGGTGTAGGAGACTGGGGAGAGCAGTAAATCAACGGTTTGTTTGACTAGGTAGGTAATGGACAGGGCCAGAGGGACAAGTAAGACAAATCGTTAACATGCTTTTAGAACCTACCACACATCTTACAATTGCAATTACATTGTTGGTTCACTGTTATGCATATACTAAATATCAGCCTTACTACAGCATTTTAGTTGGCTGTTAATAAATGATTTATTTTTGATTTTTTTTTGTGATGCATTGACTGGATAGCATATCAAGTAGGGCTATAGTCGACTAAAGATATTCTTAGTCGACTACAGACTACATGATATAGACATGATATATAATACAAGATACTTTATTGTCATGCTGTAGTGCTTTCAGGTAAAAACACACACAATACCATCATACAATCACAATTACAGCCAAACACAATTGACAAGGTTCAGTTCCTAGGCTGGTTTAGGAGCCTTATAGATGTAGACAGTATAGTCTGCACTTGGGGACCCTTTAACGTGTCCCCTAGGGCAGGAGGTCATATGGGAAATGCACAGGGTCAGACACTATACCAAGCCTTGAAATAATTATTTTTACGTCCCTGTCAACATGGTACCGATCAGGGGGCGGGGCCCTTGGGGCCCTTGGATACTTCCACATTGACATTGTCCCTAATGTGCAAAATTACAGCTTTTGTTGCAAAAACTTTAAAAAAGACTGAATTGTGGACTGAGTAGAGATTGACGCCCGCCAACCTCGATATCACTTGTGGCGCAAAATTAGACCGGGCATTTCCGAGTACAACCGAACGCGACCGAACGCAGCGGCCAATCAGATGCTCGCTTTCATCGACATTAGATCACGGACACCGCTCGGCCAATGAGAAGCGAGAAGACTGTGAAGTGGCATGTCTGTCAAAACAAAACTTAAGCGATGGAAATGCCCGCGCACATGCGCTCCGCTGCCTTCCTCCGCTGTGTGGTGTAACTACAGCAAAAATCGTGGTCTGTAGTATAGCGCGCCCGTTTGTGCATGGGAATCGCTTTGGGCATGTTCACCGCGCTGTTTTTGCCTTTTAAAAATATATAATACGGCGAAAAATTTGCGTCGGTCATTATGTCCGGAGCCTTGATTTTGGAGTCGGTCATTGACCGTGTCCGGCCCGTTATTTCGAGGCTTGCTATACTTTGGGCCTGACTGAGGATGGATGTATTATATTAACTGGATAAGGCAATCCAAATTGAGAAGTGGTCACTCCGTTGTACAGCAGCCTCATAGTCCAGTGCCACACTATTCTAAAAATCATAATTTCATTATTTTACTTCTTTTCACGGTGAATGGTGATCTGCTGTCGGTGTGCTCGCTTCCATTGCGCAAATCATCACGGGGAAAGGCCCAGAACTAGCTCCATAACCAGGAAGTAATGGTGAAGAAATATTTTTTTGATGACATGCCCCAATGAGTACACCCCATTGACTTGAATGGACCGCCATCTTGTCCCCCTGGGGCTTGGTCTGAGCAGAGAGCTCACAGATTGGGGTTGTCTCATTCCCATGATTTTCATGGCAGTGTTTATCTGGCGCAAGAGTTTTGTTTTCAGCTGCACAGAAGGGTTTCCGTACCAGGCGTATCTGACCAGGCTCTCCAGCACTGCCTGGTACAACTGAAACAGCAGATTTGAGCTGACACCATGCAGTCTCAGATGGCACAGAATATACAGCTGCTAAATACATGTAGTCCCAGATATCTGTATGAGGAGAGCTGCTCAATAACAGTGTCATGGATGACCACTGGGCAATGGTCACTGACAGACTTTGGATTTCTTTTGTCTTGTTGACATTTAAAACCAAATGATGGTTGTCACACCACTGCACATCCACGAAGCATTTAGAGGGCTTTGTGTCTTTGTGCAGTAGACTCAATATGGCCGTATCATCTGAGAATTTTAAGACAAAATTTCTGTTCTATTTTTGTGGACAATCATTTGTATATAAAGTAAACCCAACTGGAGAACTAGCATATCCTTAGGGAGCACCAGTACTGCTTTCTTTTGATTTTGAAAGAGTCTGGTTGACTCTGACTTGCTGCAGCTGATTAGATAAAAAATAAATAGGATTTACATTAATTTGTAAGTAAAAATGCTGTAGTGTGTTAAAAGCAGAACTAAAATAGAAATAAAAGAAGGCATTTAAGATAAGATAAGATAATCCTTTATTGTCCACACATGGGGGAAATTTCATTGTTGCAACGCAGGTAGATACAGAGGTAGATACAGTTGGAAAGGTTAAATTTGCCTTATTGTCTTCTAGGTGTTTAAGTGCAAAATGTGTAAGGTAATTAATAGCATCATCTGTACTTCTTTCATGCCTGTAAGGAAATTGAAATGGGTCCAAAAATGGACCAACCTCAGTTTTTGGAAAGGTTATCATAAAATTCTCAAAACACTTTATGACAATTGACGTTAAATATAAGTAAAATATTTGAGGATTTAGCCTTTCCAACAGTTTCGTCTGACTCGGTTTATACCTGGCTCAGTCCTGTGTAAGTCTTGGTTTGGGTTAGACCTGTTTAAATGTTTGGATTGTTTTTTGATTAAAACTTTTGTCTGCATGAGTTAGACCGGGTTTAGTTCTGGGTTGGTCCTGCGCTGACAAAAAGCTCTCGGTTGACCAGCTCTCGGTTCTGAATTTAGAACAGGTCCAGGCGGGTGACTGAGAGAGGCCCAAAGGGCCCCCATGTGCAGAGTGACCCCTGCTTTAAAGCCACTGGTCTAAAATCATTATTCAGAGTTCTTTTTTAGCTATAGGTACGATTCTACGATTAATTCATCAGCACATTCTTTTAGGAGAAGTGTCGAAATGCCATCTGGTCCACTTAAACATAGATCTAACTGTATGTGGATCTGTTGTAATCCTTCTACTTGGATCATCTTAAAGTGTTTCCATCAGGGCCTCGTATTGGTTTGAAAAGTCTTGTGTTTCAAACCTTAGGAAGAATTCAGTAAGCTCTTTTGCTTTATAAAAATAATTGTCAGTGTATAGCCTTTGCTGAACACTAGGACTCCCAGAGTTGTGAAACTACTAGAACTAGAGGAGGGTAGAAACTGCCATTGAATGTTGCCGTGTTGCCGGCTCGGACAATTTACTGCATGTCCTCCCTTCCCTCTCATCCCCATTTCACTCTAAACTTCCCTGTCTAATAAAGCCCACGAGCAGAAGAAAAAAGAAGAATGTTTGTTGTTTTGGCGATGGAAAACTGTTATATTTAAAGATTACATTGAAATGAATGGAGTTAAAGGAAGAACTTCTCAAATCTCACTTAAATTTGAAAATGTTATCAAATCATAACAACACAACAAGAAAAGTTAACACCAAAAATCCACCTAAGCAGACTAAAAAGACTTCCAAATCTAGGAGCTGTCAAAATACATTCATGTTTTCCCACAGTTGTGTTGGGTCCTTTTGCACAAAGTACACTATCCCTGTGGCGCTTCCTGGCCTCTTTGAACAGTTTATCAAGCTCCCTTTGAACCTCGTTCACCCCCATCCTGTCTTTACTTTTAAAGGCTCTCTTCTTCCTGTTCAATTTTGGATACACATAGCTTGTTATTTGGGTATACTGTCACCTCTTTTTTTTTCAATACATTATCTGTGCTGAATTTAATGTAATCAGAAATAGTTTATGTGGCTTTATTTAGTTCTACTTTGTGAAAAGATCTCCCAGTTTATAAATAATACATAACCCTTTTAGTGCCCTGTTAGTTAATGGTTTACTCTTATACTGAGGAATAAGGTGTCGAGGTCTGAGTTTGAAAGTAGGGGCATCGCTTTTGCATTGTCGGCATCTTTAACATTGCCATAGCATTTGTCCAACACTTTGTCATCAAATGTGTGTCACATTTTACATATTGTTGAAAACCCGAAAGAGATCATTCCAATTTACACTGGTTGAAATCCCTCAAGCTGAAGAGGGGGTGGCGGGGGTGCACTACAGCTGTTGTTATAGTGTGTTTACATTTGGGGCACATGAATGGTACATATGATTATAATTCCGAGCTCTCTGGGGAGGTAGAAAGGACTCAGTGACAGATATAAGAGTTCTACATCAGGTGTACATGTGGATTCCCTCACGGTGTAGTGGCCACACCAGCTGTCATTCACAAAAAAGTAAATTCCGCCCCCTCTGCTCTTTACTGACAGGTCAGTCCTGTCCGGATGAGTGAGAAGCCCTCGACATCAACCAGCAAGTCAGAAATCTCTGGGTTTCCGTGAGAGCTATCACATGATTGTTCTCAATAAATCTGAGTTAGAGCTAACATAACTGAATGCCAAATCAATATGTATTCACTGCGAGCCAAAGAAGGCCGATGATATGCCCCAGAAGAGAAATACTGTACGCCAAGGAAAGAAAAGAAGGAATACAACTGATTCCCTTTGAAGTTGTAAGTAGTAAAAACACAGAAGTTGTTTTATTATTATCAAGTTTTGGCAAAGAAATGTATCTTCTGGTACCACTTGGATTCAACTAGGCAAATCCAGTTGGCCTCCTACTGGAGAACTGCTGCAGGTGATGATCTTTCAGCTGCAACACGGTATTTAAACTCAACTGATGCAGTGAGCGGCTTCTCATTTCTGAAACAACCATGTGGAAAGACAAATCCCGTGGTCATGGAGAAGATGTCAAAATGTTTGAGAAGGGTCAAATCATTGGCCTTAAGCAGAGAAAACATGTAAGGAGAAGCAGAAACTGATCTACTCCAGATCTGAACCCCAGTGAGAGTGTTTGGAACTGCAGAAGGCTTTGTGCAGTGGTCACTCTCCATCATCAACACAAGATCAATTGGTGAAAAAGAATGCAACACTGGATGGAAATAAATCTGTAATCGGTCTCAATACAGTAGAAAATGCATGGATTAAACATGTAGCTAACTCAACATGTTAAAGTCAGAACATTTCATCATCCTTCCTAAACACATAAGTGCTCCACTTGTATTACTTTTAGAATCTATTCTACTTGCTCAGGGCCTGTGCCATTTACAAGCATATGTGAGTGCTTGATAATTGAGGATGCTGTGAGAATTGCTTTTTATTGCTCATATATTGTCTTATGAAGCTGTTTCATTCTATTTTATTTACTATTAGTTATGGTTTCAACCGCATTTACGACGGCGAGGCGACCAAGGTTACATAGGCGACATATTGCACATAACGGAAAGCGCTATTAAGGACAGATGTATGCTGAGTGATGCGGCATTCACCCAGCTAGCACTTATTGTGGCTAATTAACTTTTACAGCCATTGACAGACATAAAGATCTGCACTGCTGGTATTTTCCAAGTTGGAGATATTCATTTGACATTGCGTGGAAGCTAGAACAACACAACTGAGTCATCGAAATAAACCGTGTTATTGCTTAGTTTATTGTTGTGGAAAAACCAACAAAAAAAACACTTGAATCTTCGATCAATTTGATGGCCTGGATTGTTGACAGAGCTAGTATTGTTATTTTTTTTGATCCATTCATGTTGGTTGTCAGCCTCGCTTGTAACTTTCTCGTTGCTCCTGCCAGATTGTCAAACCGAGACGTTCTTAAATTCTTCGGTGCTCGATAGACTTGCACGAGGGGTTCGACTGACAAGCTGACAAAGGCATTATTATACTTTATGCAGCCCGGTGTCCTGCTTGTGCGAGGATCAAATAATCATGAGTCGTGCAGGAGCAGACTGTAGAACAACTGTCAGACGATAAGCAGATAATATGGTGTTGGCATCACTTGATATTCCACACTGTAGCTGAAGTCTAGTCGCCTAATTCTCCAGTGCTATTGTTAGAGACGAGACGAGCCGTCCTTACCAAGTCAAGTTCCCAAAAAGTTTTCAGGAATGTGATGAGTAAAGTTCTCACCAGCAAGGCGAAAAAAATGATAAGACCGGTTGTGAAAGGATTGGCTTTTGTTACGCTGGTTTTGTATCTGTGTGGTTTTTTAATATGGCATTCCAATTTTGCAAGATAGGTACAGAAATGTGTCTAGCCTAGTAATTTGTGTGTATTTTTGTTTTTAGCCAGTTTATCAGTCCGGGTTTTAGTCCACCAAAATTTGTATAAGTCTAAGCTAATACTTTTATTAACAGTGTTGTGAAATCATCTTGATTTCTATGTTTTTTTGCATGTTTGTCACACTTAAAATATTTCAGATCATCAAAAAATGTAATGATTAGACAAAGACAACACAAATCCAAACCTACGTGGCCCTGTGTGAAAAAGTGCTTGCCCCCCTGTTAAAACATAACTTAACTGTGGTTTAACACGCCCAAGTTCAATGTCTCTAGACACGTTCAGGCCTGATTACTGCCACGCCTGTTCTCAGTCAAGAAATTACTCAAATAGGACCTGGCTGACAAAGTGAAGCAGACCAAAAAAGTCCCTTAAAAGCTAGACATCACGTTGAGATCCAAAGAAATTCAGGAACAAATGAGAACGAAGTAATTGAGAGCTATCAGTCTGGGAAAGGTTATGAAGCCATTTCTGAAGCTTTGGGACTCCAGCAAACCACAGTGAGAGCCATTATCCACAAATGGAGGAACCGTGGAACAGTGGTGAACCTTCCCAGGTGTGGCCAGCTGAGCAAAATTGAACAAAATGAAGACTGTAATGTGGTCTAGTCAAAGTCCTGAGCTGAATCCTATTGAGATGCTGTGGCTTAACGCTAAAAAGGCCAGTCATGCTCGAAAACCCTCTAATGTGGCTGAATTACAACAATAGATGCAAAGATGAGTGGGCCAAAATTCCTCATCGAAACACTTGATTGCAGTTGCTGCTGCTAAGGGTGGCCCAACCTGTTATTAGGTTTACGGGACAATGACTTTTTCCCTTACTAATAAAAACCTTAATTTTAAAACTGCATTTTGTGTTTTCAATAAATAAATGTCTCCATTTAAAAATGACATTATGAAATCTCGTGCTCTGATCTAGGGGATGCAGTTTGAATCAGATACAAGGTGAGGTCATAGAAATACTGCAAAGTCAACTGCAAAGTCTATAAATCAATTGGCATAACATGTCTTTAGTGGACAACAAGCCTATTCTTTTGCCAAACATTTAATCTAAAAAATGACATGGGTAGAACTTTGTAATTGCTAATGTATGTAAATATGCTGTATAGATTAGTTTGGTAACTTATCAGTTAGTCACTTCTCATACAGTGTTGGACTATTGCTTTGATTTTTTGTTCTCAGTCAAAGGAGATGGTAGATGTTCTTGGTAACTGTGCAGTTCTTTATCCGTGTTGTATTTCCATGTTTGGGCTGTGGAGGCCAGTCACCTGGGGCCAGAAAATGGGACACTTGTGTTGTTAGCATGCATTACTACTAAGGGCACTAAATGGATAACCACCTAAAAAGTATGCATTATGCTTTTATTTGCTTTTTGCTAAATCAGTTTTCACTTCTCAGCTGGCACGGCACTTTTTAATTCCAACATTATCACCCATATGGGGAAAACATTCCAACTTATGCAAGGCTTGATGTGTAAAATAGTAAAAAAGAAAAGCGCTGTGTTTACAGAGATTTACTGTCCATTTTCAGGCTTCAGAAACACAGAGCCAGATAATACATTATGACCAAAGCAGCGTGAATAACAAACTTTTATTCTGAATGTTCTAACATTTTGTGTGTTCGCATGTTGATTTGGTATTAGCCCTTTTATTTATTTGCATATGTTGCTTTGGAACAACAACTATAGAACTAAAATCTTATTTCAACATTTAGCACTATTTTTTATCATTGAACATAGAGTGTGAATGACACTAGTGCCGATAGCCCAGGGCTTTGTATGCGGTTGAATATTCATGAATAAACAGACTGAGGGGCTGCATTCTAAGCGCTTTTATTAAAGGGATAAATAAAAGCTTTAAAAACAGCCGGCTATGAGCAATTACAGCCTAATGTGCAATGTGGAAAGTGATTCAAACCTGGCTAACAGACCACCACCACCACCATCTCCAGGATCATAGCAATTTTAATCATGTCATCTTTTTTTCATATCATAACATTTATACGGCTTGTTTGATCCAGCCACCATTATTATGGTAACCACTGCATCAAACGGTGCTATCAGGCCCATCTTTCTTCTCATTTTCTCACATTTATCTCAATCTTCATCGCAGCATTGAGCGTGACTTACTCTGCCCCTGTTGTGTTGAGTTGTGGCAGTCACAATTACATACATCAGTGAAGCAGAGGAGAAAAATCCCCACGCTCACCGTTTTTGATTAGGCTACATTGGACTCATTCTTTGCTTTAAAGAGCGGTTCTAGAAAACAGATCTTAATAGCAGACGTCCAGGAAAAAGAAGGAAGACAGGTCAATACGTTTACTCTTTACAATGCGGTGTCTTGTCATAGACGCTTAATGACTACACTCTAAGACTATACCACTCTACATGCTCACAAAACTTCATAATAAACAACTAGTTTACTGAGAATGACTACTTACTTAATACCCTAATTTGTAGTAAAGTTGTTCTTTAGCTAGTTGTTCATTGTGAATTAAAGCAGAACTAAGTAACTTTAGCAATAGAGCTCCCCCTGTAGCTCGCTTGTGAAAATACACTGTCAGAGAACAGACCCAAAAGAGACTGTTCTAGAACTATTCAAGAAAGGTTGCAAAATACAAACATGAATCTGTTAACTGGACACAAGTGGAGACGTTTCACCGCTCTTGTCCTATTCAATTATTCATTATTTTCAATTTGCCAACTAATTTGTTAAAATTCTTATGTTTCATTTGTTTTATATTTGATGTAAAACACTTTCTTTCACTTTCTCGTAAATGACTCTGATAAATGATCCTCACCCCTCCCTCTCAATCTGTCATGTTCAATTGACCATACTGTATTTGTGATGTTGCTTCCGCCCCACCCGTGTCGTCGTGAACACTCCCGCCTCCTTTGTCTTATAGTAAACCTCTCGCCTCGCTGCATGTTTTCCTGAAAATCCATTTTGCTCTGTGCGTGTGCGTCTGTGAAGTCTTTGCCAATGCCTATGGGGTTTCCGCTCTCCACACCATCTGCCCCACATTGCTTTTTCTTACGTTTTGCCCCCTGTCTTGTCATCTTCGTGTGCCGGACTCTCTGTTGTGAAGTGTTGCGCTGCTGTTGAGCGCTGAGTAAATGGCTCTGTGTGGAATTCTACTTGAGATGCTTGGAAATTTGGACTGTGCTGTGATGGCATGGACGCGGGTGTTGCATGCTTTAGTCCATATTTTGAACGCTTTTACTTTTTGTCTGGATTTTCACAACATTCCTTTGGGGGTTACTAAAGCTTGAGGAAATTTGTGAAACTTGTAATGCCCGCCTGCTTGTCTCCATGGAGATCTTGCTTTTACTGGGGTGTTCTACAGTTTGACCTAAAACATAAAATATATAATGAGCTGGGTCACCTCTCCAGTTTCAGCAGATCTGACCTGTAACTTGGAAACCCAGTCTTCCATTTGGCTTGGTTGTTTAAGCTGAGCAATATATAATAAGTTAGATATTATTGTGAATGTTGTGTTGATTATATCATGTTTTTAATAAAAAAAAAATAAAAATAAACCTCAACTAAAAAAATGAAAGACATGTTTTAACACATTTCTGTTGGATTTAATTAATAAATCCAACAGGAATATCTTGATTGTTATCAAGATATTCCAAAAAATATTGAGATATTCATTAGTGACCAGTTGAGGGACAAAAGCATAATGCTACAACTGCCTCTTCGTGAGCTACTCTAGTATTTACTGACATAGTCTAAAGCCTGCGGTCCACTGCACATTGTTTTCTTCTTCCAAGATTTACAGATCTCACACTGCAAAGTCACTAGTATTGCTCCTGTTAGCTGAGACTAGCGGTATATGCTAGTGGTGTTTTTTTGTTTGTAAAGTTAGTACATGAAAGAGAAATGTGAAGATGAGGTTTTTGTGTTGTTACTTTGAGAATTGCTTATACTTTTACTGTTGGTCACATGTTTGACAGAGATTGATCCTGGACGCAGCAAGAGGAGGACTCACTCTGCGACCAAGATTACAACATATCAGACACACTTGATATCAATCGCAGCTCCTCTTTGGTGGTACTGTGTTCAGTTGTCTCAACCCGCGATCAGAAATGCTGCCAATATTGTGCTGTGGACACGCAATATGCACATATCCCCCCTCTGTGTTCTTGCACCTATTTCAATCAAAATGAAACATGCAAAATGGTCTAATCCTTCAGGTAGATGACATCAACATCCTAGTTCAAGATCTGATCAAGGGTTGCTGCATTGTGATCAGCCATTGCTTCTCGGGGTCTCATGAGGCACTGCACAATGCACAAACATTATTCTTACATTTAAAATTACCCTTCCACTGATGTCAAATTGTAAAATGCAATAATTTACCTGATAGATGGGCAGCATATGGCTGACAGCATTAAATAGAGTGGTTAATAAAATGTCTATGCGCCCACAGTGTTATGCTAAGGAGACAGCAAAGCCAGGCCGACAGGAACACGCTAGTCTGATACGTAAGCTACATGACAAATCCTATTATCTCTATTTTAGTCAAAGTTGCATCAGAAATGAGAGTTTCAACTAAAATCATGACTCAACATGACAAACAGTTGCATAATTGGACACACTTCGGACCAGAATAGTAACAGCTTGTTGAGCTGTTTGCCTGAGGTTAGCTAATGTTCGGAATCAAACGTTAGCATTTTCCCCTAAGATGTTTCCGGTCCTGCACCAGTTACTAAAATTGCCTAAGAGTTATAATTATTTTACAGTATTTATTCACCATGGCACCATGCTGTAACTTGGTCAAGAGTAATGGTTTTCTGGCAACATTTCATGAGATACTGAAAATACAAAAAGCCTGTACAGCTTTGTTGCTATGTTATACCATAATGAACCAATTCATCTACATAGAAAAATAGATTTTAGTTTATAGATGAATTTACCATTTTTGAGTGCCCTGGTCAAACTGAGTTGCAAAACATTCACCACATTTAAAGAACGAGACATTGGCATGGACATTATTTGACACATTATATTTTAAATATTTGAGTAAAAGCTGTAATTTAGTTTTGACAGGTGATGTGCCACAAAATCATTTCAACCAAAAGAATGTGCCACAAAACCCAACATAAGTTCTTTATTTTATATTATATATATTTATACATGAAAGTTGAACATCAAAATGACATCGGACAGATGATTTGTATCTGAATTTGCATAATTGTCTTATAAATCTTGAACATTTACATAACATACTGCAACATTACTTGAAGCTGTTACTCACCTCCCCATTTGTGTGCTGTGGTGCTAGCAGTTAGCATCTACGAGCGCCTAATGTGCGACAGGAGACTGACAGCTCTTGTTTTCTTCATATTCTGAGAAACCCATGGGGCGGAGGTCAGAGCAGACGAGCTTCTTCTGCTTACGAGTGTGACTCACCACAAAAGCTGCACTTGCCATGGGATTCTGGCTCAGCGAGAGGCACTAATATGTTAGAAAACCTGGATATGACGTTAGCCCTGTTGTCAGTCGCTTTATATGTCAAATCTATTACATTTATCACAAGAGCATATGGTTTTAAGTATTCAGGTACTATTGTTGTCAAAATACTAACATTCAAAAGTCAATGAATAAATAAATACAAATTAAATACTTTTCAACACAAATTACCATGTGGTCTATGTAATACTATTTGTGATAAAGCTCAATATAACTTTAAAACTGCTACAAAGGTCAATATTAATCCTCTTTAAATTAGTACTTAGTTTTGATACTAGTATTGATTTATTGTTTTGACAAACACATTGTACAAAGAATATATTACTATTTGTGCAGACAATCCATAAAGATGTAACATGTGACATTTAAGATACAACAAAAATGAGTAGGGTGAATGTGCAGACACTTAGGCAGCACTCTCAGATGCCCCACACTCAGGCCCCTTCTTCTTTCTGTAGTTCTCCTTCCTCCCCATCTACTTCTTTTTTTCATCTGAAATGCACTTGTGTATTTTTGTAAAAATGCAAAAAAAAAACTCCCTACATGTTAGCAAAAATGCTGAACTTTTATGCAAAAGTGAAGATGAGTTACTTTTGATCTTATTAAAAAAGTAGAGGCAGCAGTAGACTGACATTTTTAATGTGTAATCAGTTTATCCACAACCACCCAATTCTAAATAGTTGATTATAATTGTAAAGATGTTATAATGTCTACCATTATTTACTTAAAGATTTGCATATGTGAATAAAATGCAACTTGTAGCATTGGGCTTAATTTGGGGTTAATGTTGCCTAGTTTTACTATTAGACAGACTGCTGAGCCATGAGAATCACTAACAAAGCCAAAGGGAAGTCTGAGTACGGGACACCTCAGTGCGGGTCATCAGAGTGCAGCCTCCGGATCCGCAGACTTACCCAATTGCTAAAAACAGATAAAAACCAACAACCAATCACCTGTAGAGGGAGCACCTCATCAGCAATCCAATAGACATAGAATAGAAATATTTACAATTTACATTAATCCTACTGACACCAGACTGCAAATCATGAATAGATTATTATCTGATTTTGGCAACCATAATAGGTACTGCCAAACTTGAATATGACATGTTTCCATGTTCAGGGGGCCCGTCTTATGCATATATGATAAAAAACTTTGTCCACATTGTACATGTTATCTTACGCCATTCATCCGGTTGGAAGAAGTCTAACCCTTGTCTCTGCCTTTATAAAGTGTGACTCACCACAGAAGGTGAGATTCACCATGGGGACTCTGCACCCTTTCAGCCCCCCCATGGAGACCCCTCCTGCCATATTATTTCTTTATCCCTTTGACTCCAGACCACACCGTGTTTCCACTGCTACTATTCTGAATCAAGTCATCAAACCGAACCTGCTAAAGGCTTCCACTATGTTTCCTAAGAATTGACAGACAGAACAGGCTGAAATTCAGAGGACGTAGCACCTGGCCGTACCGACACTCACGTCTTAGGTATCTAGTTTTAGAAGCCTGATTTTAATCTACGTTTAATCATTTTGGACAGACAAACAGAGGGATCAAACAGATGGGCTTAATGCTGAGGCAGTCAGGGCTTTTCTGTCATCTCGTCTTATTGTTATTCGCTTTAATGGGACGCTCCTGTCGGACTTACTCTGGTCACTGCCCCGGCGTGCGCACCAAAGCCGGCCAGAGGGAACTGGTTCTCGATTCCCATCTCTAATTAAACTTGCCTCTTTGCAGATCTGACCTGTAACTTGGCCTGGTGCTTTCCTCGGCTTTTCTCCAAATAGAGAGATTAATGACATATCCTGTGGAATATTTAAGGCAAAGCGATCTCGTGGAGACAAGCAGGCGGCGGACCTCCACCAGAAAAGTTGCAGAGAGCACCTTTAATATGTGCTTGCTTATGAGTGTTACAACTGCAAAGGCCAATTGTAACTTATTTATTCTACTCAACACAGTACAATTGAAGATACATGACCTTTAGAAAACAATAGCAATTGAGCTTCTTCAAGCAAATGCTGTAGCATGAAGGCCCATCCTTTTATAAAATAGTGTTAGAGAAAAAGCTTTTTTCATCTCTAGTCTGAATTGTTTAGAATTTTAATTAAAATCTGACAACCTTTTGAATTTGTTAAAGCAAGTAAAACTAGCACAAAAACTTCAGTCCAAGTGATTGACTTAAAATGAAAATCACATCAATATGATGTGCCAGGAAATAAAGATGTGCTTAGTTATTTTATGTTGATTATTATAAGAATGCAGCATTTTTTGTCTATTCTATGCACAGCAGCCTATAGCCCCGAGCACTGTGTGTGTGTGTGTGTGTGTGTTTGTTTACCTAATATACATTTAAATAACATCTGTCACAGTGATGTGCATTTTGTATTAAAGAAAATGCCGTAGTGTGGATCTCATCAGGTTTATGTTTGATACGCTTTGAATTCTAGGTCTTATTCTGCTGATTTGATACACACTTACAGTATATATACATAAGACATTTAAATTAGAATGTGTACTTCTAGCCTCTGGGCAAGCACAATCATAGCCATTTGTCTTTAAAATGTGAATAATTCTTGCCAACCCATATAAAGAGTCCTGTTCAAATTAAACAAAAACAAAAAATGCAAAAATAAGTAAAAAATAAACATTTAACGCTTAAAAATACAAGGTTTCTTGTGTTTAAAGCAACATTGTGATACATTAATTTATTTTTTTGTTCTAGAGCTTAAAACGTGTGTGTTTTTAAAATATATATATTCCTTTCAACAATTTAACAAGGAAAATAGTCAAAACATTCAACAACATAAATGAGAACTTGCCATGTTCTATGTCTTTGGTGCCCGTCACGGCACCGGCGACCTGTGTTCAGATGCTAAAGTGATAGCACATTGTGGGGAGCAGAGAAAACAGCTTAGGTGGACTTTTTTCTGTCCGGAGTCAGCAGGTTTAGGGGCGATCGATGCAAGTTTCTCAAGCCCGAGTCCGCCGCTCCATCTCTGACAAACAGTGGGATGATGTGATGGACCAGCGGACCAAAGGAGGAGAGAGGACCAGAGAAAAGAGAGCGAGCAGAGACACAGGGAGGAGGTGCGAGAGTGATGGACTACACGGCCATTAAGCCATCTGCGGCCAGTGAAAACAAATCTACAGCATACGTCACTTTTATTGGCTCGCATTATGTGCAAAGTGTCGGTCGGAGTCTGTGCGCAACTTCTGTAATGTAACTCTCGGAAAGTCTTCAGTCAATGTGACAAGTTCAAAATGGACGAAGCGTGTGAATCAGTGGTTCCAAAAAGAAATGGAAGAACGGAAATAAGCACAAAAGAACCACAAACGTCTCAAATAGTGTTGGTAATTACTTTTTTGAAACCTTACCTTCATAGCCTTGAATATTGTACGCAAAAAAACGAATGTAATTATCCTCTTGTATCCCAGCATGCCTTAAATCAATCAGAAATGAATCAGTTCAAATGAGGCTATGGACAATGACTGCTAGCTTCAAAGTCAGAATGGGCAATTTGAGCAATGCAAGGGTGTGGAGAAGATGTGAGAGCTTTAAAAATTGTAAGAGTACTTCCTGGAGTACCGCCTACTGCTGCAACAACTGTGTTCCAAATTTAACATGCATAGTTTATGCAACTACACTTGAAGTACAGTATCAGGAACACTTACTATTTCAGATCTTCTTCTTTGTCCTTTATAAAGGTTCTGTACCTGATTTTTACTGTCTGAAACCTAATTACTTCATTATAAAGGGTCTGCAGCGGTCCTAAATAGTGCCCCGCTCTTTTAACACATCCCTTGTTATATCCCTTTCAGAGGTCGAAGCGAATTTTGCAACAATTTGACAGAATTATTTGTATTGAAATCCTCCCTAAGGGCAAAGGGGATTTGTTATTTGTGTGAATGGAACAGACCAGCAGAATCATTATCTTGGTATCAGAGTAAAAATAAAAAAAACAATATTTATTTTTACTAACTCTCCAACGAAAATAACATGTAGCCATATGACTTAAAAATATAGGACCCTCACAACATATTGACACATTATGTACAATTTTACAAAAGTTAGACAAATAAATTGACTAAAATGATGTTACGATGAGGATTTGGCAGCACAGAGTTGAGCAGTTTGATGACAACAGCAGAAACATTTCCTGTGTGTCTCAGTGGAACAAGCATGGCAGCTAAAGGAGCTCTTGCAGCTGAACAGCACTGTGGAGTCACCACTTGGATTCAATCAAGCAAATACAGTAGGTCCTCTCCTCCTACTGGAGAACTGCTGCAGGTGATGATCTTTCAGCTGCAACACGGCATTTAAACCCAGTTCATGCAGTGAGCGGCTTCTCATTTCTGAAACAACCATGTGGGAAGACAAATCCCGTGGTCGTGGAGAAGATGTCAGTGTGTTTGAGAAGATGGATCCAAGGACACAGGATGCTGGGACATTGCCAAGTCCTTATGAATCTGTTTCTCACTGTCGCCCCTCGAGGCAACTGCTGTTGTAATTTCGGGCGTTACAAAAATAAATTTAATTGAATTGAATTGTTAAAGATGAGTTTTGTTGATGAACACATTAAGACATTAGCATCAAAACTGACTTATAATAGAGAATACTTCATACGCTGTAAGTGTATGCATTGAATAGGCCTTATTAACATAATCAAAAGTGCATGTACCATTTGTATGCCCAAACGATATCGAACTTCAATGCTATCTGCTTTCTTACATCTCTCCCGCTGGAATATTTTCTTAACCCGCCCTCTCATCTTCATAAGCAGCGCCTGATACATCCAGCTCCTGAATATCAACGAAGCTGTGGCCTTGGAGTGTCGCCTCATAAGTTAACAAGCTGTCTGCACTGAGCTACGACGAGGCTCCGCTGCAAGGTTGTACATGCTCATCAAAAACACGCACTTTACCCCCGTCCGTCGCTCCTGACCTGACAGCGAGCTACATGTGCTAATGCTAACGCTCATTTACAAGCTCGGAGAAGAAAAGCATGAAAGGAATTGAAATCAAAGTCAATCGAAACCGAATCACATTGAAATAACAAGAAAATCACATTGTCACTCTTTTAATAGCCTTAATAAAGCATAAACAAAAAGACTTAAATCATCATGAACTAATAGTTTAATGAGAACGATTCAAACTTAGTAAGTACTTCATTAACAGCCTAACTCCCAAGCCTAAGTCAGTTGTTACTAAGTCTTTATTAATGCTTTATTCATGCAAATTAAGGTGTATTGACTTTAGGATAAGGTGTATCACATTGAAATCACTAAAAGATCTAAGTGAAAATCAAGTTGAAATCCCCCCAAAAAAGTCCAGAGTTGTATATTGAAATCAAACAGGAAAGTGACCAAATGAGAAACCAAATGAAACCAAAATGAATGCACATTTCAATTTGAATAGCTATTACCACAAAGGCTGCATTTATTTCGATATTATTATGCACTCTACTCGAAACAACGTTTTTTGCAGTCTTTTAATTATATGTGTTTAAAAATCTCATCAATCTAATGCAATATTTGTCTAAAAATATTCAAAAATTGTTCAGCCTTTTTCGCAGCATCTACAGACTTAAAAGGGTGACGCTTACAGATTTATGCTGGTCTTTATTATATTAGCTGTGTAGCCTCGTTGCGTCGGGGCCCCTGAGCTCACGCCGTGTGATAGAAGGGCCAGTCAATGAGAGAAAAGTGAAAGTGCTGAAGTAAAAAGGCAGAGTTTCAGAGATGGAGCTGGCTTTAGAGGTCTGTAAATGAGAAAGAGGGAGAGTACTGAGAAGCGCCAGCATGAAGTAGACCGGGGGTACGTTAGTCAAAAGAAGGGGCCACTAAAAGGAGAGAGCTGAGTAAACAAGGGCCAAATGATGACGGCGACTGATCAGGCTATGGAACAAGAGACTTTCTTCATCAAACGAGGAAAAGTCTGACAGAATTAGAGCAAGGATTCTGCTTTATTAGGCCCGAGCCCCAGCAGGGCGGAGGGCCTATTGCTCCCGCAACGCTGCCGAAGGCAGCGTTGCAACTGTCTTACCAAACATGCGGGCGCAGCCCGCATGTTTGGTGCCCCGTCGCCCCTGGCAAGTACAGTGAACTAGCCCATGCCGAAGGCATGGATCATGCATACTTACTCCTGCTATGACAGAAATAGTCAACAATTAGTGAATGGGCGTAGCCCATTCACTAATTGTTGACAACAGCAGCGCGAAGCGCTGCATTCCTTCAAAAACCCTCCTGGCATCGTCCTGTACGCGAGAATCCATGCCGCAGGCATGGGCCATGCTTGTATCTGCTCAAATCAATGGAAGTCTATGGGGAGTGGGCGGGGCATCCCGACGGAATAGGGAGTGACGAGCGCGTAAGCGCTCGTAATGATGATTCCACCCCATGGCGGCATCGGGAAGGCTTAGAGCTTTCAAACGATGTATAATTTGTTGTTATAGTGAAAACGGCTATATTGTTTTTGCTAAAAATATTATTATTATTATTATTTTTCTTGTTCTTCTTCAGCGCTTTGATCTCTAATTTGACCCCCTGAACATGCTCAAAAACTCACCAAACTTTGCCCAAAATTCAGAATCGGCGAAAAATTTTATTTTTTCTGGGCCATTTTTTTTTTCGTTAAAAAATGGCGCGACAGCGCCACCGACAAAAGTCAAAATACATTGCGCCTATGGGAGACGCCCCGAGGTCAACTTTGGCGTAAAGCTACGAAATTCGGGACACGCATTCCTCTTGTGAGGACGAACAAAAAAAATCATTGTGGCCACGCCCCCAGACTTACCCTATGGCCGCCATCTTCCTTTGAAAATGAAAATACGCTGTGTTAGTCATTTTGTTCACGTCAAACTTTGACGAACTCCTCCTAGGGCGTTTTGCCCACCGACTTCAAAATCGGCGTACGTCCTCTGGACAAGTGGGGCATCTAAAGTTATTCAATTTTTTGAGATACCTTTAACGGTCTGTGTGCGGCGCAGCCGCAAAGTTGGACAACTTATTTTGGAATATTGCAGATCTAAAAATTGCTCCCATTTGATCAAAACCAGTCCGATTAGGACCAAATTTTAATCAGTTGTTAAACTTTCTAGTTTGGACCAGTTTAGGCTGACAAAATTGAAATGGCCGCGATAGCGCCCCCTACAGAGTGACCTTTAAATTAACATTGAAGGTCAAAAATTAGTTTTACCAAAATTGTCTAAACTTTACCCAAAATTCTATTTTGCCGTCCCGATCACAAAAGCCAATCACAAAAATGCCTAAATTTTTACGGCGTAGTCGTAGCGATGACAGAAACCTCCCATGTTATCCCTATGGGAAAACCGCAAAATCTCTCAAATTACCACATTTTTATGTTTTACACTTCAACGAACTCCTCCTAGTGCGTTTTGCCCACCAACCTCAAAATCGGTGTACGTCCTCTAGACAAGTGGTGCATCTAAAGTTATCCAAATTTTAAGGATAACTTTTACGGTCTCTGTGCGACGGAGCCGCAAACGTTTCCCAGAATTCTGACTATTTGGCCTTCAGAGTGGCCTATAAACAATAGAGGTTTTCCAAATGACATGACATTTTGCACTAAATTCTAATTTGCCATCCTGATCATACAAGTATGAGAGCCAAAGTCATATTTTGTATGGCGTAACCGTAGCGTTGACAGAAACATCCCATGTTATCCTTATGGGAAAATCGTAGAATCGCTCAAATCACCACATTTTTACGCTTCACACTTTAATGAACTCCTCCTAGGGCGATTGTCCGATCAAGTTCATATTTGGAGAATATCATCTACACAAGCGGGGCATCAAAACTTACCCATATTTTGATTCTAAGTGCTACGGTCTCTGTGTGGCGGACCCGCAAATATATGTCAGAAATGGGAAAACAGTGAAATCTCTAAAATCACCACATTTTTACGCTTCACACTTTAACGAACTCCTCCTAGGGCGATTGCCCGATCAAGCTCATATTTGGGGAAAATCATCTACACAAACGGGGCATCAAAAGTTATCCATATTTTGATTTTAAGTGGTACGGTCTCTGTGCCGTGGAGCTGCAAATATACTGTCACAAATGGGAAAAACGCCAAATCCTTGAAATGTTCACATTTACGCTTCACACTTTAACAAACTCCTCCGTGGGCAATAGCTCGATCAAGCTTTACTTTGGGAAAAATCATCTACACAAGCGGGGCATCAAAAGGTATCCATATTTTTATTCCAAGTGCTACGGTCTCTGTGCGGCGGCGCAGCAAATTTGACTGACACTTGTGTTCATTTGCACTGGATTGGCCATGTCCAATGTGTCGCCGTCTGTCAAGTTCTTTTTTTATTCAAGACACAATAAGGGCGCCATCTTTATCAAGTCAAAAGCGCAGAGTCGGAAGGCCGGCGGCCCGCGAGGGCCGTTGGATGCCGCTTGCGGCTTTAATTTGTCTTGTTATTGACCTTTAAACATGTTCTTAAGTACCTCTGCTTTGTATCTCATTTAGAACTTAAATTAATGTATTTATTGAAAACAAAAACAATACTTTTTTTTTTTAATAAGTCAGGGGTTCCAGCATCAGGATTTGTGTTAGCACACCATCGACAAAGGGAGTTAACATGAAACAAAAAAAGCTAGCTTGCGCCGACATGCTAATGTAAGCACACAGTTGTAATGCATCTGTTGTGCAGAAATGCTCAGAATAAGTCTGGTCATAGTTGAATTAAAAACCTGCAGATTTCTAGCTTTATACCTTACAGATCTTGGAAATTTGAAAATTGTGTTAAAAAGTGTTTTTTGAGGCTCATAAACAGAATGAATGCAAAGAGTGTGAATGAAGCTAAATACAAATTCAGGTATGTTTTGATGAGGAGAAGATGTTATAACATGGTTAAAACCTGTTACCATCCACCTATTTTCGCCCTGTGCACAATGGTTGGACATAATACCCAAATGGCATTGCTTATTAAAAGAGGATCTTACAGCCCACATGCAAGTGTGATGCATCATTAGAAAGCTTAGGCCTTCTAGTTTCTGCAGATGTGCACATGTCACACTGTCAGGGCTTCAGAACTTACACTACAGAAGCCCAAACATAAACAAAACATCCTTTTTTAGTCTCGCCTGAATATTGTCAATTTGTAATGGTCCTGAGCAGGACATACTTCATTGTGTGCATATGCTGTTCACTGTACATGATGTTTATCTTGTTGACAACAACTGTGTAAAGTTTCAGATCTCTAGGAACAGGCATTTTGGTGCTGTTGACCTTTTTGTATCAAAAAGTATATTCGGAACATGTGATCCAAATATGTGCCAACTGTTTTATTACAATTTTAGCTCCTCTATGATCATAAAACATACATTTTGATGTTTTGTAGGCCACTAATAGCAATTATAACTGCTAAAAACAATATATGTGAAAATGTGTAAATATGAGTTTACCCATGAATTTCCCATATAGAGGTTAAAAAAAAAATATATATATATATATATATATATATAATATTTTTATTTTATTTTTGTATTGGTATAATAATACATATATCTAACAAAATGCACGTCCAAAAGGCTAATAAAATCAGAAAACGTTATGCGCAAAATCCTGCCGAGAAATCTGGCTCTTTACAGCCTTCCCGGAGCCTTACGCACGATAATACAGAAGATTCTGTGTCAATAAGCCCTTTGTCCCGCCCCTCTTTCTAAAGCTATTCTTATTGGCTAGAATAATATGTCAATCATAGTCTGCTACGTCATTAGCATGCGACGCTATTTAGATGTAAACAGACTAATTCATGTGCGTCGCAAGCGGCGCATTTTTTTTTGCGGAGGCTGTAGCAAACAAACCCGTGGACAGAAAAAATCGTGGATGGTCTCATTCTGTAGGTAACAGTCTGAAGAAAAGAAGGATACCCAACATTATTTTATATGTCAAACAGGTCATTTGTTATGGACGGAGAAATGCGCCGGACAAGCGCATTCTCGTCCGGCGAGAAACGAAGAAAAGTTTGTTTACTTGACAATATCTCAAAATCGGAAAACTTCAGGAAAAATACAAGTGGATATTGTTTTTCAATGATGCCTTACGGACAGACTGAGCACAAGGATGTACAGAATTAAAGCCGTTTCGTCCGTCATAAACAGCAAACAGGTAGGACATGCGTTTGTAAAAGTTGAGACTTTCTCACAAACTATTGGCAATTGCTTCTTGGGGCATATTATTCAATGTAAATCAATGACATATTCGTTTTGTTGAGAAAATAAGCTTTAAAATGATGTATGGCTTGCTGGTATTGACCACGGAAATAAAAGTGATGATGTAAGAGAATATTTGAGATATAGAAAATGCTCGCCGGCGGACAGGTGGGTGGTAACTTAAAAGTACACTTTTCACATGTCAGTTCTACCATCACTTTATTTTTTTAATCAAAACTCCAAATTCACACCAAAATCTTATCCTAAAGTATATCTTAACTCTGATCAAAGAGTAAAGTCGTTTTTTGACATGGCACACCATTCACGACACGATTTAAGAAGAAAACTGTTCTAAAAGTGCAAATTTGGAGCAGATTTTGAGCTGAGATATTTCCTCAACAGAACATACTTCCTTCTTTGAGCCAGAGTGGACAGGAACAATGTCCTTCTGAAGGTCCCGGATGCAGCCCACTCAGGCAGCACTAACTGTTTAATGCGCTCTGTATGAAAAATGTAAGTGGCTTGAATTGCATTAGATTAAGGCAGCCATGAAGCGAATAAGTGACAGAATAAAACATTAGGCCTCACTGGGAACAGCAGCGGCGGCGTCCTTGGTGCAGCGCTCCTGTTAGCCATAGCCAGTTGGACATGCTCCATAGGCAGGTGTAGGGGATTTCATGCTTTTTAGCTTGTCCTCTGTGCAGGTATTGCCTTAAATTCTAAGCCTTTGCAATCCACAGAAGAAAGAGGAGCGATTTTTGAAAATAACGCATCACCAAATTTCTAACAAACATTGTATTGGCGTTTAAGATTGCTTTATTCTTTGTTAAAACAAGATTCAGTTCACAGTCCATTGCATTAAAGAAGACTTATTATGCTTTTTCTGCTGTAGAGTTAGCTTGTATGACACACGTAGATTGTTTAATTTTGATTTTGGACATCTCTAATTGCAATATTGATCATTATTTGATTGTTGAGCATAATAAAAGCAACATGTCTGCTTTATTCGCTGATTTAAATTTTTATGGTACGTGACCGTCATCACAACAAAGGCCGCATTGACGGATCATGCCGACTACAGAGAGCTGCAGATCACAGTAGCGAGCAGTTATCTTTTTTATATCTGCAAAAATGTTTAGACAACACCGCAAGAAAAGAAAAAAACAGTGAAAACTTTTTTAAGCATTGGCGACTCGATTGCAGCAGAATAAAAATGACTCATACGTGTTGAAATCACTCCTTGAAAGGATAAATGTGAAGGGAAAATAATTATACCCTGGCTACAAGCTCTTGAAAGCAAATGCTGTATAGTTTGTTTAACAGAGAGAAGAGCGGAATACCAACTGCTAAACTAACACAAGCATCACATGCATTTCAGAACATGTTTAGAGGTCTTTTAGAACATAATCAATTCAAAATAAATGGCTAACAAACTGGCTGATTGTGACCAAAAGCCCTTCCAATAAATGTATCTTATCCATGAACTCAAAGTGCAGTTGCGACACTTTGGACATCACAGGAGTCGTGTTGCACACCTGGAAATGCATCAAAATGCTGCATTGCATTTTTCTGCCGGTGGTGGTGACTTTAGTGCGGAGCCGGAGGAACAGAGAGGTGTATGTATAGAACAGGGGCCGACTCAGGTGTTAGTGCGCCACAGCTGTGTCCCCGGGGCCCCACGGCTCTGCACCACTCCTGACTGCTGCATACACACACAGGCTGCTGAGGAAGGGCTTTTCATGGGACAATATATATACGGTCCTTACACATAGGCAAGGACCCACCGACATGCAATAGTTTACGGTTTTAGGGGTGAATTTCCAGTTTTGATGTATGATGTGCTCATCAAAGTTGTATATTAAGTTTGTGAAGGGTGCAGGTGGCCTACGGTGAGGGTTTTCAGGTCATTGTACAATATCCGTCCAACATGATTATTTTAGTAACCAACTAGACAAACAATGATTTATTTTGTACACTGACACGTTTAAGATACATTGTCAACCAAAGAAAGAGGCTTGTAGACACAACATATTTATGAATAAAGTGTATTATCAATGAAAATCAGACATGTTTTAGAGTCTGTGTAGTTTAGGACAATTTGGGCATCAAGGGATCCTCAAGACAAAAAAGGTTGGGAGCCACTAGTTCAGATACAAAATATGAATACGATAATTTCTATGAGTCATGATTAGTCAATAATTAATTTCTTTAGCCCTACATCCACCCCACTATGACTGCTAACAGGAATTCTATTGATTTCAATGACAAACAAGCAAAATTGAGTCTCACCGCTAATATATCATAACATTGTAGATTGATTTCAAAGCACCCATTCTCTGGGTGACTTGAAAACACTTTATGGTCTGTACAAATGTGCTGTGGAGTTGGCAGCCTGATGCAAAATCACACAGCCGGAAAACTGGCCACAGATTATGGCAGCGCCTGTGGAATCTTCCTGAATAAGGTGCATATCAAGCTGTATTTCAAGCTTTTTTTTCACTGGGTAGTGTTAAGTAGAGAAGTGCTTCGCCGGTGGTGCAGTGGATGGAGGCGTTGCACATGTGTGGTTGCTGACACTGCAGCAGCATTGTGGGTCTGAGTCCAGCCCTCGACAATTGCCGACTGTCTCTACCCCCTCTTCCCCCCTCCCCCATTATGACTGTCCTGTCAAATAAGGCCGTGGCTGCAGAGCCGTGGCGCGGTCAAACAGTCCAGCAGTTTCAGGAGCTGCAGCACGGCCATATAGCCTCATGGCTAACCCTAACCTTAACCCTAACCCTAACCCTAACCTTAACCTTAACCCTAACCCTGACCCTAACCCTAACCCCGGCGCGGTCAAATAGCCCAGCAGTTTCAGGAGCCGCGGCACAAAATAGCATGGCAGTTCCGCGGCTCTGTAGACACTCCCGTCAAATAAAGCCTTAGGGCCGGAAAAAATCTTCAAAACAATAAAAGGCAAAGAATATAGGGAGATGAGTTCAATCACACATGAACAGCTTAGAGTAGAGCTGCTTCTCCTTCTAAATGTAAAGGGCAAGCTGTGGAGTCTGTTCCAGTTACACTTAAATAATGGATACATACGTTTATCAATCTCCACCATGCAATGTACTAAGGAGCCTTGACACAACTGATACCAAAAAGCTCTCCCTCTTCCAGTCACTAAAAAAATAATTAAGCCAGTGCCGGCCATAATTAACAAATAGACATCCCAGTCTCGCAATGGACTCGTTAAAACTGCAGTATGCCATTTTATCTAACAAATAAATCTTTTTGACTGTGACATAAAAGTCACTCTCCCCCACTGGCTTATTCATAGCACTGCAGCATATTTGAAAACCAAAACATTTTAATGTGACTGTGGAAAACTCACAGTGCGCAAGAAATGATGGTGAATCCTGCATGGGCTCTGTTTGGTCAGTTAGACAAAAAACACACGCAGTTTAGAAAAGCTGGAAACCATTTTACACCATATTCAAACATACAGGAGGAATCCCAGTATAAAATGTAGCAAATATATTATCATTCATTGCCACAAGAGGAAATAGCAAACTCAAAAAGTTCACATGAGCTTTCACCTTAAGGTTACATAGTGAACGCCACAGCTGTGATTCCCTCCTACACACCCTTTTTCTCCCTTCTCATCCCAGCATTAGCATTAAGACTTTCTGGAAAATAATTGTGTCCAAGCAAATACACAACACACACACACATACACACACACAAAAAAGCTGTCAGTGCGCTACATCTTAATAAACAACAGCAGAAACAATGCAATTACTATAATCACGTCCCCAAAGGAATTCTACCAGTGGGACAGCCCTATCAAGCTGTATCTCAATATGTACTGTACTTCACAGGGGATGAATATTTAATAAAGGCATAACAGTAAGTCGTTGATCATCACATAGAATGTCCCAGATGACCATAATAGAAAAAACACACAGGACATTAATCTAGTTTCAAGTAGAACGATTTTGTTTTGGTTCATCGGTTACTTCCTTGATGAGCTAATGGCCCGTGATCATTCTTTGCTAATGATGGTTTTACAATACAGGAGAATGAAATCAGGCGTTGTTGTTTTACTAGTTAACACCAATATGTGTTGTAACGAATGATTAAGAAGACATTTTAATTGCAAATCCACAGTCTTGCCAAATAATTTCTCTGGAAGTTGATGAAGAGACAGACAGTTTAAAAAAAAAAAAGTCTCAAAGCCATTAATAATCAGAGATAGCTGATGCATTTACATGGTCAGTCAAATTCCGACAAGAATATTTCCGCAATCATTTGATATCATTTGAGTGTGTGTTTACATGCCCAAGATAAATTGAATCACATGTTTATTAATTTGTCTATGTAAAATGCTGACAGCTGCCCATTAAAAGCTGTAAAAAGTATTTGATCAATTATTTTATGAGTCAGCAATATTTCAACATTAGCTTGACAATTTGCATTTTGGGTAATAAGTTCCCTGATTGTAATTGTACTATTTGCGTCTTAGCTTATAGCCTAAAAAAGGCCCAGCTTAAGTTGAGGGGGCACCATCTCAATAAAATCTAAATTTACCATTTGTGTCACAACTATATTTAAATTGTTCCAATATATATCCAAATAAACCCGTTTTGCCCCTCACTTCTGCTGTTGAAGCTTGGTAGGTCCTGCGGGAAGCTTGGTTTGTCCCCGTTTCATTCTCTGGCCGTGTTCAGAGGCCCGTTCATGCTCCACTCTCTAACATGAGCTTTAAGAACCAGAGACTGCACCTTCTTTAGACGTCTGAGCTTTTAGAACCAGAGACTGCACCTTCTTCTAGACGTCTGAGCTTTAAGAACCAGAGACTGCACCTTCTTCTAGACGTCTGAAAATTTTAGAACCAGAGACTGCACCTTCTTCTAGATGTCTGAGCTTTTAGAACCAGAGACTGCACCTTCTTCTAGATGTCTGAGCTTTTAGAACCAGAGACTGCACCTTCTTCTAGACATCTGAGCTTTTAGAACCAGAGACTGCACCTTCTTCTAGACGTCTGAAAATTTTAGAACCAGAGACTGCACCTTCTTCTAGATGTCTGAGCTTTTAGAACCAGAGACTGCACCTTCTTCTAGACATCTGAGCTTTTAGAACCCAGAGACTGCACCTTCTTCTAGACGTCTGAGAATTTTAGAACCAGAGACTGCACCTTCTTCTAGACGTCTGAGAATTTTAGAACCAGAGATGGCACCTTCTTCTAGACGTCTGAAAATTTTAGAACCAGAGACTGCACCTTCTTCTAGACGTCTGAGCTTTTAGAACCAGAGACTGCACCTTCTTCTAGACGTCTGAGCTTTTAGAACCCAGAGACTGCACCTTCTTCTAGACGTCTGAGAATTTTAGAACCAGAGACTGCACCTTCTTCTAGACGTCTGAGCTTTTAGAACCCAGAGACTGCACCTTCTTCTAGACGTCTGAGCTTTTAGAACCAGAGACTGCACCTTCTTCTAGACATCTGAGAATTTTAGAACCAGAGACTGCACCTTCTTCTAGACGTCTGAGAATTTTAGAACCAGAGATGGCACCTTCTTCTAGACGTCTGAAAATTTTAGAACCAGAGACTGCACCTTCTTCTAGACGTCTGAGCTTTTAGAACCAGAGACTGCACCTTCTTCTAGACGTCTGAGCTTTTAGAACCCAGAGACTGCACCTTCTTCTAGACGTCTGAGAATTTTAGAACCAGAGACTGCACCTTCTTCTAGACGTCTGAGCTTTTAGAACCCAGAGACTGCACCTTCTTCTAGACGTCTGAGCTTTTAGAACCAGAGACTGCACCTTCTTCTAGAGGTCTGCACACGCTCTGAGGACCACAGAGCCTCAAACCTCGCTGAATAAACCTGTGTGGGAATCTTGGATGTTTGCAGGATTTGCCTAACTGAGCATGTGCAGAGGAGATGTGACGCAACAGCAGCGCCAAGTTTCAACAAGTGTTGAATCTTTTTGAGACAAGTCTTTGTTTGTAGCTAAGGTTCTTTTCATGTTTAATGATTAGATGTTAGTGAACAAAAGCGTTTGTGTAATGAATTTCACCACACGCTTCTGTTATGAGCTACTGGTAAGTTCATCCCTGTTATTAGTTTTATACTTTGGTTAGACTTTGTTCTGTGCTCGTATCTTTTGCAAACATAATTCATGATGAACATTACAGTAATCAGATTTACATAGAGAAATGCAAGAAAAGTAACATTCGATCTTTGTAGGACCACCAGAAAAGCCATGACACCCTCTGAATATGAACAAAACACTCCAGTCTGTCTGGTATTAGCACTGCCCCACAGCCGCACACGTCTCCCCGCTCTCATCTAATTACGGAGGTCGTGCGGCACTGCGACAGCACGAGGGGACCAGAAAACGTTGACAGATTTGCATTCATGTCGAGAGTGGAGCTGAGATCATTTCCAAAGCCATCAGTCGCATGTCCTTTCATTTCTGAAGCCTGGCCCGTCCTATTGCTCCGACACGCTGGGGATGTTAATGATGGCCCTCTTATTTGCAGTGATTTCAGGAAATTCAATGACTTAGTTTCACAGGGTCATAAGCAAAATGAACAAGACAAGCATCTTTGAAGATTATGATAATGGAAACGGGGGCCAGAAATTGGAATAGTTTTAAAATTCTGCTGCACGTTCCACCTCTTATTATCCATCCACTTGGCAGACACCCATTCGCAGAGCCGTGATCAAAATACACATTTGATGCATTCAGTGCTACAGCGGCACTGAAGGATTTGATTGCCATAGTATTTAAATTTGAAAGTAAATAAAGTATCAAAGCAAATGCCCAGTAATTTTTCAGCAACTGTATTACTGATGTACATGGAGGATTATAAAACACTTCCTTTGAAATGAGCTTGTCTACTTTGGAAAGAAATCTCGTTGGTGTTTGATTTGCTCTGTAGTGGAATTTTCAAGGTGTAAATTGGAAGATGTGTTGAAGTCGGTATAACATGTCCCTTAAGGGCTACTGTCAGGCTGAAAGAGTGAGATTGTAAATTACAATATTAAAATCATTTGAGATAAGGTATTACAGAGGAATGGACTACTACCACATTGCCTCAAGGTATGCATATCTCCTAAGCATTTTAATGGGCATTTTGTTGAATGAGAACCATGTGGAACTCAATATTGTGACTAACTCAGAGTTAGAGATAGGACTAATTAACTTCATGGTTCAATATCAGGTAAACATAACAAATGTTTTCTTAAAGGCGTAATGGACGATTTTTTTGGCCCAAATCTGAGTCTTATTTCCTCGTGGCGTGGACGGGCGATTAGTCCTGCCACGTATCAATCATAAAACGCACCTACCGCTCACCTGCAACCGCGTGTGTTTCGTCCCCATGAGAGCAGCACGTTTCCGCGTGTCTAAGCGCATGGATCTATCATAATATAGTTCCCTCAGTGTACAGGACAAAATGAAGACAGAGAAAGACTGTTCGAGCTGACTCATAAGAGACGGAAATCTACGGGAGACGAGAGATGCGATGCGATCCGTCGCACTAATAAACAAACGCACGTGTGTGTTGTATAAGTCCGCACGGGGGAGTGGCATGCGCACTTCCACCTGAGTTCTCAAATCGCCGAAAAATCGTCCATTGCGCCTTTAACAAATAAATAAGATATTAAATAAATTCTGTCTTATACTTTTTAATTATGAGGCCATTCTCAGCCATTCACAAATTTCAAGTTTGTGGCGGTGTAAGAAGTCGTTAAAGCTAGAGTAAACAATAAACTTCAGGTTCATCGTCAGCCTTTTGGCATTTGTTTCACTTCTCGGAGGCTCTACACCCCGTTTTAATGTCTCTGTATGTAATGCTTCGGGTTTGACTGATGTTAGATGCATTATGCACTGGAAATAAAATGAATTCAGTCCTGTCGCCACGTGCCAATTAACACAAAACCGCACTGTACTAGCTTTGTTTTGCTCAGAACAAATACATTTACATCCTTAGATATATCACGGTTTGGTGATTTCATTGTTGAGAAATTATCATTATTTTTTTATATATCTGTAGTTTGTTGTCTTTTTGCTCGGTCTATGTGGTCCAAACATCTTATTCCGCTGCTTAGCCGCTATTTAGCTAACGCGATCGTGGAGCCAAAACGAGTCTGACCACCCTGACCACCTTGATAATACCTTAAAGGGCCCGTTTTGCCCTCGCTTGAACCGGTGTGGTTCACCAAAGACATTGTTGATATTTTTGGAGCAGTAATGTCCAAAAGTCTTTGGTGAACCGTTACCAGTGGAAACATGCCTGTCATGTTTTCATTCAGCTTAACTCTCATAGATAAATTGCGATATCTCACTATATTGTGCTGTATAACGAATATGAATTGTTGCATCTGTAAATAATATGTTCATTTTCAAATACACTTAACACTTCTATAGCAAAGTAAGATGTTTCTCCTTTGCAGTATATAATTTTATCTACATAAGTAAGAAATAACTTCCTCCATACACAGCATAACATTCAGGAACTAATACACAAGGAGTGCAAAACAAACACTACTTAAACACATGAGTCAGATGTAGCCTATGCACTAGCAGCACACATTTAGCACTTCCATACCAACATCCTTCTGTATAATTTGCTACCGTTCAATGTTACACGCCTTCACCAAACGGCAATTTGAAAAGTTTCCTTCTCGAAAACAAAACGCCTTTTCAGAACTGGAACTGAGGAGCAGATGGCGCAGACTAAAACATACTTTTAAGAAGGAGGAGGCAGCTTCGAAGGGCTATGCAAATGGGCTCCGACGCGAAGCTGTTGACTCAAGCAATTTCACAGTGTTTACCAATAACAAATCGGAACGGAACATTAATAGTGCTTTCGGTGCAGAAGTCCGGATAAGGCTAAATGTTCAGAGAAATGCAGCTGACCCCAGCCAAAATGCTACATTAGCAAATCATGAAAGGCTTATGCTAGCTGCTCTGCATGAAATTATGTTGGGGGAAAAGGGGACGCCGTGACCTCAGATTGCCCTGATTTATCAGGAGAAGCCTGTTGGAGTCGCAGGTGGAGCGGTAATGGGACACAAGGTTGACTGAGGTAAGAAAACACAACGGAACAAGTAGTAAAAATAGCGTTGCACTCCCAGGGCGCTGTAGGCGCTTACTGCCAGAACTAAAGAATGTGATTTTGAAATATCAATAGCCACCAAGAAAGTCTACCAAAATCTTTCATTACAGTTTCACTAATTGCAGTCATTACAGGTAAATTATTGACCTTATTCCGCCCCGCCCACTTTTGCCTCTTTTTGCCACGGATCGGCACTTTCGTTGTACAGTAATCGCACTTCCGGTCCAGCGCTTAAATGTAGAACAAGTCTCGCCACTAAAACATGCTATAAAGTAGATTGATTTGTGTAAAATATGCAATGATCACGTGATCAACAAATAAACAATGCACTGATTCCCTGAGCGGCCTGAAAACAGCTTTTTAGTCCGTGTAGAACTTATTTTCTCTCGTGGTCGGCTAATATAATATAATATAATATAATATATTATAATATAATATACTCGAGGTAAAACTAATATAACTGCAAGAAGGATTATCGTCCTTGTCTGTGATTTGAACCTTCTCCAATCCAATTTTGTTAATTAATAATAATAATCATTCTTTTTACTGATCACAACAACATTAAATCATCAATTATTATTAAACGGAAAGCTAAAATAGTTTAAAATGAAAATAATAACATGCTGGCAACATGTTTGAATAAAAAGATTCCTGTCATATTCCATGTGTTTATCAAACTGCCATTTCTGGATTAAAGAGGTTGAGGGGTAAAATAGAAATGTATATGGTACACATATTTATTAAAATAGCATATGACCATATTTATACATTTCCGCTTTAAAAAAAAATTGCATTCATGCTCATGGGCAAGAGATCCACCTAAATATTTAATCCTGCTCAACAAATAAATTAATTAGATCAGCTCCAAACATGAGCTCAAAAATGTTCAGATTAAATAATAAAATCATATCATTCACAAACAGGATAGAACATTTAGTGTGTAATTTAAAAACCAAAAGACCACCAAATATTCCACCCCAAAACAGTGAATTCCTGTATTGTATAGACAAAGAATTAAAAAAAAAAAAAAAACAATCTTTAACACTATGACTCCAGGCACTAGTAAAATCTGGGTTGTGCATCTTTGGATCTACAGGAGTTAAAAATGTCTTGCAGGAAATCACATCAGCCATGCTCTGCCAAGGCCACTTGTTCAATATTATTTACGGCCTTCTGAACCTGCTGTTCTTTTGTTTTCCCACAAACATTTATGCTCTTTGACTTCACATTTGTCTAAAGAAAGAATGTGGAGAATGCTAAGCCACTTGGGTCTGGTGGGCTGAAGTGTTGACTTGCGTTTTTGTCTTGCATTCTACACTTGTCCGATTGTGTTTGCAAAGGTCTGTTCCTCTGGACCAAACAATGAGCTGCAAGAAACTGGTACTGGATGTTGTCTCCGAGATGCATTTGCAAGGTCTAAAGGGTTGATTTCATGACATCTAAGAATGTGATTTTATTATTTCAGAAGCATGGAAGGAGTCGAGGGTTGCATTCACAATGCAAATTAAAGAGGACTCCGAGGGCCAAATTGACCACATTGTCTCTTTCTCTGAGCTGGAGCCTAATTGCCCTGGTACGCAATCTCGGTGTCATCATGGACCCCACCCTCTCCTTCACTCCCCATGTCAGCCACATCGTCAAGACCTCATACTTCCACCTCCGCCGCATCGCCAAAATCCGACACTGCCTCACCCTCCCCGCTGCTGAATCCCTCATCCATGCCTTCATCTCCTCCCGCCTTGACTACTGCAACTCCCTCCTCACTGGCATCTCCTCCCATTCCCTCCACAGACTCCAAATGGTCCAAAACTCCGCTGCCCGCCTCCTCACCCACACCCGGTCCCGTGATCACATCACTCCCGTTCTCCGCTCTCTCCATTGGCTCCCCATCAAGCAGCGCATAAACTTTAAAATACTCCTCCTCACCTTCAAAGCTCTTCACCACCTTGCCCCCCCCTACCTGTCTGACCTCCTCATCCCCCACCGCCCCACCCGAGCTCTCCGATCCTCCTCCTCTCTCACCCTGACTGCACCAACATCCCGACTCAAAACTTTTGGCGACAGAGCTTTCTCCCGAACAGCACCCCGACTCTGGAACTCCCTCCCCCAACCTGTCCGCCACTCTCCCTCACTCACAACATTCAAATCCCGCCTAAAAACATACCTCTTCACCCAAGCCTATGACCTCCCCTACCCCTAGCCTCCTCTACCCCATTGCCTACACTTCTACCCCCTGTTACATCCCCATCTTTTTCTCTCTACTTCTTCTGTCTTGTTCATTTTATCTGTATATTAATGTGTTCTGTACGTGTTGTCCCCCCTGTCTGTAAATACCCCCCCCTTTTTTATTATGTTCAGCGTCTTTGGGTCACTGAAAAGCGCTATATAAATAAAAGTTATTATTATTATTAGTATTAATTCACACCACATAAACACACTTGGAGAAGGATTTCTAGCATTTTAGCAAAAACATTTACAAATGTTTAACCTTAGCTCAATTAATTATGTCTATTGTGACAAAAAATACTTTAACTTGTGTTAGTAGTCACCTCCAGAGTCTCACTTTAAAACCTACAAATCAAGTTAGAAATCTGGGGGTAATAATGGACTCTAAAAACATTGCCAAAGGCAAAAATATAGTGTATCAACCCAACTTGGAGAGACTTATCCATGCGTTTGTCTCCAGTAGATTAGACTACTGTAACGGCCGCTCACTGGTCTCTCCAAACGAGTTGTAAAACAGCTGCAGTACATCCAGAACGCTGCTGCTCGGGTCCTGACTAGAACCAGGAAGTACCATCACATTAGTCCTGTTCTCAGGTCTCTGCACTGGCTCCTGTGGCTCAGAGAAGAGACTTTAAAGCAGCTCTGCTTCTGTACAAGTCTCTCCATGGCCTAGCACCAAAGTACATCTCGGACATGTTAGTGCCATATGAACCATCTCGGGGACCAGCCTCCTGCTGGTGCCAGAGTCAAGACTAAACATGGACCGGCCTCCTGCTAGTGCCAGAGTCAGGACTGAACATGGACCGGCCTCCTGCTGGTGCCAGAGTCAGGACTAAACATGGACCGGCCTCCTGCTGGTGCCAGAGTCAGGACTAAACATGGACCGGCCTCCTGCTGGTGCCAGAGTCAAGACTAAACATGGACCGGCCTCCTGCTGGTGCCAGAGTCAGGACTAAACATGGACCGGCCTCCTGCTGGTGCCAGAGTCAAGACTAAACATGGACCGGCCTCCTGCTGGTGCCAGAGTCAGGACTAAACATGGGGAATCTGCGTTTCAGTTTTATGGAGCTAAAATCTGGAACATTCTTCCTGAAGATGTGAGACAGGCTTCTACTCTGACAATGTTCAAATCTAAGCTAAAAACTGTGTTGTTTAGCTGTGCATATGACTGAAAGGATTCTATTTGCACTCTTCTCTTTTATGTCTTAAACTGTTTTGTGATTTCTGTCATGTCTGTTATTTTAATGCATTTTTTTCCTGTTGTGTGAGACACTTTGTTTTGCCTTGTGTACAACTTGAGCTCTTACAAACAATCTTGCTTTGCCTTAACTCGATTGAACTTGTGCTGACATTGAACTTCATTCTAGTTTTTGTTTCATGTAAATAGACCCAGAAAGAAGGATAAACCATTTATAACCTGACAGTTTGTCGTAGAAAACTGAGGCCAAAAACCAAAAAAATTGTGTTTTTTCGGCAACATTGGAAAAAAAAATCCAGGTCGGTAGGTCGGATTATTATTATCATTTTTTTATATTTTAAAATCCTCGCACAGGTTTTGCAGACAGTTTCTTTTCTCAGAAGTGAGCGCTTTGAAGTGGCCTTATTGGTATGCAGTTATTGAATAAAATTGTGATCTAGTAATCACCGCTCTGTTGCGATGTGTCCGCGTATATCTCACCGGTTAGATTAACTCGCCAGATATGGGAGACGGCAGGGTTCAGATTAAGGATTTTCACTTGTATAGCAGTGCTGCAAAACAATCCGTGAATTTTTTTCAAATTTGTATGGCAATTAATTGCATAGCAAAACATGAAAGTGACTAACAATCAATATTTTCCATTGATGTAACAAGATTATTTATTTCAAATGTATTTGTAAACATTCTATTAAAAAAAAAACCTTAACAAATTAACTTTAAAACACTTTTTTTTTAAAAATAAAACAGAAAACTTGCAAATAAAATTAGTTGGAGTCTCATTTACATATTAATTCTTTACACTCACAAAAAAATATGTGTTAAGCTTCTGATGCAAAAATAAAGTTTGCTGTGGTGTTCATCATGGTGTATTTATTGTGTTGTTCAAATTGTACCGCTCAATTTATTTATTCCAGCTACAAAACGTTTCTATTTTTCATTTTGCTATTTGATGACGGTTCCTAAGTACTCTCGTCTTGGTTCCGTCTGCACATTTGATGACGGTCCCTAAGCACTCGTCTGCTCCGGCTGAACTTTCGGAGCAGTGTAATTCGCTGCGCACAAAATACGCATCTGATTGTTAAAAACGAGGTTGTGTCACTTGGCAGTGTAAATGTGAGTATTTTGGCATGTGTATGATCTGCAAAGACTTTTGCGTTTAGGAGCTATTGACCTCGGACGTCTGAATTTGTGACGCTAACTTTACCGCACGTGGCTCCTCCCACTTTCAGATTTACGATCTGAGACAGCAACGGGACTCGCCATGACAACACAGCGTCCTACATGTGTCATGCTGTTATTGACGATCGATTGATGAGTGATTAGTACTTTTAGGCGCTTTGGTTTTACAATTGAACACACATTTTTGTATCGCAAAAGCTGCGATACAAAAGCACTTTTTTCTGACGAATGCATCGCATTTGAGAGAAATTGCGTCGCATTTTGCGATGCGATATCGCTTATTCTGAACCCTGGACGGGGCGGGGCTTCGGCTTCTATCCACTCCGCTTCGTGCCCTGGCTCCGATGTGGAAATGAGCGAACACAGGATTGTTTGGTTTTGTAGTTTCCACAAATGTTTCCAATCACTGCGTTCACACGTGCGATCCCAGGCAACGCAACACCGCTCTTTGACCAGTTCTTGCTGGTTTGCTCACGGCGACAAACCACACTTTTGGGTCGCTGGTCTGAACAGCTGCAAGTTCCCAGAGTTGCTCTGGTGCTGTACTCACACCACGTTTGTGAAAGATGTTTGCTCATGAAACGATCATATGATTATATCCCACAGGTAAAGCGGGCCTATAACTTCACAGCTGAAACACCAGACGTGCATATCGCCCTCGCCATAGCAGCCAAATCTGCGCAGATTGCTTCTGCAAACATTGATGCGCCCGTAGGTAAAACGAAACCTATCAAAAGTGCGGCGATTTTCATATATAACGATCCCCACAGATGATTTTTTCCCGCAGCTTTTGGATTCGCTCTCACAATTTGACATTCTCGAAACGTACGGCCAGTAAATTTTGCGATAAAATGTATAAGGTTGGGTTTTCATTATTTTGAAATTCAGGTTGGTCAGGTTACCGGAAACGCACACGTTTTTCTTTTTGCCCTGACCTGATTGTACACCACTTCACTTGAAACTATTCTATTGTTAGCCATGTGCAAAATATATTTTTCCGAACATTGCCTGATTATTACTTAAGAAGCTAGATCTTATGAATCCAGCTACTTTTGAAGGAGGCGTTGAAAACATGTATTCAAATTCAATTAATGAGGCATAAATAAAATGCCGCAAGTAAAAGCATCTCACGATAACGAGGTTGTTTCTAATCAAATATGGCTCATAGATTTGTCATTAGTATTGCAAACTTGTCAGCAATTTCTTTTTTGTGTTCCCTGTACAAGTGCAGATATGGGCTAGCTTACACTTTATCTTGAGACAAAGAACTATATTGGCACTCAAATAGATAGAGCCAAATAAGTTCTATTAAAATACTTATCATCTGGTAACTGTATGTCAACTCTAAGGCAGATTTATTTGACCTTTTGTGAATGTACAGTAAAGGTTAGTTCACTGTTTCTTCCCTAAAGTTTTTTTTTTTTTTCTCTCATTTTATGTTAGCGAATGAGCAAAGATTTTTGTAGGTTCTACATTTACATTCCTTGAAAAAGGTGTAGAAAGTGCACAGTCCAATATATATAAATGCAGGAATTGACACACTTTTTACAACATTTGTATTGTTATTGGTCTTGAAATGAATTATGAAAAATCACATGTTACTTCCTTAACAATACAGCGTTTTCTCATGATTAGTTGATTTCTTTCTACTAGCAGCATATTGAAATACCACGGGGGAAAAACATGCTCAAGCATGCTAATACCAGCATGCAGCTGTAATGAACATGATTTGAGACAGAAACGTTCAGAATGAGTCTGATTTATGGATTTAAAGACAATTCAAAAACATCTCAACATTTCAACCTTTGACATTTCTGGGAAATTTGAAACACAAACATTTGAATGTTTTCTGAAGCAAAGAGCCAGAGGAACTCAAAAACCAGATTAATGAAACAATCATGTTTTAAACTTGGTATATCTAGGTATCTCAAAAAAGACAATTTTTCATATTTGCCCTTAAAAATGATCCCATTTGATTGTCGTTAGCATCGACTATACCTTTCAGAATTACCCTCTCTGACTGAACCTGAACTGTTGCATGTAATTATGCCATGGTTGACATCTGGAGCAGTATTTGGAAGGACACAGTGGACTCGGAGGTGTGAAGAGACAAGGAGACGAGGAAGAGGAGGAGACCAGCTGCGCTGAAGTGCGACCGCCTGCCTCCCAGTTGATGATCAAAGACAGCCATAACGGAGGCTGATCAGCGTGGCGTGGCAGAGGGCCAGAGCCGGCACACTGTGTACCCCCATGTCAGCGCTGATGAGCCGAGCAGCCAACGCACGCTCCAAAAATACCATTATTGTTATTACTGCTATGGCACAAAAACAGCCAAATCACAGGAAATACAAATGACTAATGCCATTATAGTTCACTCTGCCCCCCGTCTCAACAGCTTCTAGTACACTAACTTCTACCAAAGTGCACACATTGGGGCAGTTGCATATGTAAACGGTTACTTACTGTAATTTGAGAACTGCATATGTCTTTTTACAGTGGGAAAAAAGATCACATAAGCAATATACTGTGCACTTCCTGTTAACGGTTGCTTACTACTATGGATATATTTTACAGTGAGTATTTGAACCCGCAGCTGTAAGTTGTACTGACCGTGCAAAGTTTTTTTGCCGTGTTAAGTGCGTGTCATTGGCCCACCTGCACACTCCTGACCTCATGCGCTAACTAATAAAGACAGGGCAGGGACAGGGGAAAACACTTGCTTATTTTTTTTCTCAATATTAATGGAAGTCAGTGGGCTTTGGTAATGGTTATTTGCTCAGTGCTTATATCTTAACTGTCTGGTTAAAATATGTTTAGAATATGTTGTCAGTGCCTAATTAATTTTTAAGAATATGTAATTTGAAATCATTTTGAAATCAAATCAAAATGTGTTCATAGGCAAGTCACATTTAAAGTCACACATCACATTTAAAACATCCACAATGGCCTTAAGTACTGTACAAAGGCAATACAAAATAGAATAAAACATACAAGGAATGCAAATGCAAGCTAAATAACGCTATAAAAAAAAGTATGTTCAGCTTGTGTTAAAAGCCCATGCAAACAAAGAGTTAAAAATGTTCGGAGATTGGGCTGTTCTAATGTCCAGAGTCTGGTACCTGCTACTGCAAAGGCTCGGTCCCCTCTGATTTTTAACCGTGACCACAGATTTGCTGATCTCAGTGCTCTACTAGGAACATGCACAGAGAAACAGGGAGGATCCAGGCCATTCAAACATTTGAAACCCCTCAACAATATCTTAAAATCAACCCTGAAGCTGACAGGAGCCAGTGCAGAGAGGTCAGCACAGGAGAAATGGGCTCATATTTTCTGGTGCCTGTGAACAAACGAGCAGCTGCATTCTGGACTAACTGCAGGCGGTGGATGGAGGCCAGCTTTGACCTGGAATACAGGGAGTTACAGTAGTCTAAGCGGCTGGTTATAAAAGCCTTAATGACACGGTCCAGGTCAGTGCAGTGGAGGTGGAGTTTCACCTTAATAAGCGCTCGTGCAACAACTTTACAGATTTAACAACTTAAAATATTCAAAAGGAATACTCAGATTTCTGGCCGACTGGTGGCAGTAAGAAACTCAACGGCCCCAGAAAACATTAAAGGGCCTAAAATGGAACCCTATGGGACTCCACAGTTAAATTGGGGGCCACATCCATATCTGGATTACCTATCTTCCAGATATGGCCACACCTTTGATGCCAACATAGTTCGGGGGTAAAATAAACTGTAATAAAATACTAAAATTCCTAAAGATTTTAAGACTTGCCAAGAAAAACAAAAGATTTTTTTTTCAATATGAGCTTCACTAAAAACATAATTTGTTGTAACGCTATCTGAAGATTAGGTGAAAACTATTATAGGGCAATATTTCTCTGTATTTATCTTGTAAAACCTAAAACTCATCATTTTACCTTAATCAAAATTGTAAAATGTCTTTAAAAATCTTCATTAAATAAACAAATAATGTAAATTACGACAGTAAATGTCTCTAAACCAGGCTCTGATGTCACTTTATTGTATGAAAATTGTTTTATTTGACAAAACCACTCACTTCTGAGCCTAATCCCAATTTGCCCCATGAAATCACATTATGTTCCACTTTTCCGGATCTTAGAATGTTTTTGTTTACACACTTTTAAAGGGTTGATACTTTCTCCATGAGTACAATGGATTAGCAAAAGGCCATGTAAATATCTATAAGGATGTTTTCGCCTATACCTATACCTGTGGGGTTTCCTATAGAATCCTGTAAAACTCACGCAGCTAAAATGCTTTGAAGACTCCTCTGTCTGCTTTGGTTACTATTACCGTCAGCCATTTAACAAATAAAGCTTGCTCTTTGAGTTCACATTTAAGGCTGCTTTACTATCCAGCCATTATTAAGAAGACCGTTCCTCGTTGAAAGTAAGAATATGCCCCTGCAGCCAGCCAATCCGCGAGCCAAGATAATGTTAATGAAGTCTTTTGGGATTCCGATGTGGACGGAGGCCTGATCCAGACTCAGTGGGATCTGCCATGGTTCCTGCTAAATCGTGATAATAATTCTACTGCTAATGTCATTACAGCCTGATAGGAATTCTTTACACGGGAGAGTTGTGGCATTGTGTCCAGTTACGGAGAGGACGATTCCCAGTAACGCCTTTGTCACAGGGATCTTATGGGGAAAACGTCTTCCTAATTGAAATTTGAATTAAGGTGAGATACTGCAGGCAACTGGGGTAGAGTTTTAATTAACAGGTATTGTAACACGGAAGGACATTGGTCGGATTAAAAATGAGTACTTATGATAACTTATGATTAAGTCCTAGTTGTCCTTGTAGGTCGGAACTCGAACGATTCAATCAAAAGATAAAAAAGGGCTCATTCCAGCTAAAATGTGGGTCTATTGAAGCCTTTAGTACATAAAAAGCAGTTTTATACATATTTTGGAAAAAAGACCATAACGTTTTCAATAAAAGACTCCCTTCTTCCACGACCTTCCGCGGACGTTTGATTGCTCTTGATGGTCCGTCAAACAATGCTCAATCGTCCCACATCTCTCCTCCCCGTTTTGTTGTCTGTGAGTTTAAAAAATAAATAAATCATATTATTTCGCTCCCTTCTCGTTGTCGTCTTCTGACCTCCTCCTCTGCACTTTCGGTACTTTCCCTGACTTTACCACAATTCAAACTCTCTCATTGGCCCCGTTTCCCTGCCCTCTTCCCTCATTTCAGGTATAATAACCGAACAGAAATACCTGTGAAAGTAAATTGCGTTGTAGAAGAATAGGTGGTGACGCACGGGCTTACGGTAGCTAACTAGGACCGCATCAGGGTTTCCAGTGTATAAGACAATGTTTAAAAGGGATTTTTGCTTTTGTTTACATGAGCGCCATGTAGACATCAGCAACATTAGCATTTATAACTGCAGAAGCTTAGAGGCAGTGCAGGAGCAGGTTCACAGACAGCGGGTGGACAGTAGGGAGCAAATAGAGGTAACATAACACAAGTACTATCACTAATGAAGCGGTTGGGTGTTTCCGAATAGGCCCTAAATGCCATGTGATGGGCCGTTAAACCAGTGGTGCGGATTGCAAACAAATCAGCAAGGGCCTAACAAAAACCTTGAGGATTCATCTTGCTGGCAAGGGTAAGAATTATGAACTGTTTTCTCATTTTTGTTCCTGGAGCTACTGTCTCACTCAACTTTACTTCAAGTTTCCAGCTTGTAGTATGAATTTGTTTCTCCATTGTTGCTTCAATAGGTAAAAGCTAGCTTGTTGGAGAACGCCAGGGGACGATATTGGACACTTTCTCTTGGCCAATTTCCACAACTGAGTCAGGTACAGGATTTTTAATTGTGTTAAAAGTAAGCCTATAAAACGTGTATTCCTCAAAATGTAATTACTTTTTTTCCATGCTTATACAAGAGTATAAATGAGCTAGATCCAAAATGGTAGACTTTGAATTTGTCCATAAAACCTACAAAATCTTTGACGAAATCACCTTAACTTGCTTCAAAGCCATATTCCTGGTCTCCCCACGTGTTTGGAGAGTAATTTTTTTTAAAATCTTGTCAAGATGAATTTAGCATCAAAGGTTTGTGAGACATAAAATTTACACACACGGTTTGAATGTGGCGAAATCATTCCTCTAAGTACTTCTCGATCTGCCTCTCCATTGATTTTGTGACTGGATTTGACAAGGTGCATGGTTACAATTGTCACTCCGTTCCCTGAGTTATGATGTGTTTTAAGTGTTTTGGAAGAACATTTTGATCTCAATTTGAAACTTGACTTCTGAACCCTTGAGCAATGAAAAGCAAGAAACTCATTCTAGCATCAAATTCAGCTGTTTTCACAAAGGATATGCAACGGCCATCATTATTTAAGCAGAGATAAACATGCATGAGTGGTTATTTATGTGCTATCCAAACGTCATAAAGTGAGTGCAAAAAAAAAACCTGTGGTGATTCAAGCAAATGTTTTTTTTTTAAATGGCATACAAACCTGATTGCAAGGATTTGTCTATATATTTGCATTGTTGGACATGATTTGTAGTCAAGGAAGATCACTAACAGAGAATGTTTTGACATAGTTTTACTTTATCTCACATGCAATTTAGTAATCACTATTGAGAAGTTGTCTGAATGCAATCTGGCTTTCAATTACAATACAGTGATCCCTCGTTTATCGCGGGGGTTACGTTCCAAGAAGAACCCGCGGGAGTCGAAATCCGCAAAGTAGAAACCTTTATTTTTTTACAGTTATTACACAATGAAATATTCCATAGAACATTGAAAGCAAGGAACAAAACCTTTTTACAGGCCCAAGCATTTGATTAACAAATAAAAGTACTGTATAAACGTTTGTACTGTACTCTCACCGCTCTCTCCCACAGCTCTCACGCGCGCTCTCACCGGCGTGTCCCGCAGCTCACACGCGCGCTCTCACCGGCCTCGCAAACTTCAATTTGGCAAGCGGTTTTACGTACGTGTACATATTAATCCATAATGTTATTGACACACAGGTAGAGAAGACGCGGAGAGACTCTTTAGCCAATCAGAATGCAGAACACAATGCATGATGAAAATCCGCGAAGCAGCGAGACGTCAAGAGCAGCGAAAAGTGAACCGTGTTATAGCGAGGGATCACTGTAGGGTTAGGGTTACCGTATTTTCTGGACTATAAGTCGTTGTCTTCTTTTTTTTCACACTGACAACCACAAGAGTGCGCTCTAGGCTCTAAGCGACGCAGAAGAAGAATCGGCACTTCCTCTTCCGCTGAAGAGTTTGCAGAGTTGTTTAGAAGTGACACAGAGGAAGAAGAATTCAATGGATTTAGTGATTTGGGGTAAAACTGATGCTTTGGTAAACTTGTTAGCATGTTCTTTATGCTATAGTAATCTGAATAACTGTTAATATGTTACGTTAACATACCAGACACTTACCACAGTTCTGTCTGTGCCTCATGTAGCTGAAGGTGTTAGCATTAGCATACGTACACCTATTCACCATGTTCTCTAATCTGTTATTATTTTAAATTGCATTTCAAGATAAAATGTCTGTTCTTGGTCTTGGATTTTATTAAAAAAAATTCCCCCCAAAAATGAGACTTATATGTGTTTTTTTCTTCTCTATTATGCCTTTTTTGGCTGGTGCGACTTATAGTCCGGAAAATACGGTAAACATCCCACATATGAAGCATTTGTTTGTTGCAACACCAGCAAAAAAAATTGGTCAGAAAAAACATGGCTGTTTGCTTCAAGTGTTTCAATCAGTAAAATGGTAGAGAGTGCTCTTGAAAACAAGGATGAAACTTGGAAAAAACATCCAGGCACTCCAAAGAACAAAAGGAAGTTTAATAAAGACCTTTATATGGACAAGTCTACAAGTTTAAACCTACACATATTTTTTTTAATTAATTTAAGCCCTGATGAAGTTTCATTAAACTCCCTTTGTGCGGCTAATACGTATCTCTTTGGAGTGCCCGGAACAGCTATTTAACACTTCTATGTTTTCATTATTTTGAATGACAATAATCCATTTATTTATTTGATAGGGACAGTGCATTTGAATAAACATCTGTAACAGTTACAGCGTAAATATGCCAGATTTGAGCAAAGATGCAAGTTTCCATGATGATTCACACTTGTCAATCGTCAATGCAATTTAAAAGGAATAAGTGTGTCAGCCTCTCAAATAATATCGTACTGAATATCATACCGGGAAATTAATATTGCAATATTATGTATGCAAGAGAATTGTTTTAAAAATGATTTGTTTTTGGGTCACCAAGCTGCCAGATGTCCTGAAGCATTTACAATCATGATTTGAATTAGTGCAAACACATTATTCATTCATCAAAAGTTAGCTAGACATTGTACATACTGTAGAAGACACAATCAGCATATGATTTAACAACTGGCACAAATATTTACCCATCTTTGTGAATCAAAACCATCAAAAAGACAGACATACAACTTACAAAATACTTTCTGAACATTGCATAACATCACTAAACGCTGCCTTGTCCCCCCCTTGGTCCATTAGTGCCCTCTCTCTGATGTAGGGCTTCAATTGTGTACATTCTGAATCAGCACGCTTGTGGAGTACACAGTGTGCGTCTGGGTGTATTCCATGGACATCGCACTCCTCTGTTGTAAAGCGCTCCGATCGATGTGCGCGTGGCCCCACATCCGCCGGCCTGTAGCCTCACACTAAAAGCCTTTATGTGGATTCCCAGAGGATTCACCTTACAGAGCAGGGAAATCCCAATCCGCATGCGTTGTAGCTCTGCATGGACAGTTCCTATAGATATACACAGCCAGTAAAAAGTTAAGCAGCATATTTGTCTATTTTAGCGTTTCTCAAACTGTGATTAAAGTTCTCCTGGTGGTCATATAGACTTGTCCAACAGCAAGAAGAATGTTTTTTTTGTGTGCTTTATTTGTGGAGTTTGTTAATTCTCCTTGTGTCTAAAGTTCTTATTTTTCAAATTTGACCAAACAACCGAAATATGCACAATAGATTGATCCTATTGTCGCGTGCTCCTGTGATGATGATGGCGATGAAGATGGACCTCACTCAAGATCTGGAGAAGGGTCCCGCCGCACTGCTCTGCTGCCGTCTACAGCAGTGGTTCCCAAAGAGGGGCCCCGACACTGAGCTTTCAAATTATGACACTGTATTAAAAATTGAAATACATAATATTGTACTGAAATTAGGACTAATAATGCAACAAACCATTCAAATAAACAAAATTAAACCTGATTTGGATTGTTTTTGCTCAAATTATTACCCTTGTTAATTTAATATTGCAGTGAGGGTCCCGACTCGATTGCAGACAGAGAGACATTCGGCAAACGTATTTAATTGTGGAAAGACGTGGGAGATACAGTAGATGGAAAATTATTACAAATGTGGTTTGTTAAGCAAAATTGGAATATCAAGTATATTGTTAATTATATATATATATATATATATATATATATATATATATATATATATATATATATATATATATATATATATATACATTTACAAAGGCTTGAAAAATGTTTGAATCAAATCTAAAATAACAGAAACTAACTGTATAATTTTCCAAACAAGGATATGAAATTATATTTCTGCTCTTTGTTGTGTAACTTTACTTTTAGTGCAATACCTCAACGACGACATATGGACACACATGTGAGAACATTTCTGATAAATTGCCATGATATCGCCCGAATATTCTCCTCAGGATGAACATGAAACATATTAAGATTCTAAAATTGTCAATATTGCCCATCCTTAATCGCGGTCCAGTGAAAATGTTAAAAATAAACTATATTATAAAATAAACAGAGAGATGTGTCAAACAGATGAGTCCATTACTTTTGCCCATCCTGTGTGTAGCACTGTGGAGAAGCTAGCGGCAACACTGCCCCGTCTGTTTCTTATGCTCTGCTCTAATTAACTTCTTGTAACCAAAGGGGGGAGAGGTAGCGATGGCGGTCTCTTGGCGTATTGGGTGAGCTGATCTAGCCGAGGCCGATAGCTGAATGTCACGCTCTCCTTGGGCTCGATCAATCCCGGCGATCAGATATCAGCCACCTAAGGGGAGGTTCGAGACTGGGAGATTCAGCAGCACTCTTGCACTCCCGCCCGCAGACATGACAGGGAAAGAGAGCAGCGACTGCAATCAGGGGAAGACTGAGCATCAGGCGGCCAAGGGCAAAGAGACATGTGAAGGAGAGTGTAAAGAAGAACTGTTTAGGCCTTATATAATATCGTTTTTAGTAGCGTTGTTTACTCTACAAATATCAGTGACGTTTTTTTTATACATACATATAAAAAAGGGTTTATTGGTGCAAAAATCTAAATAGTATCCGCTCATTCTTACATTGTTTTTGAATGAATTGTTTTTGTTCAGACATGATCCAAACTTGAAAAGACTAAATAAAGTCTGTATAAGGTAATATAGTAGTGTTTGAGTAATCCTGCATATTTAGACTTGGTACAAAGCCAAAACACAGTATTAAGGGTGCACTCATGCCAAGAGCAACAAAATGGCTTTTCTGATTTCGCCCCTGTGCGTGAGGTCAACAAAAGGAGCGAGTTTTGTGCCACTGCCAATCTCTTTCTCGTGTCTGTCTAAGCGTGTTCACTGACTTGCTGACGGCAATATTGCTCCATATTTGCGTAATCGTGACTAGTTCAAATCTCCTTGCACCGCTTTTCCCAGCATTTCCGCAAGTTTCGCCGGACCTTGATTCTGTGCGCGTACATAGAATTGCCCTTGTTATAATGCAAAAAAAGAGCTATTATTTTCAATGCATTCAAACCCAGGAACTACGATTGAGGTGATTCGAGTCGCGAAAATCTCAATAACACATGTGGAGAAGCATTTGTGTCGTTGCATTGATTCTGTTGGATAAATCATGCGAGCAGACTAGGACAAGCATTCAACTGCACCAGGTTAAAAACAAAAAAAGCAAAAAACTCACTCATTTTAGATCAGCAAACTGGCACGGTGTGTTAAAGTGAAAGCGAAAACTAAAACGTCAACATGCGTTCATTTGCGCTACTATGAGAATCAAATGGTCAAAGTAAATGAGTTGTCGCTTGTCTATTTTCTTTTACAAACGTATGATGATAGCTGTCTTTTTATTAGTAATTATAGTTGCAAATGCTAATGCCAAATTTCTCGACGACGCACCTGAACGTCTTTTCATTCATTCGGTTCTTTTAGCTGCATGTAAACTGGGACAACGGTGATCCGACAAAGACGAATTGAATATTGTTGTTTAGGAGTTTTCTGTGCATGTAAATGTGCAATAAAAATGAGAGGTTTTCGTACTTGTTTTGCAAATATAGCATTTAAAGTTGCATACACATATAGTTTGATAAGAGTTCTAGGCAGTTTCAGCTTTAATATAAACGACTGTGATGGTATTGAATGGACATAACTCAAGCCTACATCTAATGAAATGCTTTCTGGTTGGTTTATTAATGTAGGTTGGGGTTATTTGTTGTTTGATAGATTTTAAAACAAATCTACAACAGCAACATGGGGAAAAGAAATATGAATGACACGTGAAAGCACATAGAGGTGCATCTGTTTCAAAATGTGGGGGGTAAAAAGAAGCTTTGTGAGTCTATAATAGCAAAGATGTTCAGCCTTGAGTGAGGTGCATTTTGCAACAGTATTTTCTGTCGATAATTCAGCTTGCAGCAATAAAACACTGTGCAGCAGTGTTTGATTGGCCAAATCATCTTTTACTCACAAAACATCTTTAATAATGCAGCCTGAATATACAAGAATCAATTGCTGTCAGATATTGTGTCGATAAATTATATGAAGTATCCCGTAATGGCTAATCTGCAGAAAATCACTGCTACCTTGAACTTTAAAAGGCTCCGGTAATTGCATTTATATTATTTTTATTTTGAAGTGTGGAGCTATTGAGACAAACATTACATTTTCCGAAGTTTATTGTCAAATGCAAATGGCTGCAACGTGTGCCAATCAAAATATTACCACTGATGAAGCTAGAACTTAGTATTGTTTCTCTAAATTCATTTTTGTAATCGTGATGAAGAAAATGACAATGACAAAAATGTGCTGAAAAATAACTAACTTGATACATGTTTTTTATTTTACTATTAATTTTAATTTAGTCCATAGTGAATTGTAAAAGCAGCTATTTATGAAAGTAATGAGACTGATTAATATCGCCTTTTTGCTGGACGTGAACTGAACTGAACTGTCAGACAGAAAAGGGATTCCATGTTCTTCACTCTTGGTTCGAAATCAGGAACAGGCCCTTTAAATTACCTTTCAAATTGCACTTGAGTTAATTACTAGATATAGCCAACAATCGGCTCTCGATTCCTACCCAGAAGACGATGTTATTTCAGCCTTGAATTGATTTACGTGTCATAATGCACAGTTAATCACACTGGGAGGCGCATTGCTTACAGACGGGGGAAAGAAGACATTGGGTGGATTACAATAGATGAATAAAATATTTGTTCTGATGAGCGGGGCTGTCCCAGAGCGAAGCAGGCGGTGGCACAGCTGTTTGAGTGGATGTGAACTTTGTAAACAAGCTCTTTACATGAGGGAGGGGTGTCGTTTTGGAGGTGAGAGGAGACGATCCGCTGATGCAGGCACACGGTCCTAGGGAGGCTTGATTGTTTTGGAAATTAAATAATGTACACCTCCTTCCGACCCGGCGTTCAGCAAAGCAATTACAAGGCGGGTGCGGAGACGTGTTCGCACATAAGGCACCTGACCTTGAGGTAAGAGCACAGATTCCAGTTGTCATATCGATCGGGCGTAAGATTCAGATAAAATGAATGTGATTTGGGAATGTCCTACTGTTCAGAAATATTGCACTGAGATGAACAAAGTACTGCAAACTGTTTTCAGTACTGGCATTGACCTCGAAACTATATATTTGGGCTTAAAACTCCTGCCTTGGATACAATAAATGGATACATTTGGAGCACACTTTTGGCGGCAGGAAAATGGAAAGAAATGATGGCACAAACTGAGCCGACGATCAAGGACGGGACTGACCTCATAACTGAATTGGAAAAAAATTGATTCTGACGTAATTTAAAAACTGTGTCAGCTGGAAACAGCAAACATCTTGTTTCATTCGCTCTTTTTCATTGTCTATGATTAAAGAACGATTTTCCTCATCAAAAGAACACATACTCTATACAGTGTCAAACTGATCAAACTCTTGATCGGTCTGCGTTTAAACTGTGGCTTGTAAAATGGAGCTGCCCTCATTATGGAGTTTGTGCGTTAAGAGCATAATGGGAGCAGCAGCACTGCGTTTTACAAGGACGACTTCAAACAGAAGAAGGCATGGTGTGAAAAAGATGAAACATTGAAGGCCAAGTTATTCCACACATGGTAGCCACAGCTTGTTTTTGCTCTTTGCAAAGCATTGTCTTTTTTACCATTTTTATTTCTAAGGTAAACCGGAGAACGTAGAGGAACCTTGTAAAGTACAAGGGGAATATACTTTTTGATTGTGACCCAGTTTACTAGAACGTCAGACTTTAGTACCCACCTTTCCACCATTCCTATTAAGTCTATTTTACAGTCATCTCGGAACCATAATAAAAGAATAAGTCGAGAGACTGTGGGGAACTGTATCGTCATTATTGAGAGTGCTCTGTGGCTCGAGATGCGCCGAACATTGTCGTTTGTTGTAAACTTTGTGGCAACAGCAAAATGCCCTCATCCGTGAAAGTAAAACAACTAATCTATAACAGCATTTGATACGGCAGCAGCAGCAGCAGGACGGGAGAGTGGAATAGCTTTGACGGAAGCCCGGGCAAGCACTGATGTATGCACCGGGGCTAAACAACAACTACAACACGGCCGGAGTCGGAGGAGAGGGTAGTGCTGAGGCTCGTGTTTGGGTAAAGCATAAAGATGTGGAGGGATTGTTTAAGAGGCAATGTTGTCATTTCAATTTAAAAGGATTGTGACCGTTTTCAGTGAAGCAGCTTCCTCGAAACATTCTTAAAACATGTTTGTCCTCAATTTAACAATATTCAGAGTTGCAATATGCCTTTTCTATTGTGATTCAGTACATCTCTTTACATGTGCATTGTGTAACGTTTCTAGTGGAGAGTCCAAAACAACATGGTGCCTGGAATCTTACACGGTACGGCATTAAATGTATCTATCTCCATGGAGACAAGCAGTTGGTCACCCACTCCTTTGTCATGCTCTGATTGAATGAGCGAGTGATTGGTATGATCTAACATCTGCACACATCACATCCAAATTGGGACTAAACCCGGGGCTAAACATGGACTAGGTGAGGACTAAACCAAGAACCAGGATAAGAACCACATAACCCACAGAGGTGTCAAGTAGCTCATTAATATTGGAAAAAAATGTTTTAAAACGGGATCATAGCAACCAGAAGATACCAATGTGTGATACTGTTCAACGTTAGCCCTCTCATTGTATGGATCCCATCTGGACGTTGACAAACCAACAGTCTTCCGTTAATGCTGACATTCTTTACATTTCTCTGTGACTCTCTCTCTCGGACTATAACTTAACAACTTTGACATTTCTGTTCCTTTTTGTTGCGCGTTACCCATGACTACTCAACAAGGCCTTGATAGAGGAAGGCTTTCTTATGAGTCAGTTTGACATTCTCGCACATATTTCTGTGACAAATTCTGTCTTTTAAAACGTATTATCCAACAAATTACCATCCAGTGTATTGAACCTTGAGTGCAGTGATGTTCTTTGACCTCAGAGACTTCCCGCTTCAAATCCCACCAATAGATGGATTATTCTCTCACAAAGTATAATTTTGTTGACACTTTTTGTGTTGCGTTGCTACTATAAGCGGAGTTTGATCATAGTGTGTAGGGGGGATTCTGAAACTACAATGTGGAGCCTTGGCCTGGCGTAATTCTCTGGAGTGACCTGGTATTGACCCAAGAGCTAAGCTGGGGAGCTAATCCAACATGGAATTACATTAAATACAGTATAACTATCAGGCGTTGAAAATCCGCAGTGCGCGCTGGACTGTAAGGTGTAATAGATTGGTGTGGCAACAGAAATGTCAGTGGTAAGAAAAGAGTGGAGAGCCAAGGAAAATGGGATGAATATAGGAAATGTATAAGTAAATGGCAAGAAATGTAGTTCAGTGTTTTTTTGTCGGAATATTTCCTAAAAGGCCAAAAAAAAAAACACAAGTACATTTTACGAACAAAAAAATTCATGTGAACACTAGCAATGTGCCAAAGAAAATTACAGATTTATACCTACCTACCCCAGCTTTAATATCTATATTTTAGTACTGTTGAAGGACATATGTGAAAGAGGTGAAAGACTTTGAACAGTTGCCTAATATACGTTCCATATAAACAGTATAAAACACTTATTTTACTCTCGAACATTATTTTTATTTCACCTGTCAGCGGGGTATATTACCTGCATTTATCTAAATTGCCATTTTGAACAGAGACTAGCAAGTATTCCTGTAACGCAAGCCCCCAAATCAATTCCGAACTTGAGCACTCACTCTCTTCTGCTACACTGCCAACACAGGGAGAAGCAGCCATCTTCCTGGATACTGAGGTAATCCAATCACAGCTCATTATAGGGATACCATTATGTGCTTATTTGTTCAACTGCAGGGAACTCCCTTTGAGAAAACACACACAAATCAATATCCTAGTCATGCCCTTGCTCCTTACTTCTGCTTTAAAAGGCCAGAATTGGGTTGGGAGAGAAAATGTAATGGGGGTTTTGCAGCCAAAAATGTTCACTCTTAGTCTAAGCACCACGGCAAAGTGCATACAAAGGTCCTATCATTCAATTTGAGCACAAGGATTTTGTTATAATGATGAAATGGGAAGAAAATGAAAATAGGAGTAGATCAAGTAATAGTGGTATTGCGGATGGGAGATGCATAAATTTGGCATTCCATTTCTGCAAGGGAAGGAGCTTAGAATTCAATCAGCTTTGGAGAAGCAAAGCTGTATGTGATCCTGCCTTGAGTTCCATATAAATGAGGGACTACAACAGAAAATAAAAGAGCTAATGCAAAAAACAAAACAAAAACAAGAGATTTCGGAATAAAATAGAAAAGGTTTGAGAGGTATAGGATTAGCGCAAAGTTATTTTTGGTTTGGGGCATTTTCCATTCAATCTTTGGTCAAATACAACCAAGATTTTCCCAAGAACACAATAACAGTGTGTTTTGATGGCAATGGAGATTGAACGGGCTAACTTAAGAAAATTGGGAAAGCATTTGTACTGTGTGAGAATAATAATGCAATTGGTAGACCCCCCTAAAAAAAAAAAAAAAAAAAAAAAAAAAACATTATTTTTTAAATGAGGTTAATGAGGTTTTTTTGCAAGGTAAATCACAACATGTTGCGTTCGTAGGTTGTTTAGTCTATCCAGTTACTAAGCTGCTGGTTTCAGACATGTCAAAAACATGAAGTACTATAAAAATGGTTAGTAATTGGCCTTAAAGATTTGCCTTTTTTTTTTCTTTTTTCCCAAATGTATTGCATTCACAATAACTTACACAGAGACAAGTTTAGACTTTGTCAAGAAATATCTGCAGGGTTTTCCATTTGTCTCCCAAGTCTCATTTAGACCTTTAAACCTTCAAACCATTACATTGTATTCACTACAACAACAAAGCCCTCAAAATGTTAAAATTTCCCCACAAATTCAGTTCCTCTTTTCACAGACCCACAACTATTGATTCCCTGCTTGCATGCACCTTAGATTACTCTAGCTAGGAAGACAAACTAAATTAAACCCACAAACTTTTTTCTTCCCTTGCCCATGTGTTGATTCCATCTGGCTGGGGCCGTTTCAATCTCTCTTACACCTTCCGCCCGCCGCCTCAGCAAGCATAGCTGCTACCGTATTGATCTCTCCGTATTCCCTTTTTATTACCTCTCCTCATGCCATCCATAGACTGCTTTCCGCTTTGATAGCGCCGTCGTTGTCGAAAAGCATAAATTCTCAAGGCCATTTGCTGAGAGGGGGCGGATAAATGGATGTGAAATCAAACCATGAAGAGGCAGCATGGCATGATGGGGGAATTTTACCCTGGATTCATTACGGAAAGAAGCATACCCTGGCGTTCTGAGTGCTGACGGAACAATGCTGCATGAATTCATGGGATGGCACAAGGATCTATACAATCGGAAACAGTGATGGGTGGGGAAACGCACCAATATTGACGCCAATGCAGATAAGCCACTTGCATTACGTTCAGCAAATAGGCATTTAATGATTATTTCTAATCTGTTTATTTTTAATCATATTGCGTACATAACCGTGCAATTACAATCTGTTGTAACAGGTTGCGAAAGACCATATCCAGCATCCCATTGTCTCAAAATGAAGTTGGTTCGATCTGGTTTATGGTGATCTACATGAAACAAAAAGTGGCACAAATCCTCCTCTTCACAAATCTACCATTTGTTGACCTCTGCCCTACATACAAGACCTTAACAACCGATTACAGAACGTGAACGCAGTCTTTTGGGGAGGAATGTTTGGGCTTTTGTGAGGGAGGATGGCAAGTTTTGGCACATCGGCCGTGGGAGAGCAGGAGTCGGGGTGGGAAGGTGGTGAGGAGAGGAGGAGTGGGTGCTAGGGCCTCTCTGGGTGACAATAGGGCAGCTGTGTGTCCAAGAGAGCAGCCTAAATAGAGCTGTGTGCAGTCATCGAGCTGTCCTCCTCCAAGGGTTTGTGCCGTATCTGCCAGGCCTGTGAAGGACAACCACAAATGGGATACTACAGGTCTGGTGGACTCTGGGTCAAGGTAGGAACTTGGAAAAACTCTGATGAAAGAAGCTACATCTACAAGTATTGTTGGTTAGAATAGCAAAGTGTGAATTCAACAAGGAAGATGGGATTTTCTAGCTTGTTCCCACTAGCAAGACAATCACATAACCTTCACGTTTTGTATGAATTCCTTGTTTCCACCCACAGTGTTGTAACCTCAAATATGTCAGAAATAAAGCATGCATTTTCAAATATGCAATTTTTTTTCCCCTTCACACTGATCAATCACAATTTTTCATTGAATTTAATTTGTCTGTGCTGCCCAGTGGTCGAGTGGTTAAGTCACTGCTCCAAGTGCAACCGGCTGCAGGTTTGTGAGTTTGAATCCCGACTCCGACAATTTACTGCATGTCCTCCTCTGTCTGTTAAAAAACTACGGGCCACACAATCTTAATTTTTGTTTTAAAATGTCTTTCACTATTTACACATTTTCTGATAATTAACACTTTTAGTCATTGGTATTTCACACCAAAAATAGTAAAATTACTTTCTCTATGAACTTTGCTCCTTACTCTAACCCCTTTATTTTACTGTCAGAAGATTGGCTGTAGAACTCTCCATTAAAAAGTTCTGAACTGGTTATTGACGATTAGAAATTAATTATTCTTGATCTTAATTAAAATTGTATTAATTCCACAATTGCATATACTGTAGACATTATGGACACTGTTATAAAGCATCTGTACATTTTTAATGGAATTTCTCACAGATGGCACAATGTGTAATAAATGCAATGTCAACACAGTTTACTATTTGATCCAGCCAAGATTTAAGTAACATAAGATTTAAGTAACATACCCACAGGGACCGCTCTGATTATTGGAAGCCAGAAGCAAATGCTGAATCTTGACATGATAAAATATTTAAGTTAAAAAAACATACTTTAGTAATTGAAAATATGTCAAAATATAGCAATTCTGAAAATTACTCAGTTAACAAAACAAGTTTTATTATGATCTAATGCCTGAGAAATGTCACACTGGTTTGTCTTTCCACCGAAGCGCATGCTGAAAACAACAAGGTATTTTGTGAAAGAATGAATCTCTACCTACAGACAGTGGATTAATGTTCACAGCCCAAAGCCCAAAAGACAAACAAACCTACTTTTTCATGTTCACCAATTTGTGCAGGTCTGCAGGTGTTGTTAGTGGGAATTCGCTTCTCCCGCTGCAGCGCGTTGCCTGCAAGAGCCTCTGTTGTCTTTTAAGTTCAGAGGAAGAATATGCACAGTGGAGAGAGGCATCCGACGGGGCCGAACAGAGCGAGTTGTTTGCTTTGAATGTTCTTCCATACACCTATCTGCGGCATCAGAGAAACAGGCTGCCCACGTGCAAAAAAAGCCCTAAGGAGTGCGGGGCCGACAGGTATGCTAATCGTGAGGAGGCAGGGGTCCTCCCAGAGCCTACCGGATGTGTGCAGGGCCCTGGGGGACTTCGGTGCATATATTACATTATTGCACGAGGATTAGTGTAGAGTTTGAGGAGGAATACTCACAGCCGGTGTACTTGCAGCAGTATGTTTGTGCTAAGCTGTCTATAGGCCTGACTAAAGCGTTGTCATCAAAAGATACAGCCTGGGTGGGAAGGAAAAGCTGTACTCAAATCTACAAAGAAAATGGCAACAAGTTCTGATAATGAAGTCTGAGGAAAATACACACAATACACATACATACCAGTAGACAGAAGAGAGAAACTTGGGAGCTATGGTAAGAAATGGAACAGCATTTTGCAATTTGAAATAATGTATCTGCTTAAAGCATACATTACTTTTTCATTATCAGTGTTTGGTGTTAGCACTTCATCTACAAAGGGAATTACTATGAGGAAATAAACAAAAGCTTGCTCACCCTGACATGTTAATATAAGCGTTCAGTTGTAACAAACATGATTTGACAACATAATGCTCCGAATTAGTCTGGAAAAGAATTATGGAGAGGGAAGAAGATCGTGACACTCTACTCTAAGTGTGAAGGATTGTTTTCTGAGTCTTAGAGGGAGAGGACTCCCTAAACAGGATTCATCAAACAAGTGTGAATGAAGTATAACTCTAGGTATGTTTTCGATGAGAGAACTACGTTATGACATGGTTAAAATCTTTAAAAATACAGAATGTCGTGTTGAGTGTTGCAGTTGTTTGTTATACAGCACAAGTATGCAACAAATTACTATATGTTCAATTGCAAAAGTCAATAATAGATTATCGGATTGCAAGATCCTTTACTGAAATGCATAGTTTTGTTGCAGCAGCACACAAAAAAGCAGCCATAACCTACCATGATGCATTGCTCCAGCCATCCAAGAAATAACGCAGTCTTTTTTTGTTTCGAATATGACTGGCCAGGTCACTTTTAGCATGAAAGTAGCACTTCTACATTAGCCTCCACTTAGTATTACTTTAAATACTGTGCCATAAAATGAATACCTTGATAATATTATTATAAATGAGATGTGGTTAATAGTTTATTGTTGGGAATCACTACATCCATATAGTATTAAGTAACTGAATACCTTACTATCTCCAAGGAACCATCTTGTCCCTCCTCCCATCTGCACGTGGGCACGTGCAGATGCAGCCCACCCTCACAGCAGGGTGGCACGGGGGTGGTGCATGACTCCTCATCACTCTACAATCTTAGGCTAACATGCTATAATCTCTGCAAACCTTTACCACAACCGCTTGTACTCCAGGCTGTCTGCTAAAGTGTGAAAGATGAACAAATGTATAAATTATCAGAGCACATAGACAAGCACAGCGTGAACTTGGGACTGAATGAATACTCAAAGTGGGATTCTTCAACCTGTGGAGGAGAGCTGTATAATGTGTGAATGAGGCAGAGGGGGTTTCCTTGATTTTTGTGCGCAAACCTGTGTGATTTTTAGCTCTGTTGGCCAAAAGTGTACCAGACAGACTATAGAAGCTGAATAATGAGGTACAACTAGATCTCATATGAAGTCTTGGTGCAGCAGTTCTTCTTTAAGGATGACAGAGTCTGTATACTACTGAGTGCACTTTTTTATTGCACAAACATGGTTACAGAAATGTTTGTTCCTATTACTATAAGAAAAATATATATACTGCAGATTCATTTCAAGTTTAACAAGTCTTGTTTCACCATAAAACACATTTTGACAACACAATTGTCTTGCCATGGCATTTATAAACTATTTCAGAGCTTTGCTGTTGTTGTTGTTTGGTTGATTTTACAGTACATTTCCAACATGTTCTCTCAAGTGCAACAGCAATGTTACCAAGCAGCTGAGATTCAGTTTAGATTTAGCTAACGTTCTCTACCTAGTATTCACATATTTATCACTTTCGCTACTTGTTTTAGACATTATCGACTTCTTAGCTGATCCATCTGTCCCAGTCCTGACATGCTGGGTGCCCTTTCGTGACAAATGTTGATGCATGAGGCCAACCGCAGACCTCAGGGTTACTTTACACACTGCACTATCGCGCCCACAGTAGCCGGCTGTACGGTGGATTCCCGCAAATTGCTTGGAAAACGTCCAATCTCCCAAGCAGTCACGAGGACGTACAAACCGGCTGCCAAGTGCTGGTCAGTTTCCCAATCAGAGGAATTAAACACTTTCTTGAAAACGTTAAGCAGTGATCTAGTGCATATCTATGAATCCGAGTTGATTGATTCGGTGTCGATCCTATATCCAGACCCATTACAACTCCCTCTAACTCAAGGACGTCCTATTGACGTTCAAGCACAATTGACTTTTTTGGAAGTTGAAGACAAAAAGTGCCTGTTCCTGCTGTAACTTGAGCATCGACCCACAAAATGTAAAATAATAATACTGATAATAATGAGGAATAATGTAATTCCAAATTCATTGCTGTGTGGGTGTAATTTTGCAATTCCTATGAATCAACATTGCCTTTGGTGAAGCACACTCGCAAGACAACATATACAAATCTATGCTGAATCGATGACACAAGTAAATGTTAGGAATCACGGATCAGACCTTAACCTTTTGGGTCAGTCAGCAAACTCCTCCATAAACTACCAGCCATTATATTAGCACGGGGATCCTTCCATAGCAACTGGAAATTATAGTACAATTCTTAAAAATGCATTAAGATATTTCTATATTCATTTGTCGATTGATCATGTTTTCTATCAGCTTGAAGCCCAGTTATTTTCTGTACATTCTGCACCAATATCTATTCTCCATTAGCAAGAGGCGCAGACGTAATATTATTTGGTCGAAGTAGCTAAGTGGTTTCTGAAAGCCTCACGGGTATGGGAAAGAATCTGAAGTGCTTTTTCTATTAGTAAAGAAGGAAGTAAATTGGCAACGAATCTGTATTAAAGAACTGGACCAGCTTTTATGAACTTGTGTCCTTGAGTATGCCCTGGACAAATCTTTAACTAGCCCACAAATAGCTTTCTCATTTTTCTCTTCATTTACCAGGACAAAGTGTCTCCATCGGCTGGTAATTTGGAAGTCAGGTGAGGTGCGCTTGAGAAATCGAAAAAGATGGCTGCTGAATGCCTCTGCACTGTTTCAAGCTCAGAAGATTTTAAGGGATTTCTGCTACACTGGGTTAGAGCTGCCTCCTCTGGCTGGTTCTACCCTTTCTCCTCCCTGCAAATCACAGTGTTTGCACCTGTAACCCCCGGAGCAGAGATGATTGCACCTTCCAAAGCACAGATTGAGGCGAGTTTGGTCCCGACCTCCAAGCACCAACCTTCCACCGACCACCTCCTCAGAGAAACCAACATCAAAAAGGGTGCACAAGCCATGAATAGAACTGCTGCTGGGTTTGAAATGACAATCATGGTATTCTATAGGATGTAGTTTTTGAAAGATTGAAAGTATTAAAATGAAGGCCAGGGGTATGTAATGATTCTAAATGTTTTGACTAGGTTTGAGGTGAAGAAAAAAGGAAACACTTTGTATTTTCTTACTGAATGTTTCTGTTGCTTAGTGATATTGGACTGAGAGCAATAAAGCACGGACTTTTACATCACCATTCCACTCGATTTCAGATCTATGTATTTGGGCCTCAAAACTCCAGCCATGGATACAATAAATGGATAAATGGAAAATTCTAATGGCAGCATGAAAAAAAGGCATAACTAACTACCGGTAACATAAGAAATGGATGACACAAATTCAAAACTTAAACAATTAAGGACTGGGCCGACATTATACAGTAATTGACATTGGAAAAACCGAGACGTCCGGACAAAATTTGAAAATGAACACATTTTTTTGCCTTTGAACCAAATGGGAAAATTAAGCCAGACTGAATGCCGTTTATATCATCAGTATGCTGTCTCGCTGTCTCTTTATCTCTCTTTCTGTATATTAAAATAATAATAATGGTAAAAAGAAATGTGTGGTGTGGCCATGTCTTTTTGTGTTGGATTGTTTTATATAGATCATGGCTATACTAAAGTTATTCAGAAAAATACATGTCTGTGAGTTTCTTCAGTATCAATACTTAGGGTCCGGGTTCAAATGTTTTTGTTTTTTGATCAATCTGATTTTTTTGGATCAATCTGATTATGGACCTTGTCACTCATATTCACTAAACAGGCTAAACATTTCTGATGAAAAGTGTTGCCACCCACTGAAACAAAACAATTTGTAATGTTTAGGGATTTCAGGCAATGGAACCATAGAGCATTGCATCCAGAATCAACATAGTCTTTTGAAATGTTGGCAGTATTGTCTATGTTGTCAATAGCTGCAAAAGGATTAGCCAAACACACATTGTAAATTCCCTCTTAAAAACTGGTAAACTGAGATTTGCCGTACAAGATTATTGCACGCATCCCTAAAACAGCTAAACCAAGATTAAAGCAAAAGGCATCACGCCATGAAAGATGTTGAGTTCACACCAGATCAACTAAGAACAAATGCATGATTTTGGAGCTATGCAAGCTTTTTATTTTGTGTTTAAATTCTGTGCTCAACAAAAATGTATAACATAAAAAAATACAAATGAAATAACAAGGATTTGCAGAAAATATACAAACATAACTAACTCCATCTTGCAAGTAGAAAAGACTTAAGAAACCTTTGCCCTCAAAAAAAATGAATTGGAAATCCTTAGCTGCTCTTAGGAAAGGTCTATTTATCGCACACACATCATTCATCAAAGCGCCTTCTTCCAGACACTGGCCATTGATTGTTGTCTGCAACACGGTTCAAGTTAATTTGTGATGTACTAACTTAACCTGTTAGGGTATATTCTTAAAAGAGGGCTATGTAATTAATCACATTTTAATCAAGATTCAGTCATTTTTAATTGTCAGTGATCACCTTGTCTTTTTTTTAAGTGCAACAGCCAATCTTAGATAGTAAAAGCATTTGTTTTCAAGCAGACTTTCAAGCAGAAGTTAAACGGCACTGATTAAAAGTCAATATTGTTTATGTTCAAGCTATTTGTATTGGCTTTAATGTACAAAACTACATCAACCATCGTGTTTGAATAAAAAGAGGAATAAAAGTCGGTATGTGTTTATGTTAAAGCTTTTTGTATTGGTTTTAACGTGCTAAACAACATTGACCACCATGTTTGAATGAAAAGAGGAACGATTGACCCTTTGGTGTGATGAGTGGTGTAATGTTGTCCATTGGGAGATAGATATACAATAGAGACAAATTGACAGTGATGGTAGGATTGATTCCAATATCAATATATATTGATACTTCGGTATTGAAACATAGCAATTATCACATTGAAATATCAACACTTGAGTTTTGTTTGAACATTTTTAAACAGATTCTTTATATTTCAGTTTATCCGCACATATATTGATTTGTGGATCCGTTCAAGCTGGGGTGGAGCAAAAATAATGTACAAACGATAACGATAAAACTATATAGGAGTTTCAAAGCACTTGAATACAAAACTCATTGGTATTAGATGGATATTGCGATTTTTGCCAATAGTAGTGATCACAGGCATCGCCCATCACTACACACTGAGCGATTTTAAAGATTACAACTGCATTATTAATCAAAGTTGCAAGCCCCAAACGCTTGGTATTAGCTACAAATAAAACACATTTATAATCTGCTCAAGACTGAATGTCCCAGTAGTGTCTGCAAGAGAACATGCGAGTAAAACTGTCAGCTAATGTGTCCAATCGTCATCTTGCACATGCTGTTTGAACTCTGATAAGCGCGTATGACAAATCCCATCCGCCATGACATACTGCAGCCTGGCGGGACTGCGGACCAAAGCAGGTTTGCTAATTCACTAAGCCACGGGGCTAAATGACAGGTAGTCAATGACCCGTGTCTCTGCGTGCAGCGTCCCCTACCGAGTCCGCTCAACCAGCCTATTTCCGGAACTCCAAAGGTACTCGGCGCGCCTTCCCTCGCCTCCCCATCGTTCTGTTTGCGAGAGAGTATAAATATCAAGGTGGAAATTGAGGGCAAATGGGGGGGGGGGGGGGGAAGACTCAAAGCAAAATGTGTGAGGAATTGAAGGGAAATGAAAAGAACGGAAGATGGGTTTGAAGTAAGATAGCGTCAGGCTGGTGAGTTGGGGGAGATAGAGGTGCATTTCACGAGCTTATTTAAATGTAGCGGGCAGTATGACAGGTAATTTGGGCACATTTTCCACAGAGCCCAGAGCAGACGGTGGTGGAGGGGGGATGAAGACGGAAAAGCAAACACAAAAAAGACAGATGGGGGTGACAGAGGCTGACGTGAGCGCACTACCTCCATGACCAAGATTCCAATCAAGAGTTGGAGGAGAGATAGAGAGATGAGGAAGTGTGCCGGGCCGAAACGAGGTCGAAGCGAGTCCTTCTGACGGCTGATCATTTTATTTATCTGAAGCGAGGGAGAGCGATCAAAAGTATTTTTAAATTCAGTTTCTCTTTTTCTGTCGCGATCAAGCAAGAGTGGATAAGGAAGATGCCGGAGAAACATAACACATTTCAATTTATTTGAGATGAAATTCAACAGGCAAAACGGCAAGGGAATTTTAATTGATAACTTCTTGAACAAATAGCAGAAGTCAGCAAGCTTGACCAGCCTCTTTCTACGTGAATCACTTTTTATTCATCATATTGACAGCTTCAAAGCATAACTGCAAGTCATTTTTTGGCCAAATTGAGTTTTTTCCTCTAATTCTGCTCTCCAGATTCTGCTGCATCTGTTGGTGTCATCAGTTCCATCTTTTTATGTGAGATTTTTATAGCCAAAAAACACAAACTAAGTCATCTACTTGACTTAGACGGTTTGTGCACTTTAAAAACACACAGCAGTCCCTGTAAAAGCTGTGTTAATTAGTAAAATATCAGCTTTTATCTCAAATTTGTCTGGTAAAGTTATTTCAGATAACTTCAACATTTAGTTGCGCTAAACTTAGATCCAGTATTTTATTGTTTTATGTTGATTTATTCGCCTTATTTCCGAAGCCAGTCAACGTACCGTATTTTCCGGACTATAAGTCACACCGGAGTATAAGTCGCACCAGTCAAAAAATGCATAATAGAGAAGAAAAAAACATATACATAAGTGAGTATGAAATGCGGTTGCAAGTGTGAAAATAATAAAAAAAAATATCACATATAAGTCGCTCCGGAGTATAAATAAGTATAAATATAAGTATAAGTTGCAAAACTATGAAAAAATTTGCGACTTATAGTTCGTAAAATAATGGTAATCCTCTTTCCGGTAGTATTAGTTAACGCGGGGCTGCCGACCTCCAGAAAAGATAAGTTTTACACAAACCATAAAGTCATTTTCAGGCCGTCCAGGGAATCGATGCATTGTTGACTTATTGGTCACATGGACATTGGATATTTTACACAAATCAATCTATTTTATAGCATATTGATTTTTCCCTCGTTCTCCACTTAAGTAAACTGAGTTCCTGCTTGACTGGAAGTGCAATTACAACAGAATAAGGTTACAAGCGCTGATCCGTGGCAAAAAGAGGCAATAGTGGGCGGGGCAGAATCAGGCAATCAAAGCAAATGTACAGTAACTTGTAATTAAAGATGCTCCTGTTGTTGTAAGTGTTTTATAATCATCAATATTCAATGTAAACTAATTATACACTCTAAATAAATAATCATTTCATCATCATACATTTAAAAAAATTAACCATTTAGTTAAAAAAGTTTTTTCCATTTCCCCATAAGTATTCAAAAATGACTAAGGCAATTGTCGCTAACACAGTACAGAATATAATACAAGTATTATTATTATATCTATTTATGGAGCATTTTATTCTCTGAAAAGCAGAAAATGTGTTGTTAGCTTTACCTGGATGACAAAATTAGCAATGGCCTCTGAAAGTTGTGATTACAAACCCATCAGAGAGAATAATTAGGAGGCTTGGTATATGTGAGAACGTGAAAATGTTTCTTGAGCTGCTAAAGTTTAAAATGAACTAGTTCTGTTGTTAACCTCTTTTTAAGGTAACTGTGCATTTTGAACTCGAAAGCTGCGACTCACCTACTGTATAAAGAGTTGGAACACAGATTAGGTTTGCATAACACTGTTTGTAATTTCTAGTTTTAGCATAATCACTTTTATGGATAGACCTGGCATAGGACGTTGAATGAATTTGATATTACAGCAACCATACAAAGCCCTTCTTGGTCAATGCAATTTCTGCATGGTGATCGAACAGATGGCAAGAAATAGATTATGCAATTTACAGGTGCTGTGGTTCTGCTGCCTGCCACGAGCACATAATGTTTCTGTAGCCACTCCTCCAGTTGTGATCAGTGATCCGATCACTGCATAGATACTGCGCAGGACCCTCAAGCTCCCTGGCCCCTGGAAGAGGACCCAAGGGTGAGTAGCAAGTTATCATATATACAGCACACAGTATATGAATCAATGAGAGAATTGTTAAGGAGTTGAACCAAAATCTTATCAATTCCCATCCCTAAGCCCAGTCACATTAATCACATCACAAGGTATTTCTGAGCATTGAATACGTGCAAGACAGATTTTTTCAATGTCATAATGTTTTCCACATTATTCAAGGCAAAGCAAAAATAGAAATGTTAGTAGAAAAGTAGTAATCCACCATTAAAAACTCTATAAGAAGAATTAGGATCTCAAGCTAGGTTTGTCAAGGTTGGTCAAAACAAGACTTCAACCGAGCTACAAAATAATGTGCTCAAAAGAAAAAAAATCCAATAAGAATCGAAAAATATTGCTCCCCAAAATTGCAAAATGAAACCGCCGGGTCTTACAAGGTTATAACATTCAACTTTTTCCTCTTTGTTTGCCTGTCTATTCATCCTCATCCCGGGATCCAGTTTTCCAATTCTCTCCCTCTGCACGTTCTTAATATTTCTGCCTCCTGCCCGTCTCGCTTTCAGCTGTTTGCATCCACCGCTCCATTCCGTGCACATTTATTTCGCTCGGTACACAAACCTCCCCTTCTTCCCCTTCCACCTCGCCTCTCTCTCACACACACACACACACACACACACACACCTTCCCCACTTGTGTGTGCGTTGCCCCCTGCCGTCCGGAGCTCATATCGGAGCCAAAGTCAGAGGGGATTAGCCACACACTTGATCAGAGGCTCCGCGGTTGCCAAAGGTTCGATGTTTGGGCGCGTGAGAGATTTACACGCCGCACTTAATATCGGCACGAGTCAAGGTCTAGCGCCTTTCCCTGTGTTCCGATTTATAAAAGGCATTTGGAGGGGCCTTATTGTGCGCTCGTCTTCATGTGAAATTGGCCTCGTACATAACAAGACGTTTTATTGGAGGACCGGCATTGGAAAGTGGCTGTAGAGTTGGATTTATGTCAGTCATGTTGTTTATTGACTCGGTTGACATGGCATTGCGTGAAAAGGTCTTGAGGCAAAAATGCATATTGGAATTTGAAATGGAGAAGAAGCAGAGCATTATGATGGACAGGAGGCGAATAGAACTGCTAGCAAGAATGTGTAACTACTAAAATAATGGAACAAATCTTTACATTTGCATTCTGTGAAATCGTTTCTATGAAAATCTGCTCAGTTGTTTTGTTTGTTCTCCACGTGTCTTGAACACAATTTATGTAAAGAATGCCTTTTCCATTTACGAGGATATGATTATACGTGATTTCGATTGATGAGAGGAAAACGGTTCAGCTGTAATTGCTCGCTCCACCCACTTTGTGACTCTCCCAGTCTAATGTTGCACCATGACAGAGAAACAGCTGTCTGTAAGGAACGAAAAATACTGTCCTAACTAATATCGTCTAACTGTAAAACACAGTACAAACTGAATATTAAAGCAATATTAAAGAAACAGGGAACTAAATAGACAATGTTCCTTTATTCCATTTCAGTACTTTTATATCCATCTGGTTCACATCCAACAACATTCTACACTGGATCAATCAGAGAAGCAGGTTCACAAATTCCTGGAAAACTAAGTCAATTGCCTATTGTTTTTATGGTCCCAAAGTGAATGGAAAGTCAACCAAGACCGCTGATTTGGCTCCGGTAATGAATTTGCTATGTACGTTAACTAATAATGTATCTCTAATGTTGTAACCAGCTTTTCTGTTTGTAGCTGTTGCCTTGGAAACCCCTTACAGATGTAGGGGACCCATATGTCCCAAAAAGACCTTTGAAAGACAGCACCTTTTCACAGCTCAACACACTGTTGCAGAAATCAAAGCATAGTGTTGGGTGTAAAGGAATGACCCCCCACGGAGAGGACACTGTCCTCACCGGAGCCCCTCCCCCTGAATCTGATAAGAGACATTCCTCAGGACTAAGTTTCTTAATGACTATATTTCACATCTAAACCAACTTGATGCTGACTGTGTGATCTAAACTTGTGACTAAATCATGTTTTAGTTTCGTTTGCCACAAGAACTGGTTTGAAGTGTGTTCATGTCGTACTTAATGTACTTTCTCATTACCTGCTATTGATGTGTGTTCGTTGACAATGTTGTGTATTTTATTATGGTCACATGTCATTTTTTCTGGTTTGAGTTAAATTTGCCCAAACTGAGAATAAGTTTGACCAAGAGTTAAACCCACTCCCACTAGGCCACTCCTCCCAGGTCAATAGAAGAGTAGACTCAGCTCTGCTTCCTTCTTCTTCCCGTCGACACGTGACCTGACAGGACGACACATCGGGTCGGGGACCCCCGCAGGGGCCCCTCCCCCACCAGGGAGGCTGCATTGTCTTCCAAACTCGGCTTTCACCAAACAACCCGAACATCTTCTTCGAAAAATGCACAATTCAACGGACCCTGGACTCATCAAACTCTTCGAATGCTAAACCTGCTCAAGCATCAGCGCCCGGACAGCTCCAAGGACGCAAAGGACTCTGAGAACGCAAAGACGTGGGAGGCCTTGCTCCACATCCTCCTTGGACACGTGAGACCTGAGAGTGGCTGATATTTGCAGAGTGGCATTTAGAGTCAGGTTCCCTTGAATTATTCCCCAAAACCAATCAAAACCTAATTCTTAATACCAGCATTTCTTTTAACTAAGTTGAGCCCAGGCACAGCCTGTGTAACCAAATGTGTCATTAATTGATTTTATATTTTTGTTTATTAAACCACACAAAATCCTCCTGGTTTATAGAGCCTTTGTATTGATCTTTATAGAATTATGATTGTCGGTCAATGAATCGTGTACTCCCCTTCATTGCTGAACAAGCTTCAGATGGAGCCCTTTTAAATATAAAAATGAAATATGAACATTAAGTACCTAAAATGCTACACGTATTGTCCACAATGTAATGCCTAGTCCCAGAGAATATACATTACATCTTGGTACAAATGTGTGAGCAGGAAACAAGTATAATTACCCTACACAGACCTCCCTCTCTGTCACGTGATTCCGCTGCAGTAAAGATGGATAACTTGACAAATTGGCACATTAAAGACTCCCATACAGTACCCTGGGTTGGTTTTGGAGTTCTGTGCCTTTGGTGTATGAATTCATTCGAACTAAAAGACTGTCAGGAACCATTTTGCTAAAAATATATTTTATTTTTCTTGGATTTATGTTTGTCTGTGTGTGTCTTGTTTAGCTCGTGTATCTGAATTACTGGGATAGCAGATAAGTGCTGCAAGCCAAGATAAAGCAGGAGTCACATCAGAAGTGAGACCCAACAGGGAAACGTGAGGGTTTGGTGAGAACATTATGGCAAAAAACTGTGACAGTGACAGAGAGTGTTGGGTCAGGAGTTTGCCTTGCGTTCAGCTTTGCCAAATACATGATCATCCTTGTTACAAAGATCCAGGCTCAGATCTGTACAAAAGGCCCATATTTAATCGATAGAGACCATGAAGTAATTGAATTTATGTTGGTTTTAATGCCATTTCTTCTATTGTGTAAGGACAATAGTGAAAAACAAACTTGACAGTGAATCGATTGCTTTCAAATATGATATAATATCATATTTTTAACGTGCACTATGTAGCTTTCCTTTTTTTCATGGGAATATTGCAGAAAAAAACAAACAATAAATATAACTCTTTGAAAAACATGCTTTCTATTTGCTCTATGTTTCAAATGGAAAAAATACTAGTCAAAATCTATGGTTTATTTTAACTGGTGTCCCAGGATATGTATTACTCGGCTAACTATTTTGGTGGAAGTTTAAAGCTTTTATATTCACAGCAGCAGAAATAGTAGTAGTAGTGGTAGTGTTGTCTTGTCAGTGCACTTTTGGTACAGTTCGTTTTCATTCGTCGACTACAGCCACAATTATAAACTAATATTGCAAAGCTATGCTACTTTATTAGCGCCATAATGCTAGCACACACACCCCCCCTGTCCCTCTAAACCGTGCCAATTCTTCGACAGCACATTCCTTATGCGACTCTAATGCCTGTATCAGGACGCTAATACACATGCTGCCGTTTGATGCATTGCACATTATGCCGGGCGGTTAGCACGTTGCACATTCACACATTCGCCCCTCCATCACGCTTTTTCTAATTTACTGTGCGTTTCCATCAAAGCCTGTGCCAAACTGCCAGATCAATGGGTCCTCCTTGTGATGCGGATGGATAGGCGAGCGCGGATTCAGTTACAATGAGGCTTTGGCGAACGTTTAGAGCCAGGCTATTAGAACATGGCTGCAAAATGGACTGAGGAAAACGTTACGAGAGCGTGTTCTTTTTCCTTTTTCAACAGCGATAAGGCACGTCTGATGCTCTAGTCTCCATCACTTGGCCCGCGTCGGCGCCCATCATCGGAATGACTGAATCACCATATTGCGCTGTTTGTGCTTCGTGCATAGCAGAGGAGGCGGCCGTCGCGATTGGCAGGGACGCTATGTACGGGAGCGTTTAGAATTTTTTTTTGCTCTGCATGTTTTGACCTCTGCAAAGGAGAACACACGCGTCAGGCTTTCCAAACGGTGTCAAAAACATCCCCTGTTTATTTACACAAATGAGTGTCCCTGTTCCTCATTAAGCCGCCAAACAAGGTCTTAATGAGCTAATTGGCTTATTATACCGATTGCTCCCCGGACAGACGGTGCGGGCTGGCTGTCATTCACCAACGGAATCGGCCCGTTCACAGTGTTTGGATCAAAGGGCCAACTATAAACTTTGCATTTCAAGTTGATTTTTTACCAAGCGATCGTACTATATTGACTCATTTAATTTTCAACCGTGTTTACATGGTTTGGAACCCAGCTGAAGGATTAGAGGTCATTCTTTCTGAAGGGGATCAGCTAGAATGTTCTATTGTACTACATTAAAATGAACCTATCTCGCAAATAATAATACAAATATAAAAACATGCATTCATGATAGAAGTGGGTCGTCTCTCCTGTAACGTAGCCTGGTGGAGACGGATAATGCCATACTGTGGAACATTCCAGGCAAAGCAAGCTCATATCCAGAACTCCAGATAATTTGGATGTATTTTCACTATGTTTGCTAACCTGCCCGGGGACTGCAGATGGAACCTGGCTTTAGCTTAATCTGTTGTAATGCGTCTCCACTAATCAGAATGAGATTAGTTGGTCCCTTAGTTTGCTAGATTGTTCTCTGTTAGACAAAACAAAAAAAGAATAAAGTAAAACTTAACGCACAAAGACACCGGAAAATGATGCCCTACAGCTTTTGTCTTTGTGTCCAGGAAATAGCTTGTTAGCCCCAAAGTAGACGATAATTAAATATATAATAATTTCTTCGTTTTGGATATTTTTATCGCACTGAAAAACGATAGAAACAAAAAAAAGTGTCCTTACTGTGAGCAGGCTTGCATCTCCCTAGACCTGACTCATACTTGGCCTGGATGAGCCTTCTCCTACTGATCACCATGGAAACATTGTTCCTTTGGCTATAATAGTCCCCAATACTGTAAAATCCTACCTATTGCAATGTTATGAAGTATGGCTTACTTTCTATTTGATTGGAATCGTGCAGGTGAAAGTTACATACTGTTACTTTAACCCCATCCCAGAATCACCGGCATCATCGCTCACCTCGCCTGACTTTTAACCCAGTCAGTTTACCTTCGCCCTCGTCTAATCTTTTACAAACCGACCTCCTCCTCGTTCCCCCCCATCCTCCCGGAGGCTGTGTCACTCACCATAAGCCTTGCTCAATCACCCCTGTTTGCTCACCCCCTCTGAACCAGTCACCCAGGTCCTGCTCCGTTGACGACACAATTGTCACTTGGCTCGCTCGTGCTCGTGTGTTGACGGCGGGAGCGTCGGACTCATTGCCCGGGTAATGAGGGTTGTATGATGAGTTTCGGGTCAGTTTGCACACGCCTCGTCGCGGTGATACGGGTGCACAGATCGCCTCCATGTTGATTCATTAGGCGCGCTCTGCTAATGGAAAGTCACCTCTCACCTGCTGTTTGATATGGGGGCATGAGTGATCTGCCACGCTTTATTAAATCAAGGAGGACGATTCACTTCGCACTGGGGTTTATTCATGTGTAAAACTGTGGTGGAGATGTTATTGTGTTGCTTATGCCTTGTCTGTAAGCTCCCTCCGTATGGCATTAAACGTATGTCTCATTTATGTGTTTTATGGAAGAACTTGCAAAAACGCCCACGTATCAGGGGTCTTGTTTATAAAGCATGTAGACACACACAAACTTTATTTCCGTGACTTTCCTTGTAGCTGTACCTGATTTTGACCTCATTAAAACGGGAAAAACTGAACCACTTAAAAATTATTTCTCACTAATGCATTCCGAGCATCATAAACATTCATCGAGATGAGTTTATGAGTACTTTTACAGAGTCCAGAGCGGAGTAAAGATAAAAAAAAACGCCATTTGACCTGTAACTTGACCTTGTGGCGACACCTGCTTGACTTGAAGAAGATACATACTTTTTGATTGATACTTTTTTAATGCCATACTGTGGAACATTTAGGCCAAGTAATTACACCTCCACCAGAAAAGTTACAAAGAGAACTTTTAAACACCTTCACATACATATTTCATTTTGTAAAATTGAATAAATATTGTATGTATATGTATGGCTAAGTGGGTTAAAGCAATTATTTCTTTGCTGATTTCTGAGCATACAAAATGCCAGTGTATCAGTGTAAATAAGACTTGGCTCTTTTAGGAGCAATATGATGCCTATAACCACTAGATCCAGTCCAGAAAACTCCCAGGATTACCAACTAATTACTACACACAGTGGAACCAACAGTTGAACTCTGGGGACTGAACATGCAGAAATCCAAACCACAAAACACAACTCCAGGTTTAGTAAATTTCTATTGATACAGATGAAAAAATCAACAACATACAATTTGAATCTTCTACCAATGCACCAACGCAAATAGGACCAATACCTTGATTAAGACATTGTCCTCCTGGTCATTATCTGGTGCATCTTTGCTTAGTCTTTTCCCTTTCAATTTTGAATCTCGTCAGTATTTTAAAACACCATTTCATATTTCTACCCAGAAATACTTCGGTAAATCGGTTGGTTAATTGTCCCGCTCGCCCTAATCTCCTCTTACAAAGTTCCGCTGCCCTGAGACTCTGCTGTAACTCCCCGGACGGTTTGGGGTTTAAAAAACAATGTCTTCATGAAAAATACAAGAGTCTTGGCTTGTTAGTTCAAAATGGCATGGTGTGTTTACTTTGTCTTGACAAGCTACATCTTGTAAGTGCTCCCCTGTCCTCTCCGGAGAACACTTTGGGCTGGCTTATTTGTCCCAATGACATATGTTTGTGTTCAGTCACATAAGCTTCAGGAATGCGGCGCCCAAAAAAAACACTCGGGAGAACAGAGCTATATGATAAACTGTTCAAAGGGCTCAACTGGTGCTCTCTATAAAACTCTACCTAAGCATACATTGTAACATGTCACATTTGTATGCAAGTATTAAGTATTAACCATTGGACACTGTTAATGTGCTCTTGAGCCAATATAAGCTATGAAATAAACAAAACCGGTATATAAAATACAAATTGTAATTATGGTTGTTGGAAATTATCGTAGTATTTTAAAAGTGCACTATGAACTTATTGTAGTGTACTGTACTGCACTCTTCTCTTTTCAAGCTAAATTGTGCACAAATTGCCAGAAATCAGAATCAGAAAGGGTTCCACATCATTGAAGATTGAGACCATTTAGGTTTCAAATGAGATGTAAACGCTCCTACACTGAGTTTAGACCCTCTGCGGCCCCCACAGAAGAACCACAGCTCCAAATCAACTTTTACTTGCACTTAACTAATACAAGCAGTTGGAATATTTGAGTGGAGTTACACAGAAGATGTATGGGCAGGTGCAGATTACGCTGCTCCTTTGCTCAGATCAAGAGCTCCCCGTTGGCGCACATCACGAAGAAAACTACAATACATCTCTTTTGGGACACTTTGGTGGTAGTTAGGATCAGTTAGTCTTGAGTTTAGCCCAGTGATCGCGCCTCTTAATGAGCCAGGGCACTGATGTACGATGTGCGCCTTTGAGATGAGGGAGAGGAAAAGACGCCGACTGACAAGGAGCCACGAGGCCCTAAGGATTTTTCACCAATAATCTCCATAACATTATTGTGTTACGGAAAAATGCAATATATTACTGTATTTTGTTGCTTTTGTAACTGTAGTTACTCCCATCACTGTAAATGAACCATGTAGACTTCTAACTTGTATCTTTTATCAGGGCACAGTCTTCTAAGAATGCTGTCATTAAAAGTTCACCGCTCTTCTAATCATCAACTAATAAACTCAATCCCTTTTCCTTGACTTTCTCTGACTTTGCAACAGGCCTCGGTGGAAACAGTCCAGCTCGGTTCGGCCTGGCAGCGCGTGCACTCTAAGCTGTGATGACATGTTTTAATTGGCCTATTTGTGCACTAGCATGTTGTTGTATTTAACCATGGGTAACTTCATGTATACGCTGTTCTCCCTCTATGTAGTGTAACTATGCTGAAGTGGGGACTGGCCTCAGTGGATGCATCGTGGGCGTAGATGGTGCAAAACATTGGCAGATTTCCCTCTTAAGGCTAAAATGTTTGCACTTGACTAAAAGCAGGACGCCCACGCGGAGCCCGGGTTGTTCGGAACTGCCGCAGTTACACAAGATGAAGGCATCACAGCTTTATGGGAGGCCACCTTTTACAATGTTGTCCCCTTTAGAGATAATACTATCAGAAGCAGCAACAGAGACTGGCAAATTATGATTATTATTATTTTCATCCCAATCAACAGGGATTGTTGGATTTTGAATGTACTAGATATTAAAAATGTATATTGCAAAATGAAAGCTTCAAAAATGTGTATACCCAAGATAAAAGGTCTACCTTTTTTATTATTGTAAAATAGTATTTATCTCTTTTATGAATGTAACAATAACCAAAGGATCGTGATTTTTTATTCTAAAAAGACTCACAATATCGTGGGCTGTCACAGTATATCGGATTTTGAGCTCCTTTGTGCAAAAACTTTGTACTTTAAGAACCTTTATGATTCATTTTTAATTAGAACACTTGAGTCTCTGAAATTTGAACGCAATGATTTGCACCGAAATCTTGTCAAGACATTTGAAGTTGTATAACGTCTACAACTCTGGTAGCCTCTTCAAACTATCGCAGCAAATATTATAGGGCAAAATGAATATCGTAGTAACTTTATAGCGTGAGATTTGCATATTGTCACATCCCTAACATATTACAGCTCGAGTTTACCCTTGTCCTAGTTTGAACCTGTCCAGTCCTGATGTAAACTTGTGCTGTGCTCATCCTCAAGTTTACTCCTGAGTTCTATGGCAATTATTATTATCATTTTGATGTGCTGAATGTGTGCACTCACCCGTCTACTTGTACATGAGAATCGCTCGTTCTCTTAGATCTGAACGTTTATCTTGTCGTCAACAGATCATTTAAACGTCAAAACAACAACATGGCTGTTCAAATGTAATAATATGCAGACTCCATTGGTGCCAACTGTTCTTGCATTTTTCAACATAGACATATCTTTAAAAAATAGAACAGCAGCTTTAACAAGTAGTCTGTAATTCCTCAGGTAAAAGAAAAAGGAATTCTGGTCCAAAGTTTATAAAAGTGAATAGAACTGTAGCTTTACCAGTTCCTCTGACAGGGTTCTGGGAAGTCACTGCTCTAAATGATGTCTGAAGGAAGAAGTTAACTACACTGAAACCAGCACACCATCTAGCTGTTTACAGGAAAGAGTATATGTTGTTAGATAAGTATATTGAAGTACTTTAAAGCCACTAGTACTTTTATATGACAGGTTCTCATGTTTTTCTAATTAGTTGTTTGGTGAGATAGTCCCTGTGGTAAATAATTATCTTAATTTTACATCAGTCAAGTTGCAGTTTGTGAAGAAAAATTGAAAATAAATTATAAAAAATTTGTGTTTTATGGTGCTGAGTTCTAGAACAGACCACCGCTGTGATGTCATCAAAAAGCGCCGGTCTATCAAAAATGCATGCAACTTACTGTTTTTATGAGAGTTTCAACAATTATTTAACAAAATAAAGGTCAATCATAATTATTATATGATTTCAATGCATTTTGGCCCTTGTTTACAATCTGGTTGCTAAGTAAAACAGTTGTGGAGTCACCTTTACCTATGTCATATTTACTGGCCATGTCCAACCAGGAAATGATTATGCATTTCTCCAAATTGGACAAACACTGACAACATGTTTGGTAAAATCTTATATAATCATATCCCTTTGTTTTACTGAAAAGTGTAGTCTAATGTGTCATATGGACTTTAAGGTCTGAACTGTCACCTGAGTCATATTTTGCCCTAATATTACATTTAACTCATTTCATCAAACTATTCTTTTCTTTGTTTTGGTTTGGGTCCGAGGATAGAGTTGTAAATGGGTGACAGATTGTACTTTAAACACACATTTCTGTTCAGAGCTGGATTGTTCCTGACAAATACAGCCTTTTTGACGCCTCTCTCAAACCAGGTCTGTCAGGATATGTACTTCTCTGTCCTCAAAGATGTGGTTATTGGATTTGAGATGGAGATACACGGAATACTTTTCAGTGCATTGCCTTCGTAGTGTCCAGGATTACAGCCATATAGTTCCATGCTCAGATAAATGGAGGGCGAGGACATCTGTGCAAATCTGCGCATGCTTGGAGGTTGGAGATTCATTCATTTGACTTCAGAAGCGATATGAAACTATAAGTTACACCTGTTTACATCAAACATTTTCGAAACCAAAAGCAGCACGGAACACCACAGCTTTTCCTTTGTATTTCTAAAGAGATAACAGCCCCGCAAACGGCATCAGAAACTACTTTCACAAATGGCGCTACAAGGGCGAAAATGATCATCGCAAACGTTTCCAATTCATCTCCATTGTCTTGTGTTTGGTGTAATTGACTGTGAACCTGTTGGTGTGCTGCCAGGCCCGGTGTGCAGCAGGCGCCAGACCACACACAGGAGTCTGGGGGGAAATAGCAGAGGAAAATAGATTAGGCCATTTGCATTCATGTCAGTGTGGAGGGTTTAAAGAGGAGGCTGGAGTGATGGATGGATGCGATTGGCAGTTGTAAAAGTGTCGACGAGTAAATAGCAATGGTTTTTTATTTGTTTGTTTTCTGAAATTCGTTGTTGGGCTTCCAAACGGGTGGTCCACAAAGGTATTGCAGGAGGAAATTGAACATCAAGTTTAAGTGCTGTATTTTGCCCTCGCAGGTAGCATTAACGTGGGCGCAGCAGAGCTCATTTCGTCACATCTTGCAGGCGCCATAAGTGATGACAGCGCAGGGGGTGGAATTCCTGAGAAGAGGCGTGATTATGTCAAAATACGAGGTGGAGTGAAGCAGCTTGAGGGCGTGGCTTGATGCATTCTGTAAAGGGGCAGAATCAGTAACAAGTAACAAACGTCAAAACTAGTGCACTATACTATCCCTATATGGATGAGATAATCATAATAAAACAACCTTCATGGGCATAAATAAACTAACACAAATTATAAGTTATAGAATAATGACGTGGTTAATGATGTGGTTACTTTTTTCCCACTCACGTAAACATCACAGCGCCATTACTCACTCGGCTCTTAAAGCTCTTTGGTGGACACCTCCACCTCCCTCCACCTCCCTCCACCTCCCTCCACCTCCCTCCACCTGTTACTGCGCGTCTGGGCCAGACTGGGCCGTACAGACCCATGTGCTCAGCTCAGAGAGGAACGTCTATTTGCGCAACACTCTCACATCACATTCAACCAAAATCCTTGTCCCAGTCTGCGTAAAACAGGTCCAGCTGTGCGTAATGAAGCGGTGCTGCACCCGACTCATGTGGCCCTTGTTGTCACCGGGGGCTCAGAGGCCGGGCACCGGGACATATTCACTGAGAAACGAGCCAAACGAAGAACTGAGTGCGGACATGCGAGAGAGAGGGGCAGAGGGGGAAGCGAGCGTGCATGCATAGAACTGTGGCTGGTCTCATCACTTCAAAAAGACTTTGAGCATTAACAGTTTGGAGAATAAGATGGTGTTGTAAGTTTGACAACCAATGGTTTAGTCAATCGGAGCCTATTGAAGGACTGTCCTGCCGAACGAACTTCTGCTCAGCTGATGTGTCAAGAACCAGCTGTGAGAACTGACAAACAGCCTGAGGTGCTCGCATCTTATGAAGTATGAATCGCCTTAATGCAGGTCATGGCAGCAGTTTGGGAGTGTGCGCTTCAGGATCATCAGCTCCCGTGGCTCTGCTGCTGCCGGCCCAGGTTTATGGATCACAATTTGAGTTTATAAGCAGGGCTGTGTGCGCATTCTTAGTCTGGGTTTAGTCTGGTAAACCTGGGGATGAACGCTAGCTCTCCACGTTGTGCAAAAACAAATAAAGGTGAATTAAATAGTATTCTTTTTTTTTTTTCTATTTTGGGAACAAATTTTAGACTCAAACAATGTTATTACTCTCTTCTTCATCTGCCTGTATATGAGGCATGACTCTCCCACAGGAGATGTTTTTCATTGGTTAAAACACTATCACCATATATGGACATCCCACTCCAGCCTCCAGCGGCCAAGTCCAGCCTCTTCATGCCAGCGTTAAGGTTCCCTGGGAAAGACTCCCATTAATGCTCCCTCCGGTGGCAAATACGGCTCTAAGTTTTTAATTAGCTGTAAACATAAAGTTTATGATGAGATAGTAGGACATACAGTAGTAAGAGTGAGTTCACACAGATGGGTGTCTGTTGAGGCATTGCATGTGTTAGGGGTCTGCTACCATGGCGAAAAAAATTGCAGCAACACGTCCCAAAAGTACATGCAGATACATTACCAAAAACAATGAAAAAGAGTTAAACTATTACTGATAAGAATACTGTTAAGAATCAAACATTCTTAACATTTGCATTGGTTTCACAGTACTAGTGGCTGAAATGATAACACAATCCTGAAGCTTTGCCTGGAATGTTCCATAGTATGGTATTAAACTTATCAAACAGACTTTTTTTTTTATTTACAGACGTTTATATTATCCAGAAATACTATTAAAACACATTCTTGTTCTGAACAAAGTCACCTCTCCACAGATACAACCTGTAACGTAGCCTTCTGGCATATCCTGCTTGACTATATGGATATAGGTAAATGCCATTCTGTGGAACTTTCCACGCAATGTAATATAATCTCTATGGAAACAAGCAAGTGCCAGGCCCTCCACCAGAACAGTTACAAAGTGCACATATTAGTATTCCCATTTGCTTTCACTACATCAACACTTACATCTGCAAACACAAAAGGTTTCGATCATTGTGTCTCCCAATAGCTTATGTGTCACATCCAATGTGTTAATGAAGCTCTTCCATGTTCATGGAAAAAATTAAAAATAAATTAAAAAAAAAATCTGTTTGACTCACAAACGTCAATAATTAAAAATGCTTTAACAGTGCTCTCATCGTATTAAATCTATTCAAGTCCAACAAAGATGACACATTGTTGCCAGAGAAAAAAACTGACTTTTGAAAATGGCTGTCTGAATTTTGATGTATTGCGCCGGTCTCTCATGATAAATACAGCATGTTGGGTATAAATGATCGGCCCATTTTCATTCCCAAGGTGCAATATTGTGACGTTTGATCTATGGGGTGTCTCCTCTGTACTAATGCTGATCAAGCACTCTGCAGTTCCGTGTTGGTGCTCCACTGCGTATGCTTTATATTATTGATAGGCACGGCGTCAGCCCCCGAATATAAAGCACTTTTATCTCCAGCAATTGCAGCCGGATTGTCATGTGCCGGCGCCGTCTCGTCTCGCGGAGAAATCAAAAATTTACTGTGAGAAAATGCCCTTTAAATATTGAAAAGGCAAATTGTATGTTGATTGATGTTGATTTTTGTTGTGAGCACCAACTGTAGACCTGCAGGACATGTCTGAATTATTGCTTATTTGTTTGTCTAAAAAATTCCTCTGTATGGTATTAAACATATCTACCTCCATGGAGACCACAGGGCCAAGGTACAGGTCAGATCATTGGAGAGGTGACCCTGCTCTCAGTAAGAATGCATATTTGTTATTCATCATAATAATAAATGCAAGACACATTTAAGTCATACTGTCGAACATTGCAGGCATAGCAACATCATCTCCATGGAGACAAGCCTATGGCAGACCCCTCGCAAACGTCACCAAAAGTATGATTGATTTGAACTTGTGAGCCTTTGACTTGGGACTTGATGCCAAAGACTTGAGACTTTCATGAGAACACAGTGCACCTTTAACGTTGACGACATCACCTCATTTTACATCATTGCATTGCTAGCATCGGTAATGAATGTGCAATTTACAATTTCATAAGTTTTCTAGATTGTTTCCGTCATATACCACAACTCCAAATCTACAGTGTGGGTTGAAGGATGGGTCAAAAGTATTCCTCAAGTATTCCTTCACTGTAAGGCACACAGTCGTATTGCTTTAATTCAGCAGCATGTCCAAAATAGAAAATGACATAATTCCGTGCGTTCTGCCTGCGATGCTGGAGTTAATTACTTCAGTCTGCCAAATGTGGTCAATCTAGATCATTCTGATAAGCCGCTAGAATGTTGATCAGTGATAGTCATCTGCGGACACCATGGACTGCATGAGAAGAAGAAGAGAAACAACACGATGGGCCGACTTCCTATTGGTAGAACGTAAAAATACATTGTTTAATTTTAAACCAAATTCCTCTAGAATTATAACGTCGATCTGATCAGATTGAGAATGACTTTTGGATGAACGTCGAAACGTCTTTTTCAAAAACCATGAGGGATTCCACCAACTAGAATTATATGTTGATTTTTGTTTGTTTCTTAACTCATTTCCATTATTAAAATAACTTCAATAAGGTATCTATCTTGTTTTCTTCCATTATTGGTGTTTTTTTAACAAAAATATGGATGAGTTCTACTTTACACAAGGCTAACCTGTAACTTGGCATGGTGGCTTCACATTGCCAACATAAATATGTTTAATGCCATTATTGTGGAACATTCCAGGCAATGCAACAACATCTCCATGGAGAAATCCAACCACAAGAATATTGCACTCTAATTATAATTCCAGTGATAAAAAATAGTAGTACTCATACCTCCTTAAATACGTTTTAGTGACAACCAAGAGCTGCCTCTCACTTGTAAACATGCATATTTCCTTGATGCTGAAGTTTCATCTCCACAGACCCTCTTAGCGACTGGCGTATACCGGCATCCATGTACGAAATGGCTCAGAAAATCCACCATTGTAAAAAATATTAAAAGAACATCGTGACATTTCTTACATTTTCACCAAACCCAGATCGACTCCAAAATTCTAAAAACCCAAATACACTTTTTGTGCCAATTCTATTCCATTTCGAGCCCAACATTTACATAAAAGCCCCATTTTCAGGGACCTCCGGCGGAAGAGAACGACATGCGCAGTGGCGGTCTCGGAGATGAACTCCCTTGCGCATGAGTCAGGAGATATTAACAGTGTTCCTGAAGTGACTTGTTGCCCCCAGTGAATGTCAGGAAACCCCAGCGTTTCGGCGGAGTGCGCGAAAAGGCGAGCGCTGACATGGAGTGGCAGCGCGGTCACAGATCACCGGGTTTAATTGTCCCTGATGGGTGCAACCATAAGCCAAACCCTGTATGCTTTACTGGACACGGGGAAAAAAAGAAGCAATTCCTACGACGAGTGTGTGTTGGAAAGACTGTTGAGCCAACTGAGACGTGAGTGGCATTTTTTCACTACTTCCCCTCCATTTTAGCTTGCGTCGTGTCCTATTGAGTTTACATCACTCCGTCACTCGGCCGACTCTACTCCAGGGACTCTTTCATTAGTGAATATTTCTGACTGCTGCTCTGGATGTTGTTTTGTGACTAATTATGAAGTATGTGCAAGACGCGCAGATGTAAGCCAAAGGAGTAAATATGTGCTTGAGTCACCCGCTGTTAGTCCAAATGAATTTTTAAAACCGCTCACTTAATGGTAACTTAATGGTAAAATCCAGACCTACTGTTTACTCACTAACTATTAATAATGCTTGGATATATTAAGCAGAATAGAATTGTTTTCCCTTCTCATTTACCGACTTGATGCATGTGTGAGTCATCTTTATTGTTCTGAAAATCCCTTTTTCCACCGGCCCCTGATGCACAGCCACTGCTCTGGACACTTTCTACTGCAGCAAACCAATTCCCCCCTCAAGGATAGTAAAGCCGACCTTACCTTTTTTATTCTTAAACAGTGGTGTGTATATAAAAAATAAATACAAATAAAATCCCACTGCTTGCCATAGTTATTTGTAGCTCTGCATAGTCGGTGCGTCAGCATGGACCATGACCATGTTTACGGTGACGTGAGCTGCAGTTTTCAAGTCTTTGGATTTGTTTCTTTAATTACCGGTAAGTTGTTCTAATATTGTCCAAAATATGAAATCATGACCCACTTGTGTCATATATTACTTTATATCAGACAATAGGGGTTCCTATTAAAGGTTTATACACATCAATACATAGTATTTACAACATAACAATGGTCAGTGTGAAAACGATAAAATGTATAATATTACTTTCTGAATACTTAACTTAGTTACTTTATATTTTTGTGTGAAACATAAGATTAAAACAATTTTTAAATTGTCATTTTTAATGTATAGGACAAGGGACTCTTTCTCACAAATTAGAGAAGAAGAAATTTTACATATACTTACAATCGAGCGTTTTCTATTTTCCTCTCAAATTCAGTCCAGTTTGAAGCCTAAATGTCATGATCAAATACTGCAATGTAAGTAACTGTATTCTGTATACCACCAAAAGAAAGAGTAACTGTACCAGAATACAGTTACTCCAAATTAATATTATGAAAGTGTATTTTTGCACCAATATTCAGTTACTTCCCAACACTGACAATAGTACTATTATAAATAGTTATAAATAGTAGAAAAGTGCTTCACATTGACAAATTCACAAATGTGTTCCTTCACTCTTTTGGTCTGAACAATGTTCACTACCACTGCTAATATCTGCCTATTGTTATTCTTATCCTTATAGTAGATTTAAATTGTTCCTCTTTCGACTTATTCATTGTTCATTGTTTTATGTTGCTCTGAATCACCAAGACAAGTTCCTGTGTTTGTGAATTCTGTTCATTGGCAATAAACCCTTTCTGAGTCTGAGTCTGACCACTACTTTTGTCTCCAAAATGACAACAATTGACTGTTGAGATGACCCTGTTTTGATTGAATGGACACATGCATGCTTTACTATGCACTACATACTTTTGACTGTGTACACGATTCACTTTCAGATCCGCTTAACTAACAATACTGTATTCTCATATCTCTTTCATTTCCAAATAATTACAACATAGTCACCTGCTTTAAATTGGGATTTAAATTAGAACGCCCGCACTGGGTGACTGTTGTCGACCTGACTTTGAGGGACGCTCTCTTTCTCTCTTCACTGTGTGCTTGTTAGGAGCCGGGTGAGTGGCAAAAGGCTGTTCAGATAATTAGCAAATCAAGTGCTTCTTCTGTAGAGTAAGTCAGTAAGCCTATCACTGTAACCCCGGTATTTAATAACTATAATTAGCAATATCCCCTTTTCCCTCTTTCTGACATGAGTTCATCCGCAGAGCTGTCAACACTGCTGTCCAATAATGTGCTTGTTTGCTATACACTAAATCCCCATTATCCATACAACTGCGCTCAGGCTAAGGCCAGAGCCTAAAAGTGGTAATTATATGGAGCTTACATTATTATGGGATTCATTGAGTATTTACAGGTAATTGCCTGTATTGCAAGTGTATTATTTTTCTGTCCTTGGAACTGACACTTCATCCACAGTGTCTGTATGAAAGTGGTCCAAAACATTTCTGTCAGCAAGTGTGTATCATGAGTGAATTAAGAAAAATGTTTGAAAGGTTTCATGGTTTCAGTTACTCTTCTTCAGTAAAAGCCAATTTGCAAACGATCCGTTATCACATCTGAATTCAAATCTACTCAAGAAGACACCGTGTTTTTGCTTAACAGCTTAAGCAAGACAATGTTAAAGGTGCAATATTTCACTTTTTTGATGGAGGGTTAGACACTTGCTTGTCTCTATGGGGATGCTATTGCTTTTCCTTGAATGTTCCACAAAATAATATTCAACTTATCTATCTTGCATTTATTATTTATATGTGCTTAATTGCTAAAAAACATGCATTCTTACTGTGAGCAGGCTTGCCTCTCCACAGATCTGACCTATAACTTGGCCGAGAGGTACCACCTGCCTATTGTGGACCATTTGGAATAAATAACATTGTTAAGAGTTTAGAATAAGGCATAGATACGAAGCATTTATAATCATAATAATAATGCTTGTTAATCATCAGCTAATCATTGACAGAAATAAACTAATAATTTACAAATGTTTAATATTATTTACTGAGAAGGCCAGTGCCTCCTTCTCAAAGTGCTCCATGTACAAGTTGGCTTCTATGGGAGAGACGGGAGAGCCCATAGCACAGCCGTGAATCTGTCTGTGGGTTAGCGTTAGTATGTGTTAAGACAGATGTCTAGCAGTTTGCAGATGTGTTCAGGTGTCAGTTTGGTCCTTTCCTGTAAGGTGGTGTCTTCCTGCAGTCTGCTCCTAACCACGGCTACTGCCTCAGAGGTCGGGATGCGGTCGGCGCTAGTCCATATAGGGAATCGGGACGGAAGTTACTGATTCCAACATGGCGGTGACCGAGACCGGTCCATGGATCTATTATAATATCAGCTCAGGCAATAATTTTCTCTTGGGTCCAAATCCGAAGTGTACCCTAACCCTAACCTGGTGTTTGAAGCGTATCGAGTGCCGCCATATAATGATTGTCTTTTAAGATAGTGATTTGGGCCACCACGAGGGCTGCCATATTGGATTCTGAAACTACCGTCCCGATTCCCTATATGAACTAGTACCGACCGTCGGGATGCAGGTGAAAAGGGACACGACATCATATGAAACTGTCATCTGGGTGTTTCACAGATGTTTCACTGTGTCCACAAAATCATGTGTGTTTTCCACATGATGTTCTGAGTTATCCCACCAATGGTGCCAAGATGGTTGTCAAATGCTTGGCCACATTGTATGTGAACTGTAGCTTTAGTAACTCTAAGGCATCATCACTAACCTAGACATTGTTAGTCTACTTAATATCCATTCATTTAAATTGAGTAAATTTCATGCAAATCACCGTTGATGCAATGATGATTCCGGAAGCCTGTTTATCCACATTTGTTGATGCAGCTGGATTATTGAAAATGTCATCTCCATGAATTTCACCAAGCAATTCACCACCTGGCATCAAAGTTTTCCCCCCCCTCTCTCTCTCTCTTTTCTGCATATCAATGGCTCTTGCATCAGCCCAGAATGTGCCAAAAACTCATTAGAACCGCCATCAAAAAAGAAAATGTGTCTTAGAACAAAAAGAAACTGATGCTGAAAAGTCTTACAGAGTAGATTTTGTGGATTGAATCTCTTTTAATCACCAACTCAATCAAGACTGAATTGTCAATGCTGTTGATGAAGTTGTTTTAAGAAAGAGCAGGGAAGGTACACAAATCTAAACCATCTCACATGAAATTTGGAAAAATATGCTTTTATGGAGCCATAAAACAGGCCATAGCATGAAAACAGATACTTTTTTTACTCTAAATGCACAGTGTTTAAGTATATTTGACTTATTTGACTGCATATTATAATTCCCCAGCTCTCCTTGAACATTGGAATTGCCCTTTTGTCAGACAAATAAAGGTTCTCTTGTCTTCTTCTCTCATCTTGTCAAGCTCTGAAAGAGTGACAGGCGTATTTAACAAATGACAGGGAAAAGTGAATAGATTTAGTTTCCTATTAAAGGCATTTGCACATGCACATATACTACATGGACTGTGATCTAATTGTATTTTTTTTAACATATTGTCATTACCACATCTAGCCATGTCAATTAAAGGTAACAAAAGATTGACTAAAAAAGAAAGGTATAAAACATAATAATAAGGAATTAAGAGACTTCCAGTGATATTCCAGCCCTATTTTCATAATCTATTCGCGACTGCTCCATATATGAAACCCAAAACATGCACAATAGGTGAGTTCATCGAGCTGGAAGGTCCTGACCAAGCCGAGCTCAAGATCTGGAGATGCCTCCCTGTTCCCTTGCGGCAACCCTCTTTGCAGCAACGCATGCCTTCATCCTTTACACTATCGCAAAACGAATCTTAAAAATCATAAATCATATGAAACACACACTGTTCTTTTGTATCAAAGACAGTCTGTTTCCTTGCATGAAACGTTCATAAAAGACATTCATAAAAGGAATCACTGTAATCCATCTCTGCTGAATGACAAGCTCATTCCAACACTCTGCCCTTTAGCGAGTGCCAACCAGCTCTGCTCACAAAACTGTCAACCGGACCAGTGCTGGCTACGAGCTAACACTCTATTCAACCGTCCAGATGGTTTTAGCGGTCAGAGGAAGCGCGTTGAAACAAGGCCCGTCCATTGTCAGCGGTCTCTCTGTGTGTGACATTGTCGGGTCTCTGGATTCCATCTTTCGCTCATGGTCTCAGGCAGATATGAAAGTAGAGGGAAATATCGGAAATTCCATGTGGCTTTTCCTTGAAGTCCATTCACAAGCCCTTATAATCTCTTTAGAGGAGGAGAGGGAAGTAAGCTACTGCTGCTATTGCTTATGTTCCACCATTCTTGACAAGCAAAGAGAAGCAAACTGGAATAAAAAGACAATAGGGAAGAACAGGGGGAAATAAATGTGCTGATTTAATCACGTTGCTCTTGCCAACCTACACAGAAGGTCTGGCCGGGCTGCAAAAGGGCTGATGGCACGTCCTTGTGTCATAAAAGTAAATTAAAAAAGGGGAATTGGCCATGTGTCCGAAATTAATTGTGCCTTGCTCTTATTTCAGCTAATTTACAGGCAGTCCAAGTCCATTCTGCTATATATTGTCTTTTGCAGAGGTGGTACTCACTCAAGGACATTTACTTGAGTGACCTTTCAATAAAATGTTCATTCTTGGAGTATATTTCAGCAACAGTTACTCCTACTTGAGTAGTAAATTGTACAGTGTAACAGTAGTCATACTTTGTAAATGTTCTCGTTCCCCTTCCCCATTGTGAGTAAGTCTGTAAGTGACAAATGTGTTAAGTTGACAACATTCAAGAATTGGAACATTTATTTCCCTCCCAATTACATTAGCCTAAAAATATGAATCAGATGCTGTGTCCAGAAAATTACTCCTTCATTTTGTGGACTACTTTGTACTTCCACTTAACTACTATTCTTTAAAGTAAAGGAACTCTTCCTTGAGTATATTTTTGGCTATTCTAGCCGCCTCTGATCTTTTGTATGCATGCTTTGAAAATGAGTTGTATTTCTGCCTCATTTCTTCTTTTTGCATTTTCATTGAAGGTTTAAGATAATTTTGTCACCACTGATTTATCCATTAAAACATTAAAATTACATTAGGCCACATAACGGTTATAAATTACTTTTGACAACCTCAATAATTGTGTTTTTACCCATCTTAGTCATATAGCCATGCAATATGATACAGATTTGATTTGAATTGTCCTCAGAGACCTTGGATTTAACATTTGAACGACGAGGGTATGAAATGGACTGAATTACCTGGCTGGCAACAATTAACAAGAGATGTTCATCAGGGATTGGAAGATAACAATTATTTTTAATCAACACCCAATGCCAAGTACTTTTGACATTCCAATAAACTAAAAAAGAAAAGATAATTGCATCATCTTTTCCATATTGTCTGATATATAAGACACACACAACTATTTCAATAAACTAGTTGAGTCAAATGCCAACATTTTTGGTATGATCTGTACTGCAATCTCTAATCATGAAAGCAAAACTCTTCAGCACTCAAATTCACTGTTGGTGGATGTGGTCTGGACAGTTACGAGATACATATTAAGAATCAAAACAATGCCAGGTGGTAAATTGCTTGGTGAAATTATTGAAGCTTTCTCGAAAAACAAATTACATTTTTATGTAACACAAAAAAAAAACAACCAAAAAACTACTTCAGTTAAACCATAAGCAGTGACTGTGACTTTGCTAGCATTTCTTTTCACTGTTTATCAGTTCTAGTTCCAGATGTGCTCGATGATGATTACGACAATAACCAAGCCTCCAATTGGAATCCAAGCAAAGTAAACACTGGGCAAGCACCTGCATTCATATTTTTGCTAATTTCTTTTCAATTCCCAAACTGCGCTGGGCAAAACATCACTGATTATACCAGTATCTTTCCAGAAAATCCTCTCGGAAAAAAACAGGGATTTGTCACAGTTTGGAGCGCTTTACCATCTCCTGGTGAGAAGAAAAAGTCGCTCAACTGGGGGCCGCACGAATTCAGGTGCAGTTTCATCATTGGCTCATTAGGAGAAATGTCTTCTTGACTTCAAACGCAAACGGAACAGCCAGTCTGGGTTATTAAACAAATGACTTGACAGAATTGTTAATTAAAGCCGGGAATGAGCGAGCCAGTTGGATTCGCAGGAGGAGCTTGGACCACACCTGGACTTGGCTGACCTTTTTACCCCCCGAGAGGCTGTCTTTTCCAGGGAGTCTTTCTCAAACTCCCACTGCTGCCGGCCCAGTAGGACATCGGGACACTTTGCGACCAAATTAGTGCCAAATTGGCGCGATTGAGTTGTGAAAATATGACTAGGCTAAGCATATGAAACGCTCCTTTCTCCCAGCAGCCTTCCTCTCTCATCTCATCAAAGGATCTTCCGGGAGAGAAACTAGGATCCTCATTCGTCTCATCAAGGGATCATCCGGGAGAAAAACTAGGTCTCCGTGTGCTATGCAAACTCTCCCGAGGGCACCTGATGCAAATTCGTGTTGAGTAACAAGCAGGAATACAACAGAGTCCAAACCGTTTTTCTTTCTTTTTTTATCTTAAAGGGAGACCAAATCTGGTTCCAAATTGGCACCGTCAGAACAAAGATAAGGTAGAGTTTTATAGAGTTTACAGAAATCCAGACATCAATTCTGATCTCCAACTAAGAAGGGTTGAGCTTGGTTAGTACTTGGATGGGAGACTAAGATTGAATCAAATTGAATCAGGACTTAACCACCAGCTTGACTTGACCCCAAAACAGACCTAAAGAATGTAAAAGAACCCAAGATACCATTTCTAAAGCAGGACTGAGTCAGATTGGTACAAACACTGAATATACATGGACAAATCTAGAATGAACCCAAATCCAAACCAAAGCTATCATGCTCCGAAACTGGACCTCAATATTTAAAACATCTACAGTAAGTTCACAATTTCACAGACAATAACAGGACACTCAGGCAAGCAGAAACGGGTGCAGAATGGTTTGATTGAATCTGCGTCTATGCCAGGCTCTGTGGCAGCTGATGTGGAGGTATACAGTGGAGCATGAGGCGTTTAACCCTCATGACACACTTCTGGATGCAGTTGGCTGTCTGACAGGAGCAGTGGGCTGACTGACATGGTGACTCATGGTGACACACGGGCCTATTACAGGTGTGGGAGAGGATAGAAAGAGGGGAGATTCCAACCAACCTTTTTGAGTGGAGAGGTGGGATATGTTGCTTGGAGAGATAAGGCTAAAATTGAGTCATTATAAGAATAGATTTCAGTGACAGTAAAAATGGTTCAAAACGGTTAGCCTTTATTGAGCTTTTGTCTGGATTGCAAATATATTTTCCTTGTCCTGTCGTATTGAAATGCCTTTATATTATCAACGTTATTATAGGCAAACGCTCTACAAACCAAGCTACATATTTGTATTGGGGATGTTTCTGTGTAATCCCTCAGTTGTCAGAAAAACAATGGATTTCTTCACAGAAATTAAGATATTGTAAATGGGTACAATATGACACCCATTTACAATGTCATCCTAAGACTCAAACAAAAAAAATGGGGCTTATGTATACATATAAATAATATATACACTGGTAAATATAAATGACCCATTATGGGCATTAACTCACCTTAGGGTCGCTCAGTAGACTAATAAAAAGTGTAGTGTAGTTAGCTCCTCCCTTAAGACATATATTTAAAGCAGTGACTTACCAGAACCCTGTCAGAACAGATTAAGTCACTGCAAAACATATTCCTTCTTTAAAACTTGTATCCAGTTAAGAGAGTTTTCTTTTACAATATATTGGTCATTTCTGCACTATTTAAACTGAATATAACTCGAATAAAGCATAAAATAATGCTGTGCAATAATTTTTTGACAGCATAAATTACAAGCGTTGGTCTCCAAGTTTCTATTGCAACAACAAATTGCAATTGTCTGTTCTGACTTCACCATCGCAGAGCTACATTTGCTAAAACAGACCCTGCCCAACAAACAACACTTCGTGGGAAGCAATAAAAAAAAATCTATTTCAGACTGACCCAACCTTGGCCGTTCGCCTTCTTTGGAAAGCAGGTCGGTAGAGGACACAAAATTGTTCCTAATTGCTTTGAAGGTGAATGCTGGCAATAAAAGGCTTGGTCAGGGGACAGTGGACAGCTCTGATGACCAGCGTCACTCCCCACAGACCTGAGGGGTGCGTCTGTCCGTCTCCAATCGATAACACCCAAAATCATGCCCTGAAAACATCTTATGAGGCGTGAAGGACGGACACGCACTCCAGCACCTCGAACTATACACTTCTTTTAGGGTCATTGGCATCTTTGTTTTCTCCCACCTGAAATTGAAGAAACCTAATGGTCGTTCGTTGTGCTCATTTAGCTAATAGTAATTACATGCACAGAGAATTCATTTGAAATTCTGAGACCACTTGACACTTTCCTAGTGGCATTTATCTTCATTAAGATTTGATTGATTATATGGGGATTAAATGCAATTGGGATGCTCACATGGTAAAGGCAAGCAGGATAATGACATGAGCTCAGCTTACTTTGGAAAAGAAATCTGTACTGAAATATACTCCTTAGAGGTGCACTGAGTACCCTATTTTTGTATTGATTTGATTTAGCTGGACTGCTCCACAGGTATTAATAGACTAAATAGTGGACATTTCTTTCTTTTTTTTAAGGATTTTTTTGGCCCGTAGGCTTCATTAGACAGGATAGCCGAGCGTGATAGGGGGGTGAGAGAGAAGAGAGACATACAGTAAATTGTTGTAGCTGGGATTCAAACTCACAATACTGCCACCTACAGGTATTTGTATTGATAAAAAATATTGTGACCTGTAACTTGCCCTGGTGGCATGAGCTGCTTCTTTCCATGAAGAGATATAATGCCATACTGTGGAACATTTCAGACTAAGCAGGTACCAAACTTCAACCAGAAAAGTAACATTTAACATTTAAAGGACACATTTTATTTGAGCTGCTTTTTTGAGCTGCTTTTAACCATGATTTGACAACTCAAATAGATATTCCATGCTGTTTTTGATGGAATAAATGCTCAGAAAGAGTTTGGTGAGGATTTACAGTACAAACTTAAACACTACGCAGCAGCTCTTCGGATCGCTAACTATGACGTCACAAATCTGGGTAATTTGAAACGGAGTGTATTTGTGAGGCTCGGATAAAGTTGATTTAAATATGCGTGAATGAAGCTAAATACAATACGGCAGGGGTGCCCACACATTTTCGGCTCACGTGCTACTTTTATATTCAACAAAGCCCGAAGATCTACCTATAGATCCAAATGATTGTATATTTCAGTATTATTTTTATTGTCAGTAGTAAACAGGTTTTTGTTTTTGTTTAACCATAATTAGGCAATAGAATCACAATGTTGGCTTTCATTAATAGGCTAATTTTGTATATCATATACAAATGTGCAATATAAAAAGGAGAGCGAAAATCTGCTATTTAACTCGACCATTTAATAATTTTATTTTGAAAATAAAATATACTGACCACAACCATGCTAAATGATAGAAGGTTGAGCTTAACCAGAACTTCCTCTCTCCTCCTTCCTTTGCGTTACACAGCTGGCACTTCGGCGCTTTTGGCGCTTTTCTGGCGCTTTCCGGCACGCTTCGCCGCTTTTCGCCACTTTTCGTCGCTCTCACTGCCTCTGAGATTGACCTGTAAATCGCGATTGACGTATTGGGCACCCCAGCAATACGGTATGTTTTTGATAAGGAAACAATTTTCTAGTGCATTTTGCAAAGCGAGTCCTTTAAAAAAAAAAAATACAAATTAAAAAACAACCAAAACATTTCATAGAATCAGTTAGGGCTGCAGCTATCGATTCTTTTAGTGATCGATTAATCTATTGATTTTTTATTTGATTAATCGAGTAATTGCTCAATTTTTTTGTACATTCCGTAAACCATTAAAAAGCATATTAAATCGTTTTTTAAATAAACATCATAGTTAATTGTAATAAACAAATAACAAATTGAGTTTCTGCCTAAAAAATCCTATTTTATTCTTAATTTCACATCAGTTTTTTCCCCAAAACAGCAACATTTCACTTCACCAGTCCAAAGTGTTCTGTTTGTATATAAAGAATATATATAAAGGGCTAATTAACTTGTCACCAGACTGTAAACAGTTACAGTAGCTATGAATTCATTTGCGTTTCTGTCACATAACTTAAAATAAGACATTTGTTTGTAAAACATTTTGGGTGGGACCAGGGAGGCCTGGTGTTTGGAGCGGTGGCTCTACATTTAGCATTTTGTCACTTTACGGCGTTGGCTCCGTGTCATTGCGGACTTTCTGTTTTACATCAGATTATTATAACACGGTTGCGGTATTTCTGCTGTTTCCATGGCTGTATTGGCCGTTTCAAGGCGCCGCAGAGGAGCGTGTGGCATGTTTTAAACGTAAGAGTGTGACTGGGAAGCAGAGTGTGGAGCGGAGGTCCGCGGTGGCGCGGTGAGGACGCGGAGGCTGGGGTGGGCGGCGCGCGGAACTAGTTGTGATGGTTGCTCGCGGCAGCTTGCGGCACCGTGCTGTTTTACACAACAAAACTCTTCCCGGTCGCATCTATAATACATCCATGAGTCGCACCTATAATACATCCATGGGTCGCACCTATAATAGATCCATGGGTCGCATCTATAATACATCCATGGGTCGCACCTATAATACATCCATGGGTCGCACCTATAATACATCCATGGGTCGCACCTATAATAGATCCATGGGTCGCACCTATAATACATCCATGGGTCGCACCTATAATACATCCATGGGTCGCACCTATAATAGATCCATGGGTCGCACCTATAATAGATCCATGGGTCGCACCTATAATACATCCATGGGTCGCACCTATAATAGATCCATGGGTCGCACCTATAATAGATCCATGGGTCGCACCTATAATAGATCCATGGGTCGCACCTATAATAGATCCATGGGTCGCACCTATAATAGATCCATGGGTCGCACCTATAATACATCCATGGGTCGCACCTATAATAGATCCATGGGTCGCACCTATAATAGATCCATGGGTCGCACCTATAATAGATCCATGGGTCGCACCTATAATAGATCCATGGGTCGCACCTATAATAGATCCATGGGTCGCACCTATAATACATCCATGGGTCGCACCTATAATAGATCCATGGGTCGCACCTATAATAGATCCATGGGTCGCACCTATAATAGATCCATGGGTCGCACCTATAATACATCCATGGGTCGCACCTATAATACATCCATGGGTCGCACCTATAATAGATCCATGGGTCGCACCTATAATAGATCCATGGGTCGCACCTATAATAGATCCATGTGTCGCACCTATAATAGATCCATGGGTCGCACCTATAATACATCCATGGGTCGCACCTATAATACATCCATGGGTCGCACCTATAATACATCCATGAGTCGCACCTATAATACATCCATGGGTCGCACCTATAATACATCCATGGGTCGCATCTATAATACATCCATGGGTCGCACCTATAATAGATCCATGGGTCGCACCTATAATACATCCATGGGTCGCACCTATAATACATCCATGGGTCGCACCTATAATACATCCATGAGTCGCACCTATAATAGATCCATGGGTCGCACCTATAATAGATCCATGGGTCGCACCTATAATAGATCCATGGGTCGCACCTATAATACATCCATGGGTCGCACCTATAATACATCCATGGGTCGCACCTATAATAGATCCATGGGTCGCACCTATAATAGATCCATGGGTCGCACCTATAATAGATCCATGTGTCGCACCTATAATAGATCCATGGGTCGCACCTATAATACATCCATGGGTCGCACCTATAATACATCCATGGGTCGCACCTATAATACATCCATGAGTCGCACCTATAATACATCCATGGGTCGCACCTATAATACATCCATGGGTCGCATCTATAATACATCCATGGGTCGCACCTATAATAGATCCATGGGTCGCACCTATAATACATCCATGGGTCGCACCTATAATACATCCATGGGTCGCACCTATAATACATCCATGAGTCGCACCTATAATACATCCATGGGTCGCACCTATAATACATCCATGAGTCGCACCTATAATAGATCCATGGGTCGCACCTATAATACATCCATGGGTCGCACCTATAATACATCCATGGGTCGCACCTATAATAGATCCATGGGTCGCACCTATAATAGATCCATGGGTCGCATCTATAATACATCCATGGGTCGCACCTATAATACATCCATGGGTCGCACCTATAATACATCCATGGGTCGCACCTATAATAGATCCATGGGTCGCATCTATAATACATCCATGGGTCGCACCTATAATACATCCATGGGTCGCACCTATAATAGATCCATGGGTCGCACCTATAATACATCCATGAGTCGCACCTATAATAGATCCATGGGTCGCACCTATAATACATCCATGGGTCGCACCTATAATACATCCATGGGTCGCACCTATAATAGATCCATGGGTCGCACCTATAATAGATCCATGGGTCGCACCTATAATACATCCATGGGTCGCACCTATAATAGATCCATGGGTCGCACCTATAATAGATCCATGGGTCGCACCTATAATAGATCCATGGGTCGCACCTATAATACATCCATGGGTCGCACCTATAATAGATCCATGGGTCGCACCTATAATAGATCCATGGGTCGCACCTATAATACATCCATGGGTCGCACCTATAATACATCCATGGGTCGCACCTATAATAGATCCATGGGTCGCACCTATAATACATCCATGAGTCGCACCTATAATAGATCCATGGGTCGCATCTATAATACATCCATGGGTCGCACCTATAATACATCCATGGGTCGCACCTATAATACATCCATGGGTCGCACCTATAATACATCCATGGGTCGCACCTATAATACATCCATGGGTCGCACCTATAATACATCCATGAGTCGCACCTATAATAGATCCATGGGTCGCACCTATAATACATCCATGGGTCGCATCTATAATACATCCATGGGTCGCACCTATAATAGATCCATGGGTCGCATCTATAATACATCAATGGGTCGCACCTATAATAGATCCATGGGTCGCATCTATAATACATCCATGGGTCGCACCTATAATACATCCATGGGTCGCACCTATAATACATCCATGGGTCGCACCTATAATAGATCCATGGGTCGCATCTATAATACATCCATGGGTCGCACCTATAATACATCCATGGGTCGCACCTATAATAGATCCATGGGTCGCACCTATAATACATCCATGAGTCGCACCTATAATAGATCCATGGGTCGCACCTATAATACATCCATGGGTCGCACCTATAATACATCCATGGGTCGCACCTATAATAGATCCATGGGTCGCACCTATAATAGATCCATGGGTCGCACCTATAATACATCCATGGGTCGCACCTATAATACATCCATGGGTCGCACCTATAATACATCCATGGGTCGCACCTATAATACATCCATGGGTCGCACCTATAATAGATCCATGGGTCGCACCTATAATAGATCCATGGGTCGCACCTATAATACATCCATGGGTCGCACCTATAATACATCCATGAGTCGCACCTATAATAGATCCATGGGTCGCATCTATAATACATCCATGGGTCGCACCTATAATAGATCCATGGGTCGCATCTATAATACATCCATGGGTCGCACCTATAATACATCCATGGGTCGCACCTATAATACATCCATGGGTCGCACCTATAATACATCCATGGGTCGCACCTATAATACATCCATGGGTCGCACCTATAATACATCCATGAGTCGCACCTATAATAGATCCATGGGTCGCACCTATAATACATCCATGGGTCGCATCTATAATACATCCATGGGTCGCACCTATAATAGATCCATGGGTCGCATCTATAATACATCAATGGGTCGCACCTATAATAGATCCATGGGTCGCATCTATAATACATCCATGGGTCGCACCTATAATACATCCATGGGTCGCACCTATAATACATCCATGGGTCGCACCTATAATAGATCCATGGGTCGCACCTATAATAGATCCATGGGTCGCACCTATAATACATCCATGAGTCGCACCTATAATACATCCATGGGTCGCACCTATAATACATCCATGGGTCGCACCTATAATACATCCATGGGTCGCACCTATAATACATCCATGGGTCGCACCTATAATACATCCATGGGTCGCACCTATAATACATCCATGGGTCGCACCTATAATACATCCATGGGTCGCACCTATAATACATCCATGGGTCGCACCTATAATACATCCATGGGTCGCACCTATAATACATCCATGGGTCGCACCTATAATAGATCCATGGGTCGCACCTATAATACATCCATGGGTCGCACCTATAATAGATCCATGGGTCGCACCTATAATACATCCATGGGTCGCACCTATAATAGATCCATGGGTCGCACCTATAATACATCCATGGGTCGCACCTATAATACATCCATGGGTCGCACCTATAATAGATCCATGGGTCGCACCTATAATACATCCATGAGTCGCACTCGTGAGTTTAAAACACGCCGCTCTCTCTGTTGTGCTTCAGCTGCTTCAGAAACAAGCTCTGTGGGAAACAAAAGCGCCACAAGTCGTTCCCTGCGCTCCTCGCGCCACAGATTCACGTGCTTTTAATAAAATATGTAAATTAAACGAAGCATCGAGGCAATAACATAATAATCGAAGCTTTTTTGTAATCAAATTATTCTATTAAGTCGAGTAATCGTTGCAGCCCTAGAATCAGTTACATGCATTCTTATTCCACACCAGTCTTGAAGCCTCATCCTGAATGTCACCAGTGGCATGTGTTGATCCCACTCATCTCCCTCTGCTCCGTGCCTTATCTCCAGTGCTCCCCTGCTCTCCCATTCTCCCCCCACCCTCCTCCTCCACCACCTCCCTTTTCCCCCTCTCCATGCCTCAATGCCAGCTGTGTGATGAGCCAGGGGCTGTTAAGCGGTGGTCAGCCCCTCTCCAGATGGCAGCCTGAACAGCAGCTGCCTGGAAGGGGCGCACGAGGCGAGGGCGCTCTGTCAGACAGCGTGATGGAGAGAGAGCGAGGCCACGATTACAGTTGTGTTGCGTTTCCAGGTGAAAATGGCTGATCGGAAAAGGGAAAAATCAATTGTGGGGATGCATGAGTTGCCCGAGGTGGTGGTGGTTTTGGATGGTTACGATTTGTGGAGTCGTCTGCGGAGCTCAGTGCAGCGCTGGATGTGGCATGCTAGTCGATCCGTGTATGACATCCCATGTGGTGTAGCCTGGGGGGGAAAGGGTCTCCACGGGGGATAGCGAAAGCTTGTATTCAAATGTGAGCGATTTCAGTTGCTGGAAGTCAGGCAATCATGTGAACAACAGAAAAGTCGAAGTAATATAAGATTTAAGAAGAGCTGAATGAAAATAAAATATTTACTGTAACGCATCAACTGAACTGAGGGTTAACCAGTTTAAATTTAACTTAAGTCATAGGCTACATTTCACCCAGATAGCCTAATCCATCCATTAAATTATCCATTGATAATTCATGCGGCTGTCAAATCAAGTCATGACACTTACTGAGGCAATGCCATTTATAAAAGTACTACTGATTGAGTACGTAGCTTTTTTGCTGTGGAACAACAATTACAATTTAAAATTCATTGTAGAGTGTAGTGCTCTCCAGCTGTAATGCACTGACATTTAAAAACTATAAAGACACATTCAGTTAAAACAAACACACACACAAACAAACAAACAAACAAACAAACAAGAAAACCCACTGGCAGTTTTAATTCCACCTGTACACACATCTGAACACTAGATTGGGGTCACAGAAGCAGCTCTTGGTGCCCACCTTTAGGAACACGTTGGACAGAGGTTCTTCCACTAGAATGATGTCTCCTTCTATCTGAGGACAGGTCACTCTGATGCTCACTTTAAAGCAAAGCCAAACAGACCTTTCTAGGGTGAAGGCTACTGCTGTGGTCAATGAATCACAAGGGTAACTGCCTCACAGGATTTCATAAAATTGTTGATTTAAGCTACGGATAGTTAAGATGAAATAGTAATTTAGGCCAACAACATTCACTGGGGGAAAAAAGCAAATGGATAACAATTTCAGAACATCGTCTGTCCTTAAACCCTCATTCTTCAGGAAAAACTATACAATAAAACATGAGAAAAAGAGAATCCTCGAGGAGAACCACTGTGAAGGAGAGATAATCGATCCCACGGACGGGCAGACTGCAGTTTAACATTAAAAAACACACATTTTTTTTCTCCCAAGACCATAGTTAATAATATACTTTGGTATGCTTTGAGAGTTATTTTCGAATATGGCCAATGGTTTTCAGATAATGGTACACACATATTTTATGTAAATGACATATTTTTCATAAGACCACCGACTGCTTCATAAATGGGCAACAACAGCGTGGATAACTGCACAGCTATTCAATGCATATATTACAAACAAGTCCAAGCTATACTTTCTGTCAGCAGAAAAATTGCACTACAAAATAATCTCTCTGTGGTGTGAGCCAGTCTCCTCTGAGATTTTATTGTAATTTTAGCCCAAGGGAAATACATCTAGTGGGGATCACTTAATCTCTAAAATGTATCCTGCTCGTTGGCCTAGTTACATAACCACACAAATTTTGCGAACAACATCTGGAACAAAAACATTGTACTTCCTCCGTCCTATTTACGTGGAGATGGCTCACCCGTGTACCATCCTGCAGAGACGTGATGTAGATCTAATTGGTCTGATCTACAAAGGCTGCGTATGAATTCAGTGGCCTTTGTTAGGATGGACGTGTGGCAGGCAGCAGTCCTGTATGCATGTCTGTGTGCATTAGTGAGATGACCCAAGAGATGGAAGGACACTCATCTTTAGTACAAGTACTTATTCCCAATGCCGAGGCAAATGAAAGGGAGTAAGTGGACATTATAGGCTGGTTGAGAGTGGAAGAAAATATAGCAGACACACTAAAGGATGTAGAGTAAATTTGTCGTATGAAACGTTCAAGACCCACAAGCTCAATTGCGCTTAAATGTCAAAGGTGTATTATGTACCTGTTTTGGGGGAGGGTTCGCCACTTGTTTGTCCCCATGCAGCTGTTAATGCTTGGACTAAATGTTTCACAGTATGGTATTAAAAGTATGCATATAAATATATTTCCATGGACACAAACAGTTAATGCCAAAAGTTCACTACAAACATGTTTTTCAAGGTTGGAGCGATAAAAATACCTGTTATTCAGTCAATCCATGGTAGATAAGCTACCTAACCCTAACATCTCCATGGAGACTAGCAAGTGGCGTACGAGACTAGCAATTTAAAGTGGCTCTTCTAACTGGTACGAGAACTATTGGTGGTATGCTGACTTATCTGTTAGTAATTAGTAAAAAGTAAAAAGTAGAGTGCTCTGAAGTACTGACATTCAAATTCCGCAGTATGTAGCTTCCGCAGTATGTCGCTTATGCAGTATATTCTTCCTTTTTTACAATTAAATGTTTCTGTAGAAATATAAATTTTACCTTAATTTCCTTGAATTTGTGGATACTTTATCGTTTTAAGAGCTTTTGCCAGTTCCACGATGCATAACCTTTTTGTAAATTATTGGATGAACGGACCATGTTTTGTCGACCAAGATTTTTTTTGTCGACCTCAGCCCAATTTTCTTTTTCTCTCGCTCATATTTGAAATATCCTCTCTATTTGGTCTGTTACTCTGTAGAAAACTGAAAATACTTTCACCCCATCTCTAAATGTCAATTGGTAGCAGTCCAGAATTGCTCCTTTGTGTTTTGTGTTTTCACCTTCAACTTTTGAACGTTTACTTCTGAAACTTGATTCAATGAATATTTAATTTTCTTGTAAAATAAAAAAAACATAAATGTAATCGTGTTTATTACTTCCAGGGCTATATTTAGTTAAATGAAAATCACATAAAAACACAGGTAGAGGTCTGTTCCACGTGGAATACCCGACTGCGCTCCTTCACGTGTCTCAGGTCTGTCATTATCACGGCACATGTTCTAGCATTAGCATATTCCCAGCATGTGCACGGCGAGTTAACGCTCTTTGTCAGACCCTGACTGTGCCTTCAGCATGTCACATTACAGTTTCACATTTCAAAGATGCTAAGCGAACTATGGTGGATTTAATAGGGCACCGTTGTATTGGAACATGGTTTACTGAACGCTTTCAATTGACTTCAAATGTGATTCAGCTTTGGCTTTGATTTCATTGTCTGACACGTGTACTTTTTTATTAATAGAAAAGGCCATAAGAGAAATGTAAGTCTAACTATTAATTCACTAGCAAGGACAATCCCACAACAATGGTATACGAGAGAATATTTATTAATAATATTGATAGTGATGATGACGATGATGAATCGATGATAGATTAAAGATAAATCGACGATAGATCGATTAAAGTTGGCTGGGTAGAGACTCGGGATGGGGGCTCCGTCTCAGGTAATAAGCCCAGCCGATTCAGAACCTCCCCTTTCCTTAGATGGTGAAGTGTTAAGATGAAGATGATAGAGACATCAAATCAAATCAATTTATTTTTGTAAGGCCCAAAATCACAACAACAGTTGCCTCTGAGGGCCACAGGGAGAAATGAATCAACAATGTCTGTGGTGGCGATGGAGTCAGACAATGTCTGTGGTGGCGAGGGACGATGTCCCAGGGTCCTCTGTCCTTAGACTCTCCTTCTCGGCCAGGAAAAACTACAAAAAAAACCTCTTTGGGAAAAAAGCGTAGAAACCTGGAGGAGTTCCAGTGAAGGAGAGATCCGACTCTCACAGACGGACAGACGGACACGAGGAGACTGGAGCTGGACCCACTCTTCAGGCAGATGAGGGACCGACTGAGGCGAACTGGACCCACTCTTCAGGCAGATGAGGGACCGTCGGAGTCGAGCAAGACCCACTCTTCAGGCAGATGAGGGACCGTCGGAGGCGAACTGGACCCACTCCTCAGGCAGATGAGGGACCGTGGGAGGCGAGCTGGACCCACTCTTCAGGTAGATGAGGCACCGTCGGAGGCGAGCTGGACCCACTCTTCAGGCAGATGAGGGACCGACTGAGGCGAACTGGAGCCACTCTTCAGGCAGATGAGGGACCGTCCACATGGGGCAGGGACCACTTCACCAGGAGAGGGACATCTGGGTCCACAGGTCCTCAGGAGTGAGAGAAAGAAAAAGAAGGCGGTGAACAGTTTGCAAGTGGAATTAAAAAATAAATATTGTTTGATAGCATAAGTAGTCAGAAGAAGAGGATAGTGCTCAAGCTGTCATACTTCCCCCAGCACAGTTACTCCTAGGGCAGCGTAGCTGAAGCTGTGGGTTTATCTTTCTGTTCCTAACTACTCTGACCATAAGCGATTTCAAAGAGGAACGTTTTAAGCCTGGACTTAAATGAAGAGACTGTGTCAGCATATTTAACATGGGTCGGGAGCTGATTCCATAACACAGGGGCTTGGTAGCTAAACGCTCTACCTCCTACAGTACTTTTAGAGACTCTTGGCACCACCAGAAGGCCGGCATTCTGAGAGCGAAGAGCTCTGTTTGGATGATATGGTTCTATAGCATCTTTGAGGTAGGATGGGGCCATGTCATTTATGGCTTTGTAGGTCAAGAGTAGAATTTTGAATTTGATTCTGGACTCGACGGGGAGCCAGTGAAGAGACTTCAGCACTGGCGTAATGTGCTCTCTTCTTTTTGTTCCTGTTAGTAATCTTGCTGCTGCATTTTGAACCAGTTGAAAGCTTTTTATGGAGCTTTTAGGACACGCTGCAAGCAGGGAGTTACAGTAGTCTAATCTAGTCGTTACAAATGCATGGATAAGTTTTTCGGCATCACTTTTAGGCAGGATTCTTCTGATTTTGGCGATGTTGCGCAAATGGAAATAGGCTGTTTTACAAGCTTGATTTATATGAGCTTTAAATGAGAGCTCCTGGTCAAATAAGACTCCAAGGTTTCTTACAGTAGAACTGGAGGCTACACTGACATTGTCCAGTGTGACTATCTGCTCAGATAGAGCGTCTCGTAGATGCTTAGGGCCAAGCACAATGACCTCGGTTTTTTCAGGGTTAAGAAGCAGGTAGTTTAGTGTCATCCAGGTTTTTATCTCCTTCACACAAGCACTAAGTCTGTCTACTTGATCGCTCTGATCAGGTTTCATTGATAAATACAGCTGAGTGTCGTCTGCATAGCAGTGGAAGTTAATGTCATGCTTTCTGATAATGTTGCCTAATGGTAGCATATAAAGAGTAAACAGAATTGGACCGAGTACCGAACCCTGTGGCACACCGTGAATTACTTTAGAGCTTGGTGAGGAGCTCTGGTTTACATTAACAAATTGGAACCTATCAGATAGATAGGATTTAAACCAGCTGAGGGCTGTTCCTCCAACACCTACATCACATTCTAACCTCTGCAGTAGAATGTTGTGGTCGATGGTGTCAAACGCTGCGCTGAGGTCCAACAGAACCAGGATTGAGACCAGTCCATCGTCAGCGGCTAATAACAAATCATTTGTGACTTTAACTAGTGCAGTTTCAGTGCTGTGGTGGGCTCTGAACCCTGACTGGAAAACTTCAAATAAGTTATTGTCCTGCAGGTGGCGACAAAGCTGTTTTACTACAACTTTTTCAAGGATTTTAGAGACGAAGGGAAGATTTGAAATAGGTCTGTAGTTTACCAATAGGTCGGGATCTAGATTAGGCTTTTTCAGAAGAGGTTTAATGACTGCATGTTTGAAGGACTGTGGAACATAGCCACTTTCGAGTGAAGTATTTATTATATTAAGAATAGGGTCTATAATTAGGGGAAGAATGTCTTTGAGGAGTCTGCTTGGAATGGGGTCTAGGACACAAGTTGAGCTTTTAGAGGACATAATGGCTGAAGTTATCTCTGCTTGATCAACAGCTGTGAACCTTTCTAGGTTTACAGGTGGATTTATATGGGACGTTAGATTTACAGCTTGGGCTAGTTCAGGGCTAATAGCGGGGGTAATTTCATCTAATTTATCTCTGATTGTTTTTATTTTATTATTAAAAAATAGGAGGAAATCATCAGAGCTAAGTGTAGCTGGGATTGAGGGCTCTACTGCACTGTGACAGTTTGTTAGCCTAGCTACAGTGCTGAAAAGGAATTTAGTGTTACTTTTGTTGACTTCTATTAGATTTGAATAATATCTGGTTTGGGCCTTACGCAGAGCCTGCTTAAAGGACAGCAGGCAACTTTTCCATGCTTTTAGGGATTCTTCGGTGTGAGAGCGACGAAATAATCCCTCTAACTTTCTAACTCTTTGTTTATGTGAACGCAGTTCTTGGTTGTACCATGGGGAGGCGCGCTTTGGCCTAATGACCTTCTGTTTTAACGGCGCGACAACGTCAAGAGCAGACTTCAGAGAATTCATGGTCAAGTCGACACATTGATCACTTAAACTGGGACTAAAACTGTTCTCAGCAGGATCACATGACATGTCACTGAATATTGGCTCTATTATTTCTTTGAATTTTGAGATAGATTTTTCAGATATTGTCCTTTTCATTATAACTTTATTTTGTGGGACTGGATGATCTTTAAGAATAAACTGAAAGGTAATTAGGAAATGATCTGACAATATAGGGTTTTGAGGGAGGACAATGAGGTCACTAATCTCTGTTCCATACGTTAGGACAAGATCCAGAGTGTTCTTGTGAGTGTGAGTCGGTTTATTTACATTCTGAGTGAAACCAATGCTGTCTAACAAGGCGCTGAAGGCATTACTGAGAGCGTCATCACTCATGTTCACGTGGATATTAAAGTCTCCAACTATAACTATTTTATCCCAGGCTAACACTAAGTTTGATATAAAGTCAGAAAACTCTGTTAAAAACTCTGAGTAGGGACCAGGAGGTCGGTAGATAACTATGAACAAAACTCCTTTTTGGTTTTTCATATTTGGACATGTGATTGACAGCATAAGGCTTTCAAATGAGTGAAATGCATTGTTAGTTTTAGGGTTCATGAGTAGGCTTGAGTGGGAGATCACTGCCACACCACCACCTCGGCCTGTGGTCCTGGCAGTCTGAAAGTTAACATGGCTGGGTGGGGTGGACTCATTTAGTCTGACGTAGTCGTCTTGTTGAAGCCACGTTTCAGTTAGAGCTAGAAGATCTATGTTATAGTCACTAATTAATTCATTAACTAAGAGCGATTTGGAGGAAATTGCTCTAATGTTTAGCAGTCCACATTTTACGTGTTTATTCATTTGTGTATTTGTGATTGTTATTTTCCTTAAGTTATTTGGTCTGACGCCTGAAATATTTTTTCTGAGATGTGACTTTTTGGCATTATTTGTACGAGGGACACGAGGGACACGAGGGACACACACAGTCTGAGGAGGTTGAGGCGTGGTCCACCTCCTGAACCTCAGTCAAAGATTGCGCTATCATTAACTACATTTTGTTTTTTGTTGGAAACTTCCTTGTATACTACATTTGGTTTTTGTAGGTCTGTTATGATTGGTCTTTGGGAACATTTACTGAATTTGTGGTGCAAAATCTGTTTACAATTAGTTTTTGCCACCTGCTGCAATATTGGTTCTAGTTGCTAGTCCAAACCAATGTAAACTCCAAGGAAACATGCAATAACTGCCTGTATTATCAATATTGAATCAGTTTGAGGTGATTTCAAACGATTCAATTCAAATTAAAAACCATCCCTTCTCGTTATAAATCCTGGAAAAGCCATAGAAAACGCTTTATTTTAGAACCAGCTGGCATAATTTGTTGACCAAGCAACTGGTCAATAATCGTACTGCGTTACAATTAAGGTATTTTATTTGCCAACTCTTACATCAGTCAAATGTCAGGTGTAGAGAAGGCCAGGAATACCAAGATGGAGTATAATCTTATTCAACAGACCCAGGGAGAACATGCAATCCAATTTGCCTCAACACAGTTTGTATATTTTACCATTGAATAAGGTGAATAAAGTTCCATATTTTGTATCCTGTTAAGTTTTCACACCTGTCTGCCTCCTCACCCTTCTCCTCAAACTTTCTCTCATCCTTAGGCTATGGCTTTTTAATGTAAATTTTAGAACAGCCTATCCTCCCTTTCCACTATACCACTTGTTCTTACTGCTGCATAAAATCTAATTGCCAATACCATCACGAACAGAATGGCTATATAATGCATATCCTGTATTAAATGATAATCACCTAATTTCTTTCAGCCAGTAAAAGAAAGTTAAGAAGTCTAAGAATAAAAAAACAGTGGAATAACCTACCTCCGGAACAGCTTTTGCCAAACTGCAGATGCACATGCAGGTGGGCTTCTTGTGTGCTACTGTGAGAAAATAAGGTCATTTTCTCACTTGGAAATCTTGGACTGTTTTGTAAAATCACTCTTACCCCCCACCTCTGCTAGCTTCCCTTCCCTATGTGTATCTGAACAGGGGCTAAACTCTCCCAGCAGCCTTCTCTCTATCTACTTCAAACAAGGACTGTTTTCTTAGAGCGATCGGTGGGAACGCCAGAGCCAGCAGTGGAGGGCCTCTAAGGGACTTGTGTGCAAGGGAGGGAGAGGAGCGAGGTTGCATACGGGCCGTGCATGACAATGAGGTTAGCATTCAATTAGCATGGCTTTATATCCCCTGATGTTGATTACCTAAGACAAGCCAGCGAATCCCATCTTTTTACTGATTAAAACTAAGGAGAGCGCGGCAATGAGACACTTACAAGAGATTGGACTGCAAAAAAGTACAAATTCCTTCTTTCATAACCAAGGAGAAAACAAGGTTGATGTATTACTCCCTACACTTACATACCTAGAGAACTCGAAGTGCGGCAAAAACCTATCCCAGACAACTCTTATCCAGGTCAACGAACCAATTAGATATCAACGGAAGGTGAGATATGTTCAGGTGTGTCTGGACATTTAGCATTAATACTAAAACGTTGGAGCTATTGGCAATCACCACATTTTCAGCAACCATAACATTTTATCATAGACTACTGCTATGAACCGCGTCACTCATAAGTTAGCGGAGGGGACTAAAGCAAAACAACACCTGTAGTCCGCGGTGGGGGAACCGTTGTTTGTTGCCGATGCTGATCTGGAGAACACATCCAAACACATGTCTGAAATGTTCCTGTCTATTTCTTGACTTATCCTTGGAAGTGTAACAAGAGCTGGAAGACAAATGCAAGATGGAATTGTGTTGGTTTCAATGGTCTGTGCTTATTGGTGCATGGTGCCAAAAAGTTAATTATTCCATTCTCAAGCATTAATTTCTCCGAACGGGCCATCCTCCATGTGAAGATGATGTTTCAAAATCCCAACTTTTTGAAAGCTGTAGATCCACGATCAGTTTGCAATTTTTCAGGTGATGTTATAGATCCATGGTGTTGGGACGGTTACATGCAGTAGGAATATGACTAAATATGAGACTCAAACCTGTCCAATCCAATTAGTCCTGAATTGGACTACCGGTAAGTCAGTTATCCAGTTTTTGTGGCGTGTATATAGGCTAGATGTAATGACCGGCAGCACTGTGTCTTTGTCCCAACCGTCGTTTGTAAATGGTTGACAGCAAGAGAAAATGCCTGTTTTTTTGAGCGCGAACAATTTTAGATGCAGTGGGAAGTGTGTCTTCGCATGTAATTACTTATGTTCAAATGCCAGCGCCCCCCGCAGAAGGGGTGTTGATTGCCGAACCTGTCAACATGACGAGGCGTTGATGGTCGTCGGGTTGATGTGGTGCTAGAATCTATCAGTAACTGGAGTGGTAATGGGAGAAAACCCCAAGCTGAAAGTGCCAATTACCCTCGCAGACCAATATTGACTTCTGATTAAATATGCATTGCTGAATGATTTGAATTTTGGATATATTTTATAGAAAAAAAAATCATAATAGCTATAAATCTTACTGACCCGGATGATTGTATTTTTCAAAGGTCAGCAGTCAACAGTCAGCTGGGAGGGAAATTCCATTTGATAGGGCTGGCCAAGAAAAAATGATTTCACCTCATTAAAAACTAATAAAAAGGGTTTTCAATATTGATTATCTGAACAGTACAGTACAACAATACAGACTTTTAAGAATTGCCATTTACCAGTCTGCTTTTACCGAAAAGATTTGCTTTAGACCTCTGGATTAGACCCAAACTGATGATTAAAAATAACAGAATGGCAATGGCACATTTGATTGATTGTACAGCCCTAGTCACATTAATCAGACAACAAAACAAAGTCATGGCGTTCAGTTGTTCATAAGATTTTTGATTTTTTTTTATCCTAGTTCAGCCCTTCAAAAAAACCTAATCACAGTTAATGCACATGAAAAAAAATCACATTATTATAAAGGTGGTCCTTTTCTTTCCAAACGACTTTCAATATTTCTCGCACATTTGTAGCTTGCCTGTGCTTTATTGCAGGTATATCTTGTTCTTTCACCCGTGAGTGATGATTGGTCCAGTCGCTTTTGTTTCGGTTCCAAATCTCTGCCTGTCACCCTCCAAAACTGCACAAACCTCACCGCGTTAGCGACGATGACTCTTGGTTTACCAGCCATGCCATTTTGCAGTCTCAAATCTTACTCCCCTCCGACACCCGAATGACTCGCTCATATCTAAATATACGTGCGGATTTGTTTGAGTTCGCAGCTTTCTTTAATGCCCTTTTCTGTTCCGGAAGGTGAGGCTGTCATCAGAAGTCGAGCGGCGTAATTGTCGGAGTGGGTAAAATAAACAGTGACATTATGGCTTCAAAGGTTCTTCGCCGCGTTGTCTCCAAAAAAGATTTGTGACGGACCGGCTGACATTCTCGACGCACACACCGAGTCTGTCAAATGAAAAGCAGACTTGTGCCAAGACCCTGTATGTCGTCTTATTTAAAACGTGGAATTAAATGAGTTTTCCTGGCCCGACCCGGACATTAAAAAGTGTATTATTTGGTTTTTGCATTTTGGTTTCAACTTGACGATCAGTGAGGGCATTAGAAGTACAATAGCTGGTATGAATGAAATGAGAAAATGCTGGGAAAGTTTGGAATGGAGCTTGTGTTTTGTATAACTGGCAAGAAGTTTAACTAAAAAAGAGACGAATAGGAAAGTGGAGATAAATCATTTTGTGAGAAGAATTGGCTCATTTTCAACTGCTTAGTAATCTAGAGACATTGTTTTTAAAAGTTCTATACAAGACGTTATTGTGTTGTGTAGTAGTCACTTCCCGCAAACGTTTTTTACCTGTAATGCAGTGCTCCTCCATGTTTTTAAAGTTTATTCACTGGCACTAAAATCTCCAATGAGTTATCACCACCTGTTTTTAGTAACAACAGGTTTTGGAGTTGAAGACTGACAATATTATTAATCCCACCCAGAGCAATTAGTTTGAGCTGTAAAAAAAATGTTGTTGAGCAATTTTGAAAATCAGGAGCTCTGAGGTCAATAAATAGGAGCCAGTAAAATATGTTGCCTCTACATTATTGCATAGAATTTAGATGTAAAAAATACCCATTAAGCTTCATCAGTGTTTTTAATCAGTTTATGCTTTCATTTTTGACTGATTTCACTTTGCAAGTATTGTTTTCCCCTCTGTTCAATATAAAAAGTATAATAATAAAGAAAAATATTTCTGTAGTGATCATTTTCAAACATACACTGCCATGATTTACTGCAAATGTGAGACTAGTAATCACATTTCTGCTGGGCTTTCTTCTTATTGAGTGTCAAAACAAAGCTTGTATCTTCTTTAGTATGTTTTTATTTTTCCTAAACAAATTATCGGCCTCTGTTGGAGCTTTATTGGTCATGTATAATTTATTATTTGTATTGTTGTTGGCCTTTAAACATGCTCATGACTAGTACCTTTACTTTGTTATCTCATGTTTTAGAACAAAAAAAACAGTACTTAATGTCACCCTGGATTTTCCCTCGCTAGGAACTGACAATTCGGCTCTTCTACTGGCAGCAGAAGGAATTACATCAGTGAGATCAAAAATGTAAAAAAGGGTTTGCTCCGACATGAAGCTACACTGTTGTGATCTGACAGAACGAATCTGGCGAGGATTTTTTTGGACCTAGAAACGGCGCAGACAATCTTGGAGCCATGTCATAGGTAGAATATGACATCACAAACACATCGAGGAAAAGAGTGTTTTTGAAGCTTGGAGGGAAAAGACTTTTTAAACAGGATTAATCAAACACGCGTGAATGAGGCTAAATACAACTCCAGGTATGTTTTTAATGAGAAAGCAATGTTTTAACATGGTAAAAGCTAAAAAAAAAAAAGTGCCTATGACAGGTTGGACGACTCGTTGAACTAAAATGGTTGTTAAAGGTTGAATGGACGATTTTTTTGGAACAAATCTAAATCTTATTTCCTTGTGGCGTGGACTGCCGATTAGTCCTGCCACGTATCAATCATAAAACGCACCTACCGCTCACCTGCAGCCGCGTGCGGTTCGTCCCCACGTTTCCGCGTGCCTAAGCGCATGGATCTATCATAATATAGTTCCCTCAGTGTACGGGGCAAAATGAAGACGGAGAAAGACAGTTCGAGCTGACGCAGAAGTGGACAGAAATCTACGGGAGACGAGCGATGCGATGCGTTCCGTTGTGCGCATGCGCACTGCCGCCTGCGTTCTCAAATCGCCGAAAAATCGTCCATTGTGCCTTTAAGATAAAGATATTTCAAATTTTGCATTTTTTTTTTTTTAAAACAAATTTCAGCTCATTTTTTTGTTTTATAATTGTACTTCCTGCTTGTAATTGATTACATCACAGTAGGATATTAGCTTGTGTAGGATATGCAGATGTCCTCCCCCTGTTGCCATGGTGACAGAAATGCGAGCTATAGGTGTCATCAGCTGTCCGGTTGAGTTTTACAGCCCTCAAGAAAGAGGACGTAATAGCGACAACAGACGCTCTGAACTTTGAAAATAACTTTTCATCAAATGACTCCTTTTGGATTACAGAGAAAATCCTCTCTCCAAGACAAACGCTAAAATGCTAAACAGACAATGCGGTTTTAGTAGGCAATCATCAGATTGCAAAAATGTGTCCACCAGATGACTTTACATGTACATATTGTGATATTGTGTTTTACATGTCATTTTAACTGTTTCATAACTTGTTTTGTGGACAATTTTACCTTTTTGTGTAACTCTTGTGGCCTAAAGCCAGACCTCGTGTCCCCTTATCAGCTCTGACCCCAGCGTGCATGCTGATTGGCTGAAGCCACGGCGCCAAAACCCCCCGCGGGGAAAGACAAAAGGAAAGAGCGGGGAGTTACAGACCAGTTCCATCCGAGCTCCAGAGCGAGTTCCATCTGAGTTTCCTTCGAAGCTCGACCCTCCGTTCAGGGTCCCACCAGCAAGGTCCATGAGGCCTTGGGAGCAGGCCTCGGGCCTAGCTAGCGTGAGCGATGCTACGCTACGGGACAAAGACTTTTCCAAGAGAAGCTAATGTTCCCTCCCGGAACTAAGAAACCTGTGCCCGTTTTTAAAAACGTGATTGAAACTGCATCATGCAAAATCAAGCAAGGACCTTTTGCAACTTTTCAAGTCCACAGCCTTTTTGACCACCAGCGGTGGAGCAGCACGACGGCCTTTTCATTTGGAACGTCTCAGAGCCAAGGAGAACGCAGATCGCAGAACCTGACCCTTTGGTCAGACAACGTCAGAGCCGAGCTCCAGAGCAGCCCTGCTCTGGCCAGCGTGTGGACTGAGCTGCAGCGTGACCCCTTGAGTGAAGCCTGGAGGCGACACAAACGACACACAGGCCCTTGGACCCCAAAACAGGCCCTTGGACCCCACACAGGCCCTTGGACCCCACGCAGGCCCTTGGACCCCACGCAGGCCCTTGGACCCCACGCAGGCCCTTGGACCCCACGCAGGCCCTTGGACCCCACGCAGGCCCTTGGACCTCACGCAGGCCCATCTCCTCAGGATCACAGCTTCTGGTTCCGTTAGTAAGAACGCACTTCACAGGCTGAATATCATCTTAGACTTAACTCTAACACACACCTAGATAAATCTAGAACCATCATGTCTAGTGTATTTCATCTGTTATCGACTCATTTGCATATTCCTAATTCATATTTATCTGTTTAATTCTTTGGTCATTAAATCTTCATAACCCACATTTGGTTAAGTGTTCCTTCATTTCCAGAAAAGGGGTCAATGTCACGGTTACATTCTCAAACCTTTAGATCAACGAGCAAATTAATTTCTAATTATTTAATTAATTTAGATATCTGATTATAGAGTTGTTAAAATTGCAGATTACCCGGCTGGTGCCCCATTCTACTCTTAAAAATATGATTCAAACTTACCCACACTTAGGCAGAGTGTCATGTTTGAATTCTTGAACAATTCTTTAATCAATATCAACCTTGAATGCCCCGCCCCCTTCACAAGTGGGTGGACATTCATAACCTTACAGTACTTGTACTAGTATGTTACCATACACTTGCAACCACTGGGCAAAAACATCTGTATAAACAATAAATGAGAGCATCTTTAGTTTTAGTTTTTGTTCAAATTATGCATAAGATTTGCATGGAATGGGTGTGTGATGTCACTTCCTGTTATTGTCTACAGATTTGTCAACTTTTTCTCCACAAATAGCCACTTATTAAAACTATATTTTACATTTACAACAGATATAAATACACCAAATAAAGTCAAAATTGTCAGCGAAACTGAAGAAGCTGCTTTGATGAGTTCCAAAACATTCACACTTAAATAAAAAAGGCGACAAAGGCATATTAACAGGCCCTTTACATTTGACCAATTATTTTACAGAAAACAGCAAAAAATAAGAAAATTATTACCTGAATACCTAAATGTCATCACAGCTTGATGTCCGCAAAATAATTGTCAGCCAGTTTACTGCACCACTGACTCTCACTCCTCCCTGCTTATTTAATAATTCATCCTTGGGACATTTACCCACTCAATTAAACCTTTTACAAATCTGTCTCACGTCCCGTTCTTGTTCTCTTAGAATGGCTCCAACGGCCCAGACAGGCAAATATTCCAATTTCAGTATTCAAACAGTTGCATGTGAAGATAAATAGGCTGAGGGAATTGGTAAATATGATTGCCTCGGTAATTAAAGAAAAGCGCGTAAAAGCAAAGGGAAAGGGTAATGTGTTAGTCATATCTGAAATGCATTTGTGACGAGATTACAAGCAGGGGCAGAGAATGCGGGAGGATTAAAAATGGTCGTGAGGGACGGACAGAGGGATGCGGCAGTATGGAGGGAGAAGAGGAGGGAGGAGAGGAGGGAGGAGAGGAGGGAGGAGAGGAGGGAGAAGAGGAGGGAGGAGAGGAGGGAGAAGAGGAGGGAGGAGAGGAGGGAGAAGAGGAGGGAGGAGAGGAGGGAGGAGAGGAGGGAGGAGAGGAGGGAGGAGAGGAGGGAGGAGAGGAGGGAGGAGAGGAGGGAGAAGAGGAGGGAGGAGAGGAGGGAGAAGAGGAGGGAGAAGAGGAGGGAGGAGATGGCCCGGAGGTTTAGACAGGCCATGCAAGTCCAGCAAACGAGGTGTGTGTGTGTGTGTGTGTGTGTGTGAGAGAGAGTGTAGGGGCCGTGAAAAGGTGGGGTCCCGCTGTGAGAGGGATGAGAAAAGATGTAGAACAAATACATACAGGCTGCGCAGAGTGGTGGTGTATAGGGCAGGGCGGTATGGCAGTGGAATATTGATGAGTAAAGGATTTATCTATGGAGAAAAAGATTGCTTAGAATAGATGAACTGGGACATGTTACTGCTTGTCAGAGTTTGCTGAAAATGTACTTAATTGTTGCTAATATTACTTAGATTTCAAATAGTATAACTTAAGTGCAAATAGAAAAATAAAGTAAATTAAAGTCAGACACTGTAGGTGATTAGGAAAAACCATCACCAATTTGAATATATCATTTTGAAGCTTCTCCTGTAGTTTACTCGCATACAGTAAATGTAATAAAAACAGAGCCAGGTTTAAAGGCGTAATGGACGATTTTTTGGTCCAATTCTGAGTCTTGTTTCCTCGTGGCGTGGACGGCCGATTAGTCCTGCCACGTATCAATCATAAAACGCACCTACTGCTCACCTGCAGCCGCGTGAGGCTCGTCCCCCGAGAGCAGCACGGTTCCGCGTGTCTAAGCGCATGGATCTATCATAGTTCCCTCAGTGTACGGGACAAAATTAAGAGAGAGAAAGACGGTTCGAGCTGACTCAGAAGAGACTGAAATCTACGGGAGACGAGGGATGCGATGCTCTTGTGCAGGTCCGCACGGGGGGAGTGCGCGTGTGCACTTCCGCTTCAGTTCTCAAATCGGCGAAAAATCGTCCATTACGCCTTTAATGTTCTTTTTTTTTTCATTTTGTCTACATATTTGTCACCAAAAAATGTACAGAGGGGATTTTTGTGTAAATTACAGCTGACTGAAAATTTGCATTAAAAGTAAAATTTTGCCTCATTGTTTTGACATCAAACTTTAATAAATCAAGCTTAGAATTAGATATCAACTAAAGAAATGATTTGAAATGACAATTTTCTATATAAATCTTAAGATGCAGATTGGACAGTTATTTCATTCCACATGAAGGCCTTTATGTTGAAAGAGCAAACAAACCAGAAAAATAAATAAATAAGAACGTTTTTCCTGTAGTGTTTGGCCTTAAGAGAAAAACATTATTTTGATGGAAGTACTTCAAAAGTACTCAGTAACTGTTCGAACATGAAGTTGCTTTGTTAGTATGAAGAAAAACATAAAAAGCAGAGACAAATAAGAGACTGAAGGCCAAACACTTAAAGTGTACAGTTAAATGCCATACGGTGGAACATTCCAAGTGAATTAATTACATCCATGGAGACAAACAGGTGGCGGACACTTTTGTAGACGTTTTTGATTGTACACATTCACTCACTACAGACTATTATGATGAAGTGTTTTCCTCCAGACAGCAGCACCAGAATAGTGGTCAGTCCTCCCTCCTCCTGCGTCCACTGCAGTGACCAAAGGCATAAGTCTGTTCACATGAGAGAGCAACACGGTTCACTGCTCAGTCTAACCTCATCCAGTCAAGCCCCCCGGTGGCAATGGAATCAAATGGAAGAGTAAAAACAAAAGTATATATAAATATATATTTTTTACCTAAAAGCGTATTTGTAAAGGCAGCATTTGAAGTCCACAGCATGTTTTAAGCGTCATTGGGAGAGCAACTTTATACTAATCTGTATATATATCAATACACACCAAGTAGTCGTCTGAAAACATTAGCAATGACGCAAAGTGCTGAGTGTTTTCTCCACAATATTTAACGTGAGAGAGCTTTGAAGTTCAAAAAAGCTTTCCACGACAAACTGCCAAACTTGCCAAAATACTTAAATGAGAAGCGTCCCAACAACTGGATTGCACTTTATCCAGTTAGACTGAAGGTGAGGGGTTTGCGGCCCCCTCACTCAGCAACCGTGTATCAAGCCATTTTATTTATTTTTTGAGGTAAAAATCAAATCAAATCCTTTTTTCAGCATGAGGTAAACCCTTTTATACCAGATGCACTCCGTACAGATGGAGGGATAAATAATTTACCATAAATCGTCAAGCCACAGCAGCATGACGCAAATGAACTCACAATATCCAAAGTTGTTTCGAAAATGGTCTGTAATTCAAGTTGGAACGGCACTTTTCTGGGCAAGTGTGAAAAGCTCCACTTATAATTATGTAATTTGCAGCTCCAACAATGAGATTTCAATTACTTATCAGAAAAAGCTGTCATTGCTTTGTATTTTCCTTATTATGATGTTAAAATGTCTATATTGTATGTATTCAGTTACTGCTCGCATGTGTATTGAAAAACACCAGTGCTCTGAAATAAATGTTCTATGTTATTCATATTAATGAGGCAGCATTTTTATTTTATTTTGACATTTACAGGCTGCACAGGCAAAAGATTGTTTACATGTTCATTACATTTGTCAATATCAAACTGCCAGCTCCGATTTCTAAAGTTTCCTTATTAAAGTAGAATTTGTGGTGCTTGAAGAAATTTAAAAAGAAAAATTCACGCTATGTTTTTTTGTGTTAGTATTAGATTAGTCACAACGTCAATAAACCACGCAAAACGTTCGAGTGGTCACCAAAACTGCTCTTGTTTTGGCGGCTAACGCTAACTCTAGCATCGAAAACGCATTGGCGCTTACGTGTTGAACTGTGCCAGCCTATTTTAGAACACAGGCATTCTGTTTTACCCCGACTGGAAGGGTGACATACACGATGGAAGTGTATTTTATCAAATGTTATCCTATTACGTGTACGAGATTATTGTTAATTAGCATATTTTCTTTGAGTCTCACTGCTTCGGCGGGTGATATGTCTCCGTTGTATTGATTGTCTACATTGCGTTGTGACAGGAACAAAAGCGCTCTCGTCTGACAACATTGTTTATTTTGTCGTACACATGTGCGTCATGACAAGTGATGGATTCAACGTGTAGTAATGGAAGCGCTTCTTTTCATTTGTCATCGTACCCTCACTCTAGAGCGAGACGTGAGAGGGTCGTATCGGGAAGGGCATCATGTGCAAAAAGTGCCAGAGAAAAAGATTCAGTCTGGTAGATGAATTGCTGTGGATTTTAAAGGACATATTTCTGACCAAAATCATTTCAAATACAGGTTTAATTCACAGCATAAATCTTCTGAGGTGACATAGCCGTTAGAACTCTTGCCTCACAACGATCAGGTCTTGAGTTTGATTCCTAAAACATGCCATTTATTCAGTATTGAGTGTCGAGTTTGCCTGACCGACCCAGGACTAACCTCCAAAGTAAACCCGGACCAGATCAGAACTAAACAAGGGCTACATTGCGTGGATTGTGTGTGGGACTGTTGGCGGTTCAATCCCAGTTTACACCAAAGTTCTCGTTAGTGCGAGTTACCGGGTAAATGGGCGAATCGGGTTTACAGAAAGAGGTATATAAACAATATTACCGCATGTTGTCCATTTTTTGGCCAAAACATTAGTCATCGATCAACATTGGATTTATTATTTATCAATTTATTTTGACGCCCAATGAAACACAAATCCAGTTGTCAATAAGCTGATATTTTTGGATTGATTTGAATTGACTGGGGAAAGAGGTGGTTTTCTTCTTCTTTTGATTTTAAAAGAAAAGAAGAAGAAAGAGAATCCTACAAAAATGATCTGTGCTTTTATATTTGAACTTGTTTGTGTTGCGTATCTTAATTGTATATATGTTTCACTACTACCATCAGCCTCTGTTAGCGATTAAAGCTCGATAACTGGGAGGTTTTGTCTATAGGAGTTTTTGTTTATAAGAGTTCTTCTACTGAGAGTGTTTTTCAAACTTCCTATAAGTGATCTGTCCTTTTCCTCTGTATCTACCTGCGTTGCAACAATGAAATTCCCCCATGTGTGGACAATAAAGGATTATCTTATCTTAACACTACCTGATCTTTCTAGCAAACTAGCAAACTAGTTATAAGGCAGTAATAAGCACTAGTGATCTGTTTATGCACTTATAAGGCATTTACTAGCATATGTAGATAGCTCATTTTACTTTACCATTGACAAAAATGTGTGTTAAAAACCATGTAAAAAATGTAACAACATAAAAATGCTGCATATAAAACAATTTTCTATAACAAAGGGCTGATAAACAACTAACTAGTGCTTATTAACACCTTATAAATATTTGATTAAAGAACCTTGAGTAAAAGCGTTACTGTCCATCTATTAAACAAGTAAGACCATCATCAAAAAGCATTCCAATACTTTTAACCCTCTTCTAATCTCGACGTTAGCAGCCGAGCGTGACCCTTTTGACTCCTTAAAGTGTAGCTTAATGTTAATCAAGGTAAAAATTCAATTAGTCACAGACATTGACGTTGAGGAGGGATGCCATCAGTTGGAGGCGATGTCGGAGCGCTCTACAGATGGTCGCGAACACGTAGGTGGGGCCGGGGGAGCAGGGAGCCGGAGGGGGGAAAAGGGGGCGGTAGATCAATGACTAAGGCGGGCGCGGCTGGAACAAAGTGCTCCGGCCCGGTGTGGTGATGCGCTGGAAATTGCATCTTCAAGGAAACGTGCCTGATGAGATTGTGGGATCAATAGCGACCGGGGGCTTCTTGGCTGCGAGCGGCGCCTGGTCCAGAATGACAATGTGAGAGCGGAGCTGGCTAACCGCACTGTGATGGGCTAATACAATATGTCACCTTAGTCACTGCATGGCCGCGCCCAGAGGGGAGGGGGACTTGGATTGTCGCTGTACATTTTGAGATTTCAATTTGTAATTTTCGCTGGTTGTTGCTGGACGTCATATAGAGGACTAGTTTTTTTTGTCATTTCATAAGCGCAGGAATATAAGAGGGTGGAGTATGGAAATGTTGATGATTTTCTGAATCTTGTGTTGAAATGTCGTTGTTTAGAATAGAGAAGCAAAAAGATCTGATTATGTTTTGGGGATCCAAATGAGGGTATGAAGACAACTCGAGTCACTGTTTTGATGACTTGAGCCTTGACTTGAGAAAACGGACTATGATTTGAGACTCGGCAAGCAACTTGGGACTTGACTTGGATTTAGAACCCTTGTACTTAAGACGATTCTTTTCTCTTTACTGTTAATATACTTTCATTGCTTAATTTTATTGGAACAAACAGGAAACGGGAACATGTCCTTCCCAACTTTTCAAAAAACAGTCACATAAATCATACTAATGGCCAAAAAATAATAATTGTACTTTGTAAGGTACTTTAAACTCAAAGCAGAGACTTTACTGGGACTTGTGGGCCATTAACTTGGGCCTTGACATCCCTGTTATTGACTTAATTAAATACCTCAACTAATACTTTTAAAAGACATTTTAACACATTTGGTTGGTTGTACATTCAAGTCTGAATATTGTTATTCTCAAAAATATAGAATTATTCATAGTGTCAATTTCGTAATGCATGACATTGGAAGAAGATGGCCTTTGTTATTACAGTTTCTATATTTGTATATAGTTGCAACTTGACGTGTTTAATGTTAAGAAATGTTTACTTGCATCAAACAGAATAGATGTAAAGTTATTTTGTGAAAAATTAAACTAAAAAATAATTTTGCTGTCAGGAATCTAACCCCCCTGGTCTGATTCACACCAATTATATGCATAAATGGATAGAAAAGTAAAGCAATGGATATATTGGACTTCTTTCAATGCCTTAACACAGAAGCCGAGGGTGATAAAACGACTCTTGATCAGGAGTTCAACTGGGCATATTTTGAGCAGAAAACCAGGGTTTACTCTTTACTCTTTAGATCTTTAGAATCTGATGATCTTCACCGCACATAACCTCTTCAAAGTTGTATAAACAATTACACAACAGTCTCTTCTCTTAGTCTTTTCCCTCTCTCTTGCCGTGCACACTCTTGCATACCAATAACACGCTGCATTCAGTTCATTCACACTCTTTTCATCACACAAACGTACAAAAATCATATAAATGCGCATTCACATTTCAATGTCCACCTCCCATTTGCATTCAAGGCTGTTTCCCTAGCAACCAACTTCATTTTCTGGCACAGAAAATATAGAAGGAAGTTGAAGTACAGCACAGGGAAGTGGGGTGGTCTGAGGTTTTGGGCATGTGTTGAAAAGTTGGTGCTCCGGAGAATTGGTGCCATTTGAGGTCTTTTTTTTTCTTTTTTCTTTTTTTTTCTTCTTCTTTCATTCCGTCTCGCCTTGTCTCGTGCAATCTCTCGGCACATCAGCTTAGCCAGCCGGTTTGAAATTCATCATGAAAGCGTCTGCTGTCACTTCCCATTGCGATGGTAATTGGTGGGAGGGGCCTAGGAGCTGTGCGTGCTGACATGTAGGTCAATGGTGCTTGAGGACACAGAGCTCGTTGTCTGTCACGGGTTTTCACATCCGGAGACTGTTTACGGCATGGAAGGAATGAAAAGTTGTTGACTTGAAAGTTGAACCCATGCGGTCCAGCAGGGATTCTTGGAAAGGCCGGAACGTACGCTAAGCTATCCGTACCGCAAGTTCATACACTATAATTAAAGAGTAAAATGTGTGAAAACGAGTGGAGTCGGCTTGATGGAAAACTACAAAAATGACCTTTTCGAAGTAAAGATTGACCCAATGATATGTACCTGCAGACTAGGTGTTAATAAATGTGTTTTATTGTTATGGGAGAATAGCTAGAGGTCACAGCAGTAAACTTTTCCATTGTAAAATCTCCTGGGTCAACATAAACCTATTTTTACCGATTGTGCAAAGCAAGAAAATGTCAAGTCTGTTCATTTTGCTGCAACATAATTTTAAGTTGTTTTTTGTTTGTTTTTTCAGATTTTCAAGCAACAGAAGGAGGAAGTATGTATTTAAATCTTTCTAAATAACACTTAGCTCTCACAAACCCTTTGGCACAATGTTAATATTCAAATGCATGACTTTTCAGGCGTTTGCATGGCTTTGGAATAGCTTTTTTCACACGGCGATTGCTTCAGGGTAGAAAGATAAACTATTTTATTTCAAGATGCAGATAGCGCACACCGGTCTGATTTAGTCACAAAGCTGCTTTTACAAGATACTGAATGGAGAAACTTTTTTTAAAAACTAATTTACAATAAAAAAGTTGTTCACCCAAGTAAATTCTATGACTCAAAATCCCCAATACATTAATTAATTAGCAACATAATTATAGCCATGTGCAGTGAGTGGCTTGCAATAATGACTTATCATCAATAAGAGCAAAACAATTATAGATAGAGTTTTGTCATTGCATTATTACACTCACAAGGGGATGCATACTTATAATTGATAGCTTTTTCAACTTTTCTCATTTCAAAATGTAAAAAAAAAGATTGTTTTTAAAGAAAATTCACCTCCAAAACTTCTACAAAACCTCGACACTCTCTGCCGCTGTCATCGAACAGTCTATTCGCCTTTGCTTGGTTAGCGCTCCATCACAGACCTGTAGAATTATTCCTCTCACTCCATCCCAGCTTTCATGGAAGATTTATCTGTGTCTGAGTTCTCATCTCTGCAGCGCACTGGCCAAGGCTGTGCTGTCGGATCCTCCTCACTGAAATATAACCCAGAGCGCTCCAAATACCCTATTGGAAATGCAGCAACCAAACCTTGATTATCTACACGGGAGTATTTATTTTTCGTCCTGATTTGAGTATGAGTGTTTGTGTGGCAGAAGAATGTGCCTTGAGGAGATAGCTTGGCAGTCGAAAGTGGCGCGCTAACCAGAGGCCACTTTCCTACCTAGGTTTTGCTTGACTTACTGTAATATTAATGTGCCTCTTCATTGCCATCCTCAATATTTTCTCCTCTCACCTCTCTTCCTCTCTGGAGAGATTCCTTGCGTGACTGCACCAAACATCCAAGGCTTTTCACAGCAAGGCTCTGTTGCTGTAATAAGAATGGCACTGCGTATGCTTAGTGGGAGGAGGTTCACTCACTGATGCAATTTGCAGGAAAGTTGAAGGTTGTACGTTAGACTTACAAGTAGGTCAAACAATCTGATTTTTTACCCGAGTAACTCATTGTGCATGACGGTTACGTTCTCTACCAATTGTAGCCTGCGGCAGCAGGGGGGAAAAATCAAATCAAAAACCATGCTAATACAAGCTGGATTGTGAGGGAAAAGTGTCCATTTGTAATACATTAAGGCAGGCATGTCCAAACTAGGGCCCGGGGGCCAAATGCGGCCCTCAGACTAATTTTTGTTGGCCCTCCAGCTTTCTGCTATGTTAGCTCAAACAACAAAAACTAGTACTTTTTACTGTGAAATTGGGAAAATTCAGGCATATTGATGATATACCAACCTGGTCTAATTAAAGGTGTGGAGGCTCATCGCAATTACGTCAAATGCTAAATTTCTAATGATTCACTTTGTCATTCAACAAATTTGACATTGTCAAGTTGTTTGTGGCCCTCTGCCCCGTTTAAGTTTCAAAATGCGGCCCTTGGTGAAAAAAGTTTGGACACCCCTGCATTAAGGCAACTGCACTTTTTCCTTAGCTTCATCCTGTCATTTCAACTGCAGGTGCCATGTTTGCTGCTGCAGTACAACTATCAGCCACCTGGGAATCTTTAGCTCTTCTTCCTCGCCGCCGCCTTTGCCTTAGCTGTAAACAGTTCCCCCTCTCCTGTCATTACGTATCGAGATGTCACCTGCGATGGTCAAGTGACAATAACATTAATCCGTCTAATTCTACCTCAATCTTTTTGAATCCATCTGTGTGAAATTACACTGACATTTTCAAGCCAGTACAAGACAAATATAATACAACTTGACATTTTTTCCAAGCTTTTTTGAGCTTTTAAGATCAGTCAGAACCTCTCTCAACACTTTTCTCAATCATTCTAAAGGTGTTTGAATGAAGCTCAACTCCTAAAGGTAAGATTAAAGCATTCTTAGAAAAGGAACCTACATCCTCGCCCCCTTCCCTGTCTCCTCAGATCATTTTCGGCTTCTACTTCACTGCGTTTTTGAGTGACATTTCCAAACCCATTTCCAGAGCACATCACGCTGTTTATTATATTATTTTACTTTTTAAATATATATGCATGCAACTTATCAATCTGCAACTTATGATTCACCGCATGGTTCTTAGATACAATGTTTTAAAGGTTCGATTTATTGTAATTATAACAAAGGCGAATAACTTTTAGATTTCTTTTGGTGCAAGTTTTGGGGGGAAGATTGAGAGAGGATGTGGAAGAACGCTGAGAAACGTCCTTTTCATCATTGACTTTGAAATCTCAATCTTCATCCCGTACATATATATCTCCAGGCTGCACTAGTTTTTTGTTTCCCACGGGAGCAGTAAAGTAAAGATCTCGACAACATTGACTCCGTTGGAAACACGTCAAAAATAGTGAGTGCCGTTCTCTGGGGATACCAACAGACAGAAAAGATTGTAGTGAGTTTTACTTGGACATCCATTTTTCCAAGCAGTGTAAGGTAAAGAGAGTGTAGCTCCCAGCGGACTTGGATTCGGATTCAGTGCTTTATTTACGGTTTTGATTATTTTGGCATAAAAGTTCTGTGGTCTCCCAAGTGCAATTCCTCAGACAGTAAAGCAATAGGTTTGATATATTGCTGTTTGAATGGGTCATTGACTGGATCAGGGTGACTTGCAATTGTAAAAAAAAAGATATACCGTATTTTCCGGACTATAAGTCACACCAGCCCAAAAAATGCCTAATAGAGAAGAAAAAAAAACATAATAAGTCGCACTGTCAATTTTTTTGGGGGTGCACAGTGGCAAAGGCGGTTAGCGCTTGTGCCTCCTAAGAAGGAGATCATGGGTTCAATTCCCGGACCAGACCAACATCACATGAGCTCTCTGGGTGGAATCTGCCCGTGTTACCGTGGGTTCTCTCTGGGTACTCCGGCTCCTCCCACCGTGCAAAGACATGCATGTGTTAGGTAAAAATTGACAACTCTAAATTGGCCCTACGGACAGGTGTTTAAAATTAGCATATTCTGCAATAACACTTAAAACATTGCATCTGGTTCGTCCAATGCTATGTCCATAATATAGCATTGGACGAACAATTTTTTTTTTAATATTATTAAAAAAAATTTTTTTTAAAAAGATCAAATCCAAGACCAAGAATAGATTTTATCTTGAAATGCAATTCAAAATCATAACAGTTAAGAGAACATGATGAATAGGTGTACGTATGCTAACGTAACACCTTCATCTACATGACGCATAGAGAACCAACTGTGGTAAGTGTCTGGTATGTTAACGTAACATATTAACAGCTATTCAGATATTATTTATGCTATAAAGAACATGCAAAGACGTTTACCAAAGCATCAGTATTACCCCAAATCACTAAAACCATTGAATTCTTCTTCCTCTGTGTCACTTTTCTAAACAACTCCCGAAACTCCGGAGGTAGACGAAGTGCTAATTCCTCCTCTGAGTCGCTTAGAGCCTAGAGAGCCCTCTTGTGGTTGTCAGAGTGAAAATAATCAGAATGTGACATGCGGTTGCCAGTGTGAAAATAACGAATAATATCACATATAAGTCTCTCTGGAGTGTAAGTCGCACCATGGCCAAACCTATGAAAAAATGTGCAATTTAGAGTCTGGAAAATACGGTATACATCATTGTCAGTGATGTTGGCATAATCCCTCAGACGGCAATCTAGATATGACAGAACTCGTCAAAACTCGTCAAAACCTGGTCCACGTACTTTTTGGAACCTGTTGTTAGTCCATTTTAATCAGCAAAAAATGGCTTTCAATTTCAGCATTTGTTTTATTCTTAAAGACGACAAAATAATGAATAATGAAAATTTTTAACTTAGAATTCAAGTTTATAGTTTCAGCCACTTTTCATATCCAATTTGCAATTAAGATGAGCCTCTATGCAATTCTAGACACATTGAATTAAAGATCTTTTCCCCAAATTGCACAGCCTATTCATATATTACACAATTCATTAAAATATGCCAACTTGCATTAATTCGATGTTGGTTTACCATTTCCGGCTGAATAATGTAACTTTATGGGAGCAAGGAGAACATGCTTGCCGGCTCTAGCTAATGTGTCCTTTGCTATCTTTCGGTTTAAATGTGTTCTTACCTGATCTAACTGCTGCACGGCTGAATCCTCAGACACCTCCAAACCTTTCCACGGCAATGAACAAATCTGATGATCAATTCGGTGTCTCTTCGCAGCCTGCCAGCCAATTACCGCGACACACCGCCGGGTCGCCACCTGTCCCCCTCCCACAGACCCCCGGACCCACCACTCGATCAGTCTTCACCAACAGTTTACCCTTTCACAGTTCCTTGACATTATCACGCTTTTGCCAGAAGATTGGCTTTTGGTATATTGTTTTTTGATTTTTTTTTAATCTAGAGAATATTGCATGAATTGTAGCACAAGCTGGTTTTATCACAGTTCAGTCCCGATGTGATCTAGACTTGTTTTGGTCCCGTTCTACCTCAATTTAGTGTTGAAAAATATGCGTAAAAAATTCAAGTACAGCGCCTTTTACTGATCCTCCAGCTGTGTACTACTACCTTCTACTGTTTCAAGTTCTGTGTAGGGAACTAAGAATCCAAACTTCACTTACAGGACAATATATTAACCATCTACAGCACAGTATGATGTAGATGGTAGTATAAACTCTAATCTCAAGTCATTATTTCTACCGTCAATCAAATAAGAAGGTGCCTGACTGATAAAGCTACCATGATGTACTACAAAGGATGTATATCAACTGTGAACTTTTACATTGTTGAAAAGTAATTTAAAGGAGTGGCTAAGATCAACACAAACAAGTCAACACAATATGTAATTCACTTATATTCTAAAGATATATAAAACGCACTGCAGCACTTTGCCAATACGGTAATGGTATTGGCAAACGTGATGTTCTTGTGTTTTTGTCGAGTTTAGTGTTGTTTGTGATACTGTCTTTAAATGTGTTGTTTTTCATCAATGCTATTAATTCATGCCTCAATCAATGCATTTAGTGGATTTTTGTGTTTCACTAAGTGTCCTTGAGTCAACTGATGAACATTAACCAACACTTCATAGCTTGTCTTGACTGAATGACCCTAGTATTTCCTTGCAAACTCTCTTCCCTTCCACTCCAGCACCTTATTATAGAGAACTCCTTTGCTATAGACCCCAGCTGCCTCTCCAGTGCTGCCGTGAGCGCACTCCGGAAGCGAAATTGAATCCAGACTGAGTTCTTGGGTGACTGTTTCTCCCTGCGTGGTGCCGGCAGTGCTTTGGCTTGTTTATTGCCTAATTCTGTTAGCCTGGCGTAGTTGGCTTGGACGTGTGGCTTCGCTAACAGGCGCTTGGAGCCACAGGGTCAACAGCTAACAGCTATCATGAACTATGCCTCTGTCTCCAGAAATCCCAGCTTTTCTTTTTCAATTGAAAGGTGCATTAAAAGCATGAAGAGGCCCATGGGAGGTAGGTTGTTTGTGTTGGGGAGGTTTTATATTTTTTCTATGAGATACAGTTTTTCAATCAGTACAGCGGCAAAAGGTGATTCAAGTGAGGGCACGAGTCAGACGAGTAGAAACAAACGACACTAGGTCTTTAGAAAAGCAAGTAATCAGGGTAAGGAGACTAGCAGTTTTGTCACATGTTTGGCATTTAGCAGCACTCCAAATATTCTGTATTTCTGTGGTGCAAATGAAGTAGTAGTAGGGTCAGTAATAAGCTTGTTAATATTTTAATGGCATTTGAAATAAGACTGACATAGTAGAAAAGAGTTGCCTATTAAAACATCACTGTTAAATGCTTATTTGTACTGCTCAGTGGCCACTAAAAGACATTGTGACTTCAGCCAAGCTTCAGCAGTAGAAGTGAGGGGAAAACGGCCTTATTCTGATTATTTCGGAACAATTAAAATTTAGTTATGACACATAATACACAGTCATTTTAGATTGTATTGGTCAATCACTGCTTGCCTTGCTTGCCACAGCTCTCTTGTCTATCTTGTTTTGTTATTCACTGATGCAAACCACTTCCTCAAGGAGAAACTTTGCTAGATTTAATGATTGTTTTTTTTCAAGTCTGTAGTTGTGGAGATACTGTATGTTTTCCTCTCTCTGTTGATGTGTCTCGCTAGATCAGTTTATAAATGTGTTCTTTTGTTATCGTTGATTCATTCATCATCTGGAAAACATGGATTCTTGCTGTGAACAGACTTGCTTCTGCATAGATCTGACATGTAACTTAGTGACGAGCTCCTGTAAAGAATTTAATAGTTTTACTTGTGTCTATTTTTGTTGAAAAGTGAAAGTGAAAAGTGGAGAGGAATAGCACATGTGGTCTCTGTGTGAGCGACGTACATGTTGTGAGCTCGAATCCAGCACTTGACAGTTTGCTACAATGTCCTTCCCCAATATCATCCCCATTTCAGACTGTACTGTCCTGTCTAAACCTACGAGACAAAATATCCTTCAAAAAAACACAACAAAAATAAACATGTGACAGGTTAAAGCGCCTGTCCCAATTTTTGTCATGCATTAAAGTCAGATCTGTTTTGCCTCAGATACAGATATAATGGAAAAGCAGCTCTTGGGGTCAAAATGAGACCACAGTGTGTTTACATCTAAGTTTCTGAGAGTGTTTAAAGCTCAGTTTATACTGGAAAGTCAGCAAAGGTCATAATTTTGTCAACACACCCCCTCGTTTGCCGTCTCCTTAAGCATCAGGGAAAGATTTGAATATGCGCAGGATTTTCAAGCAACTAGCTCAGATTTCTACTATCTGCAGCCGCCTGAACCGCAAAGACCATAAATAAGAAGCCGAGCTGTACTCGCCGAAAAGCAGGAAGTACACTGTTAGCATGCAAAAGTTAGGTTTACTTTAACGGTAAACTTATTCGGAAACAAAGAAAGAAAGTGAGGAATAATTGCTGCAAACAGTCTACATTGCGCTTTTTGAATTGTACTGCATCAACATTGTCACATATTTTGCTATGTATTGGTATGTCTTGTGAATGCATCACAATAATACCACGCAAATCAACAAAAGGAGCCTTTACCCTTATGGAATTGCCTTCTTCAAATCATGCACCAGGCCATTTGCTTCGTCTGCCCTGTCTATTGTCAGAATCACTCCGGGATCAGGACAAAGTGCTTGGATAGCTCGGGTTGTCTGGTCTTTGTGAATAGCCCAATAGTCTCTTGACAGCATCTACTTCTTCTAAAAATCCTGCACCGGAATGCCTTTGCCCCCTCCGTCCAGGTGTCTCCAAGTGTTAACAGCAGTCCACTTATTTGTCCCATTCAGCGTTAGTGTTTTTGACCTTGTCCCTCCTTTGTCCTCCTGACTCTTTCACCTCAATTTGCTGCAAGGTCCAATCTTCAAAAGTTCCACCGCCTCCTTCCTCCTAACCCCTTTGAAGTAAGTTCACTCTCTGGAACATTTCAACTTATTTTTTCCAGCCGTTTCCTTGATTTTCTATCGATTCCCATCTGCCTTGCTTGGATGGCAGCAGAGAAAAAAGGAGAAGATAGGAGAGGGCGGCCTGGTAGATCAATGCTAGCTTAACCTCCCATGAGATATTGGATCAGACACCTCTACAGATAAGTCATTAGCTTTTTCAAGTTTCCCAAGCTTCGCAAAAACTACAAAATCATTTGTTTGAATTTTTTATCATGGATTTTCATGCAATTTCAAGGTTTTTTCTTGTGACGAGAGATGTTGATTCTTATTGGAAATCGTTATGAAGCATACATTTTAGGCAGAAGAGGAACTTAGAAATTAATATCTGTGTCCATGAGTTTTGAAATTGTGCAGAGCGGCTGTAAATCCTCCCCTCCAGCAATGTCTACACTCCCTTTTGTTCTGAAAACACTTTGTTGCTGTCTTTAAAAAGGATATATTTCATATTGTTTGTTTGCTGCTTTTGAAGAAAAAGCTCTGAGCTGGTTTAATGTCAAGCTTTAAAACATAGAAAGTCATTTCCATAAAAACAGCTGGACGTCAACTTTGTTGAATTGGGTATTGAGTAACAATAATTTGGAATGTATTGTGTTTATGCCAGTGAAATTTGGCCCACAGATGTAATTGTTGGAACCATATGATTAACTGTTGCTATATTGTTTGAGAAATGGTTTACGTGTCCAGATTTTTGCGCAGTTTCAGTTCAGTTCCCTCTCAGATCAGCTTGTTGCCCCCCTGCATTTGACCAAGACCATTCTCTAATTGCTGTTGGAAGTGATGGGTGACCTTCCTCTTGATTGTAAGATAAGTTCTCAGCCTTGAGTACCTAGTTGAAACTTTTACTATAGGTCGAATGTCCACTACATATTAGACGTCATGGATATGGAGTCTTCCCACCAACTACGACCAGGGAACATAATAGTAAAATAATAGATTGCATTCACAACATATGAAACTCCATGGGCGATTCATTATTTGTGAAAGAAAATCTGCTAATCTTGAACCTTATGCCAGAGATGGGCAAATTTTTCCATAATAATTTACTGTTTACTGTGGATTTAAAAACAGTGCAGAAGATCTCAGAGCTCTACCTATGACATCACAAATCAGAGGGCAGTGAACATACACAATTCATTCATTCATTCATTCATTCATTCCAGGTATGTTTTTGATGAGAGACCAAGCAAAAAAAGACAAAGTCAATTTTGGATAATATGTGTGCTAAATTATGAAATATTTTTTGACCATAAAAGCATAAAACATTCTGTACATCCATTGATCGTATTGAGTTTGTTTCTGTCCCTGATGACTGTCCCCATATCTACTGTTTCTCACATATTCCCACTGAACAATCCCAAAGGGTCAGTTTTGAATGTTGCAATGTGTTCTTACATCCACCTAATCTACTGAGAATTCTACACATTTCTACTATGTACAACTCACTAAAATGGTGGTACATTTACAATGGAAAGTGTTCTTAATACACAACTGCGCAGTTTGCAGCGGCTGTGGTGGCAGTATTGGCCATGTGAACACTATATAAAAGACTTTGGAAAGGCATCGAAAAGACTAAAGCAATCAACAACACAATAATTGAGTTCATAACCCGAGATGAGGCTTGGGGAGATAAGACGCTTCCCCGCTGCAGACGCTCTGATTGTTTATGATGTAACGTATTCTTCACTTCACAAACAAAGAAATGGACATGCTCTTCAGGTTTGGTGGGGATCTGCTTTTTTGTCAAAGATGCTTCATTATGTTCTTCCTGAGACGTTGGTTGTAAAGGTGTGGTTGAACTGCTGTAGATTGATGATGAAAGCAAATAAAAAGAGTCATTTATTTCATTAGATTAAGAAATATATTTTTAATGTTTAATAGATTGAAGCATTCATTCCGATTGTTCAAATTCTTTAACATGCTTAAATGTTTCTCCAAACTGCTATAGAAGAAGGAATGCAGTTTTAATGCATCAATTTTGTGTGATTCAATACGATTTGATTCAAGGCTTTTTCAACCCTTAATTTTTACTCTTGCCCAATATTTTGACTTGCCTACCCAAATTTTCTGTGGCACGTATCAGACAAAAGTTGGGTAGAAAAATGTACTATAACCTTGTTGGTGCAATGTTGATTTTTTTTATTATAGAACTGATTCCAATAAATATGTCTAAATGAATGTGTTGATATTGTGACGGAGCCGTGCTGCTGCCATGGCCACGACACCCTTGAAAAAGAGATTAGTAATCTCAATGGGGCTTTCCTAGTTAAATATCATCATTAATCATAGCTCATTATCATCAATAAGAGCTTTTTTGTTAAATATTGCATTAAAGTGCAGGTTTAAAACACTACGGAAGCACTGATTATGGATTATTTGTTCTCACTGCAGCTTTTCTATGTAAAGCTCCTTTTTAACCAGGAGCCTTGACTTGCCATCGCCCTGCAGCACTTTCTGTGCCTTGACCACATCATCATTTCGCCATGGCGCTTCACATGGGATGCTCCGCCCCTTTTGTGATGTCACATAAGTTCCGCCCCATGTTACAAATCAACAGCAACCAAGTCTATCCTCAAACATACCGTCACACTGACATATCGCCCGACTTCCCCATTAAATACCCGACCGCCCATACCTCAATGCACCAATGTATCGCTATGTACACAGCCCTTTTTCCCGTGAGCTCCCATTCTCCACCACAACATCCGCCCTCCGCGCTCCGTCATCCTCCAGAACTGTGGCCAAGCGTGCAAATGGCAAATGGACAAGGGCCTTCCCGACGGGCCTCGCCTCTCTGCCCATGCCTTATTCATGAGCTGTGTGCAATACCCCCAACCGGCTCCGGCACCACCACTTCTGACCTCGCCGCCACCTCCTCCACCATTTTTCAATTTGTAAAGGAGCACTATGTAACTTTTCTAGTGGATGTCCATCATCTGCTTGTTTCCATAGTTATTGCTTTTTCTAGAACGTTCCACACTATTGGATTTAATCAATTATAAATGTTTTAATACTCAGATCTGACCTCGTGGTGTCACTAACGTTTTTTAAGTAAGAGTTTTATGCCATACTGGGTAACGTTCCAGGCAAAGCAACAACATCTGCAGAGACAAGCTACATTTCTAAGTTACATTTTTCTCAACATTTCTGTCTGTTGTAATCCGTCCATAATTTATTTATCATACAACAAATGTAGACTGTAAAAAAAACGGTGTTCCAATTGAGTTTAATGGAGATCAAAGAATCAAACCGCCAGAAACTCCAAAAGGAGAAACTCACTGATTACTTTTAGGATTACACTTTATATAAACGTTAGCGCTCAGCAGGTTGAGACATCAATAATCTTATTAATGATTTTGGATTTTTATGATTGGATTGAGAGGCAAAGGTGTTGCACTGTGATTGGCTGACTGCAACAGGTGCTTGAATGACATGGTTGTTCAATTTTGTATCAACATATACAGTACTTCCTCTGATACTCCCTAAATATGAGTTCCTATTTTGATCAAAGTGGGTCTTTTTTAGTCATTTACGTTGGGAATATTCTCCGTTATATTTACAGTGTATTTCATATTTTCATTCCTCAGTGTTATTTACTATTTTGCCTTTCTCCAGCAGCGTGCTCAGATATGTCCAAACACCAGGCACCACGGGCTAAACGTAATCCAATGCAACACCCGCTCACAGCCTGTATATGATAATGTGATTACTTCTGCTCTTGTCTTCCATGGGCCTGAGCTCTGGGGAGATCGCAGTCTGGTGGTGGTCAGGCTGCGGGCTGGAGGCGGTCAGTTCAGTTGAATTTGTTGAATTTATAACAGGGGTGGGAAAAAAGAAGATGAACAAAAATCTCACTCACTGACTCACTTTGACTGGAATGTTTCATGATATGGCATTAAACTTTTCTATATTGCATTAGGAGTGTTTCTTGCTCCAAAAGACCTTGGAAAATGTTCATACTTACTTTGACCTGTCTGTTTGTGTCGATGGATACCGAGGTACATTCCAGGGCAACAACAAATCAGTGGAGCCCAACTCTGCCCCAGAATAGTTTAGATACTACACTTTTAAGACTCTATTCACACTTGCACATGCACCACATCAACATTTAAGATAATAAGATAAGATATTCCTTTATTGTCCCACATGGGGAAATTTCATTGGTGCAAAGCAGGTAGATACAGAGGTAGATACAGAAAAACAGATCACTTATAGGAAGTCTGAAAAACACTTTCAGTAGAAGATCTCCTATAAATAAATAAAAACTCCCATAGACAAATAAATAAATACATAAATACCATTGCATGTGATCACGACAGTAATTGCACATGAATATGTGTCACGACGGCACATGGATTGCATATGAATTTCACAGTAATTGCACATGAATCACAACAGTAATTGCACATATGACGGAATTGCACATCAGTATTAGGTTAGGTCAGTATTGCGAGTGTTGAGGACTAACAGTGTTTGTTATAAAGTCTGACAGCAGCAGAAGGAAAGACCTGCGAAACCTTTCCTTCACACAGCGAGGGTGGATCAGTCTGTCACTGAAGCTGCTCTCCAGAGCGGAGAGAGTGTCCTGCATGGGGTGACACTCATGGTCCAGCATAGATGTGAATCTAGCCAGGACCCTCCTGTCCCCCACCTCCTGCACCGAGTCCAGAGTAAGACTAAACCTAAAACTAGACTAAACCTAAAACTAGACCAGGACTTAACTAAGGCAGGACCAAAATGGGATCAAACCAGGACAAATGTGACCGCAATCCATAGAGAAATGTTTTATTTTTCTTTTTGTAGATCCTTCAATGGTGCTGGGTGAACCTGTCAACCCAGGTGAGAATCTAAAGGTGCGTTCACACTTGGTTTGGTCCTGGTCTAGTTCTGGTTTAGTCTTGGGTTAGTTCAGAATTTAAGTTCAGTTAAATATAGTTTTGATGTGATCAATGCACAAGTGTGAAAGCAAATGTATGTTCCAGGTCCACGATGAGGAGAACAGATCAGCCCACCCGATATACCATGAATGTTTGAAGGTGAAAAGAAGAGGAAAGCACACATACACATCAGGAAAATATGCAAACTCCACATAAAAAGCAATAGTAAAAAAATCATTATTAATTGTTTGGAATTTGTTCATTTTTAACTAATTTGGCCATTCTCTTTCTAGAATTTCGGAATCAAAAGTTACAAGTGGAAGACTATATATAATTATGTGCTATATTTTCATGGCATCCTGAGCTGAGTGACATTCAGAATAAAATATCTACTGTGCGGCAGCGACAACCACTTCAGAGAGAGTAGTCAATAAAATAATCAAGTTGTATGTGAGCCTGGCTTTGCTTAAGGGTCGTAATTTTTGTGGTGAGATTTTGGTGACCAGGTAAAGGTGATGTAATCATAATCATATGGCTTTCAGAGAAAATAAATAACAGTTTTTAGGTTGAGCTCCATGAAGACACACATTTATTATTCATTGATTCATGTTGCGCCATATCACCAAAAGCAAATTCCTAGTTTGGGAATTCTAAAATTGCCTGCTGAAAATCAATACTAGACCAACCATTTTCAAATTCAATCCAAGATAAAAAAATTAAATGTTTTCCCACTTAGATTTGCATTTAAAACAATGTATAATAATGCTTGGCCATTCAAAGTTGTTTGTTAAACTTATCAAAATGTTCTTTTATGCTTTTATGTTTGGGAACCACCGCAACATATACGCATAGACAAATCGTATGTAAACCCTCCTTAACCATTGCTTTAAAACCATTTTGTTCCACAGACAGGGAGCAAAGTAGCTGAAGGCCTTTTTCCCTGAATCTGTGTTGACTCCGGCGTGATTGTACAATAAAAATACCCTTTTGCATACTCTTATCTTATGCTATTATCTTATTTGGAACAATTGCTACAACTACAACTACTACTTAACACTATTACTACTACTGTCATGCATTCTCAGCAACAAAACTGAGCCCGTCATATACAAATCATCCCATATTGCTACCTTTCCATCCATACAAAATACAGCTTCTGCATCTTTCCATTATGTCCTCGGTATATCACTTTAGCCATTTGGCATCAACGCGCCGTAATAAAAGCTGCATTAAACACGTTGTTGCATATATCTTATTCATTATGTGGACACTTCTGAAATGCATCCAGCGTTCTGGGAGCATACAGTGATATTTGGAGAGGCAGAGGTGTTGATTATGCACATATTTTAGACCGTGCATTGGCTGTTTTTAAGCTAATGTAATATGGCACAAATAAGCTGAGAGGAAATTGAATGTATCAAGAAAAACACATAATACAGTATAAATCATATTATTATTCATGTGGCGCATACATTCACACCAGAGGATGCATTTTTCTGTTCAAGTGACAGAAAACAGTTTTAACAATAAGGTTTGTAATGGCGGGGGAAAATGTCCACTGTGTGTCAACTAAACTATTCAGTGAACATTTATAAATTAAGCTACTTACAGACAAGGCCAAAGAAAGCCCTTTAAAGGACTTTTAACCTCTTGACCGCCTCAACATTTTTGCCTTTTTGCCCATTTTACTCCTATTTTTTAGACTCAAACAAATAAGGCATTCTTTAGCATTCTTTGTAAGTAGCGTATGTCTAGCACTAACTAGCTTTCATAGTCCCAATATATAAGTTTCTTGCTTTATATATTTATGGTGGTTCAAACCTGGTTCACCCAAGTTCATAGTTCCCATCCACTTCTTTCAAAATAGCCATTGCTGTCGTATATAATTTACAGCAGGAGCTACAGCAGCATGTAACGTAGGCAAAGCTGCACGTGTACGTATATTTAGAGCATTAAGCTACACCAGAGATGTCAAAGCTACCACTCTGTGCATTTACACATCAGAGGGACTATGCTTTTCAAATAGTCAGATACAACAAGCCATGGCTGCTGTGCTCATATTACACTATGTCTTTTTCTGTCTTAAGTTGTGCTTGTAAAATGTCATTTGGACGTCATAAAGCATGCTATTTCTCCAATTTGACAATAAACTCATCCTAGTCCTTTATGAATCCTTCCCGGGAAACCAACATGCAATTCATGTTGTTTATGTGACCCCCGCTCCTCTTTCCTGTGTTTCTCCTGCTTAAAAAGCCTGGAGATGCTCCGTTGACACAAAAAAACTTGAACTCTAACCTAATTTGAGCGGCACATGCTGTAATTACGCCGTATGACATGCCGGTGTAGATTGTCCGACCAGCAATTCCTGTACGCACTGGGGTCATTTGGGGGTCACAGTATTCCTATAGTTGTGAGTGGAAGGGCATCTGGCATGAAAATAAATCAATCAATGAAGACAGAAAGAAGGTATCCTACAACAAAACAATACATTCAAAAAAGCAAAGGACAAAACGAAAGTGTCGTGGGAGGGCAAAACCCTTCAGGACAAAAAACTCCTCTTTGTCCAGCAGCCGGAGCATCACAGCGCAATTAAACCATTCAATCTTATCATTCTAGTCCATCATCTATGCAGACAAGAGGCATTAAGTGTTTCGCCAGAAGATATGACACAAGTAGTCTTGCAGTAGACTACATTAGCACATATTATGTTGTTTTAAATGAATTCCTTCTTATTATTGTAATCTTTAAAAGTGACTACTTTGAGTACAGTAATTTTGACTGGAAAAAATTGTGACTTGGCTTGTACTTGTCATTGTATCTAGAGGTGGGATGAGGAGCCAAAAATTGTTATACCTCAAAATACTATTACTCAAACAGAAGTACAACGTATAGTGGTACAAGAAGCTGCGCAAGTAAGAGCATGATTTGGCGAAACTAAATGCAAAGACAAAGCTTTATGACAATGCACAAATTCTGGTGTTTTCAAAGGATTGACCTGAATAATGAGAAACCCAAATCTTCTAATTAAAGTAAACTGACCCTTCTTAAACTGAATCGTGTTTACATTTCACAGCAACTTACCTTTTCCATTTACAACTCTCCACACAACATCATCTTCTTAACTTTCCGGCACCATCTTTATTGTTTAAAACTACCTGGAGTTCAATCATGTTTTTTAAGATCTCTTTTTTTACGAACTGTCTGATTGATTAAACTTTAACAAGACAATGTGACGGGGTCTCGGCACGCTTTAACCATCCAATCCATCACCTCCTTACGCTCCCCGGCTCACCTTCTGATCTACCCGTTCCCTCTGTTTCAAGGATAAGAAGATAATCTCTTGATTAAAATTTAATTAAAACTCATTTAGTCTTACCTCCCTCCCTCCTTCATGCCCTCAGCTGAGGTAAGTTTCCCTTCATATTATCGGCGGCCCGTTCGCGGTCTGAAACGCTGATTTGTACTCTTAAGCTGCTTTTATTACACCGATACATCAGCGCAAGTTGGAAAAATTTGGTTACAAATTCTGCTCTCCCCTCCGCCAAAGTACGTCTCATCTTTGAGGAGCCAAAAGGAGAACTATAATACAGCGTTATTAGGGTCTACATACAGCATGGGCAGAGGTGTTAACTTGAGTGACTTTTTAATAAAATTGGACCGCTTGGAATAGTTTTGTAGAACCATGCATTTCTGCAACATCAGCAATACATATTTTGGAAATAGCAAAGCTCTTACTTGCCATGACTGTGCTACTTCTAACTCAGAATCAGAATCAGAATAGGTTTATTGTCATTGTCGATGAACAAAATTCAAAAACACAGGAACTTGTCTCGGTGATTCGGTGCAACACAAAACCATAAAACAATGAACAATTAATAAGTCATAACAATAAGCTATCCGATAAAAAATAGAATTAAAAAAAATAGGCTTAATATGTACACAAATTTACAGTACAGATATACAGATGTAGTGCAGTAAGAACAGTGCAGTGAGTGATTAAATTATGGTTAAAGTGACAGTGTTTAAGAAGTGTTCATGAGTCCAACGGCAGAGGGAAAGAAGCTGTTCTTGTGGGGAGTGGCTCAAAATATCCAGGGTGAGACGGGTCGGCTATAATAACTTAGACTTGACTGACATTCTAACTAGAAAATCACCCTATCACTACTGTAGGAGCACTACAGTATGTAAGTTCTGGCGGTGGAAGTTTAATGTAACATTCCAGGCAAAGAATCTCAATGTCTGTCAATGATTTATGGATATAAAACAGTACAGGAGACCACTGGATTTCTATCTTTTACATCATAATTCGAGGAAATCTGAAAGAGGGTGCTTTGTGAGCGCTCAAATACAACTCCAGGTACGTTTTTGATGAGGAATCAAAGTAAATGTTGCAACAAAATCAGAATCAGAAAATGTTTATTGCCATTGTCAATGAACAGACTTCACAAACATAGGAACTTGCTTTGGTGATCCGGTGCAACATAAAACAATGAACAATGATAAAACAAACTATATAAGTCAAAAAGAAACGCTATTTAAATAAAGATAAAAAAAATAAAAATAGGCTTACTATGTGCACAACATTTACTGTTGAATTTACATATATTGTGCAGAAAGTGAACAGTGAAGAGTGATTCAATTATGGTGACAGTGTTTAAGAAGTGTTCATGAGTCCATCGGCAGAGGGAAAGAAACTGTTCTTATGGCGGGAGGTTCTGGTCCAGATGGGCCGTAGCCTCCTGCCTGAGGGGAGTGGCCTCCTGCCTGGTGGCCTCCTGCCTGAGGGGAGTGGCTCAAATAGTCCGTAGGTCCAGGGTGAGAAGGTCTGTGATCCGACCTGCTCGTCCCAGAGCCCTTGAGTCGTACAGCTCCTGCAGAGATAGAAGTCTGCAGCCGATCACCTTCTCAGCAGAGCTCACAATGCGCTGTAGTCTCTGTTTGTCCCTGGCTGTGGCTCCAGCGTACCACACGGTGATGGAGGAGGTGAGGATGGACTCAATGATGGCCGTGTAGAACTGCACCATCCTCTGCACTGGCAGCTTGGCTTTCCTCAGCTGTGGCAGGAAGTACATCCTCTGCTTTTCCAACGCAAACCATCCACTACTATTCCTATCTCCCTCCATTTGTAACGCTCAAACCAGATGACCCCCACACTGTTATCATCCGACCCTATCCCGCACTGACCCCGGGGGTTGCTTATCTCCCTGACCATATCTCCGATCGGGCCCCTGTCTTGTCCTGCCTGAGCCCTGGGTGCTAAAGGTCATCATGCACGTTTAACCCCCGTCTTTGGTTGTTAGCACACTACCCTCGCAATTAGAAACTCCTACAGCCTTTGGGGTCCGCAGATTAATTAACTAATTGAAAAGATGACTCTGCCCGGCTGCTCCGTGCCTCGGCGCTCTCCGTCGGGATGAGTTGTAAAACGGGGTTAGTGCTGGGACATAGCAGGAGTAGTAAAGAGAATGTGATTAAAGTAAGTGCTGATGGTGTCTCATTGCGGTTTACAGAGCGTTCATTTGCATTTAAGCTGCCGTTGTTTTTGTTGTTAGGATAAGAATTCTCTGGAGAGGCAAATGCTTGATGTAATAGGAAGTTGAACGTGAGCAAAATTGTGATATTGATGAAGATTTTAGATTTATTTCAATTAGAGTAGAGTTACATAGGTTTTCACATGTTCCAAAGCCCATTTTATTAAATCAATGTGTACTATTAGCATTATTGGAACTACTATTAGTATTACCAGGGGTGTTGCTACCAAAAGGCAAGGAGGGCAAATGCTTGGGGGCCCATAGGTGTAAGGGGCCCCAAAGATGTAAACAACTCTTTAGTCAGTTGTTTTAATTCTGTTCATTAAATTCGTTAAATTGTTGATTTTATTTCACTTTGTGCAGCACTTTGGAAACAGCTTTTGTTTGTGAAATGTTCCTTAGAAATAAAGGGAATTGACTGGAATGTGTTTTCTGATTGTATGCAATTAACTTTAAATCAAACTATTCTCAGCATGTATATTTTATCTGTAACGATAATGCAGTTTGATTACAATCTTTTTGGCTTTGTATAAATCTAATGCCTCGTTTTTTGGACAAGCTGTAATAATCCCGTCTGTTTTGTCCATTTATACTCTATGTGACACCATGTGCTTGTGTAGCATTCAGAACTACCGTTTATTTATAATGTTGGTCAAATACATGCATTTTAACTAGTTTACAAAAGATCTCTTTGCAGAGTTCAGCCACTTTACTACTCATTTACTTTAGAAGGGGGCCCATGTGAGACTTCATGCTCCGGGCCCCCAAATTTCCGCAGACGGGCCTGACTAGCACTGGCTGCTACCACTACTGCTACTACTACGACGAAAATGTAATATTTTGTCCTGCTATACCTGCTTAGAACATGCTTCTCTGTGCGGCTAAAGTTGAGTTGGATTGGGACAAAAGACAACTTTGCTCATGGAAAGTTCAAATGCAGAATTTCAACAGTCTACTCGTAAATCTGTGTTTCCTTGTGCTTTGTGACATCATTCATAGAAACTTTTGATTTGGGAGAGAGCCTTGAACACTGAAGCTTTATCTCACAGAGCTGTTTGAAGTACCTGGGCATGGAAATGGAAATAAATGCAACTCTCAAAGACTGTTGGGTGCAATTGTGTTGGGCCATGTCGTTGCGCTACAAAGGAACCAATGCCGAGCTCGGAGGAGGATGAAGTGTCTCCTGAACTACAATTGCTCTTCTTTATTCAACTTGTTGCAATAGTACATTGCACCATGTGTTGTACATTTGAGTATACAAAACTTCCCAGTAGGGCTGCAGCTATGGTTTATTTTAATAATCAAGTACTCTATTGATTCTTTTCTTCGATTAATCGAGTAATTGGTAAATTTTGTGTACATTCCACAAACCATATAAAAGCATATTAAATCATTTTTTTAATAAACAAGTTTTTGTTAAAAAAAACACATTTAATTCTTAATTTCACATAAGTTTGTCCGCAAAACACCAACATTTCACTTCACCAGTCCAAAGTGTTCTGTTTGTATATGAGGAATATATAAAGGACTAATCAACTTGTTACCAGACTGTAAACAGTTACAGTAGCTATGAATTCATGCGTTTCTGTCACATAACTTAAAATAAGACATTTGTTTGTAAAACTTAATTTTGTGTGGGACCAGGGAGTGGTGGATCTGCATTTTGCATTTTTCTGTTTTGCTCCGTGTGCCGGTCACTTTGGCCTCTGTGTCATTGCGGACTGCCTTATTCATCCAGGAGTCGTCAATTGTAGAAAAGTTTTCAAAGGCAGTCATCTGGACACTGTTTTAGAAATTAGACATTTTTACTTCCATCTGGAAATAATTTTCAGTCTGAAGGTACTGGTTTGAAAAGCAAACAAAAAGAAAATGTGCACTGCCCTAAGATGGATGAGTTCTAAAAGAAACGTACCCTGCCTTTAGGTTATGTTTTATTTTTTTTAAATTCTCTAACCTATTATTTTCCAGGGCAAGGTCAAGAGAGAATAAATTCTAGTTTCCCAAACCAGTGCCTTCAGATTGAAAATGATTTCCGAATGGAAGTCAAAACGTCTCGATCTCAATGTCTTTGGAACCTTTTACTACAAAGTACTATGTATGTTTTATTTGTTTGTTTACTTCTGCATTCCCAACAGCAAATCATTTTAACAATATTTCTGCCTTTGAGATGAATCGGTTTGTCGATAATTGTGATAATTCACGTCAGGTAAAGCTGGTCACAAACAAGAAGAGCGGTGATCCATTTGACTATATGAATGAACATGAATTAACTGTTTTTGGTCATGGCGTTAAATATTGGGAATAATCGTTAAATTGGGACGTTTCTTCTAACAATAGTCATATCACTCAAATTTGATCTTGTGACATTTAGCGAGTGACACTAATAAATTCCCAAAACAGTGTCTTCTTAATGGCTTCCACTGTATATGAGACCATTTGCTGAGAGTTCCCTTTCCCTTATGTGCAGCTATGTGCTCATTTACAGCTTTATCCATATTGCGGCCCCTCACAGCCTCCCCCCTGCCCTCTCTCTGTGTAAATGTGTGTGTGTGTGTGTGTCTCCCTCTGCTCCTAATGACCCGTGCAGCGCTGGGGGCCGCAGTGTCCTGACTAACGGCCTGGGCAGACTGCGGAGTGCCAGAGCCCAAACTCCAGCCAAGCTCTGGTCGTCCGTGTATCCCCCCCCCCCCCCCCCCGACACACACACACGGACAAACACACGGAGGAGGGATGCGACCAATATGCGCAGAGACCCTCGCCCTCTCCTGCTGCTCCCGGTCCAGATAAATGTGGCCTGGAATATGGAGCCGGGGACACTGCGAGGAGATTGGGTTGAAGATGTGTGTGCGATGACAATAGGCATTCACTGCAACTGTTGCTGTATCATTTGAAAACATCTTTGTTTCTGTAAGAAATGTGTCTTTAACATTTAACCTGTGCCTCAGGACAGGGGTGGGCAAGATATTTTACCCGAGGGTCAAGTGGCGGAGGGCTGGACATCATTGGTGTAACACATTTTCATCATTATAAGCACATTTCAGTAAAGTATAAGCTAGTTAATCCATTCATTTGTTCATTTCATGTAATGTTTATTAGGAAAACAAGTGCGGACACATGTCAAAAAATATAAATAAAAAGAGTGTTGTCATGATACTAAATTTCTAAATTGATAGGCTCTATACTGATTTCGATACGACAATGATGAAGTAAAACTGTCATTTTCAGCTCTAAATGTTTTAAGATAAGATAAGATATTGTCCACACAATGGGGAAATGTACTTTCCTTTTAGTCTTGCACGAGAAAAAAAGTTTTGTATTGCAATATTTTGATACACTTTGTTTGACACAGTAAATTCAGTTTAATCATGCTTTAATTCAGTCGTATAAAAACTAGTCAAACTACTTCACACCAAGACCAAAACAAGGCTAAACTAGAAAAACCTCGACTAAAATCGTACCTTTTTAAATAGAATACTTAAAAAAACAGTACATTTCTATCTAACGTTCTGTTGTTGCAATGCATTTATTTTCTTGCATTATTTATAAGTGCTTCAGTCAATATTGATATGTTTGCAATATATTGTGCAGTCCCACTTTCTTGGCCTTTTACTAGTTCAGATAAAGGTCAAGATGTAAAACTGTTCAGGAAAGGTCAAATTTGTCCTGTTTGTTATATGTTATATATATTTTATACTTTGAGGAGCACCAATCTCCAGAGCTTGAGCCAGGATTGAAGTCAAGATGTAGCTGAATCATTGGGAAGAAATTAGACTTGATATAGGACTAAATAAGGAATAAAACAGGTCTAAATCTGGACTTTATAATGGACTTCAATAGTTCTAGATTTTGTGTACCGCCGTGGCTACATCCTCAATTTGGCTCTTATTCAAATAATTTGTAAAGTGAATAAACATTGAATGCATAAAGAGGCCGATTCAAAACACATTAATTACACAGGTAATTGTATGCTAAACTCATTTCTACCTCGGTGCAAATGTAATTCATCAAAATGCGTACCCTGGCTAAGTATATTCATTTTCTTTTGCATGTAATTTGCAGCTTATGAGACTTAATGAAATCTGCATGTTCAATATGCATATGTTACCAGGTTTCATTACATGAAGACAAAGGCGCTAACTGCAGTGTAAACATAAAGTGTAATGCAAACATTCAATTAGGACATTGTAGACTCATTAACCAAGGAGTTTTGTGGCAAATTTTGAAATACTAAGATGTTCTAGAAGTTATGTACTCAGGGCATATTTTAATCAAGTGGTTTTGATGATAATTGGACTATATACTTTTATAAATACATAATTTGCAGATAGGGCTGCAAAATAAATACTGCTTCCTCTTCTAAAACATCTTGTCAAGGTAGTTGTAAAGTAAAGTATTTCCAGACTATATAATAGATATGGTATTGATTGCTCAGATGTAGCCAACCTCAGCGTGTCATGGCTCTGGTATAATTTGCTTGATTTTTCTCCCCACTCTCTGCCCTTTTTCATGCATACCCTTCTTTCCCATCAAAAATCCATTGTCTTCCAAAATGTCTTAGAAAAATTTAATAATTCCAATTAATTACAGAGAAGTGAGCAGAGAATAAGGGGTAGTTGCAGGTGCTTTCAAGCCTCGAGTGCAGGAGACTGCAGGCTCACTAGAAACATGAATCAATCAAAATACAACTTCAATATTGAGGGAACACCAGTGGCGTGCGGTCAGGGCAATCAAGGCATCAGTGATTGGCCAATAAAATTTAAAATTACCGTGTGTCACAACTATATATGAATTATTCTAAAAATATTGTAGTCTCTTAAAGGTGTTGTTCGAGGTGGTTGGGAAGAAGAGGAAGAATTTGCTTGACACTTGCTTCTGTATTTTAAAGGATGTTTATTCACAGAAAACAGCATCAATACAACAGGCGAGTCGACAGTTGCCTGGGAGCTCCAGCGGGTTCGAATCAGAGACTCACGATTCTAGCGTTACAGTAGACTTTATACTTCTCCTTCACAAAGGCATAAACCCCCCTTAGACTGCACTTTGAACTCTATACACTTACCAGATGTTGGAAGAGTGCCACATATGTCGTTCTCTAACTCGACGCCTCAGCGAGCTCTTAAATGGACATCTCTGCAGCATCTCGTCACCGTATCATACCTCAATATCCAAAGAAGCCCGTTTTCCCCTCAATTCTGCTGCTGAAGCTTGGCTTAAGTCACGGTGTCTTTTAGTGGCCTCTACAGGCCGCTGGGCATTACTGCACAGGAAGCATGGTTCTGTTTTCCCCGCAGTGACTCAGTCTGCGACCGTGTTCAGAGGCTCATTCATGTTCCACTCCCTAACATGAGCTTTTAGAACCAGAGTGGACAGCAGCTTCTTTTATTGGCCTGCGCATGCGCTCTGAGGACCACACAGTCTCAAACCTATGGATCTATAATCACACCACGCTGAATAAACCTGTGGGAATCAAGGATGGTTGCAGTTTTTTCCCTTACTGAGCATGTGCGAGGAGAAGTGAAGCAACAGCAGCGCCATGTTTCAATGAACTGACTTACAAACTGTCTTTGAGAGACAAGTCTTTGTATATGGTTAAGGTTCTGTTCATGTTTATAAGGATTAGATGTTAAAAATACTGGCAGTCATTTGTGTAATGAATTGGTCGATGAAGTCAATTTATTTAATCCAATCAGCATCTCTCAGGTATGGAGGTTTAACTCAGTAGGATAAGCCTTTGCACAAAGCCCCACTTTAGATATATATATATTTTTTTACTTTTATGTTATCCACTAAATATTGAACACCCCAAGTCTGCTTGCCCATCCATAAAAGTCACCGCTTGCCACTGTGGAACAAAGCTCATGAAAGTGGATGCATTATGTGTCCCCTCACAACAATGACCAATAGGCTATGATCACTTGCACAATCAACCACACGTCAAAAAATAGGTCTTAACAACTGGAACTAAACCCATAACTAAAATTGGATTTGAACATGATTAAACCAGAACAAGTCTATATCGGGACTAAACTTGTGTATAGGCTGAAGTATTCCTTATCCCATCTTCCCAGCTCCACCATCCCTGTAGTTGCATTTGTCAAACCAGTTCAACCGAAGTCCAACCTGAGATGAACCGACGTTGCCACAGCTCACACTCCCAGCGCTGCAGCCATGTTTTATCATTCTCCTTCTACCTACTTTGCTCATTTCTGTGTCTGGCTGTCTCCCACCTGTACACTACAGGTGAGTGATGAGCGCTGCAGAGCTGTTGGTGCTTAGAAATCACATGAGGACCGTTGCCTCTCCATTCACCCATTCCCGACGAAGTCTCCGAGATCTAACGCGCCGAGCTAAGGCGTCCTCGCATCCCTTTAAGTGGGCCTCATAAATCACAGCGAACAGCCAGGCAGGATTACATTGTCAAGTAAAAAAAAAAGTGCGTGAGAAAATGAGAAAATGCGCGTACAGCTCGGGGTGTGTGCGCGGGAATAGGACAGGTGGCCTCGCGCCGGCATCACATTGTTGGGTATGTTTTTTTGTTGGAGAGAGAAGGCTGCATAAAGCGCTCTGACAATACGTAGACAGCTGAATGACTCCAAAAAGGATCTCGGGGAAAGAGCTGAACAGGTGGATGAAAAGCTCTGACACAGATGTAAAAGGAGAGAGGTAAAAAAAAGGGATTAGGATTTTACTGTACTGGAAGTTTTAATAGAAGGTTTTGGACACGGTTTTGGCGCACGGAGCATTGAGGCTGAAGCAAACTTTGTCAAAATGAGGTTCTTTAAATTTGATATTAAAGGATTTTCATCATTTACCCATACAGAGTTGTAGTTAGAGTGATTCATGCATGTTTAAATCATCTTTATTTGCCGGTTTTCATGACGCCATTGCTCTATAACTATCCCTGTTTTCACTGATCCGGTACTCGCCCACTGCTCTGGACGCCATTCTCTTAAACCATCTCTTAATATATCGTAATTAAATCAAAATCACAGTTTGAGTTGGCACAATTGTCAGATCCCAAAGGCTACAGTTGTTTTAAATAATAGAATGTCCTTTAACTGAAAAAAAAAAAACATCTACATGTAGTTTATACCGCTGCAGATTCTTTTAGTTTTAGCAGATCATATTTCAGTCTTCTCTCAAATGTAAATGCTTTTGGGGCTGTTTACCATGTACACTGAACAGAATCCTTCTTTTGTAAATCTACATAGCAAATAAAAAACGGCCGGTAAGGAAAAATTGTGTAACCTTTGCAGTGGTGGAAGTTTTAAATTTTGTTACAAGATAGATACAAGATACAAGATCAAAGAATTACTCAAGTGTATTGTGGTACACCTATAAAAATGTACTTTCCTACAGAATTTGAGAACTATTCAAGCATCAAAATGTGTGATCTTTGTTCTAAGTTGAGACGTTAACTTAAACTATAAATGTGATTAAAAAAATAACCCCTCAGCAATTTCAGGTGGTACTGTAAAAAGTAGTAGCAAGTCCTTATTTTTACTTGCCGTAATATATGCGGGCTATACAGCGCTCCTGAATATTACTCCAAAATTTAGAAAGCCACTCCTTAGCTCGTACTTATCAAGTGAGTGTTTGTAACATGAGATATTTACACAGAAATATGGTCCATGGTAGTGATGCGGTTCGTCTTTTGACCCGTGGGTCAGGTCGGGCCAAGAAAGTCTCATTTCAATGTGGCAGATTCTAAACTGTGGAGCGCTGTATATCGCATGTCCGCGCTCCACTTGTGCCTTTGCGTTCAGCTGTGTCTAGATTTACTTCCTCATTAGACTCATTTCTTCGTGAATGAGTCTGATTGTAATAAACACACAGCATTTTGAAGCTTAAAATACTGTCCCCCTTTACAGTGCTTCCACTGTCCACTGACATCTTCTTCTACAGTGTGTCAAACGCTTGCGCTTCCTGCTAGAGTGCCCCCTGGTGGTCGTTAGCCAGTAAAAATCTATAAATTATGTGGGAAAGACGTAGCGGCTTAACGTCTTAAAAAGTACGATACTTAACTTTCCACCTGTCATTGACAGGCTGTGATGACCTTTTTGGTGTCGTATTGTAAATTAGCAAACTTGACACTTGTTTCTTTTATTGAAGTCATTTTAGATCAATATTGCAATGTAACATGTCTAAAGTATAAAATATTGATCCATAGGTGTCATAGATTAATAAGTACTGTATATAGAAGGCAAAAGGTACACTTTTACACTTTGTAACCTGCTTGTTTCCAAGGAGGTGTCTTTGCCTGCAATGTTCCAGTGTGTCACCCATTTTCTTACTTATCTGACCTGCTTGTCTCCGTGAAGATAGATACGTTCATCCCATATCTGAGGGTTTCAGCGTGAAAAATTAGCGTCTTTCTTTCGGTAAAATAAAGAAAAGAAGAAAAAACTGGCTTAGGACCTGAGAAAATACTTGAAAAAACTTTGGTGGGTGCACTTGGAATGAACAAAGAAAAACCACAGCAATAAAGTGTCTGAAGAAAGAGAATAGTTAATGCAATGTGCCCGAGGAAAGTTCTATAGGGTGTGGGTTTCGGGGAGTTTCTTAAGCAATTGAAGAACTTACTTTTTCTTTTTCTTTTCTTTTTCATGGGAGGTCCTTTGCGTTTGACATTGTAATTGTCAACCTGTCTGGAGCAGGAATACTTAGTTAGAAAGGTGGTTAAGCTGCTGGTTGTGCTTCTTTAGACGTACATATATTGCTATAATGACATTCTAAGTTGTAAAAATGCTAAACCTTATGTAGTTCTATCCAACAATAACAACCACGAGTCAGCATTTGCTTCCAAAATACTTGATTATTACTATAAATTAGCTCCTACTTACCCCATTTCAGAACTACATCGTCATGCATTGCGAGTGCAGCGTTTCCTCTCAGAATTCCGTGGAGCTGTCGGAACGCTTCTTACAAATGACTTTGGTTGAGGAGATTCATCAAGAGAGTAGGTCGAGATGAGGAAAAAATGCTGTAAAATGCATTCTGATTGCGGTGGGGGAAGTGGGAGTACGTCTACAGGCAGAGAACAAACGACGGAAGAGCAGAAGAGGACGACGAGAGGAGAGTAGTGCAAGCTGCAATCGTTTATTAATGAAACGAGAAACGATGTGATGTCTGTCAGTTCCCCCGCACTTACGCCTACCTCCGAGAACCATGCATGTGGGAGAGAATGGATGAAGGGAGGCAAAAAGGCAACAAACTTGACTGTGAAGTTGACTTTGTTAAGACTTGCAAGATTGGAAAAGTGTTGCGCTAAAGTGAAACGGCAAGTGATTTGTCAGGGAAAGGTGGTTTGTCATGGAGGTCTCGAATTCATTGAGTAAATCTTGCCGTATAAGTGTAGGCGATATTGACAAAAATAACAGTATAACAGTATTCAGATGAGATTTTGGCAATCCAAAAGAAATGTGACAAAACAGGCTCGTGAATGTCATGACTGAGGGTAAAGGTTTTGCTTAATTTTTGGTTTCTTCTGGTCATTTTTCTTTCTTGCTCATCGTTTTTTTTAGTTTGTTTGCACGGTTTTATGTAGCGAATATGGATGACATTTTCAGAACAAACTATGGATGTTTAAATGTGCACAAAATACGTTTCGCGCCACCAGCTTGTCTCATGGCAATGTTTTTTCTCTCGACAAAAAAATGATTGGTTTGATGGATTCGACGGTTTGATGGAGATCGTCGTTTTGCGGAACATTTCCTGGCAAAACAACATATCTTTGGTTTAAGGAGATATGATAAAGATTAGCGCTGGTGCTAAGAAATACATCTGCCCTGTGTATGGTGCAGCTTACAGAGTTTGGATTTGAACATAAGATCATAGAAAAATCCGTCGACTTCTTCCAGATGGCACTAGATCCTTTAAGACCACCATTTGTCTGCCATTTGGCCCACTATGGCTTTGAACATTTTTCATGTTTTTAAATGCAAAATTCCCACCATAAGCTGTTGCTCATATCCGACAACTACTGTTTTTACATTGAATGTGTTTCTTGGGCCTTTTGTAACAGCAGTCGAAAGCAATTTGTAGATAACAACTTGGGCTCCATAATGACGCGCTTTAAAAAAAACAAAACACACATTTAATGAGAAGAATACAATTGATCAAAACAGTGCAGATAAACGAGTTGTTAATTAGTTGTTGAAAGAGCATTCTGATTAAATGCATTTATTTTTAATTTAGAATTGGCTCAAAACATTCCCACTCGCTATTGCCGTAAATCCAATATGCCCACTGTGTTAATTTGTTTTGTCAAGTTGACACTAGAATTCTCTAAAACGTAAGTGTTGATGGTATTGACCCAGTGACTTAAAGGTTTTCTAGACATTTGCCGGACATTTAATCTAATTTCTCTCACTTTGATGTTGAACCATGACTAGGCAGTAGTTCCTGTATGGTTCTCGCCCAAACTCCGCCCACATGGTCCATGCTCTCACGCTGATATTTCACTACTGCAGACAATTGATTGTATGGTTCTTCTCCAATCACTAGCTGCTTGAAAATAACAAATAATATCACACATAAGTTGCTCTGGAATATAAGTATAAGTATAGATATAAGTATAAGTTGCACCCAGGCCAAAACTATGAAAAAAGGTGCGACTTATAATCCGGAAAATACGGTATGTTCATCCCCACACATTGTCTATTGTACTTACATCCATAGATACATAGTTTTGCACGCACCATCTTTATGCACGCTCCCGAAGTTGTCTCTAAATGTCTCCATTGACTGTTAAGCTTAATTGCGCTAACACAAGGTCGTCCATGCCGCACCGCCCTCTAAACATGCCGTACTAAACATTTTTGAAACCACACAATCCAATCCATCAAGCTACTTCCCCTCCTGTTCTGTCCTTTTCCAAACACAACCTGCATCATCATCATCTCCTTGGTTGCAAAGCGCCTCAGGTGAATGGAGCTCTAGTGTGCTGGAGCCACAAGTTCAGCCCCCTCTGACTGCGAGCTAACTTTTTAGGAAAGTGGGAACATCACCTTGCTCTGCTTCTGTGCACTTGACACTAGAAACAAAAAGAGAAAGAAAAATACACGGAGGGGTGTGCATGAGGGAGACAACACGAGCTATTCAAGTGTAGAATTTAGCAGCGCTACAAGGCTGCTGGCTGTGAACTGCGCAGAGCTTACACCGTGTACTGAAAGTGTGAATTATGCAGTATTTAAAAGGTGTTTTTAAATGTATTTGCGAATAATTATCTATTGTCACACCTTTATATACAGGCGTCTGTTTGTGCCGTCTTGCGGATTATTTTACATGTAATTATCAGTCAACTGCAAAAGAGCAAAGAAGCGCTAAACTAAAAAGTGGATTTAGAGTGCAATGAAATGCAGTGAAATGCAAAAACAAATAGTATTTTTCTATTATTTGCATTTGTCGAATGTTGAAAATGTCTTAATATGCAGGCAAGTGGTAAACATCCTTATAATTGGGTAGGTAGCTTATCAATAGGCTACAGTTTGATTTTTAGATTCAGGAACACTATAGATATCATGCCTCTGTGGATCTCTTGGCAATGTCACAATTCAATAGTTCTGCAAGTACATGTTTCCAGTCTTGGGTACGGGTTTGATGTTCGATATTGTAGTACATTGCTGCAGATTTGAGCCATTATTGGTTAAACATAGTACTGCAGTTCTATTCATAATATAAGCAAGAGGAGATAGCAAACATTGAGGAAAGTAGATAAGGTATTACCGAGTTTGTCTTTGGGCGTGTTATAGGCACATTCATTTGAATGTGGCTTTCTGGTTAGATACTGCAGTGTGTAGTAGCAGATTTGATGTATTCTTAGGGCAGAAAATCACAGGCTTTATCATAATTTGAAAGATTACAGTGGCAAATTCTGATCTTTTTTTTTTTTACTTTACATGTTTATTTTCTAAAGAAAGATATTTTTTTATTGTACATATTTACAGTAATATTTTTGAAACTGCCTGCATTGTATGGAATATTAATTGTAAGAGTCTATTACATTAACATTTCCTTTAACAATTAGAGTGCTGTTTATGGAGGTGTTCAAAACTTCAGGACTTCAAACTTTTACTTCTAAGCAGGGCAATAATGTTACATAGCGCAACCTTTGTGAAAAATACTAAAGATTTTACCTCTGTAAAATACGATTAACCATGTTCTCAATCTCTATCTAATCAGACTTTTACCATTTAGAAATTATTGAAAGAATTAAAAGCTAACCTGAATAACAACTACTAATTTCAAAGCAACCTATTTCACGTAGAAGTAGTCTTAATTAACCACTACATGGTTAATGTTGTTTTTTTTTTTAAAGAGAGTTGAAGTTTGCTGTCCCACCATGTAATACTAATAAAACTGTACAATTTAATGAAAAATGTATGCAAACGTCTTGTGCAATTCACATTAGGTATGACTTTTTACATCAAGACAAAATACTAATAACAGAAATCAAGCATAAATGTGTGCAAGTGAACAAAATCATTCAGAACCCTGCGTGCCAAACGGCCTTGGAACATATTCTTCAGGACAAAGCATCTTTCTGTGTTGGTTGACTATTGCGGGTGCAGCTTCTGCTTGTTTGGCTCTCTGTGACCGAGGGCAAGATGGAGGAAAAAGAAAGCACCAGTAAAGCAGCAGTAATGGCAGTGATAGTATAGAGTCGGGCCTGGAGCCTTCCTCACAGCCAGAGAAGATCATGGTTCTATGAAAGGATTGGTAAGAGGCAGAAGCGAAGGGAGGAGCGAGAACACGGAGCCTGGAGTCAACAGCCAGAAGAGATTTGTCTGTGTGAACTTCCATTATTCACAGTAATCCACGTGTCATTGGATTTCACTTTTCAAAGCAGAGGAGCTGACAATTGGTGAGATTCTCATTTTTGACATTTGATGAGCAGGCAGCGTTGTTTAACTTGACAGAAGCCAGATTGATAGTTGAGTTGAGTTCTAAACATTATTCATATGGGAGAGCTCCCTTTGAAAGTGATCGGGAAAAGCCGGGGCGTTCAGACAAATACTCAGAGCTGATTGGGGCGGAGAGTTACATCAGTGGAACAAGAAGAGAAATCTAAATGTTTTAAGTGCGAACACAGCATGATTGATATGCTTCGGGTTTGGGGCTTCTGAAGAGCCAATCGCTGCTCCAACTCGACACTTTTTATTTTTCCAGAGCGGATAAAGATTTGTTCTGCTGTTTTGATATCGTATCCATAACCGATATGTGCTGACGATCTAGAGCAAGGCCCACAAATTAAGTGAAACTATAGGAAAGTGGACAAATTAACTAAGCAAAATGTATTTCTCTGGGATATGAAATTATTTGATGGATGATTTTGTAAACATACAGAGATATTTTGGCCGATTACTAGGTTTTTACTAACACAACACACAAATGTTCCGCACTGAGGACAAACGGGGAATGAGACATGAGTGTGCACACAAATGTCGACTACATTTTTTATATTGGGCGTATATAGATATCTATGGAATATCCGAAATACCATCTCTAGTCCTGAGCGACAGAAGAAAAATAGAAAGTAGAAAAAGGAAAAAGGAGACGTGTGGGAGTGGTTTATATAAAGTGATTTTGATGGATTTTCATTTTTTTCTAATTCTTTCTTTGTTGTGTAAACCCGTTTTGTAAATATTTAGCATACTTTTAATAATTAGAAACATTCAAGTTGAAAATTGCAGGAAGTGTCATCACTAAGCGACCAAAAATACAGGGACAATTTTACATACACCGGTCACAATTTTCTGACAGCTTAAACAGTAATTTAACAACATAAAAAGCTGTTATCAGGTATTATTATTTGTTGTATTATTCATATGGATTTTGGGCCATGTTTACAATATAGTTGCTTGGTTACAAATAAGGAATTATCTCTACCTATCTCACATCCATAGAAATAATACAAGCCAAATAGAGGGTCATCATAAAAAATCCAAACCAACTCTGTGTTGAGAAATCCAAAGGTAATGAAACTTTTAGTGGCGTTGAAAATACATTGGTACCTATAGCAGAACGCTCAAATGCCCTGTCCTGTCCTGACATGAACACACAGGCATAGAATGAGAGAGGGGCATCTCGAATCTGCTGCTTCTGTTCAACCAGGAAGTGCAGTTAGAAACGTCACCAAACATGGGAAAAATAGACAAATCTTTCATATATTCAGTTCAGTAGCCTACATTTTAGTGAACTGTGTTGTCTAACCTGTCCCATGCACTTTGGGACAACAAAAGGTCGCTTTTTTTATGTATGTACAAAAACACAAACAAACAAATTGGATTTCTGAAAAAGATAAAGCTGAAGTACATCCGTCAGAGCTGCCAGGCGCTTCACCTTTGGCTTCTGTCCAAACCACAATTGGACTTGAGCCCAATCGTAGAAGTGGGAGAGATTCATGATGTATTCTCGGTGATCCCTAAATTCTATTTATTAAATAAATCAACATAGCATCTAAATGATTTGCACTGGATCAGCATTATTGTAAATATTGTAAACAGTCACAGCTGCTTTGCACAATATCTTAAAGGTTGAATGGACGATTGTTTTGGCTCAAATCTGAGTCTTATTTCCTCGTGGCGTGGACGGCCGATTAGTCCTGCCACGTATCAATCATAAAACACACCTACCGCTCACCTGCAGCCGCGTGAGGCTCGACCCCACGTTTCCGCGTGCATTGATCTATCATAATATAGTTCCCTCAGTGTACGGGGCAAAATGAAGACGGAGAAAGACAGTTCGAGCTGACTCATAAGTAGGCGGAAATCTACGGGAGACGAGAGATGCGATGTGATCCGTCGCGCTAATAAACAAACGCACGTGCGTGTTGTATCAGTCCGCACGGGGGAGTGCGCATGCGCACTTCCACCTGCGTTCTCAAATCGCCGAAAAATCTCCCATTGCCTTTAACACACTACTGAATCTAATTAGAAATGTCAGTTATAGTAGTGGCAAAATACACTACTGCCGTTACCATTCCAACAATATACTGTAACTTCCAGTTTAGTGTTAGACATCTAAAAGGAACATGTCCATATGCACTAGTTTATCTTAACTCTTCTTTTTACAGTCTGTGCCTGGATGTGTTGAATGCGTCGGAGCCTGATTTAAGGCACTTGGAGTGGCTCCAGTGGTAGTGGGCTTTATTAGGTGCTGAAAATCCTGCTGCTTTTATATAAGAGGTGATTACACACTGTCACTTAGCTCATGTCTCACTCCTTCGCTCCCCCTCATCTGTCTGTAAGGCCTGGGTAATACCGCCACCACTGGCTGCCTGTGGATGGCACCATCTGCAGCTGAGAGCGCCAAAATTCATTAGTGACAGAAAAACATGGCGGGATAGTGAGAGACGATGGAGAGACATAAGAGGAAGTAGAGCCAGAAGAAAGAGGATAGTGAAGAACAAAATAATGTTGAAGGTTTAAGGTGCGCTACAGCCACGTTTCGACCGGCCTTGGCCCCGCTTCTATTCATGGCAGATTGTATTTCCATGCTTAGAGCCGGGCTCGCAGAGGTTAGCTATTTAATTAGCTTATACTTTTTAAGTCACAAAAAGACATTTAATAGTGACGTTACGTCAAGCTAGAGTAAACAAGAAACTTCTGCATTTAATTCACCTGTTTTAAAATGTCTTTATATAATGCACTGAGTTTGGATGATTTTAGATGCGTTCTTCACTGGAAATGTAATAAGTAAGTAAAATATTAAAAATTCTTACTTACTCTAACTTGCTCTAACTTTGCTTTGCTAAGCATGTCGGCTCAACATATAAAGTTAGCATCCCAGGAAATATCAAAACATCAAGTCAGTGTTTAGTAAATGTCTGTTTTAATTTATTTTTTAATCTTCTTCCTGTTGTCTGCATTCGCAATTATCCAATCATCTCGTGCAAAAGCGTTCCGGGAGCCAACCACAAACTAGTCAGATTTGAAAGCTATACCTCTCTAAAGCTATTGGATTATTTGGATCGCTTGATCAGGCCAGTACGGGTCACTAACTTTTCCGGTGCAGAGTAGCTGCTTTGCTTTGTTCCATAGTATAAAAGGTTTATAATATTGCTCAAAAAACTTGCCTTCTTACTGTGAGCTTGGTAACCTCTCCATAGATCTGACCTGTTTGTCTTTATTCAGATGTACAAGCATTGACCGTAATGTCATCTAAATCAAAAACTTGAAATACCTTGGATTGTGATAAGTAATTTGCCTTCACCATGTACTATATTTTACTGACAATGTCAAAATCAAATCAAAAATAAATTGATTTGATTTGATTTGACAATGTCCAAATTGGCCAAATCACTGGTTTACATTCCACATTGCACATTTTTTACGTCTTCATCCACCAATAAAACCCTTCTGCAGCTTAACCATGAATCTCTCCGAACCCAAAATGACCTATCCCACCCAGCACGATCTATTACGTCACTTTAACCACCCCACAAGGAATTCCACCATTTTGCGCATATCTTTCCCCCATTGTCGTCCATTTCTCTGTATTCTACAACATCTGCGCAACCTTCCACCTCTGCCTGTCTTATCTCGCCTCCCTCCCCGCTCCTCCCCTCGTCTCATGGGCTAGCGGCTCGCACAGGGCCTCCCGGGGGTGAAAGAGATCGGTCTTCTCAGTGAAAGCCATATGCTCGGATGGGCCGCTGAATTAGAGGGCAGAGGATCAAAGCGCGGCGCGGCGACGATAAGGCCATAGAGATGGGGGTGAGGGAGCATGGAGAAGGGGAGATGGTGGCCAAGGGGATAGCGACGGAAGAAGGCAGAGTGGAATGGGAATAAGAGGCTAGGTATAGGAAGGGTGATTGCAATTCCTAACCTGCAATGCTGCTTTGACCAGTCGGGATTGGTTTTTTGAGTAGGCGTACCTTTAGGTTGTGCATTTTCTTAGGGTTGGCACTAGGTCATATAGGGAATTGGAAAGGAAGTGACGAAATCCAAGATGGCGGCGCTCTTGCGGCCCAAATCACTTGCGGTTCACCATTTTGGTGGCCCGATGGTTAGAGGCACGACTTTGCGCGTAGAGTTCATGGGTTCGATACCTACACGGAGTTTTATTATCTCAAGTTTAAAACTTTTTTTGCAGTCTAGTTTGTTTTGGGATGAGTTAGCTACACTTTTGCTAATACAAAGTCATGGTATAAACTAGTTTTAACCAAACGAAGTAAACCTAAAACTTAGGGTTAGGTTTAGGGGTTAAGGGTTAAGGTTAGGGTTAGGGTTAAGGTTAGAGTTAAGGGTTAAGGTTAGGGTTAAGGTTAAGGTTAGGGTTAAGGTTAGAGTTAAGGTTAGGGTTAGGGTTAAGGTTAAGGTTAGGGTTAGGGTTAAGGTTAGAGTTAAGGGTTAAGGTTAAGGTTAAGGTTAGAGTTAAGGGTTAAGGTTAGGGTTAAGGTTAGGGTTAAGGTTAGAGTTAGAGTTAAGGTTAGGGTTAAGGTTAAGGTTAGGGTTAAGGTTAGAGTTAAGGGTTAAGGTTAAGGTTAAGGTTAGAGTTAAGGTTAGGGTTAAGGTTAAGGTTAAGGTTAAGGTTAGGGTTAAGGTTAAGGTTAAGGTTAAGGTTAGAGTTAAGGTTAAGGTTAGAGTTAAGGTTAGGGTTAGGGTTAAGGTTAAGGTTAAGGTTAGAGTTAAGGTTAGGGTTAAGGTTAAGGTTAGAGTTAAGGTTAGGGTTAAGGTTAAGGTTAGGGTTAGGGTTAAGGTTAAGGTTAAGGTTAGAGTTAAGGTTAGGGTTAGGGTTAAGGTTAAGGTTAAGGTTAGAGTTAAGGTTAGGGTTAAGGTTAAGGTTAAGGTTAGAGTTAAGGTTAGGGTTAGGGTTAAGGTTAAGGTTAGGGTCAGGGGTTAGGACCCAGACCCATGTGATTTACATTTTCACAATTCTTGTTTGGTCCTTGTACACATCAAATGCATCGTAAACTTCAGGTTTGGACCCAAGAGTGAAAATTATTGATGGATCAGCAGAATTAGCGGGACCGTTCGCCATGTTTACTACGGTCGACCACCTGTTTACTTCCGCCCGGCTCCCGTCATGTCGTCACGGGGATTGTCGTCACTTCCTCCAGTCCAATTCCCTATATGACCTAGTGCCAACCATTTTCTTAGCAAAGGTGGGGAGATTTCTGTTATTTTTTTCTAAAATAATAACATTTGAGCTGTGGAGGGTTGAAGAAGAAACTTATATTGCTAATTATTTCATTCTGCTATAGTATTTTACTTTTAACCTGATTTATTGTTATAGAGGTTCTGCACTGACATAATTTTATTTCTAAAATTGCCCCACATTATGGGCAACACAATTAACAATTATAATTTTTTTGCCCCATTTTTGTCAGGGGAGCTTTTATTTTGCTCAAATTAACTTTAGAAATTGGAAACTGACAGTAGTTTCTATATTGTACAGAGCTTAGCTTGCTTGCTAACAGCAGGGGGAGATAAAGGACACTTCAACCCGCCCCATAACAATTAACTAAGCTAATTTCCTCAACAAACTGACTTTTTGATCCCCAAATTGTGCAACAGGTTTACTACTGTTGACGTCATTGTCTTTTTTAAATGTCAGGCTCAAACTAGAGTGAGAGACATTTATATGTTTATATTCACATTTTAGTTTTAAACACTCGCTAAAATTCCAAATGTTTTGATGTCATCTGCATAACTGCAATATATTGTGTTCTAAAATGTGCTCTTGTGACAGGCCTACACACATTTAAAAGTTCAATATGCTCATTTTCTGGTGGTGGGCACGCCGACTGGGTCAGCACTAGATCATATAGGGAATCAGGAAGGAAGTTATCGGTCCGTAAGTTACAGAGTCCAAAATGGCGGCCCTCTTGCGGCCCAAATCACTTGCGGTTCACCATTTTGCTACACCTGGTAGTGAGGGAGGTACATTTACTGTCTCGCAGCGATATTATATCAGACGTGTTGGCCTGATGGTTGGAGACACGTCTTGGTGAAAAGGAGTCCATGGGTTCGTTTCCAGCACGGAGCTTAATTATCTCGAGTTTATTTATTTTTTGGCACAGTCTAGTTTGTTTTGGTATGAGTTAGCTACACTTTGCTAATACAAAGCCATGGTATAAACCAAACGAAGTAAACCTAAAACTTAGGGTTAGGTTTTGGGGTTAAGGGTTAGGGGTTAAGGGTTAAGGTTAAGGTTACTGCTTGTGCCCTTAGGAGAAGTTATTGCTTTGCCCAGAGTGTGGCGCTAAACTTACCGATCATGTATTTATTCAGTTCACATTTTGCGTTGACACTTTGCTCCTGGCTTGGTTCTAGTTTGATATTGATTCAAGGCTTTTCTTTAAAAGTCTCTCCACAGATATGACTTGTAACTTGACCTGGTGGTGTCGCCTGCTTGTCTCTATGGAGATAGATAAAGAGACATGCAAGTGCTGGACCGTCCACCTGAAAAGTGTAATTTTGCAATATAAATGTTTTAGAGGAATGAGATTTAAAAGCACTAGAAGTGCAAAGAAGTAGCTAAAGAAGTGGGTGAATCATTTCAACTCATGAAATATACAACCAAGAAGATAAGGACGATTTCGATGGCAATACTTTGTCCTGGGCATTGTTGGGATGTAACTCATATACATAAACACATATTCAGAATACTAATTTAGAGTTATGTATTCTAGTACGGTTACTCTTCCTTTTGGTGGAATTCCAAATACAGTTACTTTCCTCAAATAAGAAGAATATATTGTGGTATTTGATCACGGAATTTTGGCTTCCAGCTTCACTGAATTAGCAAGAAAAATAGAAAACGCAGCCCTTATAGTAAATGCATGTGCGATGTTTCTTTATCGTAGTTGTGATAAAGGTATAACCCACTATAATGTAACCAAACCAAATAAGGATTATGTTATACAATACATTTTAATGCATGTATTCTTCCCAATGCTGGTCATGGGAATATATCCAAGAAACGTATGCAAATGAACAGGTTTGGATGGACTGGTTTGGTTTTGGAGAAAGAGAGATTGAAAAAGTGAAATATTTGGAGATATTTGGAGACTTTTACCTGTATAAATCATAAAAAAATGTTAAAGGTCGCTGCAAAAACATATTTGAGATACAGAAGGAAAATAACTGTTGCACTGTTGCTTATCCGCTTTGACCGACTCCTCATCACCTTTGCTCCAGTGCTCATGAATTATGTTGTGTATTCCTTCAGGCAGTATCATAATCACCATAGTAACGCAACATGCTTGAGCATACTATTGGGTTTATCGTGCTGCACCTGAGCTTCAGCATCATGGCTTCACTACCTCTTGGAAATGAGTACCGTCTCTCTCTCCTTATCACAATATAATGCATGTATATTTGACATTTATGAGTGTTGCTTAGAGTGTGGATTATGCATGTGCAAATATGAATACAAATGACATTTTACATGCCTGTACTGAGCAGGAAGTCAGACAATGCGACCAAGACAGACTTCAATTTATTCATTATCGCTCAAATTTGGAGACGGAAAACTCATTTATTTTTGAGTATCGCAAATTTCAGCAAAATGTTTAAAGGACAAACTGTTGTAGCTGTTTTAGGATACAACGTGATACAAGTTTGAAAAATGGAGGAAGTTACGTTGCCGCTAGTTAATGCCTCGCTCACAGGGTAGAACATCTGTGCTGTCCGTGCAATACAAGCTGTGATAAATGAAAAATCCGAAGAGTAGAGAGGAGAAAAACATTTTTGAAGGAGAATGTAATAGGAAAACAATTAATAAAATGCAAAATTTCAATTAAACATTAAGGTACACTTTCATTAGCCCTCATAAAGTATGAACAAAGACTTAATTCATAATGAACAAATAGTTTATTAAGAATAATTTAGGCTTAGCACGTAGTAAGCCATTCTTAATAACCATTTCTTAATGCATGATTGAGGCTAATTAAAGCATAGGGATTATAAAGTGTTCCAATGTTTATTTTTTATTTACATTAATTCACTCATTTATTTCAACTGTGACTAAGTTTACTTGCAGTCAAAACCCTTTCATAACCAGAGTATTAGCATTGACCCGGTTACGCACGGCCATAAACACCAATAATATTTTTCTAAAAGGGAGGGATTCGGATTTCTCCTTCACTGTGGAACTCCTCCAGGTTTCTACTTTTTCCCAAGGAGGTTTTTTGTAGTTTCTCCTGGCCGAGAAGGAGGGTCTAAGGACAGAGGACTCTGGGACATGGCCCCTCGTCCCTATGGACATTGTTTAATCCCTTTTTCACTGTCGCCCGCAGAGACAACCGCTGTTGTGATTTTGGGCATGATTGAATTGAAAAATCTGCATTATGCTCATATTCTGTTTTTTAAAAACTCCTTTTACCCTTTTTTTACCTTTTAAACTAATTATTTGTTCACATAGACCCCAATCAGGATATCCCGTTGTTGTCCCTGAATGCAGGAAGAAAAAACGAAACTCACATTTGTCAAGATGTCGTCCCTGCGTTGAGCTGTGGATCGAGATATGAATGACATGTGCCAGGTATACTGTTTGCTCATGATGTAAACGTGTTATTCAGAAACTAGAATATTGACCTTAACTTGAATAGACAGACGTTACCATTATAGTTACTTCCGATAACAAAGTATTGCATTTCAATATTGAAATTATGAATTATATATAATAATAATACTAATAATAATAATATAATATTTATTAATTTCAATATTCATTCCTATTACTTTTTATTTTATTATTGATGCATAGGCAACTATAACCCTTTTATTACGATATGTTTTTTTATATATGTTTTGAAATGTATAGTTAGTTATATATTTTATTTCATAATGGCCATTTTTAAGAGGACCCCATCACAAATATCAGCCATTAAATGGGCGGCTAATCTGATCAATTCTGATAAAACAATCTTATCAAGTCCCATCCTTACTCAGGATATCTGGCTTGATCTTCACCTGAGAAAAACCCACCCACAGTGCCATTGCCCATCGCAATAAAACCTGCCGTATCAGCATGTGACAATATCATTACGCAATCACAAACAGGTAAGAGAGGTAGGGAAGGATGATACTATTTTGTGGTGCATAAATATGTTATATATTCAGTACACATGAGCCATTCAGAAATTATAATTTACAAATACAACAAATACAAATGCCAAAACGACCCTATAGTCTCTTCGGTCCTGCATTCATCTGCGGAGATACGCTGCAGGCAGGGGGCGCTGCAAACACATAACAAACAGTCATGCTGACCGTGCACATGGCGAGTCAGTGGTCAGAACGAGCATATCACATTATTCTCTCATTAGGCTCACCTTAGCGTATTATAATGCACATCACACACTCTAGCTCATCACTGTTTCTCCATCAGATGAGGAATGTAGCAGCAGTTAATTTATTCTGTGTTCCGTGGGCGCAGACTGAAAGACCAGATTGAAACAACAACTAGTTGCGTATCGATACTCCCATCTCTAATAGGCGGATGAAAAGCTATACCTCACAGACTATCTATAAGACAGCTATAAGACAGCTTCTTGCATTCACAGCGGGCAAACAGCTGGCAAATGTTTAGTCGGTTCATTTCCAGATGAAGACATGAGCGCGAGTGAGAAGTGAGAGGAGATAATGAGACAGCTTGTAAAAAGGTTAAAAGGTACGTGCTAAAAAAGTGTTGTGTGCAACGACACTTGCTCGCTCGCTCGCTGGCTGAATTTGAATGTTCAGCCATATGGGGATTAGTAAAAAGGATGCATGACAGTAAAGGGTCAATGTATGTTTAAACACCAGTACCTGTACGCATTTATGAATACCTGTACGCATTTATGAATAATTTACGATGGCTGGTACAGTATACTTGCTTTTAAATAAAATGATACTTTTCAGAGTACTTTTCATACACTAAATACTTGAGTCTTATATTTTACCACTGTGGCAGTTGTTTTTCTTCCTCTTCGCAATGTAACTCTACAAGTGACAAAAGCTTTATATTTACAATAACAAATGATGTGAACATATACTACGACTACTTCCAAAAGCTCCTTAAATAAGATTTCTTTTTTTTTTAGTCTTTCAAAATGTTTTGAATTATTTGATATTTTGTCTTCTCAATTACATTATCTTTAAATAATATATCAGATGTTTCGTCCAGATGTTTATGTGGGTTCTCAAAATGCTTTTGCTAGTTGGTTTACGGATCCGCCGCACTTAGATTATTGATTTCTACAATATAAATAAAATAGATTATTATACTTTTTTAATATAAAGTACCGCCGACAACACAAAATAAATTAAATGAAATATAAAAGAAATATAAAAAGCGGTATTAAGTCAAAAGTCAAAAGCGCGTGAAGCGGGAGTCTGTGACGGAGCAGCTCCATCCCTGCGCGCGGACCCGGGAGAACATGTGAAGACAAATATACATTTGAAACCTGTTTACCACATTTTCTCCAGCGCGTTTTGCTGTGACACATCAGTTCTACTAATGCAAAACACGCTAAATCTTCTGTTCACTCACCTGCGCAGTCCATCCTTACCACATAATAACTGTGTTTTTGCACAATTGAAGGTTTTTGTACTTTGTAGACTTGAAACGGTTGAATGTACATTATACATCCTTAAGCTTTTAGCCTTGTTATGAATTAATCAAGTCAGTCCTCTTCTTCAGCTCTCAAAACGTTTGCCCCATTGGTAAAAGTTACAATATATGAAGCATGTTTTAAATCCATACACAACACCTCAAATACGTCTCATAGAAAGGTTCAATACAGAAGACAAAGCCTTTCTGTGCAATGTTTGTCCCCGTGTGATGGTGGGTTTCCTCTGGTTTCCCCCATCAACTCTAAACATCTAATCTTGCCAGCAAGATGAATTCTCCCATATTTTGTGAGTTCACAAACTCTTGAGAATCCATCTTCAGAATCCGAATCAGAAAGGGTTTATTGCCATTGTCAATGAACATAATTCTCAAACATAGGAACTTGTCTTGGTGATTCGGAGCATCATAAAACAGTCAAAACAAAGAGCACCAAAGGGCAGAGGCAGCCTTCAGCGGCGCCATCTTGGGTTTGCCATGTTAGGAATCTTGTTTCAGGCAGATTTGTTTCAAAGCACCTGCACCACCTGCACCACAACATGGCGGCGCCGACGGCCGTACTTTGGCCTATTCTAGGGGAAATATTGACGCGCACATAATGGAGCTTTGTACATTTGTGGATGAGGAAGAGGACTGTGCTTTTCTGAACACTGAATTTAACACAATTTAGATGTTTCTGCTTCTTCCGCTGTTGTGACACTTCAACCAATCAGCGTGAAGTATTTTTTTTACTTCCCAATGGCTTTTGGCGAGAGCATTCCCAGATTGATTATTATGAAGAACTCAATCCAGAGTGAGACACAGATCAATCTGCTGTGAGCTAGGTTTCAAAACATACACAATAGAGAAAATCCTCCATCGAAGGTCCTGACCAAGACCTGTTTGCCCCCAGGCCCTGCACTGCAGCAGCTACTACTCCTGGCAGGTTGTCCCAGCAGCATGGAAGGATGGGTGGAATGCTGAAGACACATTTCTCTACAGGGACAATACATGTTAATCTAATCTAAAGTCCTCACTGTGGAGATAATCGACTGTAGTGTTACCAGTCATTGTTTCAGTATGGCTGTATACTTCTGCTGTTCAGTCGATTGATCAGTCAATGGTGTCTTAGTCGACCACATCTTTTATTGATTGATACATTATTTTATTCAGATTATAACAATTGATTATAAGCACAGCAAAAAGAAGAAATCATCTTTTTCACTTATGAAGATCCTGTTGACAAGTATATCTCTGCAGATTAAAATATATTGACAGGCTTTGCCAGCACCTTTTAGCCAAAGGCTCTTTAGTCACTGCGTGCTAGGTGAAGGTGTTCTTGCCACTAGGGTGCAATTCACACCCTGACACAGGAAGATCACGCAGATCCCTCAACATAGTCTGCTGTGAGGTGCAGTTCCAAACCCATATGCCACCTGCTGCAAATATCACTGCAATTAGCCGTACTTTATTTGTGTACGGCACTAGTTTCTTAGCACAGAACTCATTTGTCAGATTTGTCCTTTGTGATTTCTGACCACCCCTTGTTCTACCATACAGGTTATAAAAGACTTGGATTTCCCCCAAATCATCCATTACCACAGGTTGACTAATAGGCTTATTCCACATCCGATGCCTCCGTGCAGACTGCTAAAGCCCACCATAACCCTTTTACAACCCCACCCTGGATCACAACAGGTTTATACATCCACCATAGTAAGCTTTTCATTCACCCTTTTACTCTCCATCCATGCACAATCCAATTTTATCAGCTCCAAGTAGGCGGTTTTCCAATAAATTACTGTGGCTTAAAACTTGTTTATGTTTGCAAGATTAACAACATCCTCCACTGCTTTCTTTATGTTCAGAGAGACACGTGAAATTGATAAGTTGAGATAAAAAGCAGGCAAGCCAAAGGGAGTGGATTTGATTACACATACGGTTTAGTTCGGGTCTACAGCACCCCAGGGTGTTCCTCATGGGAAAGAGAGAGCCAGCAGCATCGTCCTCTGTCTGCTGCTGCCCACGCACATTTAAGGCCGGAACGATAGACATTCATGGATACAACATTCCCTACTACTTGCTATAACTCGATCACTTACAGCCGAGTTATGTCAAATCACATATTCCATCACATAGGCTGAGAAATATATCAATTCATAGATGTATCAAAGTACATCAAATGTTTATTTCATGATATTTATGCCATTCATCTGGTTGCCTCACCAATAGCATGGAAAAGGCAAAGGTTAGTGGTCATTAGAATTGTTCTAAAAACTCAACTTAAAGTTAGTTAGCCTTTTCACTCAGAGGCCAGTTTTACAAGCAATTGTAGAAAATAAAACACTAAAAGTTCCACACACTCACCTAAATGTGGTCGATGGGTTGGTTTTGATGTGTTTTTTGCTTTTTGTACCCTATGCTAACAGCTATAGGGTCCTGGCTCTTGAGTTCTAACATCTTCCCAGACTAGCCAAATTGCTAAAAGCTTTCTAAGGTTTCTCAACCATTTTATTTATTTTTAAATATCTAAAGCAACCAATAAAACAAACTAAAATAAAGCCTTCATTTCAAGTGTTTTATTGCTCAAAACTACCTTGAAAAAGATGCGTCCTTATTGTGAATGAACGCATTTCTAAAACGTCTGTAATTATGTAAATTATTTTATTTCAGTGTATTTTATGAAATGTCATGCATTGGGGCTTCATTTTAGTCACGCCCTTCCCTCTTTTGGCTTTTACATTGGAGACCTGATTACATTTTCTTCGCCTTGCTTCTCTCCATCCTCTGTATTTTTGATTCTTTTGTGCTTAGATAAAATTGCCTTTGCATCGATTGGTCTTTTCTAACAGTGCCTCACCGGTGTCTCCAAAGCAGCACCAAAAGCCTGTCTCCACCTTGGCTTACTGACAAAGATACAGGCTCAGAGCATGTCTTTAGGCTGGTAGATTGCTTAACTCACAAAGCCATTTAGCCCGACACGATGAAGCGACGCGGGTGCGATTATGCTCCTGTCTAGGTAACTGTCAGATCGTCTGGGCATTCTGGGAGGGGGGACTGTGGAGGTGACACCAACAGCAAGATGGAGTGTCATCTGGGCTCCATCTGCTGTGAGACCGAGATGTGGAAGCAAGAAACAAGTGCCAACGGCTGCTATATGAGAGAGGAGCACAGTTTGTAATGTTCTGTGAAATTAAAACAAATAAGATAAAGTTAGAATGCTTTGAATGGCCCAGGGCGGACAAGAGCCCTGAAAGAACACTTTTTGGCACATATATTTTAGCATTAAAGTATGAATTACAAATGATATGTAATGTTTCATTTGTCTCTGTGTTTGATAATTTGAAAAAGAGCTTGGGCTGATGAACTTGTGCTCAAAGTGGACAGATCATGGCCCTGGAAAACACTTCTACAACTTCTGATATATAAACCAACCTCCTAATTTGCAGAGAAATTAGCAGCTTAAATCAAAGCAACGTAACATTATAAAAACGATTTTATTGACATTGCAGCTGGAAGTTACTGAGATGCTAAAAACATAATCATCCCCAGGCCAATTTACCGGGAATTAAACCCCAGATGTCTAAGATCCAGCCCCGAATCCAAACTGCCCCTGAGCCGCTGCATTAACCCAGCTGTAGAAGAGTCCTGCAGCTGTGGGCCTGACCTGGCCTTGTGCGGGAGCAGGTCAGTCCTAAACACCTGGAGTACCATGACAGAGCAGCGGCTGTACAAATCCGTCAGATTAAGCCTGAGCGCTGGCTCTATAGTAAACAGCGGTGACACACAGAGCAGTGTGTGAGCCTGTGTGAGAGCGAGGGTGTTCTCTCAGCCGCTGAGGACAGAACAGGTGAGTGGAGACTGAGGAGGAGAGCACTGAGGAGGATGTAGCCTATTATCACAGGACTACACGTTGAACTTTGTGAGTAGAAAGTCCTGTGATGTACTCCACGATACGCAGGTATACACTGTACACCCAGTCGAAGTGCGGCTAGATTTGCCACTAAATGCTGATGATGCGTACCACGATACATATGGGCTTTCTCCCAATTTAGACCTGCACGATCTTCTCTCTGCTCGTTTGCTGTGGTCCCTTTCTTTGAGGACTCACCCCTCCTCTTTCCGTTTTCTCTCTCACATGGTGTTGGCCGCAGAGCTGGGCTGAGCAGACTTAGAAATAACAGATGCACAGATCAGGGTCGCTGGGGGAATAACTGACGAAACTGTGTAAAGCTACAAAATGTACCTACAAAATTTAACTACAACAGTTTGCAGTCTAGAACTTCACGTCCACAGCACAGAGCAGAAGGAAGGAGGAGAGAGAAGACGTTATACAGTCCGTGGGGAAGAGGTGTGCCGGGGCGGAGCAGCCAGACTCAGGGGCTAGGATTAAGAGGGGTGGGGGCACTAGAATAAAGTAAAAAACACCTCAAATAAAATCACACATCATGCAACCAAGTGAATGGGCAATGGCCTGATCTAATAGTACATCTAAAAGTCAACAGAATGCAGACGTCACCTCTACATTACGGCAATTACAGTCAGAGGATTCAACTGATTCAAATGATTACATGTCAATGATTTAAAGCATAAAATTAAAGGCCCATTGATTTTCTAATCTTCTAACTGGTACATTCTATTTATGCATGTGATTTGCTATGTTGTTTGTAATGATAGAACTAGTGGAGACTTGTACATTATGCTATAATTAACTTCACATTAACTGTCAAACAATACTACATTACCTTTCACCAGTGGCACTTGGACATACAATTTTAGACATCAGTTATTAGTTAGAAAATACAAAAATATCAGGAATTTGTGTGCCATATTTTTTATTAAAATACTCAGACTTGATCTGCCCAAGAGCTTTTAAAATTCACAAGAATGCAGGACATTGTGTCTGCTCTTTTCAAGACTAGCGACGCCCCTGGCTAAAAATGTCATCAAAATACAGCAAATCATAATTACTATTTAACATTATATTGACGGATAACATAAAAAACCCAGTTCTTTATGGTCAGACTTTCTTGCAGCAACACTGAGAACATGACATGGTTGCTTCTACTTCTGTTCACTATTTCACTGTCTAATCCTTTGATATCACAAAAAACATACAAACCATATGTTAAAGTTGTTCATTGTCGCTGGGAATTTCATCTTCATCAAAGCCAGTGGGGCATCTTGTCAGGAGCAGTGAGTGACCACAGGGCCAACAGATCATGAGCCTGAATATTGGTCATGAGGACATAGCTGGGGGGTTAGTTTAGCGCACATGTGTTGGTCTGTTGCGATACATACATAAAAACAGACTCAAAATGTGGACACTATGAAACGCTGCCATCTTAAGAGGACTGTAATTGATGCCCAAGTGCAGACAATTAAATCATAGTTGCTAAAATACTAACTAATGCAAACAATGTGCGATGGAGAACCCCAAAGTACATCACACACAAAATGTACTTATTCTGAAAGTATCCATACCGGGTTTCGCTCTTGCACCATGGTCTTCTCCGCTTCCTCTCCTGCTGCATCCCTCCGGAGCACCGTCCTAAGCAGGTGTTTGCCGCTTTCTTGTCCCGTGAGCAAATTCTGTTTTGTTCCAAACTCATGCTGCCGCTGTGAATTTTCCTGACAGCGCTGTGCTCCCGGGCTCTGACTTCAGCGTCTCTCTCTACCTCGTGCGCATGAATCCTCGACACAATTCCCCTGCACTGGATACGCAGTTAGATACTAGCGTTTCCTAGCTTCATGTCTTTTGTTTTCTGGGTGAATTCCTGTTACTAAAACTGCCACTAAAATTCAAAAGCTATGTCAGTTCTAAAGTTGAGCAGTTAGTTCTTACAACAGTTTTTTTTTTAAATCTTGAGTACAAAGTATTCTTCTCACGCACTTGTGTACCGCTTATATCATTTACCAATGTGTATTACCGATCATAACTATTGCTAATATCTTGTTCTAATGATATTAATGTCCAAAATGATTCTACATAAACTGTCCCTGATATTTCTGTCTTAAAAAAAAAAAAAACAGAACAGTTTGTCTTGAGCCAAACGTAATGCTCACTTACCTAACTCAGTCCTAGCATTCCAAATTATTGACCAGGAATTTATAAGAACTTTTCTTTTCATTGTGTGGCCAGAGCGACTGTCAGGGCAAAGCTAACAACAACTAGCATGCTAACAGTGCACTGCCTGGTTTTTAGAGAGTAAAACGCTCTATGCATGCGTTTGCGGTGACGTCATACAGCCAGAAATTCCCCATAGCGGCCATTTTAAAAGGGGCACGCGATATATAAAAACCAGGACGACTGCATCCTTTTCTACGGCACAATGAGCTACGAATGCTTTGATTCTTTAGACGATCACGGCAAACTAAGGTACACGACAAAGCTATCATTCCTTGGTCAGTCAACAGAGCAATGTCCTAACAGAACGCAGGTTTTTGGCATTTTGGCCTCATATTTCCTGGATTTCGCATGTAGTAGACGTGCTGTTGTGCCCCTTTCAAAATGGCGGACTCGGTTGCCACTGCACAAGTTCCCGGATGTGCGAACGCATGCATAATCAGATGCACAACGCACTCCAACACTAACAACTACTTTTATGACATATCCGTATTGGAGCAAAACTAATTGTGATTGCCTACATTGAAATTAAACATTAGGTACAGGCTCTTGGAGGTTTTAAAATGCACTAGAAAGAACATTTTATATTCACATACTACTCGATTTCAACTTCGTTTAGAATCGGAAATCGTTCTAAGCACTTCACAGTAAGTGCTTGCCTTTCCTTGGTTGGTAAAGATAGAATTACAGGACCATTCTAACCGACTAATGTCAAGATACTGATGGTGGTGAAGGGGCTGAAGGGGCCGACGGTTCTGCTGCTGTAATTGTATAGCCTACTGAGTGGCGATGGACTGAAATAGTCTGCTTATACTTGAAAGTTGATTGGTTTAGAGACAGACATAGCCGACACTTTTTCTTTATTTATTCCATTTTGTCCACCATCTTATAAAAGGGAACTGCTTCATATGCTGTACATAAGAACAAAGCTGTAACCCACTTATTTCCAGTCAAATCAATCATTCTGTGAAGCATCAAGGTCAGTTTGTACTCCAAATGCACAAATACAAAATTACCCCAAAATGAAATGAAAAATTAATAGGACTCTTATATGGATTATGTCTGGACATTTTAACTTTATTACCAGACCCTAAAACAATTTTTTTGTGAATTTACCTTTAGCTTTTAAAAGAGAATTGTCAAAACCCATCAGATGCTTATTTCAGTGTCAATCATCTGATTCCTGATAGCACGTTAGCTTTGATGCAACCTCAGGGCTCCTGATGACCACCACATCTCAGTAACACCTGGCTGGACGTTTGGAGTGTGTTAGTCCAAATAAGCTGGAGCCCCTCTTCATCCAAACCGTCGCTTTATGTTTCTCCATGTACTAAAAAGCACTGACAAAGAACTTATTTTAGATTTGCTCATTACCAGCGGCTTTGAGCTAACGCTAATTGTGTCCCATTCACTCGTCAACAATTAGCTGTTTTCATTAGCGTATTTGAGCGTATTACAGTGTCGCCATATTTGGGCATTGTTGATAGCAAATGAATGGTGAAAGGGGAAAATAAATATGCAAAGCTTAGGCGTGCAGAAAGCTAGACAAAAGCTAAGTGAGATCTATTATTAAGCCCAACGCCTGCTTCGTGCTTTGTTCAAATTTAATAAAAATGCTTAGCGCGCAATGTTTTTCACTCACTACTAGTCCTAACATCAGCAAAGCTAACGTCCCAAATGTATTGTTTCACTAAATGACACACTATCACATCATCTTGCCAAATTTAAGTGCTGACTTCAGTTTAATTGTACAGTATTGTAAAGTCCTGTTACATTGTTTCGCTATGACCAGTAGCCAATGAGATAGACATTTTTCCATTCGACTTAACAAAGCTTTTTGCAAATTGAAACATCCAGTATTGTCATAATTAATCAGTCAAAATTAAGTCTGATTAATAAAGACATTTTCTACAGACCCGCGATTAACTGGACCCTGTTTATTGGTGTGTCCTACTTTACCTCAGAACCAAAGTTGCAAATAGCTTCTGTTACGCATAACTTCTTGGGATAGCTACTTAAAAAGCTGGCAAGGAAGAGATAAAGTACTTGGAAAAATATTAAAAGTAAATGAAGGGTGTGCTAGCTACTGAAGTGCTTATTCTGCCAATTTACACCGAACCAACCAAAGGAGATTTCTTAGAACTTTAAACATGCTCAATGCTCCTCAAAGTAAACCTCAAAGTAAGCTAGGAAGGTTAGATTTTTGCAACTGAATGAATCTATTGTTTTATTGTTATTGTTTTGATTTATCGATTTGTTTTTTAGATAGTGAAAAGCCCACAAATGTGATTTTTACTCAATTCGACCCAGATAAATCCCAAGTGATTCAAGGATTATTATTACTAAATTGGATAACATTTTGGATGACATTGGACGTTATTTTGTTTGCACTTTACAATAACTACGTAAATAACAATACACCTGAAATCTGACCTTAACCTTTAAATAGTTACTAAGCCCAATAAATGAATCATGCCCTATAAACTATTTATTCATCATTAATTAAGTCTTTGTTCATGCTTTGTTAAGGCAAATTAAGGTATTATAAAGTGGTATCATTATTTCAATAATTGATTACTTGCACTATGACAACTAAATTCATCCCTACTCCTGATCATGAAACTTTCTCAAGATCCGGGCATTGCACTGCTGTTGTTCACTGCTAAGGACAGGTTTCCCCAGGGGCATTGAAGGATGGGTCAAATCAAGCTTACTTGTCGTGTTGTCATTACGGTTTATGTTGATGTTAATCCAATTGACGTCTTCAAATCTGTTATTGACAATCTTGCATTTTTTCCTGACCTCTTCATACTGTTGTCTTTCATAACCACCGATTACAATCTCATGTTGTGTGCTTCCGTCAATACTGCCTTTTGATGGTCCGTTCTTTCCAAAGGCCACCATTAAGTCCATCCAAACAACTGCTCCGGTGCTTCGTTTTCTCTCCTGTCACCATGGCGCTGTAATTTCTGTTTTTATTGTGGGCTCTCACAGGCTAAGTGTAAACTGTAGGGCGAGCCTTGTCAGTGCGCTTGGAGCTCTATTGTGCACAAGGAAATGTTTGTTCAGATTGCTATTTGTGACAGCACTCCAATGTACAAACCCAAGAGCAAAGCGTGGTTACAAAATTGTACCCTTGTAACTTGTGTTTGCTTTATATAACAGAATATTAATAGAACAAATATTGTGTTTGGAAACCCTGTTTTTCTAGGAGGCAGTGCTATTATGAAATATGGATTGTTGAGTGGTGCAGGTGAATGAATTGTGGATGGCACATATATAAAGGATGGCATAGAATATTGTGTTTAGTTTTCTGAACTCTGCTTGCTTTCGCTCCAGAATAATGATAATTTTGCCTAACATGAGGATGTAATATACCAATTCACCACCATGTTTCCCCAAATCTACTTGTAAATATATTCACCGTCGCATCTTCACCGTTTTTACAAGATAGTTTGCTTCCTACTGACCACCAGATACCTTTTCCCCAAATCCCGTTGAAAGACTTCCGTCTTTTAAACTCTCCTTACTCTGCGATGTACTTAGACTTTCTGCAGCTCATAAAGAGTGTTTTCATCAAAGGCGCTCGGAAGCCCGCTACAGGGATGAATCAAGTATTTTTTAACACTTCCCCTTTTCAAAGTGTTGACTGCAGTTGGCCACAAATCTGTCAAATTACCAGTGCGCCGAGTGTATTTAAGAGCGCTCCGCTGGGGCTTGTATGAGATTGCTAGTGTGTGCGCTTACTGGGGAGAGGAAGTAACTCTTTAACTACTGTATTGATTCGGAAAGCGCTTAAAGCTTTGGGCATCGGTCCGAGCAAAACGGTCAAGGCACAAGAGAGAGAAATTGGAGTCTTGTCTATTTTTCCACCCCTCTTTTGTACGTTTTTCGCACACCTTTGCTTCCTCTCATCGGCCGCGCTTGATTCAATGGTAAAGATCAGCTGTTTGCCCATTCAAGTCGGACAAGTGCCGCACTGTATGGGCTGCAGTGCTCTATTGATTGATGTGTGAAGAGAGATTAGCAGAGGGAGGAGGAAAGGGAGCAAGGGAAAAGGAAGTACGAGGTAGGAATAGAAGGAAAAGGGACAGTGGCCTGAGGCATTAGCGGAGATGTGGCTGTTGTATGATAGAAATGGACAGATGTTCCTGCTCGCTGAGAGGGTCCAGTCACATTCCCGTACGCGCTTTTCCTTTAGACGGAGGTTTTGGCAGGCGCAGGAACTCAAGCTGTGTTAGCAGTTAGGTGTTGCTTAGGTAAAGCTGGTTGTACCGTGGGGAATGGTAAAAGAGGTGGAAAAAACAGTATGACCTTGAATAAAAAGCTTGGATACTGTAATCCGGCCTTGAATACATCAACATTGATCCTGCTAATTGGAACTACAAAGAGCAATATTTGATCTTTGACTCCAACAAATAGTTGTTGACAAAAAAATGCAGTTGTGCCAAAAGAAACATTCTGAAATCCTATAAATAGCCTGCCCTCAGCCATGCCGTCTCGCCGAAGTGCCAGCGCACACTGGCCGCCAAATGTCGAATGCGGTAACAGTCCGTAAACACTAATGTCAATCATTCCTGCACATACCTCTACCCAGACAGATTTTCTCAGACTCCTCTGACATTCCTTAGATTTCCTGTCAAGAAACATCCGGTTGACGTCCGTAACACGTCAACTCGGAGATCCGCCAAAGCTCAACATCCAGGTCCAGGTGGTTTCTTGTACACGACCATCACTTTCCTCCATGCCTCCCTTACTCCTCAGCCCTGACATGTGATGCACATTTTTGGGGGAGGGGTGAACTACCAAAGAAAAAGAAGAAAGGTCTTTACAAAGGTGTACACAGAGGTTGGACTCCATGAATTTGGTCATCTAGAGTGAATGAGATCAAAAGGAGATATCAGACAGTTAATGTGTAATCCCTTTCCGCCGCCGGCACCAAGCGCAAACTAATCTCCAGTTTGCCTCAGCTCACTCCTGGAGGTGTCGGTGGGGAGGGCCTCTGTAAATATTTAATTGACTGCAGCATGTTGATGTTAATTTCGCGGGTGTGTCCTCGCCTTCGCTGGCCTGTGTCTAGACGGGCGAGCTTACAGGAAAACATGACTCCCATGCTATTAAAGAATGCCATCAAAATATAGTCAGTTTTTCCCAGGGTTCTTTGACAATACGCTCCTAATACAATGTGCTCAAGGACGGGCCTTGTGAGTCAATCATTCACTTTGTTTTCATGCATTTTGGTTTCGTGAGAATGTCATTATATGAACATGATTTTGAATGCAGTAAGAAGTGATGTTTCTGAAATTTTGTTTGCCTGGCCATCACGCTTATCCATACCTATAACCTATAACCAGGTGGATCCCAGTCTTCTCTCCCTTATCTGTCATTCAGGCATGATTGACCGTTTCCCATGCATGAATTAAATTAACAAACTTGATTTTATGGCTGTGTCTTACCATGTGATTCCACAACATGCACCTCCGCTCGGCTGCACCTCAACCTGCGCCACAACCGCACAACCGTAATTCTGCTCCAGTTCATGCACTGTGCACTACTGTCTGGGATTTTCAAAAGTAAATACCACACAAACTTTATTTTCATCAGAATACTTCTAATTTATGGTTTTACACATTATTGCTTTGCTATTCAAACTCATTAGGCTGTTAAACAATTTAATGCTTAGTTACCCTCATGATGGAGAAAAAAAACTTGTATTTTGCCAAATAGCAATCTCAGAATAAACAGGAGTTATCTGCACTCCTTTAAAATAAATTGATGTTGGTCTTAAATGAGTTTTTTTTTTTTTTACAAATGTTTGGTCTCTTCTCGAGCTTCTTGGGGCTTCACAGAGAGAGAAGACCAAACACATGTCGTAAGCGTAACAGCGACATGTGCGTAGTGTGTTTAGCTTAAGACGCGAGTCACCGGATAGAGCCTGAGATAATGGCACTTGTCACGTTGACCTAAAAAAAATAAGTATAATAATTTGTCAACGAGCACACTGTTGAGCTAATTTGAATTTTGTCATCAAGTAGTCATCAGGCCTCAGGAAATTGGACTGTTTGCAGCAACAATTTCATACTAGAAGCTTTCAAACACAGGTTTCTGTCTGTCCAGAGTTGTAATTTTGAAGGTGTTGAATGAGCCCTTTTGGCACCGCTGAGTCACATTATTAAGTTACCTATTTTTATTATTATACTGCTGTGCCTTATCTATGTTACAACACTGGAATTTGGAAAATGTTTATCTTATCTTATCATAACTCTCTTCTCCTTGTGTAGTGTAGTAGTTGCCACTCACGACTCAAAGCTCAAGGATCCATGGTTTTTGTGTGGTCTTTGTGTGTAGTTCCCATAGATATACGTCACAAAGGCGCCCCAGTCCAGCTGGCAGCCCGGTGCAACGCTCTGCTCTTTTTTCACACTTTTTTCACATTTATTGTGCTTTATCTTTTGTATTTTGTAAATATTTTTTCTACTTTAGTTGTACGATCGGGACACGCGCTGGAATCGCTTTAATTCAACTTGTTTCGACTTTGTTCGGCTGGATTATTGAGTGTTTTTTGTCGTTGTACGGAACGGCGCCGGTGCGCGTTTAAACAAAGGAGGAACTCATGAAACTGAGGGGGAAACCATCGTCTTACCCGGAGATCGTCACGTCATCCTCATGTTCCCCTCCATCCCTTGTTGGGAAATGGGAGGTTTTGTCTATAGGAGTTTTTGTTTGTAAGAGTTCTTCTATTGAGAGTGTTTTTTTTAAACTTCCTATAATCTGTTATCTGTCCTTTCCCTCTGTATCTACCTGCGTTGCAACAATGACATTTCCCCATGTGTGGACAATAAAGGAATATCTTATCTTATGTTCTTTTTCTGTAGTTTCCAGGTTCTTTCCATATCTAAAACAAGATTACAATGCTTCAAAAAAATTGCTAGCTACAATATAATGATATAAAATTACCCATATTATTTCATTATAATTTCACATTTTCTCTATCCACTATTCATTTGCTGCCTACACATACGACACTATAATATTTAACTTTTCACATTACGCCTTTAAACCAACAGTCTCTTCAACTCTTTATACATTTTGACCTTGCAGCTGTTCCTTCTTACTTTAAATGTCTAAACCACCGCTGCCAATGTTAAAACAGATTACTGTTATGGCTCCTATTATACCCCTCCATCGTTATACGTCTCTACGCCAATCTTTTTTCCGTTATAGATGCGGCTTTGCTCTCTAGTCGCGCTGATGCGGTCGTCAAGGTCGCAAGGGGAGGAGATGAATGGGGCCCAGATACGCAGGCGAGGGCTGTTTAGGCTAAAGTTGCTCAGTTCAATGCGGCTGCGCTCTCAAGTGTCTGTAGCGAGTGCAATTACAAACGCACGGCGCATGTAAAAGTCAAGAGAATACAAATCACATATAATTGATGTCTCGTGGGTATGGAGCGAGCGGCGTTGCTATGGTTGAAAAAAGGCGTGTGCATTTTGGCAGAGATGACAGTGGAAATTATTTGTCAAGCACTTTTTTTGTTCTGGTTTTAGACTTAAAATGATTTGACTTTAGGTTCTGTGGTTTGTGGAGGACGATCCAGGGTTCAATTCTTGGGTGTCTTGAGCAGTGTTCAATCATCCTTTTTGGGAATAGGAGTTTTTCTTAAAATAAAGGGGAGGCACTACGTGTGACTAGGAATAAAGCTTAAATTTAAATAGCTATTAAAATCTACTTGTTAGAAAAAGAGAAAAATGCTTTCATATTTAAAGAAGACATTTCATGTGTAGAAACTTGTCAAAATTGCCCATATTTGTAAATCTGAAAAATTAACAGAGCCAGGTAGAAATTGCTTACTTTATTTTGTTGACATATTAGATATCATTGATTTATTATTATTTATCCAAGCAGGTAAAAAAAGAAAAGAAAAAGAGGTCAACACCTTTTTTTAGGCTGACCTGCATTGGCTCAACAAAATAAATGATAGTAAAATAATACTAGATCATTTGCAATGGCTGAAGCCATTGCTGGAGTGTCTGCGTCTCTCCCTCTCCCTCCCTCCCCCCTCTCTCTCTCCCTCCCTCCCCCCTCTCTCTCCTCCCTCTACTCCTCCCTCCCCCCTCTCTCTCCTCCCTCTACTCCTCCTCTCCCCCTTTCTCCTCCTCTCTCTCTCTCTCTCCCTCCCTCTCCCTCCCTCCCCCCTGTCTCTCCTCCCTCTACTCCTCCTCTCCCCCTCTTTCCTCCTCTCTCTCTCTCCCTCCCTCTCCCTCCCTCCCCCCTCTCTCTCCTCCCTCTCTCCTCCTCTCCCCCTCTCTCCTCCTCTCTCTCTCTCTCCCTCCCTCTCCCTCTCCCTCCCTCCCCCCTCTCTCTCCCCCTCTCTCCTCCTCTCTCTCTCTCTCTCTCTCCCTCCCTCCCCCCTCTCTCTCCTCCCTCTACTCCTCCCTCCCCCCTCTCTCTCCTCCCTCTACTCCTCCTCTCCCCCTTTCTCCTCCTCTCTCTCTCTCTCTCCCTCCCTCTCCCTCCCTCCCCCCTGTCTCTCCTCCCTCTACTCCTCCTCTCCCCCTCTCTCCTCCTCTCTCTCTCTTCCTCCCTCTCCCTCCCTCCCCCCTCTCTCTCCTCCCTCTACTCCTCCTCTCCCCCTCTCTCCTCCTCTCTCTCTCTTCCTCCCTCTCCCTCCCTCCCCCCTCTCTCTCCTCCCTCTACTCCTCCTCTCTCTCTCTCTCGCTCTCTCCCTCCCTCTCCCTCTCTCCTCCTCTCTCTCTCTCTCCCTCCCCCCCCCCCCTTTCTCTCCTCCCTCTTCTCCTCCTCTCCCCCTCTCTCCTCCTCTCTCTCTCTCTCCCTCCCTCTCCCTCCCTCCCCCCTCTCTCTCCTCCCTCTACTCCTCCTCTCCCCCTCTCTCCTCCTCTCTCTCTCCCTCTCCCTCTCTCCCCCCTCTCTCTCCTCCCTCTACTCCTCCTCTCCCCCTCTCTCCTCCTCTCTCTCTCCCTCCCTCTCCCTCTCCCTCCCTCCCCCCTTTCTCTCCTCCCTCTACTCCTCCTCTCCCCCTCTCTCCTCCTCTCTCTCCCTCCCTCTCCCTCCCTCCCCCCTCTCTCTCCTCCCTCTACTCCTCCTCTCCCCCTCTCTCCTCCTCTCTCTCTCTCTCTCTCTCTCCCTCCCTCCCCCCTCTCTCTCCTCCCTCTACTCCTCCTCTCCCCCTCTCTCCTCCTCTCTCTCTCTCTCTCTCCCTCCCTCTCCCTCCCTCCCCCCTCTCTCTCCTCCCTCTACTCCTCCTCTCCCCCTCTCTCCTCCTCTCTCTCTCTCTCTCTCTCTCCCTCTCCCTCCCTCCCCCCTCTCTCTCCTCCCTCTACTCCTCCTCTCCCCCTCTCTCCTCCTCTATCTCTCTCTCCCTCCCTCTCCCTCCCTCCCCCCTCTCTCTCCTCCCTCTACTCCTCCTCTCCCCCTCTCTCCTCCTCTCTCTCTCCCTCCCTCTCCCTCCCTCCCCCCTCTCTCTCCTCCCTCTACTCCTCCTCTCCCCCTCTCTCCTCCTCTCTCTCTCTCTCTCTCTCTCTCTCCCTCTCCCTCCCTCCCCCCTCTCTCTCCTCCCTCTACTCCTCCTCTCCCCCTCTCTCCTCCTCTCTCTCTCCCTCCCTCTCCCTCTCTCTCCCTCCCCCCCTCTCTCTCTTGACTGGCTCCGTCACAAAAGTCTAAAGAATAAAGCCTAAACAATTCCGCAGACACTCATAATGCCCAAATTCATTTAAATGGGGAAAAAGTACTAATACCTTTGCAAATTATGCAAAAAGCACAAGTTGTTCAAATGTCAAAAGAAATAGCACACGTACTACTGTGAAAGCGATCGTAATGAGGTGTAACTTGTTGAAATCGGTTAAAGCGTTAAGGAGTTGAAACTGGCTAAATGAGTACTAATACTTTTGCAAATTCTGCAATACTTTAGAAAATTCTGCAAAAAGTACACGTTGTTCAAATGTCAAAAGTAATAGGACACATAATACTGTGAAAGCGATCATAATGAGGTATAACATGTTGAAATCGGTTAAAGCGTTAAGGAGTTGAAACTGGCTAAAATGAAAATTATGGAAAATATAATAATAAAAAATGTGTGACATGACTCAAAATACAAGAACATATAGTGTCTGCGTGACATCACGCAGACACTCAATAATAATAATAAAATTAACAAATAATTTAGTATTTGAGGAATAGGTCTTACAGAAAATCCAAATTTTTCTAAATAAATTGGTATTAAAACTTTAATACATTTTGATAATCTTGATATTAGAATTGGATGTAAAATAATTCTTTGGTAAAATTTGTGAAAATGGTGTTAAGTACAGGGGTGGGATGATAGGTGTGTGTAGGTGCTACTGTTAAGACGTGTTATTACGTCAAGATGGGAGAGAAACTGCCTCTGAAGTTACAATGTAAAACATTGTAAGGCGCAAATTGGACAATGTTGTGATTTCCAAGTGAAAACGTATGTATGTTTTGCCCAGTGTCTTGCCTAAAGTAAAACTAAAAAGTAGTTTTGGCAAAAGATAAGACTGTAGTAGAATAAAATGTAAATGTACAGTACTACAAAAACTACTTGTGATGTTTTCCTGCGTTGAGGTTGCATGTTCTGCTTTTGTCTTCTTCCCTCAGGTACATAAAACACTCACAAGAGAAATATTCATGCAAAAACAAACCACAATCTGCTGGTTTCCATGGTTACTTGGGGATTAATGGGGTTTTTGCACCTTTTCTGGCACTTACTCTGCAGTGGTTGATGCTCCAATAAAACTTATATTTGTTTTAGGACAGTCTACTTTCTTACAAGCAATAAGCTACCCTAACCCCTCAAATAACTATGACATTTGGTAAAAGGCCCATGCATTTTGTGACATTGCCGTTCTCAGACATGCTCGGCAAACGTGGACCACCTTCCAGATGCTGAATGCAGTCTGTTTGGATCTGATGCAAGTGTTGGCCGTGAGAGTGGGTTCCTTTAGAGTGCCAGAGCTTGAGATCAGAGCAAGGACAACGGGACACAAGAGCTGGGAGACACGGGAGAACAACACTTGGGTAAAGCATTGGAAACCCGGTGGTTATTTCAAACATGGTTGTGACTTGGCAATTCATATGTCAAGACTGTTTGGATATTACACATTTTAAAAAAGGAGTTAAGCGTGTTTTATAACATTGTTTGAATGAAAAGTGGAATTGACCTTAAAGAGACAGTACCTGACATTTTCCATGTAATAAAGTAAAATCTGTTTTGCCTCAGTTCAAATATATTGTAAAAGTATATCTTATGGTGAAAATTGTGCATTTAATTATAGAGTGCTTTTTTTAGAGTTAATTCTCAATCAGGCCGGAGGAGCACTGTTAGCATGCTATTTGTTATTTATTGCGATGGCAAAACTCACTCTGGCCTCTGAAAGTTGTGACAACTTTGTGGTGCATTTGGTCATGTGGTGACCATTTAAAAAATTGTTCACGTTATTAAGCACCCTCCAAGCAAAACATTAGAAGAAGAAGAAGGACTGGACCCAAATTAAATAATTGTCTTTTATACAGAACTTTTATCTTATTATTAAAGGCACACTATTTAACTAAAGTAAATGTAGATAAAATGCTTAGAATATGCACTCATGAATAGATGCAGTAAGTAACTTCTTCCAGATCTTATTCCACAGTATGCTATTAAAACTCATTTCCATGGAGACAGGTCAGATCTGTAAAACATTTTTTTACTTGAATAAATGCAAGATAGATACGTTGAATGCATAATGTGGGATATTCCAGGCAAAGGAATGATATATCCATGGAGACAAGCAGGGGCAGAACAGAAAAAGTGCATAGTCCACTTTTAATGATAGACATTTTGTAACATATGTATTTAGTTTACATTTACCATGCAAATCTCTACATGGTCATGTTTTTTCAGCAAGTGCCCTTCATGTTAGAACCAGACTCATACTCCTCTGTGGGCCTAGGGTATGGAGGCCTTTTCAAAAATTACAGTCACAAGTTAGTTAGCATTAGCCAACAGTTTTTAACAAGACACACTCACCCATTTGTTGGAAATGAAAGACTTAACTTGATTTTTTTTAATTCTGCATTTTGTTCAGGGGATGGACTAATCTTAACCTGATTGTCACATAATATATTGTCAAAAACATTTGGTAAAATTATATATAATTAAATAAATCTATTTTGCAGTGACGTCACGCTAAGAAATGCAGCTCTGGTTGATGCAACAGGAAATAAAGCTGAGAGGGGCCCAACAGAAGTCAGCATGCTACCATTATGTACAAGAGCAAGACACTTTACTCACCTTGTTCTCTGAGATCACAAGCACAGAGGATCAAAACAAAACAATGCACCGTAGCGTCCAGAAGAGTGCTTTTATTATGCATTTATTATTCATATAGTATAAACTGCTGGGGGCGCTAACCACTCTGCCACCATGCATCTCACTCCATTGACGCAATTACCGCTGTGAATTGTAATAGACCTTTCCGCAAACATTGAAAATGCCGCGTAACCCTGTAGACCTCCCTCATTCCACCTGTCCGTTTATCTCGACACGCCGGGGTCAAAGCAATATTTGCGCCGCTAGTGTGATTGACTGCAGTCGCGGCGGGGTCACGGAGGTTTGATATCCTATCTAAAAAGCCCAACATATGACCATCTAGAGCTCTATTGTCGGCTACAGCAAACAGCCATCAGCTACGTGTTACGCTAAACGTTTGTGCGCGAAGAGATATTAACCCGGTTATCACGAAGCTAGCAGTCAGAGAGAGACGCGCTTTACAATCGGAGGTGCCAAACGAGTTGCGGAAGCGGGAATTGAGCAGGGAAAAAGGGAATAGGGTCCCCGCTGGCTTGTAACCTTTGTGATGTTGTTTGGAGTGTCGCGAGTGTTCATACACCTTTTATTCCATCAAAAGGTGTCGGTACACTTTGGTTACAGAGTGGCACGGTGACGGGGGAGCCTGTAATTGCCTAGGTAGAAGTGTGCATGTGTGTGTCTTTTTGTGACAGCACTCGTCTCGAAGCCTGCAGCCCGAGAGCGGAATTGAATTAACCTAAATAAAGTCAAGAGGGATAGAGAGAGAGCGCGACTGGAAAAGGAGCAGAAGTGTTGTTTAATTTCGGTGGTAGACAAGGACGAAGTAGGTCAAATGTAAAGTGTGTCTGCAAATTTATAGATTTTTTTTTTTTTGGTGGTGTAATGAAGCTAAAAGTTGAGTAATTGGAGTATTTTCAGGAAGAACACAGACATTTGTCAAGGTAGAGGATCTCGCATTCGTAGCCTAGTGGTATCGTGCATTAACAACACTTTATTTGGAATTCTGACTCAAAGTGGACGCGTGGACCAAATACAAACTCCCTCAAACATGCACGCTTATGCCCGGTTTGACCACAGATTGCCTTTTGCCTTGTCTCTAAAATCTGGGCTGGCAGGGTTCAGGGTTTGTGGATTGGACCGCACGTTTTCACTCTTGTCTTTTTATAAAGCACAAACTTAATACGGAAAATCACGTACATTTGTGTGCATTCGAACGCTTTATAAAAGAGACCTCACTAATTATTTTAAAGTCACAGAGCCATTATATTAAAGCATTTTAAAGCATCTAAAAAAATAATAATAATAATATAGATGCTTCTTTACTGACCTCTGGTGTCTGGAGTTGGTATCTCGCAAAAGTTGCTTCGCTTTAAAAAATGCCCCACTTTTAAATTGCCTGTAAAATACTGAGGTAAATGCCAAAATATACTGAGAATACTACAGTAAGAATAAGTAAAGTGTCTTGCCCAATCAACATAATACAACTCCCATTAAAAACACTTATGTTATCGTAATTGTTGATCTGTAAAGCGCTTCTAGGCATAACATTTTGCAACAAAGGAATAAATCTCCATCAATGCATACTATAACTATATATAATCTTACTTCTCTCTATTTCTCCAGCATCTCATACCCTTTATCATGACTCACAATTTTGCCTTGAAGATTGGAAGACATTTTGCATATTTGCAACACTACATGCGCACAAGATGTATAAAAACTTGGCTCCATCAGACTGACCATTACTCTGGTGTGGCTCTCTCCCTTTCTCCCTTAGCAACAAGACAGTCAAGCCCATTCTCCAAGCTTGGTCGCTTTAAGGTTTATATAGCGGTGCATTTTGGTATTAAGAGCCATTACAGCCAGATTTCCTGTGTAGGCTTCAATAACTCGCCTTTGTCCAGCTCTGAATGGTTGGGATGAGAACAAATAACTGTGTACAATATAGCTACATGCGTGTATGTAAGTGTGCTTTATGTATAGCGTTCAATTGATTTTTTTTTTTATGACGGCGCTGGTCTTGTCTGTAGTGACGTGTGTTCAATGGGCCTTCACGTCCTCCATTGACTTTGAGAACACACGGGGCTTGTCTTGTGTCGACACGCGCCATTTGATTTTCATTTGTTTTCAATCCAATTTACTTTATGTGTGTCGGGGAGACTGTACTGTAAGCTTTAAGTATGAAGTGGGGTAAAGAAGAGAATGTAGGACGGACCCATCAAGACAAACTATTCGATACAAAGAAGATGATTTTTGACACGTTTTCTCAATAGATTTCACATTTTCATCTTCTTTTAGAGGCAAACATTTTTTTCTTTTGTTTAATAGACCTTCAACTTCAATCTTTCATATATTTTATAAGCTATGTATGAGAATGAATTTGCAGCACCAAATCTAATTTCACAGACATGGACTGAAATGTTGATTAAATATTTACATGGATGAGAAAGTGTAGCATTTACGTGCCACTGTTGGACGGACATGGAAAAACAAATCTACCACTATTTCAGACAGTGTTTCCTATCATTTAGTTTACGTATGTTGATTGATTCCTGCATGTTTGAGTAATCCTGTATTGTTCTGCAACTGGGCTGTGAGTGCTTAGAACGAGTGCTGTTTTCACCTACCCCTTATCCCCGCCCTCATAGTACTTATTTGAAAGACATTTTAAAATGTCACATAGCCACTTTTCATGAACAGAAAAATTAAAACAACATAAATTAAAATCTGCTTGTCACTATAAAACTTTGAAGTTGATGGACTGTCTCTTTTACTGAGCCGTTTTAGATCAATATGGCAATTTATGGTAAACAAAATGTAAAATGGCTAATCTATTTATGTTGTACCTCAATACTAAGCACCTGGGAAGAAAATAATATGTCTCCTTTAAAAAACCCTATTTTTGGCTTGGAAGGTGAAGATTATCCACTTAATCTTATTACTCAGGCAATTATATAATTGTTAAAGCTAAAACACATGAAATAATAATAAGTGATTGCATATCAATCTATACTAAATCATATGTCATATGAACTTTACTCTTTACCGTATTTTCTGGACTATAAGTCGCACCAGCCAAAAAATGCATAATAGAGAAGAAAAAACATATATTAGTCACACTGGAGTATAAGTCGCATTTTTGGGGCAAATGTATTTGATAAAATCCAAAACCAAGAACAGACATTTCATCTTGAAATGCAATTTAAAATAATAACAGCTTAGAGGACATGGTGAATAGTTGTATATAATAATATTCAGATAACTGTAGCATAAAGAAGAAGAAGAAGAAGAAGAAGAAGAAGAAGAAGAAGAAGAAGAAGAAGAAGAAGAAGAAGAAGAAGAAGAAGAAGAAGAAGAAGAAGAAGAAGAAGAAGAAGAAGAAGAAGAAGAAGAAGAAGAAGAAGAAGAAGAAGAAGAAGAAGAAGAAGAAGAAGAAGAAGAAGAAGAAGAAGAAGAAGAAGAAGAAGAAGAAGAAGAAGAAGAAGAAGAAGAAGAAGAAGAAGAAGAAGAAGAAGAAGAAGAAGAAGAAGAAGAAGAAGAAGAAGAAGAAGAAGAAGAAGAAGAAGAAGAAGAAGAAGAAGAAGAAGAAGAAGAAGAAGAAGAAGAAGAAGAAGAAGAAGAAGAAGAAGAAGAAGAAGAAGAAGAAGAAGAAGAAGTTTACCAAAGCATCAGTTTTACCCCAAATCACTAAATCCATTGAATTCTTCTTCCTCTGTGTCACTTCTAAACAACTCCGCAAACTCCAGTCGCAAAACCATGAAAAAAGGTGTGACTTATAGTCTGGAAAATACGGTAATTCAGAAAGTTGTATTTCATAAAGCTAGTCACATACTAGACAAATGAACAGCTACACGACGACGTGAAAGCGAGAACACAAACCATTTCACGATTTATTTTTGGCCCACTGAGTCAACGATCACGAGCAATTGTAAAATCGTTTCTCCTCACATTAATCTTGACGGTACATTTTCATTCCATTTGGCCGTGCTTATCACTCTGGATCCCCTCTCCTCTGTTTAACATGTCTCCTCCTCCACAGACCTGGCAGCGCCGCGCAGAGCTCCATCTCGGTTTCATAAAGTCACCGTTTATTAAAGCTCACGGCGGGCGGCGGGATAAAGCCTATTGAGATATTGAGGTCAGAGGGAGAGAGCGGCGGCGGAGGGAGGGGCACGGGCCCAGGTGCGCTGTCATGTTCTGCGGATAGGCTAAGACAGGTATCCAGCTGGGACGTTGCCCTACCTGTTTTCATTAGCATAGCATTAAGCTCTTTTTACTGTAACTGTGTCTGAATTCATGAAAGAGATTTAAGGATTTGAGCCAGAGTCATGCGAAAACGTCTTCTTTCAGTTGATGCGCAGGACTCCAAAACCAAGTTGAGGTTATAAACAGATGTGAATTTATTCATCAAGTTTTACTGTCAACGAGGTTAGCAATGACCAAGTAACTGTTGTGAAGTTCTTGATGCACAGATTTTAGGCAGATACCGAGACCAGTTTCATGGGAAAAGCTTGGGCCCATAGCCGATATTGTGCCGATATTTTTTAATACATTTTTATTTATTTTTAAATACGGCTGTAATTTAATTCCTTTTTATAAGAGCTTTCTAAAATTAGGATCAAATCTATTTTAAAATGTATAGAACCAGTTAAAACACACAATACCCTTCAGTTAGGGGAAAAAGTTTGATAGAGCTGTAATTTATTTAGCACTATTTTCAGATAAAGTGCTAAATATTAAAGACTGGTAGGATTAAATATGATTATTCTTTATTAGAGTCAAATTAGCCTTCCTTCCTTTTCTTAAGATCTCTCTGAATCTCTCCAGTAACAGCAGCAGCGACAGTCTCTCCTCCTCAGACTCTCTTCTCCTTCTTTAAACCTCTCACACTGACGTTATTTGGAGTAAACAACTGATCGTCGAGGAGGAAAACGAGTGAAATTATGTCACGTTTATCGCAGGTTGCAGGAGCAAATTTGTGTGTGAAGTTTTGTCTCACACTTTTGTAGAGCTTTTTAAAGTCTGTAACACATTTCTGCGTCTTTTGCTTCAAGATAAAGACTGGATAAAAGTGTGTTGTTTTCTTCCTGTTTCTGCAAAGACAGCATGGTCGCAATATCGGCTGATATCGGCGCGTTTGGCTGATGCCGATATTACTCAATGACGTGAACATCAGCCGATATGATGTATACTGGGCTTATTGGGCGTAATATTAGTAATATTAGATGATGAACTTTGCACCTTCATGTCAGTTATGTAAAAGAAAAAGCAAATTCAGGGTGTAATGCATTGTGTCTGCTTCAAAATTCTTGTAACAATGTGTAAAGCTGTTAATAGTTTGGTAACATTTGTAGTGTCTTTACATGAATTATGATGAGAGAAGAATAAATGAAAGTTTCCTCTGCTGTTTTCCAAAGACACTTTTTAGTTGTTGGTGTTGTTCATACAAGCACATACAAGACTGTAATGCTATTTTATTCCGTTTGAAAAAAGATGTTTCAGACGAGAGCATATGATCGTTACAGAGGAATTAATGAATTATAGTAAAAGCCTAATGATTTGTGTTTTGACCTTATACGGCGACAGTGATGACCAACTATTTGTATAATTGGTTGTAATTTTGTTTTAAAAAGGAGTATGTAATTTATGTAATCCTATGTGCACAACCATGAATGATACAAATGAGAAACTAAAATGTTATTATTATAGTTTAAAATGAGCGGGTTTTCATTCCCACAGACTAAATTGAAAATACTTTTTGAATACAATTGTTTCTATTCACGTATTCCTTAGTTGTCTTAAATATGTCATGTCGACTGCTATAACATTAGTATTCTTTGGGGGAAGGTCAATCGAGGTTTTAATAGATGCTAATAATGAGTTCCTGAATTGGTGCCTTAGACATTTGTATTGTAAATTAATGGTCCGTAACATGGCCGGCTTCAAAACAATTACTTTTTGATTAAGTGACTAGTTCTTGACTGATCTTACTCACGGCCATTTTAAAATGAGCTGCTGCACTTTTTCAGGCAACGAGTGCAATATTCAGCTTCACAACTAGACGAATAACGATGGACAAAAATATATATTGATGACCGACTTTGGGATTCTACCAATTGCCAGTTACGGTTTTGATGATTGTCAAATCAATACCCTGATACTAATTGATACTAAAACTGGTATTGATACTACTTAAAATATTGATAATGGACCCTTTGATACTGAATAATGGGATATGGTCGGGTTCATTTGAATGTATTCTAAGAACCCTTGAATCACTCAGAATGCTAGAATGATTTTGATCTATGTCAGAACTAGTTTAAGGCAAAAAGCTAATTTATAAACATTGTTTTGCAAAAAATATATATAAAATAAAGTACTATAATAATGTTTCTATCTATTCTCTCTGTTATTTTCTTAGTATCAAAATTGAGTTTTATATTAAGCATATTATATTAGATTATTAATATTATTATAATTGTTTTATTATTATTATATAGATACAAGAAACCAGCAAGATATGTTTTCACTCTTGCAAATAAAAGGTCCAGCAGTCCAACTCCTGGCTCCAAATCACACATACGCCTGCACCTCCTGTACGCATGCAGGAAGTACATATGTATTAAATATGCTTGTGTATATTGCTAGTCAGTATGGAGTCTTCCCGGTGCTATACTGTTGCTGGCTTCATTTCACGCTCTGGTGACTGGGTGTGAATCATTTTCCCTTGGCTTATTATCAGCCCCGCTCATTGAAGTTGCATCCCTCCAGAATGCAACCAAATCACTATTCAAGAACAAGTCAGGGCCCCGTCTATAGGGTTCGCTTTTTGTCTTGTGTCAAGTCTATTTATTTACTACATGGTTTTTCATAGTGCAGTGTTGAACTCCTCACATGGAAGACAAGACGTCACATTCTCCCACAGGAATAGCCCTTATTTTGTGCTGGAAAGTCTCGACGCGTATGTGGTGAGTCTCAGAACCTCCTCATCTTAAACAAACTGGGACATTCTAATCTTTTGTTGACAGTGATAGATTTATGTTGTTTTTGTGCATGATTTTAAGCTTGATTTGCCTCTCCACGAGTTCAGGGAGACGTGGCCCGAGCGGCGATTCTCGTAAGTGATTATTTGTGGTTTCACTCCTCGCGTCTGTGGGGTCAATGTGATCCTGTTATGACTATTTGTCGGGTCGCAGCTCGCAAACCTCTAATTGTTTCCAATTTGCTTCCGACAGCTTTACTCCAGCCAATCAGAGCAGCCGGACAGTGCGAGGCTCCGTTGCCTAGTGACGACTCTTGAACTTTAGAAAAAGCACGAACAAAACCAACACAGAGTTTGCACACATGTTTCCATTTTTCACCAGCGCTACAGTGATTGTAACAGGCTCTTCACGCTCTCTTGTTTCTTTCATAAGCAGGTTTAATCCACACAAAATTCATCCATTTTTTTCTTTGGCTCTAAATGAAAGTGCATGGAAAGTTTTGTTTTTGTTCAGCCCGTTTATAACTCATCCTTCTTCTGCGTGTGACCTCGCCGAGCTTTTCTCAAGACAAACCAAAGTCTGCACGATGCCATTCCGGGGCTTCATCATTCTACATGAATTTATAGTAACGATGATGCAGGACGTGGAGACACGAGTGAACGCCACACTCTTTGTTAGAACTCTGCTGCAGCTGGGCCGTGCACAGAGGAGAGCAGAATGATTCAAATAAAGCAGTGTTCCTTCTGACCAGCTTATTTGTCCAGACAGTTTATAATATTGTGCATATCCCGGTCACCTCTGAGGCAAATATAATAGCCTCACAGGTTATACCACTCTCATACCACTGTTTGTTCCCAGTATTATAAAATAATGTTTAGAAGCTTTATCAGTAATGGCATTTTGAAAGAACATCATGAGAACATATTGAGGAGCTGCTGAAGTCCTGACTGTATGATGTTGTTGACAATGGACTAAATTGGACTTTTATTTTGTACTCAATGTGTTTTAACTAGAGCTGGGTTTCGATTCAAATTTCAAGAATCGATTCGATTCCGATTTTTACGTTTCAAAATCGATTTTCACCGATTTCTCAGATTCCATCCGATTCCATCCGATTTCGATTCGATCCGGGGGTTAATGTTATTAAAAATGTATTTGAACCGTTTCCTTCACTTTATGACTGTGTAAAGAAGCAACATATTAAAACTAGTATTATATCAATATTAAACAGCAAATCTTACGAGTATTGGTAGTTACTGATGGAAGACTGATGAAAAGGTTAAGGGTCAATCTACCTTCAAGAAAGTTAATCCAGGAATCCTGAATTATCCTTCTTGAAGGTAGATTGAAGTTCACTGAGGGAAATGTAGAAAAGAATTTGAATTAAAAAAAATATTAAAAAAAAATATTTAAAAAAAATAAATAATATTTTTGGACGTACGAATTGATAATCGGTCATTAATATGCGAATCGATTAAAAATCGGAAAACAGATTTTTTTCAACCCAGCTCTAGTTTTAACCATCTTTTCTTTGGATGCAACCCCTTCCTTATTTTCTCATATTATTTTTGACTTATTTAGTTTCTCTCTTGCCCTGTCGGGTTTTGTTTTTGTACCTAAAAGAATTACCTGCGTTGTTGCGTTGCTTATAGGAAACAAATGTGAAAGGAGGAGATGGAGAAGGCGATGGTTCTTCTGCTGCTCCGGAGAGTCGTGGCACACATGTAGCTGAAATGGCGAGATGATGGAGGCGAAAGAAAGTGTATTTATATGAATATGCTTGGGACGTGATTGGTTGAGCGGCAAAGGTCGTCAGCTGTGATAACTCACGAAAACTGTATCCCACAAGTCGGTGACTAAAATACACTTGCAATTCTACGCTCCTGTCCACTCACAATAACCATGATGATAAGATAATTAGTTTTGCTTGTGCCTTTTGCGTTAAAACCTGACAAGACCAAGTGAAATAGCGTTTATTTTCATACGACAGGTCCTCAGACTCTTTTCATTACTGTTGACACAGTTTCTCCAATAAGCAAAAGGAAGCTTATTTTTCCTCCATGTTTCACTTTGAATTTGCCAACCCCGTGCTCTTGTATTTTCTGTGTCGCTGGTTCCCTTTCATTTTATCACAATGAGCTTTAATTTAATGTGCTTGTTTAATTTTATGTCACTTTTTAATTAGTTTGTAGACTTTGAATTGCCTTGTTAAAATGGCCTGTATAAATAGCCTCTGCCAAGGACTGTTTATTATTAATGCAATGGCTCTGAAGTATGCGCTATCCCGCCGCACAAAAGCGACGTCCCGCTGGTGCCGGGAAGCCAAAACAAGTCTGTGGTGTGTCATAATAAAGAATCTGTACCTGGGTTTCTCAAACTGTGGTGCGCCAGCTTCTTCGGGATGATTTGCTGTTCGATATTTTACTCAAATTCTTCCATATTTTTGACCTGTTTTGGGTCAGTTCTTGATTTAACTTACTGTAGCGATGTTTCTTTTTCTATTCTAGACCCAATTTAGACCTATTTCAAATCTGTAATATATCATGGTTTCTTATTATGTCATATCAAAGGAGCTAATGAAGCTAATTGGACTATTTAGCTCTGGAATAGCCCTGTTTTAGACCTGGTTTAGCTCTGGTGGAACTTGGGAGTTTTGGTAGTTTTCCAGATTGTCATGAGATCACTTTTTAATTAAGAAGTTTAAAATTTGGTAACATAATATGATAAGCAAATCTTACAGTAAGATATTATCACAATATTCATTTCATTGTACGATATTTATTCTGATATTGTTGAGAGTGTAACAGAATTGTAGATATGACACCTTTTCCGTTTAAAATACGTTGACAAAAATGTATAAACTTTGGCCTAAATGGGACTTGACTGTATTTTTTTTTTGTCCAGCTCTCTTGTCCCGTTTCTTATTTGTATATGTATGCATTTTTCAAAATCAAATACAAATATATTCCTTGACAAGCCACTGAATGAAACCATAAAAGTGCTTAACAACAGTTATTTCTTCATGTAGTTTCCATGATATTATTGTGATACATTTGGCGATACGATATCACAGTATTTCAGTTATTGTTACACCGCTACATAATACTTCAACTTTTTGTTAAAGCTTTAATTAAGAGGAAAGTAATCACGTAAAGTTAAATTGGAGAAAGAATGGGGAAAGACATTCAGCACATCATACTTTTAATGGTGCAAATAGTAACAATAGTAAACAATGACATAATGTGTTTCCATGTCGCACCAGTCGTTTGCCTTCTTTCAAAATGTACTTTGAGGCAAATACTTTTTAGATAGTGGTACGTCCCAAACTTGACTTTATTTCCTCCACATCTCTGTTCCTCTGTGCTGAACTTGATTTGTGGTTGTGTTTCAGGCTCCAGCGTGCAGGGAGCAGAGTTCACACACATGCCTGACAACATCACGGTGCTGGAGGGGGACAGCGTCACCCTCAGGTGAGTCCCATTCTGCCGTCAAGGTTGTCCAATATCACCCTTGGTTTTTCCCGCTCGGTAAACGCTGGTGATTGGGTTGAAATGTGAGGCAAATCTGAACCATTGTGACCTAAATTCTTAATATATGAAACTCGAACATTTCCCCATCGCATTCTGGTTAATGTTCCCATGTACTGTGTCTCTCAGGGTTTATTCATAGTTTTTTTTAGTTCAAGTAAAGTATAACTAAATTGTAGAAAGATTTTACTTGTGTAATAGTTCATTTTTACCGTATCATATTTAGGGCATATACTTTGAAATAGAGTCTTACATTTCTTGTGCTATTATTTCATGTATATATATTCGCAGATTGAGAATGACTCTTGGATGAGAGTCGAAACTGAATATTTTCTACAATGGAACACTCCTGAATGAGGGATTACACCGAAAATGTATATATATATATTATTTTCTTATTTTTTAACAGCCCCAAAACACATGATAATGACGGGTTAATTACAATTTCTTCAGCAGCTGGTGTTTCCCTCTGAACGATGTGCACTGCATTACACCACAAAAGACAGTGTTTTTCCTGTCTGCGTCTCCTGTCTCCTGCGTGACGTCTTCCACGTCATAGGGCTAACTGACTAATCCTAACTGTCAGGTATCACAGTTGGCCCCTTAGCGGTTTAATTAGCTCCTGGTTTAAAATGGGCTCCTGCACTAACCCTAATCAGGATGGCTGGGGATTCCCAACACCTTCGTAAGTGCATTGTCACTGCTGTCTAGCTATCAGTGATGTGATTAGTGGTTGAATACATTTGCAGAGTCGATTACTGTAAAAGTTAAATGGAGTGGTGGTTATTCATGGGTCCGAAGTGGCGTGACACTCGTTGCTACTGCCATCTTGAGGACAAAAGCTGCATGGCCAAAAGTGAGTTGTGCCTACAAAAAGTCTCAAAACAAAGGAGTCCTCTTACATCCCAAAAGACCCTGATTGTGCAGAAATGTATTACTATGGTCAGCAGGGACCAGTGGACTCACAGAAATCACTCCCGACTGAGGCTGAGCTTTTTGTTTCAGGTAGTTAGCAGCTGGCTAATGCTAGGTTACATATGTGACCGGCCGTATAAAAACCAGTCACAAGTCTACCCAGAGATATTTTGAGTTATTCACAGATTCTCAAAGTGTGAATTCAAAGCTTTCCAATGATGTCTCACTCGTGTAGATCTGATCATATTTGAGTAAGTTGTGGTCATTTGAATGTATACAACTCTCAAACCCATTCACTGAGAAAACGGCCTCTAAAGATTCTCACCGGAGTGAGCCTAGAGTAACAGGGGGGCTCATTTGCATCTCATTGAGATAAGCCCTCCCCCCTGTCAAACTGACACCACCTCCCCCTACAGCTGTCACTCAAGACTCAAGAGGAGTGTTGTTTTATTGATGAACTGGACTTGAATTAGAAGTAACCATGTTAAAATGGAAATACTTGGATTACTGGTACAGGTGTGTGCGTGCGTGCGCGCGCGTGCGTGCGCGGCTTGTCTGGTGCAGACGGCTTGTCTGGTGCAGACGGCTTGTCTGGTGCAGACGGCTTGTCTGGTGCAGACGGCTTGTCTGGTGCAGACGGCTTGTCTGGTGCAGACGGCTTGTCTGGTGCAGACGGCTTGTCTGGTGCAGACGGCTTGTCTGGTGCAGACGGCTTGTCTGGTGCAGACGGCTTGTGGACGAGGAAGCTTGGATGTGATTGTTTGCAAAAGTTTGTTGTTGCGAGTTGTCGCTGCTGTAGATTAGGACCAAAGCCCATAACTTCTGTCTTCTTCAAGCATCAACCCTTTTCATTTCCAGTTTTATAAGCTGTTTTTCATGACTATCTAACAGCGGAGAGTCAACAGCGTGTGTGACGTGAGTCGCGTGACTGAAACCCATGGACAGGCGAATGGTTTAGAAAAGAAAAGAAACAGGGTCCAGAGAGGGACAGTCAGAGACAAACCTCAAACTGTTTATGGTGAGATGAGTTTCATACTTGCATATGTGCAGCAGCTCTACCACTGAGCCAAATGTGCCATGCCTTCACAAAAATAAAATGTTAAAGCTCTGCTGATGATTGAAAGGTTTGGATTTAGTTTAGATTTTTTACACTAAAACAACTATTATAGCTTTCACCTTTACTCTTCACCTTATTCCCAAGGGCACTGCCAGTAAAGCCGCGGACACACCGCAGCGTCCAATTCGCGCCCGACGTAGGAGTTTGACGCCTGTACATATTAAGGCAGACGCCTCGGACGCGCGTGCAAAAAATAAACTCACAAGTAGACGCACGTCCGAGGCGTGTAGAGCACATGAAGTGGAGGAGTTGTTCAGTGTTGCTTTTCTCTTGGAGCAATGGTGTATTAACTTTACAAAGTTCAAAAACGGAGGCGATGGGCTCTAGGGCTCGGACCCGCAGATACTTCAGAGGTGAGCAGAGTTTAGTCAATAGCAGCGTCGGTCCAAAGCGTCCGATGATCAAAATGCAGAATTCGCGCCGTTCAAAGTCAAAGTCCACATAGACTTTGAATGTAAACTGGACGCTGTGGACACCCTGGTCTGAACGCCACTTTATGCTACATTCTTGATTTGTTACTGCACATGAACATATCAATCAATCAAATGTATTTATAGAGCACAATTTGTACGTAGCGCAATTCAAAGTGCTTTATAATGTTATAACACATTTGAAAAATAAGAACACGATACAGTTTATAAAAATATAAATCAGTGTATATCAAAATAAATAAATAAAATCATAAAAACAAATGAATTTGGTATTTAAAACATTATAAACCAGGTAAAAGTATTTCAGTCATAGGCACGGCTTGGATTTAAACACAGCCGGGGTGGGACCTGTCTCACAACTTCAGGAAGGCTATTCCAGACTTTTGCCCCATAGAACTGGAACGCAGATTCCCCGTGTCTGGTCTTGACTCTGGGCACCAGCAGGAGGCCGGTCCCTGAGGTCCTCAGAGTCAGAGATGGTTCATATGGCACTAACATGTCTGAAATGGCCATGGAGAGACTTGTACACAAGCAGAGCTGCTTTAAAGTCTGTTCTCTGAGCCACAGGAGCCAGTGCAGAGACCTGAGAACAGGACTAATGTGATCATACTTCCTGGTTCTAGTACAACATAGAACATTTTGCACAAATCAATCTACTTCAAGTCATAATTTAGTAGTGAGATTTAGTTAACAGAATTTCTGCTTAACTGGAAGTGCCTTTACAATGGAAGTGCAAATCTGGCAAAAAGAGACAAAAGTGGGCTGGAATAAGGTGGATATAATGTTGTTTGATAATAATATGATTTTTAGCATATATTTACATCTATTTGTATATCTATAATGAGCCCATAAAGGTTCACAATGTAACTTTTTGTGTAAGGGTCCACCACCTGCTTATCGCCATGGCAATGTTATTGCTTTGCCTGGAATGTTCTATATTATTAAATTAAACATTTATCCTGCATTTTTTAATTCTTATAAAATACATCGAAAAACATGCATTCTTATTATGAGCGGGATCGCCTCTCCATAGATCTGACCTGTAACATGGCCAGTTGGATAAAATGACGGCCATAAAGTAGAACATGTCCAGTTACATTTACATTTAGCTGTTATTGTTCCTAATAATTTTATCACAACACTTTAAAAAAAAGTAAATCAATTGCAAATCATAATTGTTGTGTCAAATGGTAAAAGTGAATATGGATTTATCTGCTTTTGTTTGTATATTAAGGGATATTTTGTTAATCTCTGGTGTGGAAACATTCCCCACTGTGCCTTAGTGATTCTATAAGACGTTTAAACGAATAATCTGTGAAAGGCTGAAGTGTTATTGTACTCAACAGGAGAACATAAGACACGCCTCTCGGATGTCAACATGCCGTCTGTAAGTACGTGTACCATATGTACGCGTGCACCACAAACGCAAGTGCTGAATACTAAGCAGAGGCAGATCAAACAGCAGTCGTTATTTCCATTAATGAAAAATACATCGGGAAGTCTTTCAGCGTATGCAAATGGGGCTAACGTTTGAAAGAGTTCTTTTCAACTGCACTCATTATATACAGTCTCAATGGTCTCAGCATTGAAGTGTGCACAGGTCAACTCAGAGTGTCATACACAATGGAACATATTTACCAAAAAATGTCTTTATTTAGAGGACACATTTATTCATTATTGTGGCAGATGAACAGACAATGATCGCATGGAGTGACATAACTATTCTAGTGCAAGTACTTATTTTGCTATCCAAGGACAACTGCATTTTAAGTCATTCCTGGCTGTGATATAGTATTTAAATTAAAATAAAAATGTGACTTCATAGAAAACAACTATTCAGAAGTATTTTCCAACTATCATCCAACTACGTTGTACAGTATAACAAAGGATTTATGATTGAAAAGTAATTGTTTTACTTTTATTGTTCCTTTTTTCTTTTCTTTTTTCCTGCATCACAACTTTGCACCGGTGAAGGTATTTACAGTGTTAGAGTTTTAGTGCAAACAGCTTGTGGCTTCTTGTCTTTCACCGCAGCAAACACTGTGTTATTTACATGCAAATGAGTATTTCAAAGACACCTTGGAGGTTCCAAATTTCACTTGCGGAAAAAAAATAGTTTGCAATATTAAAAACAAGCCTCCAATTATTAAAGTGAATGTGCCGCATCTTTTAAATCCATTGACGTTTTTAAGCGAATCCAGCAAGATGTAAACAAAATCCCTTTAGTCATTCATTTTATTCCCTTAAAGTAGAATTTGTTACACTTTTGAAGCCAAGCGCCGCTCCGCCAATATTTGTTTACAACGAGAGCCAAAGTTGTAAATTAAAAAGGGCGATCCATAATGTCATCAGGAGTGTAGCCCGCAGCTGTGCATCAATGCGCCCAGACACAGGGATCTATCGCAGTTATTTGGGCACGATCGCTAAACGGAACGTGCTCTCCGGCGAAAATCCATCCTCCTCTGAAGAATGTCTCCATTGTTTCCCTAAATAACAACACAGGTGCTTGGTTAGTGTCACACGCTCTTGAATTAATTACATACAGCAGAAGAAGAGAAGTTACTCTGTGTGTATTGTAAAAACAGACCAAATAGGAAGTGCATCAGCGGGTCGAAACAGGTGATCTAAAGGTGCATTTATGAGATGATAAGACAAAAAAAACATGAATGAAATATTATGGGGGAAACTGGGATGTATTTGAGAGCTTAATGATGACCAAGGTGTTTTTAAAGACAAGGCAACACAAGTGCACCTACAAAGCAGACTTGATAATTAAACCATAATAATCTCATAGAAATGGTTTCAAATGTAGTCATCTGGACACCTTGTGAGGTCTGGCCACCTCCTCCTCATAGAAAAAGGCCAAAAGCCTCCCCTGTGGGCGGTGCTTTGGGTGAGGCGCAGGGGTGAGAGGGGCAGGTGAGGAGGCGGGCTCTAGCCAGGTGATTGACAGCGGCTGCCGACATGAAACATGTCTCGTCTCTCATGCACCACAGGGGCGGGGCTCAGGTCAGTTGTGGCGTAATCGCCAGGCTTATAATTCAGCAACGGCCGTTGGTCCAACCACAAAATTCAAATGTAGTGGTCACAGTTGAACCCTAAGAGGACAATGAGGCACAGCTTTGATCTTTGATTTTTTTTACAAATATGCACTAAAATGACCAAATATGGTCAAGGATGTGTACATCGATTTTAGACCCATTTGTGTTGGTGTTTAGTGGCTCTATGTCATAGAAACATTAATTTGAGCGGGACAGTATAAATTCTCAATCCCATGAGCTTGAAACCACTTTCTACCATGAACCACTCCTTGATGAATGAGGGATTACACAGACTTCTTAATAATCACTAAGCATAAACTTGTTCTTAGTGATCACCTAGATAAACATATTTACTGTATTATATCTGGTATAAAGAGATATTTGGAAAACATTGTTATTTGTTACCATGTTACCAAAATTACAGAAAAAATAAAATAATGGAATGTACATTCCAGCAATTGAGACTTTTCAGACCTCCAACTGGTAAACATGTCCTGGCTGCACCTGATCTCTTCATTTCTAATTGCAAACTCTGGTATGATGGAGGAAAGCCTACAAAAGATTTAAAAAAATCATGTTTTAGCAATAGAAACCCATTTAGACAATATTTAACTTAAATGTCACCATTAAATCAACAATAGGATCTGGTAACTCTTTAATTCAGTTGACTTTTACAATATTATTTGTATTACCCTGTACTGCAGTTTTTTCCAGCCTGTGGTACGCAAGCTTTTATATTAAGAATGCTTTCAGAAGCTGATATTGAATATTGTTCTCTCGGATGGGCATGATTTACAGGTGGATTAGCCAATCAGATCATCAAACGCTTGTATCACAACAAACATGGCTGCTTAAGAGGAAAAAGGAACGGTGAGAAAACACCACAGGAGACTGAAAACTGGGCAGAATCTTTTAATCCGAGGTGAGAGAAGTTTGATTTTGTTCTAAATGATAATCAATAAAATCGGAAGGAAGGCCGGACATGTTGTTGGGGAGGGACCTGACTCTAACTGCAGAGTCGGAGAGGAGGATTATTCTATTAGCTCCACAGTGTGCTGGTCAGATGCAATAGACTGTTACGGCCTCGCTGTTCCACTGAGAGACACAGGAAATCATTCTACTGTCACCATCAAACTGCTCAACGCTGCGCTTTCAAATCCTCTTTGTGCAATATTAACTTATTTACGACTGCCAGAGCGCGTGCGGGCGAAAACCATACTTTTAAATTCTATTGCATCATCATTTTTATTTTCATTGTCAATTCCAGCAAGCTATACATCATTTTAAAGATTATTTTCTTAACAAAACGAATATGGCATTGACTTACATTGAATAATATGCCCCAATAAACAATTACCAATAGTTTGTGATAAAGTCTCAACTTTTCATAATGCGTTTCTTGCGTGTTTATGACGGACTCAACTGTGTTCAATCCATATCTAGCTGTACTTGTTCTGTCCATAATAATCCACAGAAAAACAATACCCACTTGTATTTTTCCTGACGTAATCCCATTTGAAGAAATAGTCCAGTAAACAGTGTTTTCTTCGGTGAAAAAAATCTACTAAATCTAACTAAAGCTCGACCAGTGTATTTCTCTGTCCATAACAAAAGACTGGTTCGATTTCCAACATGATGTTTGGTTTGTGTGTTTTCGTCACACTTTCAGCTACAGAATGAGACTATTAACAAATGTTTCTGTTTTCTGTTTTGTCTGCAACAGCCCTTGGAAAAAAACATGTCAACTTGTTCCGAATATACTTTTTGATACAAAAAGGTCAACAGCACCAAAATGCAAATTCCTAGAGAATTGGCACATCTGCAAAAACTACCAGGCCTAAGCTTTCTAATGATGCATCACACTCACATGTGGGCTGTAGGATCCTCTTTTAATAAGCAATGCCATTTGGTTATGTCCAACCATTGTGCACAGGGCGAAAGAGGCAGATGGTGGATAACAGGTGCTCAACTGTAAAAGTACAGGAACAAGCAAAATATATGTATATATGTTGTGAGGGTCAGTGTTGTGCCTGAACATGTTAATTTTACTAAAGTTCATGAACGCGTTCCTTCTGGTGGCTGTGAAGAGCACGTTCATTCTTTTTAATTTCGTTCAATAAAGTGTCAGATTTCTAGAGACTTCCAGATGAAACACACACCGTTAAGTTGCCCAATCAGAGCCTCTGTCTGGCAAGTGTGAGAGCTCCAGAGTTGTAGAGGCGATAGCACTTATTGCAGACGGATAGAGATGCAAGTGCTGCACCGCACTGAGCATGCGCATCAAACAAAAAACATAAAACATAAAACGACCAATTTATAGCATTTTATTGTTACTGTGATAAAGACATTTTAGTTTTTTTTTATTGTCGGTTGCATATTTGTATCAAAAATAATTTCTCCTTGGGGATTATTCAAAGTAATTCTAAATCTGACTCTGATGTGATAATGAGTTTATTTATTTCACATGTGTCACTGAAATAAATCTGATTGCACAGTTCTGTCTGAGTTTGGCTCCCATAAAAAATTGAAAATTAAAGAGAAAAAAAAAGCTCCTGACCTTATGAAGTTTGTGAATGCGGAAAATTGTTTCTTGATATAAAATTCCCAAGTAGGAAAGTAAAAGTGATGATTTATTAACCAGTTTCCCTATTACTATAAATAGGATTCTTTTTTAAATTATTATTTTTATTGCATTTATTATACTTCTTTCATTTTCCAGTATCTTTGTTCCACTTCAGATCAGCAGTTGCGATGCCATCTTTAATCAAATGCGTGGACAACAAACAGATGCAAAGAGCTTTTATAAATAACTCCATCACGACGCAGAATCCCTTATACCCCAGTGGCACAGACACTTCTAGACAATGCTGCGTGTTGTCTTTGATGCAGCCCATTAAGAATAAATACATTTTGATGCTATTACGGTCCACATCTCCTTTGGGCTCCTGCGCCGATGTACCCCAGAACAAGAAGAAGTGATTAATTTAAAAATAGATTAACAGCACATTTGTACAGCGATTATGATTTTATGGTGGGTTTACTTAATACAATGTGTGCCGCCAGCTACAGATGTGATGCTAATCGAGTAATGAAACGCTTCTTTTGGTGTGGTGTCTTGTTTAAAAAGCATGGCCCTTCTCTCTTTCTTTCTTTCTCTCTCTCGCTCACTGTTTCTCTCAAGCATGATTTATCCGTGTCATATGAATTAAACAGAACGGCCACACGTGGTTTAGTGAAAGCAGGGGAAGGACATCTAGTGGTCACTCACAGCGTTGATGACCTGTCGAGAGCTAAAATAATAGCAGCTTGAATTCATTAACATTTATATTGATTTGAGTACATTTTGAGGGGGGAAATAATCAAGTTTCCCTTAAAATATTTTTGGTTGAATGATGTGTTATTGTTGTCATTATTATTAGGGGCGGGTAATTGGTGATATTAAATGGTTTTCCCTAAATTCTTGTGTCATTCCCAGTTTTTATACAGACTAGAGTGAGTTTCAATGAAAATAGAAGAGCAATAAGACTAAAAATATTGCTGTCTGTTTACACCATGTAACTAATGATTTTATAGCCCAAAAAAAAACAATTTGTTACATTTTTACTAAAGCGAAAAGTTAATTTGTGAACCTTTGTTATAACTTAACGTCTATTAGTGGTTCTTGCTATGGATTTTCAAATCGTAAGAGCGAGATATGTACCGGCTCAAACAAATCCACACTGAACCAGCCCCAAGTATTATTGCAACTGAAATCTGACCAAACAAAAATCATACATTTTTAATCGATATTGTAATTTTTTCAAACTGAAATTCAAATCTGTCTTCATGACCCACCATGGGCTTCTATCTCACACATATTGCACCTTCAGAAACAAAATAGTCTTAAAGAAGCACTGTGTAAGAATCCTGGTTCCAGGCTTGCCACCTGCATTGAACCAAACTTTAAAACAACATTCTCCAACATTTTTTTTGACATTCTTTGGAACGTTAGAGGCAAAGTAAGAAACCCCACTGAGACAAACAGGGGCAGAACCAGAAGTTATGTGGAGAAACAAGCCCCCAAGAGTGTAACTTTGGTTTATAGTTGATATTTAGCAATTATTATGAACCTTTTTTTAACCAGGTAAGCCCCAGGGGAACTATTCACAGCAAACAAAAGCTGGCACATTGACACTTTCACATTCTTCACTCATGGTTCAAAATCTGTTACAGGTCCCAGAGTAGCTTAAGCACACATTTTGACCAGCGTATAGTTCACTTTGCTCTCAGTATTCAACCAATTGTGTCAATTACTGTAGCAGCTTTCCATGCGCCATCATGTTTGCCTCACTTACTCTCCATACAACAGTTAAAGTCCGTGTTTTAACCCGTGTGCCAAACCGTGTGTGCAGATGTCAGATCGACGAGGAGGTGACCCACAAGGCCTGGCTCAACCGCTCCAACATCATGTTCACGGGGCGCGACAAGTGGACCCTGGACAAGCGCGTCACCCTGCTCAACAACAACAGCAGCGACTTCTCCATCCACATCAGTAAGGTGCAGGTGACCGACGAGGGCCCCTACACCTGCACCTTCCAGGCCAACAACAAGCCCCGCCTCACCCACGTCTACCTCATCGTGCAAGGTAGGAAAGGTTCATGCACCGCGGAGAGGACTGCAGAGAAATGATGGTATTTGGTGAAGGGTTAGAATATGTTGAGCAAGGTGTTATTAAAGGGTCTTATTATGAAAAACTGACTTCTTTTTTTGTTGTTGTTGCTTTGAACAGTACCTAGTTGTGTTTTATTGGAGGAAATGTTGAAATAATCTTGTGTATTTAGTCTCTCTCCTTGACCACATCACAAAAAAGCCTCACCATGTCATGACAGGGTGCAAAAGTAAAAGTATAGTACAATTTTGAGGTATCCGTACTTTACTTAAAGCTGGTGTATCCATATTTTCTATTTTGTTGATAAGTAAATGTTACGTTTGTGAGACATAAAGTATTGTATGTCTCATCAACCTGGCAGTAAGAGCTGAAAGCAGCGCTCTGATTGGCTGTGCTTGGGTGGTCCGCCTCAGTTTGGACGTAGACACAAACAGGCTTTAATTTTATTCAGATAAAACAAGTGTACACAGATCAAAATCTCCTTGTATTGACTTCCGCACAAAATGTATAGCCAGCAGCATAACAAAGATCGTTTTTGGCTTTAACACAATAATCAGCAGACAAAAGTGCTTAGTTTCACTGCCCTAAAACTGTGCACACGCTCAAAAATGAATGTATTTTGATATTAACAATGTGCCAAAGGGTCTGTTAGAGGTTTTGTGTTGAGTTGGACAGATTTAACTACATTTTACAGTAGAAACATTCACTTTTTCTTTACTACATCAGCTATCTGTACTTTCTAGCCCATTACATTTTGGACAAAGCACTTTCCATAGGGTTTGAGGGGTTATTTTAAACACGCTCACTGTGACATCCTGTCAAAAGGTTTTGAGTTGAAGCCACAGCTATGAGCAAACTAAAATATATACTGCAGGCTTAAAATAGACTAGAAATGAAATTGCTCTTTTTGACCCAAAAGTATCAAAAATCTTCATCAGTATCATTCCATTGAACTTAACGGTTCTCAAAATATGTGGGAAATACTTTAGGGGTACCTAAATACTAATTCTGTGTGTGATACTTTTACTTGTTTTCCTTGTGTATTGGTACTTTTCACGAGACTGATTAGACTTCATTTCATTGTTCAATTCAACAGTATTTGGTTAAGCTAGAAGCATTTCTTTTCAGCCTGAAGATAACGCTGTTTACTTAACCAGACTTGGAGCTGGAGCGTCAATAAAAATACAATTATAGATATTACTTCTTGATTAGCTGGTCTTTTATACGAGATTGTAAATCAGAAAATGTCTTTTTTTAAGGTGAAAAGGCCTTATGTTTGTGTCAATATCAGCAGAGTTTGCACGGCCTGAGTGATATGTATTTTTTCATCAGGCTAAAGTTGGTAAAGAAGTTGGTCAGCTGTGTACTGCATTCTGAACTAGATTTTGCAATGGCTGAAGCCATTGCTTGAGTGTCTGCATTCTTGCTGAAAGTGTACATGTGTGTAAGTACAAATTTGTTGAAGTGTGAAGTTGTTGAAGTTGTTTAATTGTGTGAAATTGCCGAATTTGTGTAAAAGTACTTTTTTATTGTAAAAGTACTTTTTTGTGTAAAAGTACTTTTTGTGTAAAAGTACTTTTTGTGTTAAAAGATTTTTTGTGTTAAAAGTATTTTTTGTGTTAAAAGTATTTTTGTGTTAAAAGTATTTTTGTGTTAAAAGTATTTTTTGTGTTAAAAGTATTTTTTGTGTTAAAAGTTTTTTTTGTGTTAAAAGTATTTTTTGTGTTAAAAGTACTTTTTGTGTTAAAAGTATTTTTTTGTGTTAAAAGTATTTTTTGTGTTAAAAGTTTTTTTTTGTGTTAAAAGTATGTTTTGTGTTAAAAGTACTTTTTGTGTTAAAAGTATTTTTTTGTGTTAAAAGTATTTTTTGTGTTAAAAGTATTTTTTGTGTTAAAAGTATTTTTTGTGTTAAAAGTACTTTTTGTGTTAAAAGTATTTTTTGTGTTAAAAGTATTTTTTGTGTTAAAAGTATTTTTTTGTGTTAAAAGTGTTTTTTGTGTTAAAAGTATTTTTTGTGTTAAAAGTATTTTTTGTGTTAAAAGTACTTTTTGTGTTAAAAGTATTTTTTGTGTTAAAAGTACTTTTTGTTAAAAGTATTTTTTGTGTTAAAAGCATTTTTTTGTGTTAAAAGTACTTTTTGTGTTAAAAGTATTTTTTGTGTTAAAAGCATTTTTTGTGTTAAAAGTACTTTTTGTGTTAAAAGTATTTTTTGTGTTAAAAGTATTTTTGGTGTAAAAGTATTTTTTTATGTAAAAGTACTTTTTGTTAAAAGTATTTTTTGTGTTAAAAGTGTTTTTTGTGTTAAAAGTATTTTTTGTGTTAAAAGTACTTTTTGTTAAAAGTATTTTTTGTGTTAAAAGCATTTTTTGTGTTAAAAGTACTTTTTGTGTTAAAAGTATTTTTTGTGTTAAAAGTATTTTTTGTGTTAAAACTTTTTTTGTGTTAAAAGTATTTTTGGTGTAAAAGTATTTTTTTATGTAAAAGTACTTTTTTTGTAAAAGTACTGCATGTGTGTAAAAGTACTACATGTGTGTACAAGTACTACATGTGTTTAAATACTAATGTGTTGAATTCTGAATGTGTTGAAAGTGTTTGGAAGTGTGGAAGGGTTAATATTTGTTGAAAACATGAATTGTGTTCAATGCCACAATTATTACAATGGGTTAAAGTACTTTTGTAAATACTGTAAAAAGTACAAGTAGTACAAATGTCAAAAGTAATAGCACACGTAAGACTGTGAAAGCGATCGTAATGAGGTATCACTTGTTGAAATCGGTGAAAGTGTTAAGGAGTTGAAACTTACCGAAGGTGGAAAAGTGTCAAAATACTGATACTTTTGCAAATACTGCAAAAAGTACAAGTAGTACAAATGTCAAAAGTAATAGCACACGTAAGACTGTGAAAGCGATCGTAATGAGGTATCACTTGTTGAAATCGGTGAAAGCGTTAAGGAGTTGAAACGCGCCAAAGGTTTTGGACTGGAAAGGGTTAAAATAGTATACTTTTACAAATACTGCAAAAAGTGCAAGTAGTACAAATGTCAAAAGTAATAGCAATAATGACACAGTGAACACGGTCATAATGATGTATCACTTGTTGAGATCGATGAAAGCGTTAAGGAGTTGAAACGCACCGAAGGTCAGGAAAAAACTGGAAAATATAATAAAAATAAAAAACACTAGAACATATAGTGTCTGCGAGACATCTCGCAGACACTCAATTATAACCAGCTGATGTCAAGTGGTTGTCAAGAAGATAAGACAAAGTATATGTTACACAAACATGGACAAATGAGACAAAACACATTCATCTAAAATGAATCTAACTAAACAAACAGTTATGTGCAATATTCAGACCTACAAACCCAATGTCTATCATTTAATTTTGCATAATTGCAGTTCATGTCTTTCCCAAAAGTGTTGCAAAAGACAAATTAAATATCACCAAGAGATATTTTTGTTGCTGTAGATGTCATTAACTCAATCAGAAATATGTTTTACAGCCAAAAAGCACTTTCTGCCTTATCTTCTTAATAAGTGAATGTGTTTATTCCCATATAACCTTGAAAAATGCCAGCTTGTAGTAAAATTGTTGAACGAACATTGATTTCAGGCTTTAAAATTAATGTACATAAATTATAATACTTAAATAAGTATTATAATTCGTTTTTCCCCAATACCGTGATTCTTACTAATGAAGGAAGTAGAGAAAAAGGTGCACCGCCTGTCTTATATAAAAACATCTGCTAAATGATTTTAATAACATAATGTCGTTATTAACCCAGGCACGGCGCTGAATGGTTCTGATTCAGGCTCGACATCAGGGGGAGATAAAGAAGTGTATCTCATATGAATCGCCAATGACGTTTGTGTTATTGACAGTTTTTTTTTTTAGGAAGTTGCATGTTCCTCAATAAAGATATCAAAAACGAGTTCTTTTTAACGCTGCAACAGATGTGCACATGACTGGTGAATGATGGTGTGCAGTCTTTTCACGCTGGAATATCGGAATCAGAATTCAAAGCCGAATATAATTGGTGCTGCATTTTCTCTCATTGATCGGGCGCTTTCACGGCACCGCTGTTTTTGAAGGCTCGTCAATAGACTTCATCGTTTTCTTTGTCCATGTCTCTATGTACAAATTCTGGAAGCACAATTTCAAAAACAAGGTTGCATGTTGTTGGAGGGGATGATCTTCTTCTCCTTGCTCTTCCTCACTGTACGAAATCATGTGTTGACAATTTAGCGAAGCAAGAAGGTGCGAGTAGCGTGTTGTCCATGAACATGCCTTGCTGAATATTGCACTTTTTAGATTTGTTTCTCAGGTCGGATTGTTTAGGCCAGGGGTGTCCAAACTTTTTTCACCGAGGGCCGCATTTTGAAACTTATACGGAGCAGAGGGCCACAAACAACCTGAAAATGTTGATTTTTTTTGCATTTGACATAGTTTTGATACCTCCACACCTTTAATAAGACTTGGAACATAAATATTATGTTGGTATAACGTCGAAATGCTTCAATCTCTCCAATTTTACAGTAAAAACTACTACTTTTTGTTGTTTGGACCAACTTAACAGGAAGCCGGAAGGCCGACAAAAATTGGTCTGAGGGCCGCATTTGGCCCCCGGGCCTTAGTTTGGACATGCCTGGTTTAGGCTGATGGAAACAACTCCCGACCCAGCCATTGTCCAACCGACTAAGACTGCAACGTTAATAAAGAAGGAAATGAACATGATTGTGAAGATGGCATTGTCAAAAGGCTGGTGGTTGCTTCCTGGTCAATCCCCATATGCAAGCTTCCAAAAACCAAATCGGAGTTTAAACATTTGAGAATTCAGTTCAAGACTTGCACACCCTCGAAGGCAATCCATGTTGGTTTCCATGCTTTTTCTGTGCTTTTTTTTTTCATATTGACGTTCATTAATCTCCTGTCGACTGATCCTGGCCTTAATTTGAATTCTTAACATTTTGGGTGTCTATACAAGTGTGTGGAGATGTTTCCAACCTGTGCAAATCATCAGCTAAACTGCTTTATGATTTGTTGAGCAGAGAAACCATCTTGAAACGGCCCCAACAGTCCTTACTCTTCTTATGTGTCAGTGCTAGAATACTGCATACATAGTAATAGTATTGATAATAATGCATTTGATTTTAAAAGTGCTTTTGGACTCCCAAAGACGCTTTACATCGCTGTATCTGTTCACTCCACCCTACTCCTCCAATCTGTCCAATTTCTCCCTCCGACCACCACCAACCATTCACTCACACACATCAGACTCATATTAAAGGTTCAAGGCACAGTATCTAGTTAAATTTGTTGTACCCACACCTTTGTTTCAACGTTCATGACATCTTGATACAAATAACAGAGTCCGCCATTATACAAAACATTAGTTGGCACACACACAGCCTTACAGTGAATCAACTTGAGATGTTGAGGTAAGTTGTGCTCTAATTTTTGTCATATTGTATTAAAAAGAGCAGGAAAATCAGTAATTCCAGAGGCATCACCCTGAGTTAATAAAAAAATCATTTAAAATAAAAAACGACCTCTTTTTTTTGTTCTTTGTCTTCCAATTAGCTGCTCATTCTACAATCAAGGTTTCTGAGGTTTTAAAACTTAACTTTACCAACACACATGCACAAATGAGCTTGTCCTTGTCCTATGGCATCGTCTCGGTAGCACATGGCTGGAGGAATCGCTGCTGCAGTAAACCAAGACATTAGCGGTTGATGAATAGCTTGCATTTGGTTGTGGCACTGCCCAGGTCAATTTGTCCAATACATTCTGGAGCTCTACTCATCTTTATGAAGTCAAAGTTAGGCCGATTAGATCGACGAGGAGACAACAGAGCGGAGATGTGGTGCACGAGGGGGCCGTCCGGCTGTCTGTGGGCTAAATGATTGACAGAGTGTGACTATGACGCTAGCTCTACTCGTCAAGCTAGCAGCGGCGTGACGTTTGACTGATCAGGACTGATGTGTGTGAAGGAGGATGCTATGGGGATGGATAGAAGGAAGGAGCGTATTGCAAGTTGTTGTAAGTTGTTGTCGTCTGGGTAAATGGATTTATTCTGGTCTTTTCATATGCTGTATTTTGAACAGCTATTTAAAGGTATATAGACCTTTCCGGTAAGAGGAAGATTTAAAAAAAAAATCTGAAAGGTTCCACGGTATGTAATCTCTTGCAAGTTGAAATTACATAATTAAAGGGTTTATTGCTGTAAAATATCTTGTAAGAAAGTGGTGTCGCCTGCTTCACTCTATGGGGATCCACTGAAAGACAGAAAAATGACAGTGTATAATATAATATAAAGTGTACCTTTATGTACTCAAGGCATCTTTCACAATAGCATAGTTCTTTATGGTGCAAATTCTATACGGTGCAAACAATCACAACGCGTAATTGTTTTGAATATTGCACTAATGTATGTCTCCATAACCCTCTTACAAAATTGCAAGAAACTTTTAACTGGCTATAGTGATGACAATCTGCTGCATCGGAGACATGGGCTTTGGGCTCGCAGGTGGCGGAGGCGATGTCAGATGCTAGCTAACGGAAAACCAAACAAACATTCCTATCCGCGGGGCTTCAAACTTGGCACGGATGTCCACAGAGCGCACTTCCAAGTCCCCTCCAGGTTCAGCTGTAGCTTTCAGAATAATTACTGCCCCAAGTCAGTGCATCAAACCATGACAACACTTCTTCAGTCTGCATTTTGCAAATACTAATGTCCCTCAAGACAGAAACAAAATGAAAGTCTAGATGTTCCGGTGGTATTGCATTAGCAACAATATCAAGTAATTTGAATTCAAGGGGCATCAAAAAGGTTTTCCAAGAAGTGGGCAATTTCTGAAGTAACTCATTTATTTGCAAGATTGAATGGGTAGTGCTAAATACGAGCACAATTTAAAATGAAATTATATAGTGTGTAATATAATATTTCAGGCAAACTTCAAATAGCCATAGCCAAGGCTGAATCAGGCTTTGTACACTTTCGTCATCAGCGTTTTAATCACATCATACCAAATCATATTCAAATTTTTCAGATTGACCTTTTTATGTTGGAAATTTGAACCTTTTTGAACTGTCTTGTAGCCTCACAATATATGGACATGTAATGTATTCAGTAACTCATAGGATTCAAATCAACCATGCACCAAATAGTGTAATTACATATTTTATCGTTTAGTTTATTTTCACATTACTTTGCAGTGCTTTTCACCGTCAGTTATTTGTCAGTCTCATATTAGAAGACACACTCTTCAACGTACTCCTGTAAGTACCCATTTGTAATCATCTTGGTTGCTGAATCTTGAAAGAGAAGAATACTAAAAGGTCTGGGAGAGCTTCTTATTCTGTGTATTATTCAAAGCCGCGCTGACGTAAGAGTGGGTTTTTAATGGCCATTTGCTGCAATTTGGACTTGTGCGCATTTTGAAGAGAAGGTCGCGCAGACGGTTAAAGTTCACTGAGCATAGCTGTTCACATCATTAGTCCGATTATTGCCTGACGGTGCGAGGTACGGCACTTTGCATCGCTCTGTAACATGTTCTAAGACCGTAGAAGTGGACACTAAAGGGTTTTTCAAAAGGTTGGAAACTGCACCGCAAACTAAATGAATATCTACTGTACAAATTTCACAAGGAACTTTGCCGCTAAATCCATAAATCAAAGTTATTTCTTGCGTTGGGGTATTTTTTATGGAGGTAGACATTGACCGGTTTTCTTCCCGTCTGTTCCCAGTGCCAGCAAGGATCGTCAACATCTCCAAAGACGTGTCGGTGAACGAGGGGGAGAACGTGAACTTGTTCTGTCTCGCAGTGGGGCGACCGGAGCCCACCGTCACCTGGAAGGTCCACAAATGTAAGACAACCCAAGTCAAGCAATCTTTCCATTTGTGTCATGGAATCAGAAAATGTCCTTGGGAGGAGACAAACACCGATGCTATTCCGTAACACATTGAGAACACAATTCAACCTAGAATATGAAACGACACAGAAATATCAGACATTTGTATGGCATGCATGGGAGAAAACGGGGGACTGATCACGCAGGCTGCGTGACCCTCCTGCGTCTCACCCCGTTTTTTCCCATGCTGGTTGGTTTTATTAGATATTCTGGAATAGGCGGGTCACATTTCTCATTGGTCAGCCTCACATCAAGGCACTTGTTTTACAGCTGGTATTTTTCCTAGAGATCAAGCCTTGGGTAAACATTATCCAAACTCCTCTGGGCTGTCACCCCCCCTAGGGTAAACATCCTTTGGCCCTTTACGACCCCTTCACAAATGCAGTTTGTCACACACCCGTTCTTCTCTTAGACTAATGATGCAGATAAAATATCACTATTATGCAGATAAAATACATCACAGAAATATAATCATATATTCACATTTTATCACAATATGTTTCCTCATCTTAAACAATATCTTCTATGTTTGAACTTGGTCATGAATGGTCAGGTTTTTGAGTTGGTTTTATTATTGCTATACCTGTTTTTAGAGAGGTGGAAACTTTAGTGTTCAATCATGAGAATATCCATCAGATGGATCAGATGAAACAGTTATTGCTTCTTTTGGTTTTGTAAAATGTGTGGTACTTGTGATACTTCTTACGGACCGGTGTGTGTCTTTGGTTCTTCAAACACCATCACAATCACATCAGTTTTGGAAAGTTTGAAATTTCTTGCCCAAGGAAACATCTACAATACAAACTGAAGGGGGCTGCCAAACTTTGTACCTCCTCAAAACGGCACGAATGACGGAATATTTTGTATTACGATTACTATTATTGTAGTTCTCGATTTTGAACCATGAGTGAAGAACATGTTTTAGAATGTTCTTTTCTCTCCTGCTGATGTTGAACTATGACAGTCATTTCCTGGTGATTGACACTGATACATGATTGAATACAGTCAAAATGCCTTTTAGACTATATTATTCAGTCTTATTATTTGTTCCACAAATAGTTGCTTCACAATGTACCGAAGAAAAGGTGTTTTCCTGAAATAGATGGAATTTAAAAAAACAGGTGCTAGACACTCAAGCATACGGATTTTAATGAGCATGGGAAGTTTTATCAAAGTAACATCGCCAACATATTCACTATTGTGACGTGTCCTTGGATTGCATTAGCACCAAAACGTTGAATAAAAACGTCTATCATACATATAACATAGATACATAACGTGACAACTAATCTGATCATTTGATTTTCAGATATGCTTGAAAAGTTTTTAATCACATGTTATTAGCTCTCTGCAGTGCTAATAAACACATTGAAGCTGCGGTAGTTTTTACTTTCACTTTAACCTAGCGGACCAAAACACATATTTTACTGTCTTTTACTGATCTGGTGCAGTTTAATGCCTCGCTTAGTTTACTCCTAGTCTTTATTGGACTACACTGTTACATGCGCCAGGATCACGACTACACATGGACTTCTCCAGATGTGTTTTTGGGATCTTTGAAAGTCATTTGGGGTGTTTTTGTCATTTGAATACGTCTCATTTAAGATGGTGTGAAAACATTCTCCCTCTTTACTCTTTATGGTTGTACACAAGCCAGAACTGTCAAGGTTTTATTGATGAGTTTACTGAGATGCTTTCAGTCGTATGCACAGATTTTGATGGTCATTACAGGTGACGTGAATGTGAATAATCTCTCTGACAGAAATGCTAAAGATCTTGATTCTGTCCTTGAAACGTTTGGCCTGATTAAGCATGTGAGTGGCCCCACCCACTGCAGAGGACAGATTTTGGACCTGCTAATAACAAAGCGGCTTGATATTCCTAATGTCAATGTAGACAATGTGGCCCTGTCTGATTATTTCTGTGTCTTCTTTGGCATGTCTGTCACAACAGCTGGCCCTGCAATTGTTCAAAGGAGACACATAAATGAAAGAACAGGTGCACTGTTCATAGAAATGGTAAAAATGTGAAAATACCGTATGTTCTAATGTTGACGAGCTGTTAAACTCTGTTAGATCCAGTGTTGTGAATGTCCTGGACACAATTGGTCCTCTGGAGGAATGATGATTCGGTCAGAGCACAAAAAAGGGAGTGCCTCAAGTCAGAGTCTCAGGTCTGTTATGAGATCAATAAAGAAAAACAGTGAGAGTACAACCAGACACTGTTTAGAACAAGGGAGAGGTATCTCTCAAATAATGGATGGTTGGAAATAGCCGCAATAACTCCGCAATTGAACAGCCAGCTAGACACACTCATTGATGTTAATGATTATTGGAAGTAGACAATATTTGATTTGTTTTTTTGTTGTTTTGTTGTTTTTTAGATTTCATGTCCTACATGTTCTGTTTGTCTGTAATGTCATTGTGTCTGTGTGCTGGAGCTGCTGTTTTAATGCAAGACAAATGTCAAATTCTATCTGACAATAAAGTATTATTATTATTATTTGTATTATTTTAAATCCACTAGATTTCTAAAGTCTGTGCCGAGCAGTGTGTTCGCACCACTCACTGAAATACTGGTAGTCAATACGACTCTTCAGTCTGGAACAGTCCCAAGGGTCTTGAAAATAAGTCAATCAGCTTCTTCTTAAGAAGAGCGGTCTTGCTACATGCAACAGCAATGAAAAATGATCGGCCCATTTCAAACCTGCTCTTCTAACCCTTCTAGTAAAAGTCCTTGAAAAAGCAGCATACAAACTGCTTACTGACTTCCTTGTACAGAAGGACTCTGTTTTCCAGTCTTGATTCAGATCACATCACAGCACTGAGACCGCTCTCATTATTTAAGTAACAAATGAAATCTGAGCATGATTTGGGTAAGGTATCAGTCTTAGTCCTGCTGGATCTTTCGCTCATTGGATCCTACTTTGATCGTGGGATCCTACTTCAGAGACTAGAGGACTGGGTGGGCATCACTGGCAATGCCCTACATTGGTTTAAGTTCTATCTAAAATACTTTGTTGTGATTGGTAACTGTGTGTGGATGCAAAACAACTTTCTCCAGTTGAACTCAGACAAGACTGAAATCATCGTCTTTGGCCACAGAAACAAAGAGAAAGTGTTAGTGGTCACCTCCAGTCTTTTTCTGTAAAACCTTTAAACAAAGTGAGACATTTAGGAGTAATGTTGGACTCGGAGTTGAACATGAAATCAATAACATCAGCAGCGTTTTACCGTTTATAAAACAATGCCAGGATTAAAAATGCAGTGTCTAAAATTGACTTGGAGAGGCTTATTCGTGCATTTGTTTCTAGTAGGATAGATAACGGCCTGCTCACTGGCCTCTCCAAATGAGCTGTAAAACCATCTTGGACTCTGAGAACCTCAAGGACCGGCCTCCTGCTGATTCCCAGGGTCAGGACTAAACATGGTGAAGCAGCGTTTCAACACTGCAGTTATGTTCTGGAAAAGCTTTCCTGAGGTCGTGAGACAGGCCCCTACTTTAGCAATGATTAAATCCAGGCCAAAATGATCTCTTTTTAGCTGCGCATATGAGAGAATTTTATCTTTATTTGACATTTTTTTTAATTCATTTTAATGTAACACATTTTTTGCATTGGGAGCTATTTTGTACTTAGTTTTTTTCTCTGTGTTTATGGTTGTAAAGCACTCTGAGTTACATTATGTATGAATGGTTCCATACAAATAAATCTTGATTAATTTATGAATTGATTAGACTAGGCCAGTTTTCTATTGTCTGTCTGATCTAAGGAAGGACTGGATTAGACACCTGGATTACAGCGTCTTTGGGTCACTGAAAAGCGCTATATAAATAAAAGTTATTATTATTATTATTACACCTAATGTCTAATGCGTGTGGTGAAGGTTTACAAACTGTGAGGCACGGACACTCTGAGCCCAATATAAAGAGAACGAAAGAGAGAGACTAAATAGGGCTGCACCCTTCCATGTTAGCAGTATTTTAGCATTAATAACCAAATGTTTATTAGCATTAATTACCAAATTGTCACCTCAAAAATATTAATTGCAACTTTGAAAAATTACATCTGAATTATGCATTTAACAAAACAAATGTAATTATAGCAAGAGCCTGCAAGTGATGTGCAAAAATCAAATTAGTGAAATCAATATTTTGTTTTGTTATATTTCGCCTACAATTTACGATTGAAGATTTAGGGGTGTCCCTGGCTGTTACGACGCACTCCTCTGTGCATGAAATTTTTCTTTGGGACAGGACTAGACAAGTTAACTAGGCCTAAAATCTAAGGGTGCTTTCACAATACACTTTTGATTCGAATCAGGATTCGTTTAAATCTGCTATAGGATAAACATGAAAATAGGCTTTCTATGTACACAAAATTGACAGTTAAATTTACATATGAAGTGCAGAAAGTGAACAGTGCAGTGAGTGATGTATTAAATTATGGTTAAAGTGACAGGTGTTAAGTGTTCATGAGTCCAACTGCAGAGGGAAAGAAACTTTTCTTATGGCGGGAGGTTCTGGTCCTGATGGACCGTAGCCTCCTGCCTGAGGGGAGTGGCCTCCTGTCTGAGGGGAGTGGCCTCCTGTCTGAGGGGAGTGGCCTCCTGTCTGAGGGGAGTGCTCTGATCCGACCTGCAGGTCCCAGAGCCCTAGAGACGTACAGGTCCTGCAAAGATGGAGCCGACCACCTCCCAACAACGCTTAAGCTGGCTTTAATGTTGAAAAAATGGCCAATTATTGAACCAGTATTAACCTGTACAAGTAAATATGATGATGTCAAACCTTTCATAGCCTGTTTTTATTATACAACGCTGATTTGAATAACATTTTCTTTACCCCTGGGCATTCTGAGCCTCGTACTTTCCTGTCCTCCTGTCGTGAAAACACATGTCCGCACTCCGCCTCGGCTGTGACTCCCACTGACACACATCTGGGCTATGTTGTGCACACGTGGGGCATGTTGTGCACACGTGGGGCAGGTTGTGCACACGTGGGGCAGGTTGTGAACATGTGGGGCATGTTGTGAACATGTGGGGCATGTTGTGCACATATGGGGCAGGTTGTGCTCATTTAGGGGAGGTTGTGCACATGTGGGGCAGGTTGTGGTGTAAATCCAAAGTATGAATCCAAACACTGTTAAAGTCCCACTCCAAGTTTGCTTATGTGACATGGATCAGGGTTGGCACTAGGTCATATAGGGAATTGGACAGGAGGAAGTGACAACATGGCCCGTGATGACATGACGGGAGCCGGGCGGAAGTAAACAGGTGGTCGACCGTAGTAAACATGGCGAACGGTCGTGTCATATTCATAATTTAGAAAGAAATAGTGTTAAATGGGCGTGCATTGAATGTAAAACAAAGATTTGTGAAAATGTAAATCACATGGGTCTGGGTTTAACCCTAAACCTGACCCTAACCTTAACCTTAACCTTAACCCTTAACCCTTAACCCTAACCCTGACCCTAACCTTAACCCTAACCCTAACCTTAACCCTTAACCCCTAAACCTAACCCTAAGTTTTAGGTTTACCTCGTTTGGTTAAAACTAGTTTATACCATGACTTTGTATTAGCAAAAGTGTAGCTAACTCATCCCAAAACAAACTAGACTGCAAAAAATTTTAAACTCGAGATAATAAAACTCTGTGCAGGTATAGAACCCATGAACTCTTGCATTAAGCCATGTCTCTAAGCATCAGGCCAGCAAGCCTGTCAAGATGGTGCTGTAAGACAGTTTATTACTCTCACCACCAGGTGTAGTAAAATGGTGAACCGCAAGTGATTTAGGCCGCAAGATTTTGTCACTTCCTGTCCAATTCCCTATATGACCTAGTGCCAACCCATGGATCATGCAGAGCTCCGGGCCTCTTCCTCACGTTTCCATGTCATTCCTTTGGCTGATATTGTACACAGCGCCTCTACAGACGAGGGGGAGAGGTGTCTTTCTGCACATTTGGTTTGATTGACAAGTGTATCGTGAACGCAAACCCGACCAGCAACTTTGGTCCCCAATTTAACCAAGTCCGCTTCAATTTGTATTGTGAATGCGACAACACAAAGATTTAACTACAAAACTCTGGTTCTTCAATTTGTGTGATGAGCAATGCACTTGATTTTAAACCTTGCCCTTTTTGTGTGCTTCAAACACCACTTCTTGTGTCAAGACTCAGGCAGTAAAATGGAATCAGCACAGTTAAATTTCACTCACTCACATCATGTTAATCAGACAATATTATGACGTTTTAGTGGTTGAAATATGAAATCGCAACATTTCAAATCACAGCCTTTATGCCTGTATGAAATAATGCTACTGGCTAAACATTCTAAATGCAGTGATGTACAATCAGCCTCAGAGCGGCCGTCTCTGGGCAATTTAATCATCTAGTATGGAAATTTAGCAAATGTTATTGTAGAATTACTAAAAACACATAATGACAGGCTTCAAAACACAGAAATAATATACAAAAGAAAAATATTAACTGTATTTATTTCATAGATATTATTAATACAATGTATTATTGTTTTTTTTGGCATAGTTGCCTGGCCTCCCCTGCCTCCCCTGCCTGTCCGTGAGCTTGTTGTAGTCCATAGTCCTCTTCCCCTCCTCTCGACTGTACAAGGCTGATCAGAATTCTGATCTTGTATACATCTTTATCCCTCCTTCTTGTGTCATCATTCAGAGCCAGCTGCTTAATCTCCCCCTCTCTCATTCACACTCTCTTCTTTTCCCCATGTCCCTGCGTTTTGTCCCAAACAGCCACACATTATACCTAATTATCCCCAGCACGCCACCAGTAATCAACGGCATCTGTCTTCATCCGCCCCGTCAACAAGCATCACCGCACCGGCGCATGCGAACTTTTGCCGTTCAATTAGCTCTATTTTTATCCGATGGCGGGTGCTGGGGTGGTCAGTGGTGGTTGATAGATGAAGTGCAAACAGTGGGATAGGATCAGCGTGCGATTTAATGGTACCCTTGTCAGCACTAATGTCCAAAGTCAGTCACGGCACGGCGACTTGGCCCCCGGAGATGATATGATTTGAGGCTTTGTTTAAGGAGTAATGCTCCACTGTGTCATCTGTTTGGCACTTGGACAATACAGCACTATACTTACACTGTGAAAGGTGGACTGTGCAACAGCAATTATTGTTTGCGTTGGTTGATGGATTGTAGACGTAGAGGGAAGGGTAAGAAATCTTTCATGTATCTTTCACTTTAAGACAGTTAATTGTATAAGCCAACATTTTTATTATAACAGGGGTATTTTGATTTGTATATAGATCTGACAAATTGTATGACCATCTTGAAAATAACTCAACACATTGAGATGTAACTTCGAGCCCTGTAACGATATGGATATGGACAGTTAAAATAGGGTTAGTTTGTCTAAATAGATGTTGAAGCAGCACACATAAAAGCAGAAAGAAATACAGGTATATTGTATAGACCATGACTCCTTCAAGTAGTACGGTTGCAAAAAGTAGCAAAAATGAATTGTAGTTTTATTACAGTTAATTTAGTTAAGATTACGTAGTAAGTGCGACTTTACAGATGCACATCAGGAGCCGTGTTAGAAGTAACTTATTATGTGTATCAAAAATATATATTTTGAATACAAATTTTGAGTAACTATATTTCATTTATATTTCATTTTATTTGATGGTGGCATTCACAGTACAGATACTTTCCTAACATAAAGTCAATACATTACTGTATTTGATCTATATTTGATTTGATTTACATTTCAAATAGCACTATTAGGTAGAACAATATAAAGCTCCTGTGGTGAATACTTTCTGTTGTTAAATGGTGCAGCAAAGGTACACATTTATTCTAACAGTTCAGAATACATTCCTCTGATTGCCCCGTGTAACAGAATGTGTTATAAAAAACATTGTAATGCAGGTATGCAATATTCTGTAACGAAATACATTGTTGAATACACTAGCCCCTAACCCTAACCCTTCCATATACTGACCAGGAGCATAGGCAATCCAGTGTGGTCTGAGAAAAGAACTATTCAATGTAATGAGGTTAATAGATTAATTTATATTATATACGTATTGAATGTAATAAAAAAAAACACAACTCTAGGTATGTGTACAAAATGCTAGAATTGAAGTAAATTTACATTACAATCTGAATGAAGTCTCGAAGTATTCTAGATTTGAAGTTCAGTCAATTTCCCTGATAGAGAAAAGTGAATTTTCTCAAAAACAACAGCATTTTCTTTCCTTTAGTGAAGTATTTCCTTACCCTCTGTTGTTTTCCCTCCAGCAGAATCTGGTCTTGGTTAACGGCGTCCATTCGATGTGATTCCTGACCGCTGGGATCTGTTTGTTCTCAGGTGTGATGGGCTGGATTCTGACAGCTCCTCTTTGTGGCTAATAGAACATCCATGAGCGCCGAGCCTTCAAGCTATTGTAGGTTTTACCTCTTCTTTGACAGGGAAGAAATTGGGTGAACGCAGTATAGACTTTGACCCCCGCAGAGAAAATATCAACAACCAATTTACTTTCCGTCCATTATCTGAAACCGAAGTTTGGAATTTGGGAGATATAACAACAAGACAAATAATAGAGTTTGGGCCTGACATCGAAGTGAAAGGCAGATAATGGGTCTATCCGTTCTATCTGAGGCGTGCTAGGTTGGTTTTTCATAGTGGAGAAGAGAGACTTGGGATTTAGAGACAGGGAAATACAGGGCTTCAAGGCAAAGCGGTAATAAATAGGTCAGTGTGGACGTGTGCTAAACAGAATGCAATTATAGTGCTTGTTATTGCGGACGGTGTGGAGCGGTAATGCAGTCCGATGGAAGCAAAACAAAGCTAGCGAGCGCTGCAGTTCTTATTACAAATAATACACTCAATTGTGAGTTTTGGCTGTGGTGAAGGGAAAGTGGTTTGAGAGTTTGTTAAAGACAGTCAAACATATAATCAAATGAAATGTAGTATTGTTATGTGGAATTTGCAACAAAAGACACTAAAGTACGTTGCTGATGAAATCGTTTTGAATAATTCTTCTTCCTCTTAAATCCACTGTTCTTGATATGAATTGGCCTTGCATTGGCTCTTTACGATCCACTTACAAATCTCTCCAGTCCAGTGTGATTTAATTGTAGTTTGTTTGTTTGTTTCTATTATTTCATGGATGTGGTAGATGGGCTCAGGGCTTTTTTAATGGTTTGTCGAGGACCTGGGCAAGGACAGCTGCAAGGACAAACTTTGGAAAACAGAATTTGAAATGTTTTGAAGACATGTGAGCATGACACAATCTACTGAACTTCAGGTGCAAAGAAGACTGCACGCAATATAGTCTCGTGCATTGGTTATTTCATAATAAATTACCAAATTGGTGGACAAATAAAATATGAAAATTGATAGGTTAAGCAGCCAGTGGGTGAGTCTTCACAGCAAAGGACCCTTCTGTGTGGAGTTTGCATCCTTCCCCACATGTCTGGGTGGGTTTTCCAGTCCACAATCCACTCTAATTTTGCCCATCAAACAAACAACAGACAAAATAGGTTAAATCCTCCAGCTAAGGTAGTTCTGACCAAGCTTAGCTCAAGATATGGAGATGGATCCCTGGGCTACCGCTGCTCTCCAGTACTCCTCTGACAGGTTACCCCAATGGCACCGGGCAATGGATATGATGAGAGATGGTATTAAGGATGGTAAGGTGCATATTGAACAAATTCCCAATGGGGTAAATCAAGTATAACTTAACCATGAATTGATAAAATCATGGTAGAAAATGTTTCCTAGGTAGGTCTTGGCAGAAATCAAACTAGTTAAAAGTGGAAAGTTTGGGTTATAACTCTTCCCTTTTGGCAGGACCAATTAGAGCTGAGGAGAGTATAAATGCTTCTGCTCCATTTCCAAACCATTTCCACTTAACTGAAAATGATTGTCAGATTGGAAGTCAAAACGTCTTGATTTCTAAAACAGTATTGTGGTGATTACCTTTGAAACTTGTTCTACTATTAACCTTAAATGCCAACACTATCACCACCAATCTGCCACTTAACATGTTCTGCTCAGATGTCATGTTCAGCTGTGGACGCCTCCAATTGGATGTGAAGCCAGTGCATAAACAGCTTAAAGATAGAAATGGCTCTGAACGTGCTGTCGGAGTTATTTGGCAAGACTCTCAAGCAACAGTCTCTTAAGTCAGGCATGACTGCTGGCCAAAGAAATGGCATCCAGCATAAAAACAAATCTCTGTGGAAAGTGGAGCTAATGCCTCATAACTTGGAATCAAAATGTTGATTTAATCTGTGTCGGAACGTTTGTTGACCCTTTTGTGTGAGCAGGCGCCATGTTTCAGCTCCACTTGAAAGGCTTATACTGTGGTGATGTACTTGTGCCCTGTATTTCCTCTGAGGTTCAGCTGCTGATCCGGTTTTCACCTGCTATTTATACAATGTCCTTCCTGACACACTTTTTGAACCTATGTACTGTGATTTTGGGACAAGTACACACACACATGCACACACACACACACACACACACACATACACACACACACACACACACACTCCTGTATATAGCCTGTAAGAGGGAGGTGTCCTATCCTTACAGAAGCAAACACCTGCAGGTCCTATACACAGCCAACAAACTGCATCTGACATCACAGAGCGTCCGCACTTGTCCTCACTCCATTCGCCTCTGTCAGCACTAATCTTTTCTTCGCTAACTCCCCCCCTCCCCCTCCCCCTCCATCCCTCGTTCAGGCCAACTACTCCCCTCCCACTCCTTAGCGCTCCGAGGAACAGTGTGTTTCTTCTGCAACCGCCCTAGCCGTCGTTTGTGGGCGACCATGGGCGGCGAATGGGAGGGGAGTGGGAGAGTGAGGAGAAGTGGGTTCGGAGGGTGAAGAGGAGGGAAGGGAGGTATGGTATGGAGAAGCCCAAAAGAAACAGCAAGAATCTACAAGCCATCTGCCTCCCATTACTCACTCTCAGCACGGGAACAGGAGGAGAGTGGGAAACAGCGGTAGAGGTGGCGACGATTGTGAGGTGGTGGAATTGGTTTGGTGGTTGTTTGATAGCTGTGGAGTAAACAGTGATAAAGTATAAATGGTTTTGTAGTGGTAACAATATTTAGAATGCAACTATGTCATCAGTTATTCAGCCACCCACGTTTTTGAATCAATCTTGCTTCTCCATCTGAAAAGTTGGGATGTTCTCCAGTTGTAAACGCACCCAAAAAAATAATGCATGTGAATACTGGACGTGTGTCAAAGGGTTTGTGAGAGCCAGCAACAGTAAAAAACAACAATAACTGTTCAAAATCTTGCTGAAAGTGATAGGGAGATTTATATCAAATATTGATCTATCAATACTGACAGAGGAATTGAAATCGAAGTATTGAAACTCTTGTTTATTTTTGTAATACAGTGATCCCTCGTTCATCGCGGGGGTTACGTTCCAAAACGAACCCGCGATAGGCGAAATCCGCGAAGTAGAAACCTTTATTTTTTTACAGTTATTATACAATGAAATACTCCATAAAACATTGAAGCTCACACGTGCGCTCTCACCGGCCTCGCAAACTTAAATTTGGCAAGCGGTTTTACGTACGTGTACATATTAATCCATAACGTTGGAGAGACTGTTTAGCCAATCAGAATGCAGAACACAATGCATGATGAAAATCCGCGAAGCAGCGAGACCGCGAAAAGTGAACCGCGTTATAGCGAGGGATCACTGTAGATTATATTAGATATTTTAGGTTTTCTGTCACTTATATTTACTATTCATATTAGTTCAAGCATGTTCAAAGAAAATAACGTAAAATTGCTCATAGTTGAGGAGTTTCTAATACATTTTAGTACAAAACAGTATTACACATAGTATTACTATGCCGGTTTGAATAAAAAAAATGTGGTATTGCCCATCACTAGGAATCTGGAAAAAGCGGAATCCAAGAAATCACACTTTTTAAATCCAGTTTAGAAAAAAGGTGCACTTTTCTATCCACAAATCCACAAAGCACATTTATCAAAAACAAAATAGTCCTATATTTCCACTAAATTAGGTTTAAGTACATCCATCAGCATGAATCACAAGAATTCATCTTCCTTGGTTACTATATGATCCTGCTTTGACTGGATACCACCTCAGCAACAGCAGTCCTTGTGAAAGACACTTGACATGAAGGAATTGATCACACATTTCTATTAAGCTACTTCAACTCTGTGGACAAGAGCACAACACCAGTAGTCTTCCTTGCACGTCTTCCCCAGTTAACCGCAACACCAGCAAAAGAGTACATTATCATGACACATCCTTTCCACCAAGCACATGCTTAAGACAGGACCACTAGAGCTGTTTGATGCTAACACGAGCTAACAGGCGCTAACGTGAAAATCCAGTGCAACATCAGCGCTTCAGGCATTACCATGGTTTTGTCAGCAAAGGTTAAATGGTTTTAAGAAAATGAAATGTTGAAAGTAGAGAGTGTAGAAATAAATTATAATGACCCTAACGCTTTTATCTTAGCTCAAGGCAACATACGTGATTTAAGAGATATGACAACACAGTATGAAAATGAAAAGATAAAAATGACATCATGTACAAAAGGACAGATGAGTAGATACGGGCATAGGAGGTTATTATGGCGATAATGTAGACATTTTGATATGGAGTTTGCTGTAGGTGAATAATGTGTCGGATGTAGGAGCTGCTTAATAGCATTGGATGAGAAGAGATTCATGAGGGCCTTAAATTAAAATATCTTACAAGTTTTATTAGAGAAGTTTAAGTTTGTTGTGCAAATAAGTAAACACTTCAAAACATGCATTCTAATTATTTTTATATTCTTTGTACATAAAGCTAACTATTTCCCCCATTGCAAAATGCATCCTCAGCATTTTGAGCCATCTTTCAGGAGCAGTGGACAGTCTCTCTGCTTTGTCAACACTCTTCTCCGGATCGTGAGTCAGGATTTCAGTCTGAAGTACTTTGCTGGAGAATAAGCCAGCTCTCACGTTTAGGGTTGATTATAAAGGTAGAAGTCTGGTTTGAAAATCATAATTCTGATCTAAATGGATGTTTACATGCAGCAAAAAGCACACCTTTTTTACTGTATTCTACAATACTTTTTACTCTCTTGGCTAGTTTTTAGTAAACATTACGGTAGTACTGGTAGTAGACATAGCTGGATATAAAATAAGCACGGTAGGAGACGTATTTGCCTTTTGAGTAATAACAGTTATGCTTGTAATTATTCTATCCAATAAACTTGAAAAGCATGTTTGAATCTTTGTTTAAAGCTTAAAAAGGCATCACTTTAGCTGAGGAGATGATGAACGAATGATAAGTTGATCATAGCTGTAAGTTTTATACTAATAGACATGGTTCTGTATCTGTATCTTTTGCAAACAGAATTCATATGATGTTAATGTATGACTTTTAAAATCATGATTGATTAAACATTTTTCCACAAGAGTACTTCAAACTGGAGAATTTATTGTATTCGTTCACCAAAAAATCTTGTAATGCTTTTATAGAGACATAAAAACCCAACTATTTTAGACCGTATTTCCATCTGTAAAGTTATAGAGGAAACATTTCCTTTCACTGCTCACACTCCTATCAGTCAGTCTATTCTGACATAAATGACATGTTTCACAGTCTGCTCTTCTTTCTTTTAAACCTCACACCTGCAAGCTGTCGTGGCAGCGTATGGAATGAAAATGTGTTTAAGTGGTGAGGAATCAAGTGTCCGACGTGTTGGAGAGCCAGAGAACGAGCCAGACCTTTCGGATTTTCGGTCTGCGGTGGTCAGGAGGCAGAGTGGATGGGATAAGTGGATGATGGAGGTGTAGTTTGGAGAAGGACAGGGCAGGATCAGGTCTTTGATTGTGGTGTGAACAGCTGAAGAAATGGTGGATAGGGAAGTAGGCAAGGGAGTAGTAGTTGTAGTGGCAGTGTGGTGTTGTTTCATAGTGTGGTATGTATGATATTGTTGTATAACTACTAGTCCAAGTACTGTATCCTGTCCTCCCACTTATGAAAGAGGGTGACATTCAAAGTTGATATTGATTAAAGAATCGGATCAAGATTTCAAAACATGCCACACAGCATGAGGGTAGGGATTTGTTTAATTTGTATGTTTTATTAGTTATGTGGGGCACCAGCCGTATTTAAGCTATTCAAATTCTCAAATCAAATGTCCAAATTAATTAATAATAAATAAGAGCAGAGCTGAACCCTGGAGCTGACGCCTCCAGGGTTCAGCTCTGCAGGGGTCACGCTGGGAAGGACAAGGGCCACTTAGTCTGAAGGCTCTGACAGCGTCAGGCTGAAGAAGCGCTGGATTCTCCTTTCCTTGAGACGAGAGAGCGATGGTCTTGAAGGCGCATGGATTATTAAGACTGAGTCAAAGTTGTTGGCTGGAAGACGCAAAGGGAATCCTTCGCTTGGGTTTGCGTGTTGCAGTTTGAAGCAAACATCGTGTCCAAAGACAAGGAGTAAAATTAACTTCCTCGGATGTGTCCTCTCTGGCATTGTCTTTGTTCCTTAGCTTAGTTTAGCTTAGCTTGGTTTAGCTTAGCTTAGTTTAGCTTAGTTTATCTTATTTATCTTAGTTTAGATTAGATATTTTAGCTAAAGTCGGGGGGGAGAGTTACTCTCTTCTCCCCTCCTCTTGGACTCCCAGATGGAACTGGCCTGGGGTTGGTATGTACAGTTTAGACAACGTATTAAATATTGATGCAAATATTCAAACAATCGGCGGACCGAGGTGTGGGTATGGATCTGTAATTTCCCCAAACAGTTTAGGATCATTTGAATTAACTTGAAGTAAGTTAAAATGTTCACAAGACGAGGCAGAAGACATTTAAAAAAACATGCAGAACAACATAACTGTCACCATGGTAAAGCTCAGTCAGATGCAGGTTACTACAGTATTATTTACACAGGGACAGTGTGCAATAAACATTTACCAAAAGGAAAGATAACCCCAAGTTATAACAAAAGCTGATAATTACCACCTGTTGTCTCTGGGCATGTTGATGGATAAAAGATGCCATGATACATTATCACACTTAAAGGCGTAATGGACGATTTTTTTGGCCCAAATCTGAGTCTCATTTCCTCGTGGCGTGGACGGCCGATTAGTCCTGCCACGTATCAATCATAAAACACACCTACCGGTCACCTGCAGCCGCGTGCGACTTGTCCCCAGGAGAGCAGCACGTTTCCGCGTGTCTAAGCGCATGGATCTTTCATAATATAGTTCCCTCAGTGTACGGGACAAAATTAAGACGGAGAAAGACTGTTCGAGCTGTCTCTGAAGAGACAGAAATCTACGGGAGACGAGAGATGCGATGCGATCGGTCGCGCTAATAAACAAACGCACGTGTGTGTTGTATCAGTCCGCACGGGGGAGTGGCATACGCACTTCCACCTGAGTTCTCAAATCGCCGAAAAATCGTCCATTACGCCTTTAAGTAATTAACACATTTTAATGTACAATGCAAATTATCTCTCTCTTGGACCAAACACATAATAAAACTGTTCAGCCCGTTCCTCCACCTACACACCAGAACAATGACGTTCTTCATTCCAGGCACTGGGATCATTCATCACTCACTCGTCACAGTTTGGTTTTCATAAGCTATTTCGTCAAATGCTTTTAGTCGAGTGCATGTACTGTAGTAATCTCTTTTGGTTATGAGTTTCACTGACTGTTTCTCAATAGAAGAGAAGGCTGATCTGGTAAAAAAAAAAAAAAAAAACGAAAAAAGTTGTACATTCTCTCCTCTTGAGAGTGATGGAGTAGCTTCTGTTATATTATCTGATCAGGGCAAAACATAATTTAGAAAATGAAACATACATTAGTATGAAATACTAAAGACATTTAGAAAATGGCACAGTGATGCTGCCATCATGGTTTCTTGTCAGGATTTAGAGGGCACATTTATACATTGATTCGAGCAGCATCAGAACTCAATTCATATAGTGGCATATACAGGTTTATGACAGGACAAATAATGCTTGAGTTTCAAAACCAAAAGGCCACCTGGAAATAGTCCCCCCGTCTTTTGCTTTCTTAATTTTGTTTTAATTTCAGTTTTCTTTTTTTCATTCAAATTGGTTGCATTTGTGCTTTGTTTCCTGTCACTTACTTGAATGTTGACACGTCGTACCCGACCTCTGTCCACACCTACTGCCATCCATGAACAAGACACTTCACTCACCCTTAACTTTTGTTGTATTGATGTATGAACTTGTGAGAACCACTTCATGCACCTGTGTCTTCACCATTCCCCGTTGCCCACAAATTACATCTCTTTATGTCTGCTCTGATTTCCTTTGTCCTATTATATTCCTCGGAAGTCCCTGGCTGGTGTGTAATTCCTCCAGTGCTGCTTGTCTGATTCTATCTTTTCCCCCCCTCTCTTCGCGACCGTGCTGGGTGCTCCGCCGAATAGACAGAGATGTCACCATGGAGCTGTATTTATTAAACTAATGGAAGAAGTGAAAATGGATTGTGTGGGGCACTACCTCTTCTGTACTGAATGTGCCACATAGTCACCAACGCAAATAATGCTCTCCAGCTCAGTAGCCAGCGCTAATAATCCTCTATATAATCTTCAATTAGCTGCGCAGCGCTAATCTCCAGTGGGAATAATAGTGGCGTTTAGTGAATTTATTTTATCCACTGTGTGTTTGTCTTATAATAGGGAATCATTGTGTAGGTTCAAGGGGCTAATGATGGCTTGAGGTATAGAGGGGCAAGGAGAATCTATCGTGAAAGCTGAGTTTGAAGTTGGTAATAGGATTGTGATGCAAGCTAGCTGGCTGCAAATACTGCAAATAATTGTGTACATAGTAAGCCTATTTTTATTCTTATTTTTTTATCTTATAGCCTATTTTTATTTTTATCCCATAGAAGATTTAAATTGTTCTCTTTTTGACACATATAGGGTGTTTTATCATTGTTTTATCATTTATGTTGCACCAAATCACCAAAGCAAGTTCCTATGTTTGTGAATTCTGTTCATTCATTGACAATAAACCTTTTCTGATTGTGATTTTGATATTGACACTTTTTTGGATTGATAAAGTTTGGATTTTGTGCAATTATTTAAAGTAAGTTTGATCATTGGTCTTTTTGATAAAACTTACATGCTGCGGCCTGAAAAACTAATATGAAACAAAACTCAGTCTCTCAGGTATGTGGCATTATTGAGTCACAGGACACACAAAATATCATTGGTAAAGGTTCATTTTGTCATCCACTTTAAACTTTTTTTGTCCGACAAGAGTATTTTGTTAACCCGCTGTACATGTTTCAGTTATTTCCCATAGCCTTCCTCAGACGTGCCTACTGTCTGACGCCTTCTCGAGGACTGTATCTGTGACAAGGAGTTGGCTTTACCTGAAATCAGCCAAGAGACAAAACTGCATCATGGACTGGAATAATGCCTGGGTCATCCATGCTGAAAGTAACAAAAAACACTGCTGGATCTGAGAGGCTATCAAAATCCACAAGGAGCATAAATCAAGACGAGAGAGCCTCCCATTTGTCACACCCGTGGGATGCAATCTTGGAGAAATTGTCCGACAGTAGCTTTGTTTGTTAAACATGTCACATCATCAAAACATGTTACAACACCGTCATGTGATGCTTCTGGGGAGGCCTACAGGAAGTACTGTAGCTGACATGGGTAAAACAGGTAAACAAATGACTTCTGTCAGACAAAAGCGCTTGCCAACATTTAAATATCGTTTTATCATCTAGTAGAAAAAGCTTCAGTTGTAGTCATCTGGACTCAGTTTGAAAAATAGACGTTTCGACTCTCATCCAAGAGTCATTGTCAATAATGATCATTCATTATTCAATCATTGTCAATCATTATTGACAATGACTCTTGGATGAGAGTCGAAACGTCTATTTTTCAAACTGAGTCCAGATGACTACAACTGAAGCTTTTTCTACTATGGAACACGCCTGGACGAATGAGGGATTACACCGACTTTTATCATCTAGCTTTTATAAGAGAAGTCAAAACAGACCTGTTCCATAACCTCATTGACGAGCTCTCTGACATTTCCCATCAAGTGCCACCTGGAATGATGGTTGGCTTTTCGAGGGCCAGATCTAATCTAAACTTTACCAGGCGGGACCAGCTCTAGACTCGGACTTAACTGGGTCTATGATGTGACTGAACAATGGACAGGGTGGTTTTAGGTGACGTTTAACTTGACCAAAGGGATGATAAACTGGTCTCTTGGTGAAGCGGACACATAAAGCAATATAAAGAAGGAAGTGAAATGTATGTATACTGCATTCATTGTCCAGCAAACATTTTTTCCTAGCTTCAATGCTGCTTGACCAGACAGTCTCAAAAACTGCAGGATTGACATAAAGTTCGGATTATTAAAGATTGATGCTTTGCACATTCTAATACTTTGCTTCAGTCATCAATTCCCTATACATGTATCTCCTTACTGCTTAACTCCACTCTGCACAGAAAAGTAATTATATAATGTTGACTTTAGGTCTTTTATGTAACAGTACTTAGGCGCTGTAGCTGCCTCTGCTGTTTTGTTCCACATGCCTCTAACAGGGTAAAGGCAGAGAAAAATAAAGCTGATGCTCTTTTGACGCTGGTGGAAGACATCTGGCTGCTAAGATTGGCAGAGAAGCGGGGCTGATCTCTCTCTCTTCCACTCTTTTCCTCTTGTTTTCTGTCCCTATGATGATACAATAACTCCTGTTGTTGTCCCAGAGCAATAAGTGTCTCCCTTGTGTTTTGGGAGTACAGGATTGGTGTAGTTATTGGCCCGAGGAGAGCTAGACTGACTAATTTGGTTTGAGACGCACAGGGGACTTAGTTAATGGTGCAGTGGACACCTATTTCAAAAGCTAGGACAAAGCACACACGTTCTCTGTCTGTGTCTGTACAGTTTGGGTGAAGGGAGCAGAACGTCCCCCAATGCCGAAAAGTAATGGTGTTTCATTTACATGTATCGAAAACCTTTTATATTGTCATGTTAGTTTGGGGGGGGAAAGCATTTCATTACATTATTCAAGACGCAAAGAAGAACTAGCAAATTGGATGGAAAAAGTTAAAGGTGCTTTGTGTTGCTACTATTATATCCCTCATTTGTTCAGGGGTGGTCTGTGTTCAAATAGGTTTCAACGGTAGTCAATCTTAATCTAAAAGCCATAACTCACATCTGAAAACACTGAGCTAAAAATGTAAGCCGAAAGAACCGAAACTGTAACGAAACTGTAACCCTAACCCTAACCCACCCTCAGTTTGCAATAGCCTCATAAGAGCATGACAGAAATCAAACAGTCTAATGCTAATGAGGTACTTGACAGCTCTGAAGAAGAGCTGGCCAGACATGAAAAGGAATTAGCGACACAAGCTGTAAGAGTGGAAATGTCAGACTTGTAAACAAGGGTCGGTCTATTTTAAGTTATAACTCCTCCCTTTTGGCAGGACCAATTTAGCTCAGGAGAGTATAAATGCTGCTGCTCAAAGCATTTCCAAAAAAGTAAAAATTACTTTCTGATGGGACTTGAAACGTCTTCATTGCTAAAACAGACCTTGGAAACCTCAATGGAGCTGTTATTGAAATTAACATTTTTTTCTGTCCTGAAATGGACGCTGTAAATGACACGCCAAAAATTAGCATTTTCGAAAAACTAGACATATTATTAAAGCTATTACACTATGATTTTGTTAGTAGCATATTTGCTTTTAAGCTCAGAATGGCTTTGAGTTAGTCCAGTGCCATATGCTTTTGTTCAGGACTGATGGGCCTGATTTCGCTCATGTAAATTGCTCTAATCAGTCTTTTAGTTAGTGGCCAGTTAATTGGATAGCCATTTTGGTGATTTTTTTTGATTATAGCAAATGGCTTTGCTGTTTTCTATTGATTAAACATTAGTCAGATAGGCTGTAGTTTTAATATTTATCTGGCAAGGACATGCACTGATTAATTTTACATGTTGCAACTGCCGGCTTCAAACCTTGAACGTTTTAAAGTCTGTGCTTAAGACTATCAGTGTAATTTTAGTTTTTAATAGATTGTTCTCAACATTCATTCTGTTGTCCATCAGGAACTAGTAACACATACAGTATAAGTTTACATGAATGCCAAAAATCTGATCATTATTTCATGTCTAATTTATCAGAATATTGAAACACCTGTACAGCATTTTTACAACGAAAATCCTGCAAAAAAGGGCTAAACTAGGACAGATGGTATTTGATCTTTCTCTTCTAAATATAATAGCTAAAAACATGTGTTTTGGACATGTAAACACACAAAAAGCGATTTAATTATAGGCGTAATCTATGTAATCCTTTGATTTGTACTGGCCATGTAAAGGTACCCATGTAACATAACGTGACTCTTTTTAGGTTGACAATAGTTCAGATGGTCAAGCGATTGCCTTATAACTGGGAGTTTGACAACGAGATCCCAGCTCCGATCATTGCATACTGTTATTATGTTATTGGGAAAGATTCATGAGTTACAGAGTGATCAAAATATAGCACTGTTGCCATAGAAATTAGCGCATCTAAAAAACAGAATTGGAATTATGAATATGTATGAATGCAGTGTGTGAGTAATTGGTGGTGGTCGGAGAAGCTGAAGATTGGATGCCACAATATAGTCCGACAGATGTTTCCACATGGTTCTCATCAAACTCCATCCGCTTAGTCTCTTCTCTCTGTCTGATATTGCACCATGACAGACAGACAGATGTTTTGATATGATTTTCACCCAACTGCGTGACTGATAGATGAAAAAAGACTCCCTGGCAGTTGCTTCTACAGTATATGATTTGTGTGAAATAGTTACTTTTATCCGACACATCATAGTTTGAAGAGCATTGACCTGAACGTTGACCGAACTGATACTAGAAAAGTCTATAAGTACTAGACCCTTTAAAATGCTACATCAAGAAAGTTTCAGAGTGGAGGCATCATGAGGCAAAGTGAAGTAAACCATAATACAATTTCAATGATTTACATAAAATCTCAAATCTAAATGCAAATGATAGTCAATACATTTGCAGAACAAAGTATGGACTGTTTTCAAATTGTATTCAAGCTTCACAGAAAGTATATTGTTTTGGTAAAGTGTGTGATATGTTTACCACAACAACAACCGAAGTTGTTGTTGTTGTTGGTGTTGTTGGTGTTGGTAGTGGTGGTGGTGGTGGTGGTGGTGTTTTATGGCGGTTGGCATCCGAGTGTTGCATTACCGCCAGACTTTATTCCTTAGACTTTGTCGTAGTCCTAAAAGTTCTTCTTCCAGTGCCTTGACTTCCAGTGCTTTGACAAAGCCCAAGAGGTCATGAGATGCCTTTGTTATGAGCGATCGAAGAGACAAGTCTGGCGTGGGAGAAGGCCAGCTGGAATAAAGTCTAAGGAATAAAGTCTAAGGAATAAAGTCTGGCGGTAATGTAACACTTGGATACCAACCGCCATAGAACAACAACAACATTGTATCCTATAGAAGTTCTTCCTCCCCTCAGACTTTGTCGTAGTCCTTAAAAATTCTTATTCCATTGCTTTGGAAGTACAAAGCCCATGAGGTCATGGGACGTCCTAATGGTCCGCCGCAATTAGTCGTCTATCATTTGATCGGTTACGGCGCCGTGACCTGCAGCCGTCCATCCATGCAGCTGCAAAGAAGACAAAAACATACCGTTTTTATGACGATGGAATATGACTTTTTATTCACAAATGTCTGCGACAAGAGCGTGTTTCTGATCTGATGACCCAACAAGGCTGTTGGTCAGTGATGCAATGGTGTAGACTATGAATTGGGTACTGATCACTGATGTTGTGTGATCACTGCACTGTTATTACCCTCACGCCACTTTAGTGCTTTCTCTCCCTTTAGACCTGCTCAAACGTCACTCTCCTCTTTCCCTGTTGTCACTTTTTCGAGTCACAGTAGGCTTGGTTAGGTTTATGATCATAGACAGTAAAAACAGATGCCTCTGATGCCTCTGGGGAAATGACACAGCCTTGTTCTACTGCTGTCAAGCTACAAAATGTTTATGTTACATTAATCGTCCTCATATTCACAGTGAAAGCTGCAACAGACTGAATGAATGGTAGAAACCAACACAGCCGACACAAGGAAGTGCGACACAAAGTTAAACTTGTTCTTGTAAAAGATAAATGTTACAAATCAACCTACAATATAAAACATAAAGTAAGTTTAGCAATCCCAAGAAAAATGTTTGCAGCCTCTGATGTGAAGGGAGCAGGGCGGACCACATCATGCTGCTCATGATTTATTTAAAGTTTTCCCCCCAGACTCCACTACCTGTTTTGTGCCTTTGCTACAAAGGCAAATAACTTGGATGTTTAGGCATGTCCATGTGTTTCTATTACAGTATATGTTGAGATAAGTGTTAATACAATAGAAAATTAATGTTATTCCTGTCAAAATAAGCAATAAAACAAAGGTTTCAGTAGCTCGTGGCAAAAAGCCTTTTTGACCATTCTGATCATTCTGATCAGTGAACGTAACTTTAACTGCTTGTAACCTTTGACCTTTCAGATGGGCTGCTGAGCGACGGTGAGTTCTTGGACATCACTGAGATCAAGAGGCAGCAGGCGGCAGACTACGAGTGCGTCACCCACAACGGAGTCGCCCCGGCCGACCAGAGCAAAGTCAAAGTGACTGTGAACTGTAAGTGAAGCACAGCCATCTCTGAGTGGTCACATGCAGGTTCATTTATGAAGTCAGGAGTTTTCACTTGCACACAACCTGCACACAATCTGATATGAATGGATTCTAAAACTAATATTGAAACTAGATCCTCATTTGAAGTATAGAACCACAACATGGTCTCTAAATAAAGTCGTGGTATCTTGGACACTCTGGTGAAGAGAGGGGCAGAGCTGACAACCGATCACCCCCTGGTGGTGAGTTGGATCCGCTGGCGGAGGAGGAAGCCGGACTCAAGCACATTGTGAGGGTCTGTTGGGAACGTCTTGTGGAGCCCTCTGTCAGCAGGATCTTCAACTCACACCTCCGGGCGAGCTGCAGGAGAGATGATAAAATAATAACGCATGTGTTGGTTAATCACATTACTCCGTGGTTTGCTGTGTCGTTATTGTTGTTGTTAGCGGCGGAGGGAAGCTAATGTGCTACATCTATGTTACATTACTGCTTTTTTGCGGCACGATTCCTGCTTTTTTGGCGTTGAGCGCGGTGCGTCAGGGGCGCTTTGGCGTTTTCCGCTCTCGACGCTTTGACGGGAGTCCGAGGCGTCCAAAGTGTTTGACGCAGAATTTTTTTTTTTCGGTTACCCCCGCGAGTCCGAAGGTTCGCTAGTCTGAAAGTTCCTCATAAGGCTAAAGTGAAGGTGCAGACGGCATCGGGATGTAGTCAGTCTGTAAAGTGCGCACGAAGCACGAAGACATGCACTGGGGCTCGTCACAACGTTTAGTGCACCAGCTGCTCACAGGAGGCACCCCAAGTTGTACTGTGTATATGAAACTAACAAGGGAACATCTTGAATCCTCCACTCTATGCCTTCATTTGATTATAAGTATAGAAATATGCGTGATCCGCTCATCGTAGGACTGGTAGTCAATAAGGAAATTCAGCTTTTGAAGAATGTCTACTGGACAGTTTAATCCCGGAGTTCATGAATTAATTAATAATACGATAAGGAGCTCAGGCTATGCACAGAAACAAGTCGGTTATGGAAAATATTTGAGTTTAATCATTAAAAGTGCATTAACACTTGAAAAGTCTAAAAAGCCAGTATGTAGGGCAAAGGGAGGCGAGGAGAGCTCGCTGCACGGACACACATGTGCGTAGACAGCGGACCCGCTGTTTCTTTATTTTCGACTCGCCTCCAGGGCGTCGAGAACGCGCCTCGGATGCGTTTAGTCTTCAAATGTACAGGCGTTCAACATCTGCTTTGAGCGCGAATTTGATGCCGCGGTGTGAACACGGCTTTCAAGTCCATTTGACACATTAGACTACTCTTTTCAGTCAAACAAAGGGAATATGATTATATATATATTTATTTACCAAACATTTTGCCTGTTTTTGTCCAATTTGGCAATCTTTGTGACGTTTATAATGTTACTTCCTGGTTTTACATGGCCAGCAATTGGCCGGCATAGGTAGAGGTAATTCCTCAACTGTTACTTAGCAACCGGACTGTAAACAAGGACCAAAATCCATCCAATAGTTATGATTAGACAAATAATTACACCTGACAACACCTTTGTTTTGTTGAGTCGTTGTTTAAACTGTTATAAAAAGATGGAGGTTGCGTGCATTTTTTTAATAGAATGGCGCTTTTTGATGACATCACAGAGGCGGAGGTTTTCTGTTGTAGAACTCAGCACTACCTTCATTTGTCAAATTTTCTTCACAAACTACAACATAACTGAGGAAAACTATCATATTTGTTTTACCACAGGGTCTCTCATCAAACAATTCGAAAAACATGCAAACATTTCATATAGGCTTTAAAGAAATGTCACAAAAACAGCCATATAAAAAGTACTTCATATTTAGATGTATTTTTGAACTACAGATAAGACTAAAATAGTGACTATTGTTTTTTTTTTTTTTGTGACCTAAATATTCCCGATTATGGATTAACTGCATAATCCTGACATTCTTATGCTCTTGGTGATGTTTGCAGACCCGCCCATGATCACAGATGTGAAGAACATGCCTGCACACGTGGGCAAGACCGTCATCCTGCGCTGTGAAGCCATGGCAGTACCAGCCGCTACCTTCGAGTGGTACAGAGACGACCACAGGTGAGCGACACACTCTCACAAACATAACAGGGGGTAAAGTAACATCTACATGAGGGAAAATGACTTTAGCATAGCAGTTTTGATGTATTTATTTATTCATGACGAGGGATGAGGACAAGAACTTGTGGGATTAACTACACAAGATTGAAAATTATAATAAATAATAAACAAATCAGGTAAAATTTAAGATGAGAATTTAGGAAAGTGAGGCCTCCCAAAGAAAAATGAAGTCAAAGCAAACAAAGTCGACAATAAAAGTCCCATTGAGTCCAGTTTCTGTCATAGTTGTCCATTTCCAAGTTTAGTCAGTGATGGCGTCAGTCCAGTCCTTAATCGTCCGCGCTGTTTGTGTCATCCATTTTTTCATGATGTCTTTTTCTCTGCTGCCAGAAATAACCGCCATTGGCATTGTGTCCAGGGCAGGAGTTCTGAGGCCCAAATACAGACTGGTGATGTTAAAAACCGTCTGCATTGCCTTGTTCATTTCTGTCCAATATTTATGTGCAACAGGACAGTCCCAGAACACATGGAAACGATGTGTCACTGCAGATATCAAGGCAAAACTTTGGTCAGAAAACAGCTTGAGAGGAAAGAAACCTTTTAGACACACAGTCCGCATCACCGTTTCTCCATGAAAAGGTTGATACATTTCATGGCAATTTGTGGTTTTAATAAGCAATAAGGTTTTCTAACTTTATCTGGTTGTAAATGTTGGTAACAAATCTGGTTCTGTTCCTTTTCGATTAATCGGCAAACTCCAAAAATAAGTATCGCGCTGATGAAGGAGGAGAGCGAGCGTCAGGTTACGGTTATTCCAGCCAAAATCGGGCTTAAAACTACTTCAGTTGGTAGTTGGTTCCAATCTGGGACAGCGCGTTGACAAAAATGAGTTTTTATACCGGGTCGTGTTGGGTTTTAAGGTCCAATACTTGTCTGGATGGTTAAATCTGGTCCGATGGTCAGGTGGAGTTAGGCTGATACATCTTATACATCAGAAAAAAAGCTGTTGATGTTTTCGACCTTCTCAATGTACAGACAAACAAATTAGACATTGTATTAATTATATACGAGTTACACTAATCAAACTAATAATAATAATAATAAATATAGCCGCAAGCGGCAATGATCGGCCCTCGCAACGCCGCCACCACACCGCCGCCACGCCGCAAGAGGAGGGGGCGCTAACGCGCCCCAATTGTCCTTTTATTACGCCTACTGCTGAATCTGTGATGCTGTCACATCTTCTCCCCTTTGTTTTACCATCAAAAAGCTATTTTATTTTGAATTCTTGGCAAAATGTGCGGCTTTGCCACACAGACACCGTGACTCTTTGAATAAAAATGTGAATAACTTTTGACGGTCCACCCCTGAAGATGAGTCTCACCAAATTTCAGGTTAATAGGGCTAACGCCCTAAGAGGAGTTTGTGAAAGTCTAAAGTGTAAACATGTTCTGGCGATTTCCCCATTGGAATAACATGGGAGGTTTTGGTCATCGCTACGGCAAAACCATAACAATTATGACATGGGTCTCATTGACTTTTTTGATGGGGATGCCAAAATTGAGTTTTGTGTCAAATTTCATAAAATTTCGCAAAACTAAACATTTAACCTCCATATAAAATCTGTAGGGGGCGCTGTGGTGCCAAATTAATTTATTTCACTTCAAGTACGTTTAGCGCAAAGAGTTTAACAACTGATTCTAATTTAATGCAATTCGGACTTTATCTGCGCAAACGGCAGAAATGTTAAATTTGGGAAATTTCTGAAATTCTAGCTAAAGTTTGCGGCTTCGCCGCTCAGAGACCGTGACAGGTATCAATGTAATTTGAATAACTTTTGACGTCCCACTCCTCAGTAGCATTTTCACCAAATTTCAGCTTTTTAGAGCCAACGCCCTGGGAGGAGTTCGTAAAAGTACGACGTTTGGAAAAACTCCCGAGTCCTGCTTAGCCATTTTTGAACCAATATGTCCGACATTTGGTTGGGTGGACGGCGTTGCCGTAATAATATTTTTTACTTCTCTTGTCACCATCTACCTCTGCGCCAAATTTTATGATTCTACGATCAGATTTTTTTTGGGTCATTTCCTATCTCTCAATGCATGTGCAAATGCATGCCAATTTTTTTTATTTTAGAAAAGGGAAATAGCCAGAATGTAGAGAGGCACGATTTTTCGAGGTGTGCAAATTTTTTTGACTTTTCGTCAATGTTCCCTGGGTGAAAAATAGGGGGGTTGGTCCCGAGAAGAAAGAAAGAAGAAATAATAATATTCCGATGCGAAAACAATGTTTCCCATTTTTCAAATATCATAAACTATACATTTTCGGAAAGTGCTCGTGGGTCCCTGGTCACTGACGGGTACTTTCGTTAATTTTGAGTGGGCTCCGCCCACATTGTGTTTTTGGCCCTCTATACAGTAGTAATGTTCATTTTTTGCATTACATGCTTATATGCACGGAACATGCAAGAGATGGGGAATGTATTCGTGAGCTACTTAGGGCAAATGAGTGCTACTACTAATTAGTATGCACGGGGCGTGCGTGAGTGAAGGAGTGCGTTAGTGAGTGCTTGGAAGTGGGCGAGCGCTTCGCGCTCGATTTCGTGCGCACTACGTGCGCACTTTCGCAGCCGTGCTTCGCACGGCCTTACGAGATTAATAGGCCTCTCGCTGACTATTTGACCAATAAAATGAGTGGAAGCCCTAAATAACACTAGTTTCTTGTTGAAGGACACATAAGCAGTATGCATTAAAGGATTGATTAGAAAACCACTCAGTTAGAGGTTGGTCAGCATTTCTGTCTGAGCCACTGTAACATATTGGTTTGGTGACTTTGGTTGGATACGCTGATCCAAGACTATGGAGTGGACTTATTTTAAATCTGCGCATGCTGCTCTATTGCCTTAAAAGTCTCTGCTTGGAGGTAGAATTAAGATACCAATGTTCTGATATTAAAAGCATCCCTGTGTGGGATTTGAGCCTGTTTACTCATCGCTCCAGGTCGAACTCATGTCGGCCTTATGAAAATGAGGCTTCAGCTTCAGATAATGAGATAATGAGTCCATTTAGATGTTAAAACACGGGTCATATCTGAGGGAGCACGGCTTAAAAATAGAAAATATTTGGTTACGTTTTATGCTGTCAATAGTGTTACACGCTCAATTGAATGTAATCAAAATGTGTTACAACAAAGTATTAATAAGTAATAATAAGTGTTATTCTAATATTAGTTTGTTTTTAATGGTTTTATATTGTGCATGATTCAGTCTATTAAACATCTCTTTGGACACTTGGTGCTGGAATTTCTTTCAGTTTAATTTCAAATGATAAATTACCTCCACGCCTTAATTGTCATAAGTGAAGAATATGTTTTAGTTTGAACTTTTAACTTTTAACTTTTAACTTTTCTGTCACTCAGATTTTTAACCTAGACAAATAAATAGGACGGTCAAAGCCACTTCTTTCCAATAGGATAATCCAACATCGCGCCTGATTGGAGGAAAATATGCCCTTGGAAGTTGCTTTTATAAGGTTCTCATTCATCAAATATGCTCCCTTTATTTTCAGATAGTTGCTTTTACAATCTGAAGTCAGATACAGTCCCTTTGAGGACATCCGAGAGAACGCCCACCAACTGACCTCTGCGGGGGAAGCAATCCATTCATTTTAATGTAGAACTGTCCTGACAAGTGTTTTGGTGGTCGATTACCGGTATTCTTTCGACTGATTAATTGATTAATTGGTTGTCTTGTGAATATGAGATTTTTACAAAATTTTTGCCTAACCCTAACCCAGATAGAGCTGAACTGGAGCCGTTTGAGGACGTCCTGGAGATTATTTTCAAAAGTTGAAAGGTTTTCATCAAAGACACTTGATTGTGATTCCTGCTCTGGCATGTTTTGGAGTTTGGGTGGAGCTCAGTTGGCAATTGGTCGATTGACCAACTATTTCTATGGTTGATTGGTTACCATTGATCGATTGACTTGTTGCACCTCTAGTATATAGTTTTATATGTATCTATGGGCAAAATGTATATATTTAATGTCTGTATTAAAAAACATAAAGGAAAAGACAAAAAAAAAGGTGTTAGGCAAACACAAAGATATGAAGAAGAATAAAGTGGTCCAATGGCCCAAATGTGGTATAAGTATTAGACCCTTTAAAATGCTACATCAAGAAAGTTTCAGAGTGGAGGCGTCATGAGGCAAAGTGAAGTAAACCATAATACAATTTCAATGATTTACATAAAATCTCAAATCTAAATGGAAATGATAGTCAATACATTTGCAGAACAAAGTATGGACTGTTTTCAAATTGTATTCAAGCTTCACAGAAAGTATATTGTTTTGGTAAAGTATGTGATATGTATTATTTATATTATTTATCCAGTAAAACCCAACTGTTATGTGTTGTTGTTGTTGTTGTTGTTTTATGGCAGTTGGCATCCGAGTGTTGCATTACCGCCAGACTTTATTCCTCAGACTTTGTCGTAGTTGTTGTTGTTGTTGTTGTTGTTGTTTTATGGCGGTTGGCATCCAAGTGTTGCATTACCGCCAGACTTTATTCCTCAGACTTTGTCGTAGTCCTCAGACTCTGTCGTAGTCCGTAAAAGTACTCCTTCCATTGCTTTGGTGTTACAAAGCCCATGAGGTCATGATATGTCTTTGTGACTAGAATAGTTGTTGTTGTTTCAGACAACAACCGGCTTTATTCCAGGGAGACTCTTCTTCATCTTCCTCTCCTTCTTTGACGTTCGGCGCTTCCACCGTACAGCTTTATTCTTTAGGCTTCATTCTATAGGCTTTAATATTTCCACTGATGTCGCTGCTTGGTAGCCGTGCGTCTACGAGACTGGACGAGGACAGGAGACCACCCCCACCCCCATCTCGTCACTCTGATCACTCTGACTCCCCAAAAGCAGACCCCCATCACTCCGACTCCCATTTAGCGCCTTTAGCCTGTTTTCTATATCTGCCCAATCAAGCTCCTTTGTTCCAAGGAATCTCCCTGCAGCTTTAGCAATGATCCTGATCCTTTCAGTTCTGCTTTGAGTCTGAGCAGCACAGTTTACAACATCCACCATAAAGAGTACAAAATCCTCTCTATCCACAACCAGGGTATTCTCATTAATTCTGGAACCTGCACACTTGGGACCTCCACTCTTGAAACCTTCACACTTCTTGGGAGCCACGCTGGCCTTTCTCATTTCGCCCTGGCTGGAAGCAGCGCTGGCTCCTCTCTCTGTATTTACTCTAAACTCGTTACTTGAAACTTTCTTGACTGCATCTGCATAGGATATATCTTGAGAGACCTTTATTTTCTGCACCTCAGCAGCTCTTTTGCTAAACCTGCATCCCCCGTAGGCAGAGCTATGTTCTTCCCCACAGTTACAGCACTTCAGTTTTGCACCCACGTCACACTTCCCATACTCATGATCTCCTGCACATTTACCACATCTTTGCTTCCCTCTACAGACCGCTGCAATATGCCCAAAGCGCTGGCACTTAAAGCAACGCAGGGGCGGCGGAACATATGGCCTGACGCTATAGCACATGTACCCAATGAACACCTTACTAGGCAGGCACCTCCCTTCAAGTGTTACCATTACCGACAAGCTGTCACATCTTACCCCAAACCGGGTCACCTTCAAACGCCTAGCGTCCACCACCGTAACTCCAGTCAAATTCTCCTTAACTTCATCCACAGACGTCGCCGTAGGGACACCTACGATAACTCCTCTGTCCGTGTTTCTTTCAGCATCAGACACAAGAATGTCCTTTCCACCCAGACGTTTAGTTCCAATCGCCTTCCGTTGCTGAGCCGCGTCCTTGCACACGACCAGCAGCGAGCCATCTCTAAGGACACTCGCACTCTTGATCACTCCCACAGCTACAGTTAGGCTCTTTGACAATGCCACTGAATTCCACTCCTTAAAGGATGCACTATCCTGTGCAAGCTTTATGATCACCTTACAGTCTCTGCTCTCACCCCGGATATCAATAGCTTCAGCCTCATCCTGCTGCTCATTCCCAGAACCCTCGGACGAGCTAAGGGACTTTTTACGTTTCCGGGCACGTGCAGGCAGAAAAGGCTGCTCCTCCACGCCGTCCAGAATGTCTTCCATCCCCGATCCACTCTCCTCCGCCATCTCCCGTCTCTCCAGACCGGGTGTTGAGCAAGGTCTCCTCACAGTTTTAGTCCAGGGCTTGTTCTTCCTCAGACTGTTGTTTTATGGTAGTCCTCAGACTCTGTCGTAGTCCGTAAAAGAACTCCTTCCATTGCTTTGGTGTTACAAAGCCCATGAGGTCATGATATGTCTTTGTGACTAGAATAGTTGTTGTTGTTTCAGAGACCGACCGGCTTTATTCCAGGGAGACTCTTCTTCATCTTCCTCTCCTTCTTTGACGTTCGGTGCTTCCACCGTACAGCTTTATTCTTTAGGCTTCATTCTATAGGCTTTAATATTTCCACTGATGTCGCTGCTTGGTAGCCGTGCGTCTACGAGACTGGGCGAGGGCAGGAGACCACCCCCACCCCCATCTCGTCACTCTGATCACTCTGACTCCCCAAAAGCAGACCCCCATCACTCCGACTCCCATTTAGCGCCTTTAGCCTGTTTTCTATATCTGCCCAATCAAGCTCCTTTGTTCCAAGGAATCTCCCTGCAGCTTTAGCAATGATCCTGATCCTTTCAGTTCTGCTTTGAGTCTGAGCAGCACAGTTTACAACATCCACCATAAAGAGTACAAAATCCTCTCTATCCACAACCAGGGTATTCTCATTAATTCTGGAACCTGCACACTTGGGACCTCCACTCTTGAAACCTTCACACTTCTTGGGAGCCACGCTGGCCTTTCTCATTTCGCCCTGGCTGGGAGCAGCGCTGGCTCCTCTCTCTGTATTTACTCTAAACTCGTTACTTGAAACTTTCTTGACTGCATCTGCATAGGATATACCTTGAGAGACCTTTATTTTCTGCACCTCAGCAGCTCTTTTGCTAAACCTGCATCCCCCGAAGGCAGAGCTATGTTCTTCCCCACAGTTACAGCACTTCAGTTTTGCTCCCACGTCACACTTCCCATACTCGTGATCTCCTGCACATTTACCACATCTTTGCCTCCCTCTACAGACCGCTGCAATATGCCCAAAGCGCTGGCACTTAAAGCAACGCAGGGGCGGTGGAACATATGGCCTAACGTCATGGCACATGTACCCAATGAACACCTTACTAGGCAGGCACCTCCCTTCAAGCGTTACCATTACCGACAAGCTGTCACATCTTACCCCATACCGGGTCACCTTCAACCGCCTAGCTTCCACCACCGTAGCTCCAGTCAAATTCTCCTTAACTTCATCCACAGACGTCGCCGTAGGGACACCTACGATAACTCCTCTGACCGTGTTTCTTTCAGCATCAGACACAAGAATGTCCTTTCCACCCAGACGTTTAGTTCCAATCGCCTTCCGTTGCTGAGCCGCGTCCTTGCACACGACCAGCAGCGAGCCATCTCTAAGGACACTCGCACTCTTGATCACTCCCACAGCTACAGTTAGGCTCTTTGACAATGCCACTGAATTCCACTCCTTAAAGGATGCACTATCCTGTGCAAGCTTTATGATCACCTTACAGTCTCTGCTCTCACTCCGGATATCAATAGCTTCAGCCTCATCCTGCTGCTCATTCCCAGAACCCTCGGACGAGCTAAGGGACTTTTTACGTTTCCGGGCACGTGCAGCCAGAAAAGGCTGCTCCTCCACGCCGTCCAGAACGTCTTCGACCACCGATCCACTCTCCTCCGCCATCTCCCGTCTCTCCAGACCGGAGACTAGCTCTTCTTCTTCTTCTTCTTCTTCTTCTTCTTCTTCTCCTTCTTCTTGTTGTTGTTGTTGTTGTTGTTGTTGTTTTATGGCGGTTGGCATCCGAGTGTTGCATTACCGCCAGACTTTATTCCTCAGACGTTTCGTAGTCCTCAGACTCTGTCGTAGTCCGTAAAAGTACTCCTCCCATTGCTTTGGCGTTACAAAGCCCATGAGGTCATGATGTGTTTTTGTGACTAGAATAGTTGTTGTGTCAGAGACCAACCGGCTTTATTCCAGGGAGACTCTTCTTCACCTTCCTCGCCCTCTTTGACGTTCGGTGCTTTGGAAGTACAAAGCCCATGAGATCATGGGACGTCTTTGTTGTTTTACAAAGCCCATGAGGTCATGGGACGTCTTTGTCGTTTTATCCTTTAGAAGTCCTTCTTCCATCACTTTGGCGTTTCTAGGCCCATGAAGTCCAAGCGCGTTAGAACATCCTCTTGCTCCTCATCCTCGGCTCAGTCTCCAACACCCCCCACCTCTATTGCACTTTCCGCACCGGTCCCCATATCATAGCGGGTCCCACCCCCATCATTCAGACAAACCAACTCCCTTTGATTGATAAAACCCTCTACCACCTGCCCATACCTATCGGTACCACTACCGCCCCACAAAGCGCTATGCGCATTAAAATCCCCACACCACACGGCCTTTCCCCGAACATCCTTACCGATACTATGTAAGGACTCTAACGTTAACTCACCACACGGATTATAAAGGTTAACCACAGTAACAGCCTCACCACCCAGCCAGACCCTCACCGCCAGGGCCTCCGGCGCTTTACACACACTGACAACAACGTAATTTAGGTCATCTCGGACAAACACAGCCACACCTCCGCCTCTACCCTGCTCCCTATCATTCCTAACACACACATACCCTTGTATCCCAAAACCCCACCTAGGTCGTAACCAAGTCTCCTGCACGCACATAACGTGAGGCTTGTTCAACAAGGTAGAGACAAAATGCTTAAATTCCTGGCCATTAGCACGAAGACTACGCGCATTCCATTGCAAGACAACCACCGCCATTATGAGCCCCCGGAACCTGACGGCGCATCGGGAGCCCCCCCACTCCCACTGCCAGAATGGGGCAGGGCGCCCTCCCGCAGCGCATCCTCTATCTCCGTCCACTCGGGGCCCCCAGCTCCAAAGTACTTCCCTGCAGCCTTAGCGATGATCTTAGTCTTTTCGGATCTCTTCTTGGTTTGCCCAGTACAGTTAATCACTTCCACTATAAAGAGGAAGAAATCTTTCCTCTTCACAACCAGTACATCCTCCGCACCCACAGGGCCTCTGCCCGTGGAAGCCACACTCACAGGCATCCCAGTGGGGACCTCCCCCTGGCCGCGGGCAACGCTGCCCCCTCCCCTGTCGCCTAGGACACCAGCAGCACTGGCAGCCCCCACTGCATCCACCGTCACCTGACTACCAGACACCTTCTTGACCGCATCCGCGTAGGATAGGCCTTGAGAGGCTCTAACTTTTTGCACCTCAGCAGCCCTCTTGCTGAACACGCATCCCCCGTAGGCAGAGCTATGCTCTCCCCCACAGTTACAGCACTTGAGTTTTGCTCCGTCGTCACACTTCCCATACTCGTGGTCTCCTGCACATTTACCACACTTCTGCTTCCCTCTACAGACCGCTGCAATATGCCCAAAGCGCTGGCACTTGAAGCAACGCAGGGGCGGCAGAACATATGGGCGTACGCCATAGCGCATGTACCCAACGCACACCACACGAGGCAGGATCCCACCTTCAAATCTAATCATTATCGACAGGCTGTCACACCTTACCCCATCCCGGGTCATCTTCAACCGCCTAGCATCCACCACCTTAGCTCCAGTCAAATTCTCCTTTATGTCATCCACAGATGTCGTCATAGGGACGCCTACTATAACTCCCCTGACCGTGCCTCTTACAGCATCAGACACAAGAATGTCCTTCCCCCCCAGACACTTAGCTTCAATCGCCTTCCTTTGCTGAGCCACGTCCTTGCACACGACCAGCAGCGAGCCATCCCTAAGGACACTCGCATGCTTGACCACTCCCACAGCTACAGTCAGGCTCCTTGTCAACGCCATCGGATCCCACCCCTTAAAGGACGCATTATCCTGCGCGAGCTTTATGAACACCTTACACTCTGAACTCACATCCCCGACATCTGCAACCCCCCCGCCCTGCTCCTCACTGAGAGAGCCCTCCATAGACGAGCAAGAAGACGCCCTACGCTGCACAGGATCAGTGGCTCCAGGGGAGTCCTCCCCGCTGTTCATATCGTCACCGACCAGGTCACGCTTCCTCTTCTTCTTCCCCGTCATACGGACCGAGGCGTTCCTCTATGTTGCCGTAATATCCAAACTGTTGTCGTTGTTGTTTTTTATGGCATCCAAGTGTTGCATTACCGCCAGACTTTCCTACTTTAACCTCGTTATGTGTTGCATTACCGCCAGACTAAATTCTTATTCCATTGCTTTGGAAGTACAAAGCCCATGAGGTCATGGGACGTCTTTCTTTCATAATCTCCTTTTTAAATGACAAAATAAAAGAGTATGTGTGTTTTTTTTTTTTTCTTTCAAAACATCTTCCTTTTTCATATTTTCATATTCTGAAGTTAAGATAAGATAAGATAATCCGTTATCCCAGTTTCTAAGGGGGTAATCACATTATTTTCCACTTAACTTTTGTCTCCTCTTCAAAATATAGAAGGTATTTATTTGCAAACTTTTAAAGGGTCTAAATCAGTGATGGTGTCTCCACCTATAGCTGCTAGTTTCTAAACACAATACAAGTATTTGCTTTATCAAATCCCCTAATGGTCCGCCGCAATTAGTCGTCTATCATTTGATCGGTTACGGCGCCGTGACCTGCAGCCGTCCATCCATGCAGCTGCAAAGAAGACAAAAACATACCGTTTTTATATGTATCTATGGACAAAATGTATATATTTAATGTCTGTATTAAAAAAACATAAAGGAAAAAGACAAAAAAGGTGTTGTACTATTGTGCTAAATGCAGACACAAAGATATGAAGCAGAATAAAGTGGTCCAATGGCCCAAATGTGTATGAATATAAAATGCTATCACTGCTGTGACGACCCCAAGATGCGCTACATCAAGGAACCACTCACCTATTCACACACCAGTGTACACAGACACAGGGAAGGAGGCAGGTTAAGTGTCTTGCCTAAGGACACAACAACAATATTCACCTGTGGGCGCTGGGACCACAGCACCAGCCAGTGGGTCACTGGATCTGACCGCTCTACCAAGGATGTGTTTGTTGAGAGCGGGATTCGAACCGCCAACCTTTTGATCACTCTACCAACATGAGCTTTAATTGTTTTTTGAGAGTATATCCAGGTCAACAACCTCCATTAAAGGTGCCATAACATGCTTTTTATAGATAATAATAAGTGTTGTGCAACACCCTTAACATAATAGTTAAGAAATATCACCCAGACCTTGGACCCCCTCACCAACCCGGAAATGCAAGCGGCTTGGTTTGATATTCGCCCCCACCCTTGCGAAGAGCGATCTGGCTCCCCCGCTCAACCCGTGACGTAGTCTCAGAGCGCGTGTGTGCCCCGCCCACACGTGACGTAGCCTCACAGCTGTCTGCTCCGCGCTGCGCCGCTCCTGCCGCGCGAGTGAGTGACAAACGATAGAACTTCAGATCAACACTACTTTGAGCCTAAATAAATCTGGTGTTTATTCTACAGCGTGCGCAGAACAGATATATCTATAGATCTATAGATCTATATATAAAAGTCTTATGTCCAGCTCACTCTTATTTCCTGGTTTTTCGGTATCGGATGAACTTCTCTCCGTTTATTTTCCCGGTTGCTGCATCAAGTGCCACATAAACCTTCACCATTGTGATAGTAAAGAGTGCGATATCATTAATGAAGTTTTGGGCCCCTTTGAGTCGTGTTTCGTCGTAAATCGAAGCAGAAAAACTCCGGGCTTGTAGGGAGACACGAGCAGCGCGGAGCCAGGGGGAAGGGGGCGGGAGGCGGCAGGCGGGAGGCAGGTGGAGGGGGGAAGGGGGGGGGGGGGGGGGGGGGGGGGGGGATGATGACGCGTGCCTGTGATTATGACGCGGTCCTGTGAACACCGCCCGTCAGTTTGGAGATTCGAGGAAAGGAGATAGTCTGTAATATAGCTAAACACTGCGGGAATCAATCAAAAAAACACTCTGGGTACATATATGAAGCACAAATAGCAATGTAAGAAGGTTAAAAGCTCTGAAAAGTCGATTTTGCATGTTATGGGACCTTTAAGACTCTAAATCTGATTCCAAGTAATACCAGGACAAGTGTCACGATACTGATCCAATACTGATACTACCTGTAATGATTTTTGAAGAATTTTACCATAGAGTAGAAAGGCTTAATTTTCTCATCCCTGAGTGAACTGATTTAACAATTAAATATAAAATTTTGAGAATAAATACTTTCCTATTTTATCAGTATCCAAATATGGATATTTTTGTATTGACTTCCCCATCACTTTAGTGGGTTTATCCAGCTGTTGGTGGAATTTTGGTTTCAATAATGGGCATATTTATCTTGCCAAATCAGATAACCATGATAATCAGATAACTCAAATATAAGATCTGATTTTTGTTGAGTGTTTTTAAAAGTAACTGTTGAAAACATTTTAAACTCTTTCAATCGTTTGTATATTCTCTTTCATTTTTTGTCTTTTTTTTACATTTCAATGATCTGATAACACCATGAATCTGATTTCCGGTGTGCATGTATGTAACACACCCAGTGGTAAATTTATCACAGATTTATGAGAACTTCACTGACACTGACAACTCTATTCTACCAACCTTAAGACCAATAATACTCGGTTCAGTTATCCTAAATACCTAAATGCATTACTTACTTATTAGTAAGTATTAGTCATAAGTCTAAAACAGAGGTATCAAACTCATTTTGGGCCGCGGGCCAAATTTCCACATAACGTAAAAAATAAAACAATAACAAATATAACAAATCACTATCAAAGACATGTTGATATTGCTGCACAAACTCAATATGAGCTCACTTTTTGTTATAGTTTAAGCTGATTTTAGTGACAAATTATTCATGTAGTGAATCAAATGAGTGCTCACAGCAGCATCACTCTATCATGTTTACTTTATTACTCTCTGAACTGTGTTTTTTACCCGTGGCTCCTGATCTGTCCAGGTTTTGCACTGGTTTGGATTAAACATCTCTTCTATGATGAGAGTTCCTCACTGAACTCTCATCATAGAAGTTTGTTTTCTTGTTGTCAGCTCCACATTAGCGCTGCTTTTAGCGCAGCTCTATTGTCCACAAAACCGTCTCTTTTCTTTCTTCCACGTGTTTCCCAAAACTCACGTCTCTTTCCTGGCTCAGACTTCTGCTCAAGTCTGTAAAGTGTGCGACGCACGTGGGCACTTCTCAGCCCTCGGCATTTGCGCTGGCAGCACACACAGCAGCGCAGAGCAGCGCAGGGGAGGGGAGGGGCCGTGGCTGCAAAGGATTCTGGGACGCTATATATCTATCAAAAAGGCCAGATTAAAACTTCTGGGGGGCCGGATGTGGCCCACAGGCCGCATGTTTGACACCCCTGATCTAAAGTCTATGCATATACTGTACAACACATGTAAGCTGCATTAAACATACAACTGTCACACTTTTATCCACAGTCGTCCTTCATTCCTCGTAGGTGCTGTGTTTTCCTGACACTCTTGTTACCTTAAAAGCCACATCACATAAATCCACACGCACTAACCATTAAGCACCTCATGTTTGACCGAGGAAACTGCCTGCAAGCCACGGACGCAATCTTGGCTCACACCCATTAGCCCTGACATTATTACATCTCCGATAACAATCATATATGTTTTTACAATCTCTGGGGGAGTATTATCTGGCATCAAAGACCTATTTGCTCTCTATTAGCTTCACATAAATTGTCCTTCCAAGTTTGTAAGAGGTCCCCAAGTGCATGAAGATATTTGGCGTCGAGAAAAAGTAGTGTGTGATGCTTTTGTCAGCCAGGGGAGGTGTTAGTCGATTATAATGGGTCCCATCAGGAGGGCATTGTTATTATGGTCTTGGATTATTTGTGCAAGGCCCCCAAGAGACATAAAAAGATAGTCGAAGGTGTGATGCTTTGTGATATCACACTCTTTCTGTTAAGTTTAATGAGTTGCGAGTTGAGGGATGCAAATTGTGTTGGGACAAATATAAATGAAGTAACTGTAAAATAAGTGGAGTTTCTTAGGCCAACACTGGATTGGATAAGCCAGATTGGTGCATAATTTGGTTAAGGTAATGTTTGACTTATGTTAGTTACATGAAGCCTAATCAAATATTCAACAAGGAAAACAGTATTTTCTACCCTACCTTTCCACCACTTCTTCTTTCACAGTCTTTCTTTGGCCCTAAGGATATCACTTCTGAAAGCACTGATTTAAGTTATTTGTCTTCCAAAATCCACACTACACTCTCCAATGAAGTGTGTATTTTCTGAAAATGCGTGACGTGTGTGAACAAGGGCACCGGGAGGTAAACATGAGAATTAGTAAAGTCCGCGCTGTGAAAGTGATAAGGTCAAATCCAGCAGTGTAAAACTGTCAGAGCTGTCATTTTCTGACGAATTTAACTGCAGTTAACGCCTCTGTTTAGATAATTTGCTGGAGGAACTGTAACTTTTTTACAATGTTGTTTACTTAAAGTATATCCGTTTGGCTATAGTAACATTCCTTGATATTGTGTCCAGTTAGCGCTCGTTGCTAAGTTGCTAAGGTGCGAAGGCAGCAAAGTTTGAAAACAATCAATGAACTGCATTGTGGGGAATATACTCATCGTGAAGTGTGCAAGCATGAGCTCTGGTACAAGGCCTTACGCTCTTAAATCTTTTGCTAAGACACTTCCATGTGTGTCCATTGTGAAACTAATTTGTCTCTTCTTTTATGTGACACAATCCTCTTTGCCCAAAGCATTGCAGCAGCAGAAGCATCAGCTTCCTCAGCCTCCTCAGCCTCCTCTGCCTCCTCAGCCTCCTCAGCCTCCTCTGCCTCTTCTGCCTCTTCTGCCTCCTCAGCCTCCTCTGCCTCCTCTGCCTCCTTAGCCTCCTCAGCCTCCTCAGCCTCCTCTGCCTCCTCAGCCTCCTCAGCCTCCTCTGCCTCTTCTGCCTCCTCAGCCTCCTCTGCCTCTTCTGCCTCTTCTGCCTCCTCAGCCTCCTCAGCCTCCTCTGCCTCTTCTGCCTCTTCTGCCTCCTCAGCCTCCTCTGCCTCCTCTGCCTCCTTAGCCTCCTCAGCCTCCTCAGCCTCCTCTGCCTCCTCAGCCTCCTCAGCCTCCTCTGCCTCTTCTGCCTCTTCTGCCTCCTCAGCCTCCTCTGCCTCCTCTGCCTCCTTAGCCTCCTCAGCCTCCTTAGCCTCCTCTGCCTCCTTAGCTTCCTCAGCCTCCTTAGCCTCCTCTGCCTCCTTAGCTTCCTCAGCCTCCTTAGCCTCCTCTGCCTCCTTAGCCTCCTCAGCCTCCTCTGCCTCCTCTGCCTCCTCAGCCTCCTCTGCCTCCTCAGCCTCCCCTCTTTCTTCCACCGCATCACCACACCCACTACATTTTGTATTTAATCACATTTACGGTATAGCTTTAAGTTGACTCCCCCACTCTTTGACAACTTGAATCCACTTTGTTGCCAGAAATGCATATTTGAAAAAGTGAAACAGTGACTATAGTTTTCACTCATCGACCTAAAGATTGGAGGTTTGATCCCTGCTCTGACTAATCATCCCAGATAGCAAGCTAATGTGGCCCATATCTGGCCAAGATATGGCACTTGTGGCATTAGTCCGGCCGGAAGAAACAATTGTTAACCAGAAGTGGGCCTTATATAGCATAACCAAATTTGGCCCAAATTTGGCAAAATACATATGGGCCACTATATGGCAAAGATGTGGCACTTCCATCATTGGTTTCTTTGGGTAAACCAGATGTCAGCCTAATGCAGTCCACGTGCACTGTGTTAAATATGGCCCAGATTTGGCAAAATGCATGTGGGCCACTATATGGCAAAGATGTGGCACTTCCATCATGGGTAAACCGGACATAAGCCTAATGTGGTCCACATGCACTGTGTTAAATAAGGCCCAGATTTGGCAAAATGCATGTGGGCCACTATTTGGCAAAGATGTGGCACTTCCATCATTGGTTTCTTTGGGTAAACCAGAGGTCAGCCTAATGTGGTCCACGTGCACTTTGTTAAATATGGCCCAGATTTGGCAAAATGCATGTGGGCCACTATATGGCAAAGATGTGGCACTTCCATCCGTCTGTCAGTAATTCTGACTTATAATACGGCTAGGTCTATATTTTATGCAGACTCAAACTAGGTTTGCACCACATGGACACAACCATTGGTCATTATACTTCACCCTATAAAATAATAATTCACTACTTAATGTGAATTTTATTATATATATTTTAAAAAGCTTTACTTTCCCCATCACTGTTTTAGTTGCAGTACCACTAACTATCACCCTTACAAAATAAGGGCATCATTTGTATATCCCTTAAATATAGAGATTTAGGTTGGTTGTTTGTACAGTTTGCCAAGCCTGGTTGGAACTTGGGACAAAACTTCATAATCTTGGTCAATTTACCATAGTTGGTTCTGAACTACTATGCAATTTAATATTAAAATGATCTTTAAAAGAAATAATAAAGAAATAAAAAAGCCCGGGCAGCGGATGTAGCTTCGTCACTACGTCACTACGTAGTGCATCAGTGCAGAAAGAGCGCGGTGGCAAAGGCGGTTAGCGCTCTTGCCTCCCAAGAAGGAGATCATGGGTTCTATTCCCGGACCAGACCATAATCACATGATCTCTCTGGGTGGAGTCTGCATGTTCTCCCCGTGTTACCGTGGGTTCTCTCCGGGTTCTCTGGCTTCCTCCCACCGTCCAAAGACATACATGTGTTAGGTAAACATCGGTGACTCTAAATTGGCCCAAGTGAATGAATGTGAGAGTGTCTATGTCTATGTCATGTCTACGTCTCTGTGTTGGCCCTGCGACGAGTTGGCCACTGTCCAGGATGTACCCCGCCTAAGGCCCGAAGTCACTGGGATAGGCTCCAGTCACCCGCGACCCCGAAAGGGAACAAGCGGTAGAAAATGGATGGATGTTATATCTAGTTACCTTTACCACATTCCAAATGGGGTCATTGTTCTGTAATTCAGTGGACCACATTTGGCCCAGATGTATACCACGCAAAGAGCCACAAGTGGGCCACAAGCTTTTTGTATGGTCCAAACCTGGGCTAGATGGGGTCAGTGCACTGTAATTCAGTGGACCACATGTGGCCCAGATGTAGGACAAGCAGAAAGCCACATCCGTGCCATAAGTGGGCCAGATCTGACCACATGTATACTATAGGTGGGCCAGCTTTGGAACACATTCGGATGTTCAGGGCTTCTTCTGGTTAACAGTTGGCGTTGGTTTGGTTCACATGTGGGCTTCATATGGTAACCGAATGCGGACCGCATTAGTGCCGTACATCCAAACGGTATGTCAGCCGCATCAAAGTCTTGGATCATGGCCAGATGTGGCCCGATGAAAGTATGCTACAGCTGGGCCAATAGTGAAAACGCATTTGTACCAAAGGTGGGCCAGTTGTGGTAAACGAATGTGGACCGCATTAGTGCCGTACATCCATACGGTATGTGGGCCAAATCATAGTGTACGATGTGGGCCTCAACTGGGCAACAACAATTTTGCTATCTGGGATGGTGGTGTCTTTTGCTGCGTGAATTAATGATTGGTCGTGGTTGGTGCAGACTGGCAGCCACCAAACCAGACCCATATATTAACTACTATTTTCCATTGTCTACTAATAAAAGCTTAGATATCAATAAATCTACAAATATACCAACCTTCCTGTCTTGTGTCCACAGGCCAGTTGAGAGTGACAACAATCTGCGGGTGAAACACGAGAAGACGCGCTCGCTGCTGCTCTTCTCCAATGTAACAGAGAAACATTTTGGAAACTACACCTGCTTTGCCTCCAACCGCCTGGGAACCTCCAACGCCAGCATGCTCCTGTTTCGTAAGTAAACCTCATGCCATCTCAGACCATAGTTAAAAAGCCAATAAATGTTTTGCTATTGTAATGTTAAATCTGCACATGAGGCATCGAATGTGTGAAGCTGCTTTAGCCACTCAGTGATGACAGGCAGTGGGACCAACAAATGTGCAGAATATATGAAGTTCATTCATGCTTGTAAATACAGGTAATGTGAATCTTATATTGAAATGACAGGGTGGTAAAAAGTTTATAGTAAGTAGTATAGTAATCATAACATACTAATGTATTCCCTTTGGTGATAAAACTGTTCAGCTCCTCGCCTTGTGCTTATATACAGTCAAATCATCCATTGAGAATCAGTTTGTTCAAACCCACAAAAAAAAAGCAAATTTTTTATTAGGACTTCATTAATTTATTTATTTATGGTGTTTTTTTCCTCCATGGTTTCCACTTGGACTTTTGAACTTTGTTGAAATGAGAATTGTCAAGCCCCAACAAATGCTCACTAGTGTCTATCAGTCTAATCCTCCATCTGCACTCCTCTTTACTGTATATTTACCACAACATCAGAGGCCAAAACAACAGTCACAGCTTCACAAAGAGTCCAGCCACAAAAAAATCCACTGTGAACGTGATTTTTTTCATACTTTAAATTACAATTAGATGTACAGTTTTTGCTTGGATGAAAACGATTAAACTAGTTCAAGAAAGAGATTGCCTTTGCAAATCTTATTGAAATTGCAATACTTGCCATTAGATACATTTCCAAAATTGTTCACCCAGGGACTCAAGCTTATGAAATCCAGTTTTAATCGCTACCACAAAAGAACTGCAAAGCCTTTCAATCCCAATAATTCACAATTCTGTTTTGTGCTAATCATTCAATCATCAAGAAAAAAAAAAGTTATTTGCCTAAAAGTAAGATATGGTGTAACCCTTGCATTAATAGTTGCACCATTAAAAGCCCCAGAGCTCTCTCTCACTCACGTGTTGTATCGTCACATCCTTCAACAAATGAAATCTCCCAAATAAATTCAGAATCTTGAACCTTAATTTCACACAATTGCAACACCTAATCTGATTTGCGTTACATCCTGATGCCCACAAAACCAGATTAGTAACAACTCATCTGTTTAAATATTTGGATGCAGTTGGAGATCTGTATGAAGGTGTATGTCGTCTTGAAAGTGCAGGCGACTCGTTGGCTCGTCGGTTCCACTCGAGCGGGGACGGAGAGAGGCGTGCTAAATGAGCAGTGACCACGGCTCGCAATGCACCAACACAGGCCCATTGACTCAGCCCTCCAGCGTCCGCGTTTGGAAATGACTGCTTTATACTCCTCTGCGTCTTGATCAAGAATTTGTGATATCAAAAATAACAAATTCCGTCATATTATAGTGTATGTGTAGTGTAAGGTATACTGTAGTTTGGGGGAAGAATGAAAGACGACTGATAATATGTAGAAGTATTTACAAAAAAAGGCGCAAATAATGAGATATATTGTGAAAAATCAATGTGCCCTCAACATTAAGAGTTCTATTTTAATTGATTGTTCCCATATTGTGCTGCATTTGAGGCTTGAGTGCAGTGAAAATGTTTGTTTTCACTTACCCCCTATCCCCACCCACTGCTCTGTACTTGCGATTAGTCAAAAATAATTCAAACGCCAGGTTATACAAGTTATGTTGGGGGGGAAATAATTAATACATCTGCTGCTTGCTACAGTTAAATGGCACTATGAAGAGGCGGGGCTTAGCAGTTGGAACAGGAAGTCGATGAACTTCAACTGTAGATCAATATTGCTGATTGAAATGAACAAAATGTAAAATAATAATCGATATGTTTTGTACTTTTCTTCTTCGAAATATCCAAAGAAGAAAATTGCAGAATATGGCTTCTTTGATGACTGAAGATTGAATGTCAAAAATGTTACTAACATGGTGTACCACGTCCATAGATATAGCAAAAACAGCAGACTATGCAGAGATTGTAGTGGGTAGAGTAGCCAAAATATTTAATCAAGTATACTTACTCCAAAATAATTTTACCAAGTACTAAGAAATTACTTTAGTATGTAACTAAGTGTAACCGTCTCAATCTGATTTCTTGTTTGAAGTTAATTGGAAGAATAAATCTTTAAATATTTCACAAAATATGGTATTTTCAAAAGACAGACACAAAAATATGAAAAAATTAAACGGAGCAGTGCAAAAAACAGAAATGCTAAACATAAAGATTGTATCTCTTGTGGACTTAACTCAGAGTGGGAAGAGTAACCAAAATATTTCCTGAACTAACTTTTACTTCAATAGAAATATTACTAAAAGTGAAAGTAAAACTACCCACCTCTGGTAATAATAAGTAAGGATAATAAAGTTCATAAGCTGCTGGGTCACTACTGGTAAATACATGTATCAGCATCTTTAGCATCTTCATTGGTTTAACATTTGGCTCAACTGAAAACGATTAAATATGACAAAACAATTCGAAACACTACAGCAGCACCCAATCCAAATAAACTTATTCAGAATAGTCTCGGATTGTCTTTACGCAAATGTGGAATGTTATACGGTAATAGTAAATAACAATACCCACTCTGCACATAAGTAATCCTTCATAAACCACGCCAAAGCTTCCCATGGCTCGTCTTAAATCCACACATTTGCTTGTCCCCCCGCTGCCCCATCCCAAATAAAAAATCGAGGCGGCACGAGGCTGAGCAGATGCAGTGTGGCAGCCGCCGCAGAGACCTCACGTCCCCCCCTCAGCGGCACGGGCCATCTCCCACAACCCTCCATTCTCTTGTTCTCCAATACTCTCCGCCCCATTAAAGATCTGCCTGCCAGTTTTTTGATGGGTTCTAGAGAGCGAGCGTAGAAAAGGAAGAAAACAAGTTATTTCCTTTTCATCAAAATCATGACCAAATAAAAGAAAATAACAACCCAAAATAGGATATGAAATATTTGTAATTTTCTAGGGAGTCAGTGGAAATGTATAATCATCCAATGCTATTGATTAATCATAGATCTGGGAACAGTGACGTACAGGTAAACAAACAAAAACATATAGCTGCTTGGGTGTGTATATGCATTTTTAGGTGAATTATTGTGCATTATATATATATTTAGGTGACGAACAGCAGCTAGTTCTAGTGTTAGGCTCAGGGGGTGTTACAAATTCAAACAAATAAGAAAAACTGCAGGTCAATGTATGTTCCATAGGTTTTTTTTGTCTTTTTTTCATTTAAAGATATAAAAAATATATATTAAAAAAACAACAAAACAAAGGTACAGACAGAGTGGTACCAGAGAAAAAACAAAGCGTATATTACTTGATAGAGCATCCAGATAAAAATATAAAGCAAGGTTAAAGCACACCAGGTTCAAGATTTGAATCCCATTTAGTCCAGTTTATGTCAAATGTGTCCTTTTCCATAAGTCAATAATTTTTTTGTGATGGCCTTTTTCCCAGCTGCCAAAAGTATCTTCCAGAGATATCCATTCTTGTTGTCCACGGCAGGAGTTCTGAGGCCCAAATACACAGCTGCAGCAGGACAGTCCCAAAACACGTGATAATGTTTCTCCTTTAAGATTAAACCGACTAAAGCAGGTTTTGTTCATAGTTTCAGCTGGAGGACACACGTCACCAATGCACTTCCACCCCAAGAGCACTTTCCGATCGACACGTGCAGTCGTTGGCCACAGAAGTATAGTTTAAATCCACCGAGTCGACTTTGTAAAACCCAACTGGCAATATTTTTGAATCGTCAAGTTTGTGGAACGCTCAATATGAATCATTGCACTGGGTAAAGCCTCAGAGTTCTGCTACAGCGCGCTTATATGAAAGAAACTGGCCATTTTTCAATCTGAAAATAAAGTCTGATTCACGAAAATAGTAAATTGCACACAGTTGCAACACCGTAGTGTCGTGCGGGTGTTCCGATATAACATGCAATCGTTATCAGATTTTGTGTAATATCCTAATGCCCACAAAATGAGATTAGTAACAGTAACAGCTTTTTCAGATGAATTGCCTATTTTTGACCACCCCATCACTACCAACACCACTTCTTCCCCTCTCTCTTCTCCACAAGTTGCCATCCCTCTTCCCCCGACCTGGTTATCATTAAACCTCCCCAGTGAGCGATTTGTGAGCGTTTCCCATTTTCCTCGGCTGTTCCGCCTCTCCAGCCCTCCTTCATATCCCCCCGTTTAGTGCCATTACCGTCTTAAGTGAGTCCTTCATCTATCCCTCCTCTTTTCCCCTTCCTTTCTCTCGTTCCTTTCTCATTCTCTCTCCTTCAGTGACTTACTCCCTCGTCAGACCCATACGTCTTCTCGGAGCGATTTGATTTTTCAGTTTTTCCGATTTTTCAGTTTTTTTGAAGCTGCTGCCGTCGCTCCCTTCAGCCTATTGGTATATAATGGCGTCCTCTTTCCTTTCATAATCTACTCATGGCATCAGAACACAACAAACGGCTTTAGGTTCAAGACCAGACATAGGAAAGTCATAAAGAAGCATTGAAATGAGTTAGCAATCACATGCATGAATTGATTTGGTCAACTTGAAATGGTTTTAAGTTCAAAGTAACAGCGCATGTTAGTTTTGAGCTCTGAAAAGCTATCTGCTAACTTCTTTGTTTAGGATGTGCAGACTGGCAGAGTAGTTAGCACTTTATAGCTATGTTTTAATGGACTAGGTTGAAATCTGGTTGTCTCAAGACTCTATCTGAGCTTTTCTTCTAATTGCATTCATTACAACTGCATTCTTGTATGTTCATGCCAGGGAAAGCTAGTTTTTGTTTTGTTTCAGACACTGTCAAATCAAGTTGTTTTGACTTCCATCTGTAAGTCTTTTTAGTCTTAATTGAAAATGAATTTAAGATGAAAAAATGACTTTCAGATGGAAGTCAAAACATCTCAAGAAACAAGTCGGTTTAATCCCTCATTAGTTTGAATGCTTTATTACCATGGACAACTCCTTGACTAATAAGGATTACGTCACCATGAGATGTCAAAGCAAAGATGCTCAAGAACATATGCAAATGATTTATAATATGAGTCCTATAATGGATTTGATCCCCAAAAGGGCTAGACGAAAATATAGCACATTTTATAGTTCCTTTTTACAACTTCCACTTCCAAAACAATTTACACAATCCATTGCTGGCACTAATAATTTTGTCACACACCACTATTTACCCCCATTTTACCAGACTTACTATCTAGTCCAACAAAGACAATTAAAGTGAAACGTATTCCACCTTCACTTTTTATATAGGAAAAGTCTAAAGAACTGGTGAGGTACTAAACTATTGCTGAATCCTGGCAGTTCTGCTGCTAAATGTATGGGCGGATTGGGCGGTATACACCGCCTGCTGACAGACACATGGCTATACTGAGCTCTTCTCCAGATGGCAGGGAACAGCCATATTTCGAGCTGAAAGCTGAGTTACCAGAAAAAGACAGTTCCCTCTTCATTATTTGAAATCCTCAGGAGCACTTTTTGCCACAGTGATTGTAATAGCTTTAGTCAAATACACCATGACTAGTTTCTTTCACATATCACATACATCTTTCTATTCCAAACTGGGAACATACAAATTGTACTTCAATTTGATGCAAAGTTAGAGTTGGAGTTCCATTTTTACTCCACAAATGGTTTTCCACAGCGATTTTCAACTGACATTTAAAAGCCGTAGATATGAAATACTTATTCAAGGAAAGTCTATGTGGTGTTGTTTTTACATTAAAACAACACATGACTTTAGATCAGTCAGGCGGTCCATCATCAGGATTGGTGTTAGCACTCCATCTACTGTCAGCACGCAGTTGTTGTGATTGTGATTTCAGGCAAAAATGTTCAGAACGAATCTGGCAATGATTTATGGACTTAAAAGCAGCACAGGAGACCTCTGGATCATGAATCTGGGAAATTTGAAACATATTGTTTTAGTGACGCTCGGAGATATAGGGAATAGTAATGAAAGAAGCGGGAATGAAGCTAAAGACATTTCCAGATATGTTTTTTTATTTGGGAGCATTGTTAAAAGATGGTTAAAAGATCATAAAGTCCATTATGCATATTATGTGTCCTTTAACTAATATCAAGATGCAGTCATCCGGTTCTGTGCTTCTTTTTTGTAAAACATTTTTCAATTTAAGACATTTTAAAAAGCAGCTACTACTTTTTTATTCTTGAGGGGAAGGATTACACCCGTCCATTTAATGATCCAGTGATGCATGTTTTCTATTTCCAAACCTCCCACACGGAGGTTACTGACCCCTGGATAACACAAGAAGAGTTATTTCTATGACTGGATACTATTAAACCCTGAGTGCTGTTTAGCTGCCAGTCGCAGTGAGGTCATCGGGTATTTTTGGCATGCGTCAAACCAGTAAACAAGTCAGTCTGAGAGACAAATGTAGCTTTAAAAAGGCCTGAGAAATTAGACGAAGCGCTCCATATTTATAGATAGAATAAGATTAGATTATAGATAACTGAGATATTTTGGCAAACCGAAACTTTAAAAATAGTTAATGTGTTGATTTCCCCAGGCACATGCAGTTTGAAAGAAAACATGTTTACATTCATTAAAAATGAACTGTATATGCCATCATCTGGATCATGTAAAAACTTACATTTCATTGGCCTCATAGCGTACTTGTCCAAGTAATGTTTTAGAACTTTTTAATTATACTACTGTCACCCATGTCTGTCATAGTGAACTCTATTAGTGTTGCCAACAAGTGTATAATTAAAAACCTACAGCCATATTGTACAACTGAAAATAATGACTTTTTACACTTGAATTCTGGTTTCTCATTGGAGACCAAACTTCTGTACAGCTCAAACAGTTAAAAAACCTTTAAAAACAAAAAACAAAACAAAAATATTCACTAACTAATATTCACAAATATGGTTCACTTTTCAAAATATAAAATATAAATTTTAAGATTGTTTAGTCTCACTGGCGAAGAGCTGTTGTCGACTGTTGTAATACATTTCACGCCTTATAAAACAATGCGAGTGTGAACCAGTCATGTCCCCAAAAAATCTGTTTTATAAATGGGGTTAGGGTTAAATGGCGCGGTCAAAAGGCCCAGCAGTTTCAGGAACCGCGGCACTGCCATATAGCCTCATGGCTAACCCTAACCCTAACCTTAACCTTAACCCTGACCCTGACCCTGACCCTGACCCTGACCCTGACCCTAACCCTGACCCTAACCCTGACCCTAAAACCGGCGCGGTCTAAAACGGCGGGGTCAAATAGCGCAGCAGTTCCAGGCTCTGTAGACACTCGCTTTATAAATATTGGGTGGATTTTGGACTGTGAGTTCGATTGTACCATTATTTTTTTGTAATCTGGTCATATCCTTTACTAACTGTCCAATAGAATTCTAAACCTGTGCTATGAGACCAATTTAAGCGACATGTAAAGAAGGTTGAAGCAATCTAAAATAACTTTACCAGAAAAATTGAAGACCAAAGACTGAGATATAATGGCACAGAACAATTTTCACAACTATTTTTTTTGGCTTTTACGCTTTTTAACGGAACCAATGACACCTACAGGCGCAGCAGTGTTTGAAAAGAAAAACTTTCCCAAAAAACACTTAAAGTTATGCTTTGAGGCCATAAATGTGTGCCATGTTCCCTTTTGATACAGTCTATTAACATATATCAAATCTAGCTTCCGTTAGGATTACTACTATTTCTCATGTTCGCTGTGTTAAGTGACTTTTCCACCTTTTAGTCCCACTTTGGCATTTACAGCTCTCTATAATTTCACCACCAGCTTGGAGAGAAATGGCAGGGAAAGCAAATGAAAGTATTGTGCTATGAAAAGAAATCTTAATGGGATTTTTTTGTATGTATGTGCGTAATTCTTCCCCAAAATAGCTGCTTTTTAAAATGTCTTTCTTGGATCAAAAAATCTGATAATTTCAGGAACAAGCTGTACATGACTGTTATATTAATGAGTTAAATAGTAGCATTATCTAAATTAGATACATGGAAATTATATACATTGGAGGGGAACTTACTATTCATCTTTTTAAATAGAAAATAATGTTATTCTGATTCAATGGGTTAATGAAGAAGCAGAATTTTGGTCACTAGTGACAACGTTTTATAAAATACACTCAGAAGATGCAGACCTTGGGAGGTAGATCTCTGAAAAGGAATTGGCTCAGTCACGCAATAAAGGCAGAAGTGGAATAACAGATCTTTATAATTGAAGAGCCACAGTACTTTTATCCACTAAATGACTGGAATCTGAAAAAAATATATAAATAAATGCTTTTAATTCAGACTGTTGTGCACAAAAAAAGAAGAAACAAATGGTCTTTGAAGGTAAAATCAATATAAACATAAATATACAAAAATGTCTACCATGCAAACCATCCAAATGTATTACTTACATTTGCAAACTCATTAAATGTTATATTTTGCTCTATAGACTTTCAAACAAATTGCTTCACAGTCCCACTGCACCACAGTGCAGTGACCACTGCAGTGAGTGATTAAATTATGGTTAAAGTGACAGTGTTTAAGAAGTGTTTATGAGTCCAACAGCAAAGGGAAAGAAGCTGTTCTTGTGGCGGGTTCCGTTTTCGGATGGACCGTACTCTCCTGCCTGAGGGGAGTGGCTCAAATAGTCCGTAGGTCCAGGGTGAGAAGGTCTGTGATCCGACCTGCACGTCCCAGAGCCCTTGAGTCGTACAGTTGCAGAGATGGAAGTCTGCAGCCGATCACCTTCTCAGCAGAGCTCACAATGCGCTGTAGTCTCTGTTTGTCCCTGGCTGTGGCTCCAGCGTACCACACGGTGATGGAGGAGGTGAGGATGGACTCAATGATGGCCGTGTAGAACTGCACCATCCTCTGCACTGGCAGCTTGGCTTTCCTCAGCTGTGGCAGGAAGTACATCCTCTGCTGGGTCTTCTTGATGAGGGAGCTAATGGTGGGCCCCCACTTGAGGTCCTGGGTAATGGTGGTGCTGAGAAAGTGAGAATAGTGAGGGGGGCTGGGGGGCTGTGACTTTCCTGAAGTCTATGATCATCTCCACTGTCTCCTGGGCGTTGAACTCCAGGTTGTTACCGCTGCACCAGGACACCAGTCGGTCCACCTCCCTCCTGTAGACAGACTCATCCCCGTCCGAGATGAGCCTGATGAGGGTGGTGTCGTCCGCAAACTTGATCAGTTTTACAGAGTCGTGGCTGGAGATGCAGCAGTTTGTGTACAGGGAGAAGAGCAGGGGAGAAAGTACACAGCCCTGTGGAGCACCTGTGCTGATAGTCCGAGTGTCTGAGACATTCTTCCCCAGAATAGCTGGATGTGCCTCCTTCTGCTTGTTTCCATGAAAATGTTGTTCTTTTAGCTTTAACATTCCACAGTGTGGCATAAAACTCATCTAACTCCACGGAGATGGTTCTAAAGTATAATTTTAGCATTCTGTTTCCATGGAATAGTGACCATAACCTCAACAAAGATTTTCAAATTCACTATCTAACTGACTAATTGCTTTGTCATTTTTCTTAGTTGGCATCACTGGTCATACTTTTCCCATTGAAAATACAATTTTGTTCATGAACTGCTGGATAATTGGCTTGCCCAAGAACACAACAAATATGCTCTAGTAGGAGATGGGATCAAACCTTCAACCTTTTGATCAGTGGGCAGCTACAACTGCCGTCTATAGAAATATTTACTTGTGTGCTGCCCTGTGGTCAAGTGGTTATGGAATAGCACACGTTTGCCAGGCTTTTCTTCCAATGTTCATGTGTCAATAATGCGGGGATAAGTTGTCAAAATACTTTGTAAAGCCGTTTATTTGGGTATGCATGCACAATGTGTGCTTTTTCAATGGCACAGAATATTTTTAAGAATTCCTGCAAGCAAATGCTTATTTTGTTTGCTGGATCATCAGACAGATAATCCTCAAATAAAGGGAACACAAAACTTTCTAAGTGTCTGATTTGGCCTTACATGACAAAATGGAGAAAATTAGGAAAGTTATTTTATTTTATAGTGTGCATGTTCTACCTGTGCCTGGGTGGCTTTCAGTGCTTCAATAACCCTCCTAAAACTACCAACAATCACAAAATCTCAGTTCACCTTGACTCATGTGTCTGCTTGTGCTGCACCACTGCTTCTGACAGTTTATGTCTCGGTTAAGGTTCACTTAATTGTCCCCATAGGGAAATGTGTCCTTTTCATTTTACCCATTCTTCAATGCCGCTGGGGCAACCTGACAGGAGCATAGGGCACCACAGAACAACCTCAGAGGACCCAGCTCCAGATCTTGTGCTAAGCTTGGTCAGGACTGTAGGATTTTACCTGCTGTGCATGTTTTGTGTTGGTTGAAACTGGAATGCTCTAAGGAAATCCACCCGGACGAAAGGATAAACTCCACACAGAAATCAAACCCACAACCCTCTTGCTGAGAGGCGTGAGTGGAAAGCCACTCAATCTCTGTGGTGTAACTTAGTTGTGTTAAAAAGTATTGGTCTCGTGATGAAATAAAGTCTCTCTAAATGGTCTTAAAATGTCTTACTGTTCCAATGCTTTGTGTACTTTTTACTTTTTGCCATTCTATTACATTAGTGTGAATGTACTACTTACTCTTGATTCCGTTACCAGTGTCAAAGATTAGATAATCCATAAATGCAAATTTGGGAACTCTATTGCGTAGTTTGATTATGATTGTCACTATGTAATACATTTTTGTGTCGGTTTGTTCAGGACCAGGGGCTGTGTATGGCCGAGGGAGCAGTCTACAAGCAAGCCTGAACATCGGCGTCAGCATCTTGGTTTCTCTTTCGGCTGTCCATCTGCTGAAGGTCTAAAAGCTCCACGTGGACCACCGCTGACGATTCCGCCGAGCCCTCGTCCTTCTCCCGGTCTCTCCCCTTTACTCTTTTTTGACAGAAAGAAGACAGATATGAAATTCTTTAATTACGAACCCATCACTGTGAACTGAAATAATTATGCATTGTTCAAGGAGCCATCGAAACATCAAACAAACGACCAATGCCACAACAACGGAAACTCTTTTTTTCATATCTCTTTCTGTCCTTTTCCCACAATATCTGACTTGGTACCCGCTTTTTTTTTGTTACCTTACCATTATAACCACCAGGCTGGTAAAGAGTGTATATTGAAGATTATTGTATCAGTGATCACAATGAGAAAATAGCTAATCTAACTCCTGGACGATCAAAAATGTAAAATAAACATAGACTACAATGACTGACCTACAATGTTTGCCTTACAGAATATCACCAAGATGGATTTTATTGGGAATGGTATGCGATACTGAAGGTCACGATTGCCCTTGGTCCAATAGGTGACCATGTGAAGTGTCACCCATGCGCATTGACAAACATGTATGGCTTTTTCTCTGTGTAGCAGTGACTCTGCTATGAATGATGTCAAATGGTACTTACAAAAAGGATGGGTGGTGATGGCGTCAGTCCGAACTATCCCCCCTGCTGTAATATTGGGGTAATACTTACGCATGTGGACTCCTCACTACCCAAACCTTTCACCACATCTGTCCGTTGCTGTCTATTCAGTATTCACAATGCTCTGTTTCCACCAAACAGTTCAGCATGGTCTAATTTGTATACAACAAGTAGATTGGCACAGGAAGAGGGTCTTTAAGAGAGAAATTAGCATGTTCTTTCAGTGTGTGAATGGGTGTCGTCTTGGCGCTCTGGCTTCCCTCATCAAGCTAAAACGAAGTGTCAGGTTCTCCAGACCAAATTATCTAACTTCTAACCCATGTCAGGGTTGCTGCAAGAGGGCTGGTTCTCAGTTAAGGTTTGGTTTTAGAGTCAGTCAATGGGTAATCCAGTTTTTAAACCCAACATTTTCAGAAAAAGACTCTTACTGCCAAGCATTTCAGCCAAGCTCCCCAACAACTTGACCGGTCAATGCAAACAATGCGGAGCAGGTTTCTATCTGGGTTTAGAACGTATTAAATTGTTGAATTCATGCAGAAGGTGTGGAGAAAAAGTGTTTCTATCTAGGTTTAGAATTTATCAAATGTTTGGCTTCCCTGACAAGTTGACAACGAATGTAGGGTTTTCATAAAGCTAGTTCCTTGCCCAATTACCTGTTTCCTTTGCTGTTTCTCAGTTTTCAAACCTTACGTTGAAAAGTGGAAGTTAATGTGTACATAGTCTAAAGTTGTTCATGAGATTGTTCTTTAGAGACCTAATCCTTAGTTTCTGATCTTCAAAGGCGATATGATAAAAATGTATTATCACCACCAAACTGAATGACATTTTACTGCTTGATGGAAACAGAACTTCAATGTCTCTCATCTTTCAACCTTGTGTAAATATATGCAGTACAGGCGCCCCCACATGGCCCGGGAACAGAATGACACCCCTTCATCTGCCTTGACTTCACTGCTTTAACCTCCCAAACAAACAGCAAAAGGCTATCTTACAATGTCGTGTGTACTGGGAAGTTGCAGATCTATCCAACCCCAACATCACCACCGCCCTTTCGTCGCTTGTTGATAGCATGTACCGGTTAGAGATGTTCCTGTTGTGACTCCATGATCCCCTTCCTCCCCACTTTACCCCCTGCACTGTGTCTGTTTTACTCTGCAAGGTTACCTGCTTTTACTTTTTTGGTGTTGAAAATACTACAGGTGATGATAATGATGATGTTAATACGTATTTGAATTACTATGGATAGTAAAGTCTATGTATGAAAAAAATTGGTCTGATGGTACAAGTTGTGCGTGGGGGAGAATCATTTTTGTACTTTTAACATTAAATCATATACTCAGAGACATCGGGGGGAAAAAAGTTAAATGATGTAAAGTTTTTGAAGTGATGTGCTATTTTGCCATGACAAGCTTTTTAAAACATTTGAAATGGTGCAATGGATAAGTTCATACGCAGGCAGTGAATGATGTAATTTAGTATCCGTTTTCACCACTTCACTTAAGGAGTTTTTGTTTTTTCTCACATTTTGGTCGATTTTAGTTCTCAGCAGACAGATGATTTTAAAAGCATGTCGTACGGCTTTGCTTCCTGGGGAGATAAAAATGTGATTAGCCATTACCTGTGGCTGGGTAAGTGACAGAGCTCCAGCTCCGCTGGTCCCACCTGCCAGCCGCCCACGACCCCATTAATCAAGCTCAATCCAGCCGCCGACAGGAAATCACTTCAAGGACAAAGCTTTTCAATCTACGTGCAACATGCCAGTATGGACACTCCCTGTAGGAACCCTCCCATGGCACAAATCTTCAACTGTTGCTTGTGCTGCGGAAACCCAATTTCCGCAGCACAAGCAACGGAAGCTTCAATGGAACAAGGTGGTACCTTGTCTAATTCGCAGGGGAGTATATGCAAATGTATTACATGCCTGCACTGAAAGATCCAAGCTGCCACTTTTGATAGTTGCAAATCAAGTGTCTGAATGTCTGTTGTTTTCTTTCAAACCAGCAATAACCCCTGTTGTGCAAGAGTTGACAATATGGTGGAAGCTGTGGTGTGATGCCATTAACAAGATATATCAATGTTGTACTTTTAACTATGTACAGTACTCTGCAATGATTGTGAAGCTCTGTTTTAAATGGCCCTTAATCTGAAAACAATACATGTGGTATTCAAAAAGTCTTGCCCTCTGAGATGTACTTGGGTTGTGACAGAACAAACAGTTTGTGCATGCGTCTTGTTGAATTCCATTTCAAGCACAAGAGCAGGTGGTTTGATCAGCGCTTCTTTTAACTGTCTCTGTCATGATTTGTTTTGTTTTTCTTTTCCCTTGTGCATTGTTCTGTGTCAGAGGCACTAGGGCTTTTAGACACATATAACACATGTATATGTCCATGATGAAAAAAGAACAAAAACATAAGAAAATATCCAAAAAAGGCAAACAAAAGCTGTCATGTTTCTCTGTGTGAGTTTGAAAAAAAGCACGTCAATGTTCACGTATGGATGGATTTTCAAAAAAAATAAATACATCTAGTAAAAAAAATGTGTTATGGGTAATGGGATTGACATGGCATTCAATGGGGTTAAGATACAGTACTTACCTTTAAGTGAAGTATTATGTCGACATAAGATTTTCTAAATCTAAAATTGCTTTGGAGCAAAATACTAGGGTACCATTTTACTACTGCCATTGCGATCATACATGACGCCGCACCTGGAGCAACATGCAGTGGGCTACACAGCGGAAGTCCTGTAAGGCCAACGGGGGAAATATGTTTGAAAAGATATATATACTTACAGAATGTATTCTTTGGACTCAATAATTTTAGATGCAAGTCACTCATAGGGCTTTTGACTTTTTAGTACAGAGTGAATTTGAGGGAATTTTAGATTAAAAAACTTAACCTAACATAAAATGTATTGTATGCATTAAACTGTAACCAGTCAATTAAGTTAGGAAGTGTTAATTGGATATTAGCCATGCAAAAAATAATTTTGAAAACTCATTTGAATAATAGTATAGTAAGTATAATATAAGTAACAATAGGTTAATTCAATTCGATTTATTTTTGTAACGCTAAAAATCACAACAGCGGTTGTCTCGGAGAGCGACTGTGATATATATATATATATATATATATATATATATAGGTTACTTATTGGTTCCTCTCAACTGTGTGATTAAAGCTTCATTTTGGCTCCCCTACCCTCCTGATCGTCTGTACATTATGATATTAAAAATTTAGCAAACACACAAATACATATAAATATACATATAGACAGAGTGGCAAAAGGATATCAGTTATGTCTCTCTCGTTTAGAGCTGAAGACGCATTTTTAGCCCGATTTTCCCCTGATCATCAGTCATGCCTAGTCAGTTCCAGTCTCGAATTGAAGAGAGTTGCAGCTGCTTCAGTCTTGTAGTGTGGAACTGTTACAACTGGACTTGCAAAGTGTGCACAGCAGAAGGACATTATTAGAGCCCAGTAGCACTCATTTAAACATGTAATAAAGACAATTTTGGCCGTACTCCGGGACGACAGACTATTTACTGACACACATGGAGTCAGTGGCCAATGAAAATTAGCAGATACGCTGGAAACACCGTCTGGATGTGAACTTTCCAGTTTGATTTTTTTCAGAAGAGAGAGATGCACAAACAATGACAACAGCAAGGCACATAGTGATATTTCTGCCTAAACATCAAATATATACTGTGTAAACTACAGACACAAACTACTTTTAGGCAACACACGGGTTTCCCTCTGATAAATGGGGAGTTTTTCCAATTTCTGCACCTCTGACGCTACTTTTAAGGTCCATTCATAGACCGTATCAGTCTATGGGTCCGTTTGAGACTCCTGAGTGAATGGTCAGCATCACAGCTAGCCTAGCACCGCAACGCTCTGTTTTGGTTGGTGATCACATGACGCTGTTTAACCAATGAAAAGTCAGGAAACACGGACCCTCTGGTGTTTACTCTCTTCTATCAACAGTCACACTTCACAGGAGCAGACAAACTGAGTTTCAGGAGAAAAAGTGACATTTATCAGCCGAGCGAACACTGTTGTATCTGTGCACTCACATCCCTTACACACAAGTCATCGAATCAGTGACAAGGGTTGAGAATGGTTTATAGAGGGTCTATATCACTATAGATCTACCGTATTTTCCTTTTTTTCATAGGTCAAGTTATACTCCGTAGCCACTTATATGTGATATTATTAACACTATTATTAATATACATTATTAACAACACATAATTTTGTTTGTTATTTTCACACTTGCAACCGCATATCCACATGTTGATTATTATCACACTGACAACCGCAGGAGGGCGCTCTAGGCTCTAAGCGGCGCAGAAGAAGAATCTGCATTTCCTCTACCTCTGGAGTTTGCAGAGTTGTATTGAAGTGACACAGAGGAAGAAGAATTCAATGGATTTAGTGATTTGGTGCTTATGGTGAATAGTAATGCTTTGATAAACTTTTTAGCGTGTTCTTTATGCTATAGTTATCTGATAACTAATGTAGCTGAAGGTGTTAGCATACGTAAACTTATTCATAATGTTCTTTAATCTGTTATTATTTTACATTGCATTTCAAGATGAAATGGCTGTTCTTGGTTTTGAATTTTATCAAAGAAATTTACCCAAAACGAGACTAATACTCCAGTAACTACAGGCCTGTGGCACTTGCGTCTGTAGTCATGAAGTCATTTGAGCGCCTGGTCCGTCCTCACCTCAAGTCCCTCACTTCCCACCTGCTGGACCCCCTGATGTTCGCCTACAGATCCAACAGGTCTGTGGACGACGCCATCAACCTGGCACTCCACTTCATCTTGCAGCATTTGGACTCCCCGGGAACCTATGTCAGGATCCTGTTTGTGGACTTTAGCTCTGCATTCAACACCATCCTCCCGAGCAGGTGGATCACTGACTTCCTGACGGATCGGAGGTAGTGCGGAAGAATGTCTCAGACACTCGGACTATCAGCACAAGAGCTCCACAGGGCTGTGTACTTTCTCCCCTCCTCTTCTCCCTGTACACAAACTGCTGCACCTCCAGCCATGACTCCGTAAAACTGATCAAGTTTGCGGAAGACACCACCCTCATCAGGCTCATCTCGGACGGGGATGAGTCTGTCTACAGGAGGGAGGTGGGCCGGCTGGTGTCCTGGTGCAGCGGTAACAACCTGGAGTTCAATGCCCAGAAGACGGTGGAGATGATCGTGGACTTCAGGAAAGTTACAGCCCCCCAGCCCCCCCTCACCATCACAGACTACCCCATCACAACAGTGGACTCCCTCCACTTTCTTGGCACCACCATCACCCAGGACCTCCTCCATCACGTCTGGTACGCTGGAGCCACAGCCAGGGACAAACAGAGACTACAGCGCATTGTGCGCTCTGCTGAGAAGGTAATCTTAGGAGCAGCTCTGCACCAGTAACGGCCCCGGGACCAGGAGCAGCTCTGCACCAGAACACTTCTGACCTGCAGGACAAGGTCGGTGACGAGCGGCACGCACCGCCACGCGGCACCACTTCTCCTCCGCTGCACCGGCGTTTCCACGTCCGATCACCGGCTCCACCACGAGCGGTACGCACCACCACGAGCGGCACGCACCGCCACGAGCGAGCGACACCGCTTCTCCTCCGCTGCACCGGTGCACTCCCCATGTCAGCCACATCGTCAAGACCTCATACTTCCACCTCCGCCGCATCGCCAAAATCCAACACTGCCTCACCCTCCCCGCTGCTGAATCCCTCATCCATGCCTTCATCTCCTCCCGCCTTGACTACTGCAACTCCCTCCTCACTGGCATCTCCTCCCATTCCCTCCACAGACTCCAAATGGTCCAAAACTCCGCTGCCCGCCTCCTCACCCAAACCCGGTCCCGTGATCACATCACTCCCGTTCTCCGCTCTCTCCACTGGCTCCCCATCAAGCAGCGCATAAACTTTAAAATACTCCTCCTCACCTTCAAAGCTCTTCACCACCTTGCCCCCCCCTACCTGTCTGACCTCCTCATCCCCCACCGCCCCACCCGAGCTCTCCGATCCTCCTCCTCTCTCACCCTGACTGCACCAACATCCCGACTCAAAACTTTTGGCGACAGAGCTTTCTCCCGAACAGCACCCCGACTCTGGAACTCCCTCCCCCAACCTGTCCGCCACTCTCCCTCACTCACAACATTCAAATCCCGCCTAAAAACATACCTCTTCACCCAAGCCTATGACCTCCCCTACCCCTAGCCTCCTCTACCCCATTGCCTACACTTCTACCCCCTGTTACATCCCCATCTTTTTCTCTCTACTTCTTCTGTCTTGTTCATTTTATCTGTATATTAATGTGTTCTGTACGTGTTGTCCCCCCTGTCTGTAAATACCCCCCCTTTTTTATATATGTTCAGCGTCTTTGGGTCACTGAAAAGCGCTATATAAATAAAAGTTATTATTATTATTATTATTATTATTATTAATCTCTGCAGGACCTGTATATCTCCAGGGCTCTGGGACTTGCAGGTCAGATCACAGCCAACCCTTGTCACCCTGGACATGGACTATTTGAGCCACTCAAATAGTCCATGTCTTAGGCAGGAGGCTATGGTCCATACGGACCAGAATGCCCGGCCATAAGAACAGTTTCTTGCTGTTTTTAATTTAATCACTCACTGTACTGTTCACTTTCTATTTGCACTACAAATTCAACTGTAAATGTGTGTACGTAGTGAGCCTATTTTTATTCTTATAGCCTTTTGTTATTTTTATCCCATATCAGATTTAAATTCTCTCTCTTTTTGACTTATATAGGTTGTTTTATCATTGTTCATTGCTTTATGTTGCACCGGATCACCAAAGCAAGCTCCTATGTTTGTGAAGTCTGTTCATTGACAATGGCAATAAACTTTTTCTGATTCAGATTCGATGGAACTGTTAGAATGTGGTTGAAAGACTTATGTTGTTCCTAACTCTGCTTTAAACTGTCTCAAACTCTTGATGGAGAGGGAACAGAGGACAAAAAAACAACACATTTCCTCTTGTCATATATTCAATGTATGACTCACAGTTTCAGTCCAGCAGAGGAGGAGTCTGGTGGGACACAAGGATGTACAAGGACACTGTAGACGTCCAAAGGGAGGACAACACCCCCCCAGATCTCAATGCGACCAGAAGAGAAGGGCTGACACTAACCCAGACATTCCCAGAACTCACAACACACTTCTCATTTTTCATTTCCAAATCTGATCTGCACGCTCCCCGGAGGCGGTGTAGTCGCCACCACGCACTATTTCTGGTTGCCTCAATGTAATAGGAACCGCATAACATAGACTGGATCACAAACAGACTGGCCTATTTTTGAAGAACCAACAACATCCCCAAATGAGGTTTAGTGTGTCAGCGGCGGCCCAAAACAAGACGTTTCCATGGCCCTAATTGCATTGACGGGAACTTGTTGATTGGCTCCCGCTGTTGAAGGTTATGAAGATATGTTTATTCAAGCTTTGTTAATAAGCTGTTATGAATTTGGAGACACACTAGCAGTTTGTTCCAGCCAAGCAATAGCAAGAGCTGATTTATGTATTTAGCTGTTGTTGTTGTTGTCGTCGTCCGTCGTTGTCGTTGTCGTCGTGGAGTTGGTTCTAATCAACAGGATTTTCTTAACAGGTTGGGGGCGCAGCGTGAAGACGAATGAGTGGTGTAAGAAAAGGGGGGGAAAGCACCAACTGTTGAACACGGGTGGTAGAATAATTAGCTTCGGCAGAACAATTGCGGTTTTGTTCAAGGTTAGAACACTGTTGTCCCTCACGATGCGTTTGTTTGCGGGCTCGCTACATGGAACCGATCCAAGAAAGACTTTCAATTTAGAACGCAATGGTTAATCAATAACGTGTGAGTCACTGGCTTTTGGAATAGAGCAATTTCTCCGCGGCTTGCCATACCCAGCCGCTCCCCACAAGTCGAATTGATCAAGTGTCCATAGACTAGGCTTAGAACGGAGAGCAAATTTATCACTTCTGATACAAGACACCCCTAATTGTGCATTGATTTTTGTTTTGTTTTTTACCGTTCTCTGAAACTATTTGGGCAAGCTGAAACGTTAAAGCAGTAAACTACACATGTAAAGCAAAGGTCTATGTCGAGGGAATACAGAGGATTATTGGTTTGTTTTAGTTTGTGTGTGTTAGTTTAGGGAAATCCAAGATGCCATGATTTTTTTGGTGTGTGTTTTTTGGGAAGGACATTAAGGTAAGAGAAACAGCTGTTGTTGTGTCCTTGGGCAACACACTGCCCCCCATTGAATCTTGAAATGTCTGTGACTATTGACATCTAATTCATATTATTCTACTTAATTTATTGCCTGGAAAGTCTAATATGATATCGCTGTATTTTTTACACATCAGTCAGGTTGGTTATATCTCCCCAGTTTGTGCTCAGAGGGACATGATTGACAGGTGGATTAGCCAATCAGGGATACGTATGGTATTGAAACAAACATGGCTAAAAAAGAAAGGAAAATAATGACTGCAGAATTAATGAGCGGAGCACAAAACACTGTTAATCTGAGGTGAAAGAAGTTTGATTTTGTTGTAAATTAAGTGACCAATGAGCTCATTCATGTCTCATGTGTCACTGAAATACACAAATCTAATCGCACATTACTGTTTGAGTTTGACTCGAGTCACGACGGAGGGTGAGGTGACCAGACTGACTCTTCATAAAGAATTGGAGAAGTGTTTTTCTGGATCCCTCTCAACTTAATTGCAGCGTATGTGTTGGGAGCCTGAAGTAAACTGTATTATATGTTCTAAGACTTTTTAAAGACCTTATTAAATTAATCATTAAGACTTCATTGCAACTTTAAGTAAAAACAATACTGAACATTTAAATCCATACATTGGTGGTTAATGATTAAAAGCAAAAGGACACTACCATTGAAGGCCAGGAAAGGAAATCTAGAAAGAATAGTTTAACTAAATGCAATTTAAGTGTAGGCCAAAATGTTTGTTCCCTGCTTATTGGAGTCTTTATAATGGTTTCCTATTGTGAGTAACATTATTGCTTTGATAGCATATTTGAACTAAACATATACTATCTACTGTATAATCCAAAAATAGTTCAATTAAACAACCATGCTGCAGTGCAGACTTCTATGGAGCCTGGACCAAAATAAAAAACAGACAAATCTTTTTTTAAGGTGTACTATGTCACTTATTTTGGTGGGATCGGCCACATTTCTATGGAAATGTTATTCATTCAATTACAGGGGTTTTATTTCAAAATAATACCTTGGAAAACATGCATTTTACTGTGAGCAGGAACATTTATATAGGGCTCAATGTGCTCAAAGCGCTTTACCACTCACCCATTCACACACGTAATAGCACATACATTCACACCAGTGTACACAGTGATAAGTGTCTTGAGGACTTAACGGCAGCATTCATTTGATGCAGCTGCGATCACACCTCCAACCTGTGGACCAAAGGATCTGACGCTCTACCAAGGATATTTGTGTCAAGTGCGCTACATGGAATTATGTCACACCTCCATCAGAAAAGTCACATTGTGTACCAGTATCTTTAAAATAAAACTTCCATGATAAAACTTTAAACTTCATATGCTTCAGTCAATTAAAGCAGAATGTTAAATGTGATTTATTTCATAACTTTGGACAAGATTTCATCATTGATCAGAATATAAAGCCTGTATTCATCATTGATCAGAATATAAAGCCTGTATTCATCATTGATCAGAATATAAAGCCTGTATTCATCATTGATCAGAATATAAAGCCTGTATTCACTTCTCATTCCAGTAACCAACAATAAAGTTCTGACAAGTAACTATTGGCAGTCAGTCAGTAAAACATGAATTAAACAATTTGAAAAGTCTGCATGCTGCCCTATTCGACTGCTTTAAAGGCTTCCTGTAAATTAATCTGCTATTTAATGTAATCAAGAGTTAAACCTTTTAGCCCTTTGTATTTAATGATCCCTGAACGGATTGAGACGAAATAAAAAACTCCTGAAGGGGTTAAAATATGCTCTGTCTGTCTAAGGTCTGGCCCCGTGTCCCACATTTTTTTTTGCCTGTTGCCTTATTACATAAAGCAAATGACAAGAACCCAATGCGTTAATCAGTAAACCTACTTAATATGCCCAAAAGATTTTACTCCTTGTTCACGCCTCATTCACCTGTTTATTATGGGACATACAAAGACAAATGACTGCCCACTGCATTTTAAAGTGCACTAAAGCCTCAATCAAATGTAATAATGTGCCCTCTGTTGCATGTTGCAGTCGCTATGCTAAATGCTAGTGAAAAGAAAAGCTAATACATTTGTTGATTGTCATGCATTGTCATGGTGCTGCCCAGAGAGGCAAGATATTATAATCCACATGGTTCAGTCCAGTGTCCGGCCCCTGACACATGTTATTATAATCCACATGGTTCAGTCCAGTGTCCGGCCCCTGACACATGTTATTATAATCCACATGGTTCAGTCCAGTGTCCGGCCCCTGACACATGTTATTATAATCCACATGGTTCAGTCCGGTGTCCGGCCCCTGACACATGTTATTATAATCCACATGGTTCAGTCCAGTGTCCGGCCCCTGACACATGTTATTATAATCCACATGGTTCAGTCCAGTGTCCGGCCCCTGACACATGTTATTATAATCCACATGGTTCAGACCGGTGTCCGGCCCCTGACACATGTTATTATAATCCACATGGTTCAGTCCAGTGTCCGGCCCCTGACACATGTTATTATAATCCACATGGTTCAGTCCAGTGTCCGGCCCCTGACACATGTTATTATAATCCACATGGTTCAGTCCGGTGTCCGGCCCCTGACACATGTTATTATAATCCACATGGTTCAGTCCGGTGTCCGGCCCCTGACACATGTTATTATAATCCACATGGTTCAGTCCGGTGTCCGGCCCCTGACACATGTTATTACAATCCACATGGTTCAGTCCGGTGTCCGGCCCCTGACACATGTTATTACAATCCACATGGTTCAGTCCGGTGTCCGGCCCCTGACACATGTTATTACAATCCACATGGTTCAGTCTGGTGTCCGGCCCCTGACACATGTTATTACAATCCACATGGTTCAGTCCGGTGTCCGGCCCCTGACACATGTTATTACAATCCACATGGTTCTGTCTGGTGTCCGGCCCCTAACACATGTTATTACAATCCACATGGTTCAGTCTGGTGTCCGGCCCCTGACACATGTTATTATAATCCACATGGTTCAGACCGGTGTCCGGCCCCTGACACATGTTATTATAATCCACATGGTTCAGTCTGGTGTCCGGCCCCTGACACATGTTATTATAATCCACATGGTTCAGACCGGTGTCCGGCCCCTGACACATGTTATTATAATCCACATGGTTCAGACCGGTGTCCGGCCCCTGACACATGTTATTATAATCCACATGGTTCAGACCGGTGTCCGGCCCCTGACACATGTTATTATAATCCACATGGTTCAGACCGGTGTCCGGCCCCTGACACATGTTATTATAATCCACATGGTTCAGACCGGTGTCCGGCCCCTGACACATGTTATTATAATCCACATGGTTCAGACCGGTGTCCGGCCCCTGACACGTTATTACAATCCACATGGTTCAGTCTGGTGTCCGGCCCCTGACACATGTTATTATAATCCGCGGGGGCGTGTCTGTTGGGAATAGAATGTTTTTTTAAACATTATCAATGACTCGTCCGTCTTCAGACATGCAGACGTGCATTTCTGATGTAAATCCTGCCTAAACAGACTGGACAGAAACTGGAAAACACAGGAACAAATTTGTCGGGACTCTGCGTGTAGTTGTTGGCCCTCCAAAAACCCTTCCCCCATTTCAAATTATAAAGTCCACCGACGAAAGAAAATAACTACTTTGGGGTTGTTTTGAATGAACACTAATGGAAGGTTAAAAGCTCACAAAAGTCTATTTTACATAATATGGGGCCTTAGTTACCCAGCCTTAATCATTCTTAATAAACTTTTAAGTGGTGCCAACAACTGACTTGTTCAACCTTCTAAAAGTGCCCTCATGCGCTTGTTAGCTTCAAACTTGCTTGTCTAGTTACAAAAAGAAACAAATGAAGATTTCTAAAGATAGCGGCCAAACCAGTCTTGAAATATTTTGTTCAGGGGTAAATGCTCCATGCATCGTTAGAGAGCCTCCATCCCATGTCACAGTAATATAAATGAAATCATTTAGTATACATATTTTTGTATAATTAGATAATCATACTCCAGTCTGTAAAATAAAAACAACATTTTCAACAAACATCCATCCATCCATCCATCTTCTGCCGCTTTATCCGGGGCCGGGTCGCGGGGGCAGCAATCTGAGCAGGGACTCCCAGACTTCCTCCTCCCCAGACACTTCCTCCAACTCCTCCGGGGGGATCCCGAGGCGTTCCCAGGCCAGCCGAGAGACATAGTCTCTCCAGCGTGTCCTGGGTCTTCCCCGGGGCCTCTTCCCGGTGGGACATGCCTGAAACACCTCCCGAGGGAGGCGCCCAGGAGGCATCCGGAAAAGTTGCCCGAGCCACCTCAGCTGGCTCCTCTCGACGTGGAGGAGCAGCGGCTCTACTCCGAGCTCCCCCCGTGTGGCCGAGCTCTTCACCTTATCTCTAAGGGAGCGCCCAGCCACACGGCGGAGGAAACTCCTTTCGACCGCTTGTATCCGCGATCTTGTTCTTTCGGTCATTACCCAAAGCTCATGACCATAGGTGAGGGTAGGAACGTAGACCGACCGGTAAATCGAGAGCTTTGTCTTTCGGCTCAGCTCCCTCTTTACCACAACGGTCCGATGCAGCGACTGCATCACTGCAGCCGCTGCACCGATCCGCCTGTCGATCTCACGCTCCATCCTTCCCTCACTCGTGAACAAGACCCCGAGATACTTGAACTCCTCCACTTGGGGCAAGGACTCCCCACCCACCTGAAGAGGGCAAGCCACCTTTTTCCGGCCGAGAACCATGGCCTCGGATTTGGAAGTGCTGATTCTCATCCCAACCGCTTCACACTCGGCTGCAAACCGTCCCAGTGCATGTTGCAGGTCCGGGTTTAATGGAGCCATCAGGACAACATCGTCTGCAAACAGCAGAGATGGAATCCTGTGGTCCCCAAACCGGACACCCTCCGACCCCTGACTGCGCCTAGAAATTCTGTCCATAAAAATTATGAACAGAACCGGTGACAAAGGGCAGCCCTGGCGGAGTCCAACATGCACTGGGAACAGGTCTGACTTACTGCCGGCATGTGAACACAGCTCCTGCTCCGGTAATCATCAGGGCCATCAGGGACCGGACAGCCCTGAGCAAAGGGCCCGGACCCCGTACTCCCGGAGCACCCCCCGAGGGACACGGTCGAAAGCCTTCTCCAGATCGACAAAGCATATGTGGACTGGTTGGGCAAACTCCCATGAACCCTCGAGCACCCGATGGAGGGTATAGAGCTGGTCCAGTGTTCCACGACCGGGACGAAAACCGCTCTGCTCCTCCTGAATCCGAGGTTGGACTATCGGTCGGATTCTCCTCTCCAATACCTTGGAATAGACCTTACCCGGGAGGCTGAGGAGTGTGATCCCTCTGTAGTTGGAACACACCTCCGGTCCCCCTTCTTGAACAGAGGGACCACCACCCCGGTCTGCCAGTCCAGAGGCACGGTCCCCCGACCGAGTTTGCGAACAACCTCAGTGACTTCAGCTTGGGTGATGGATGAGCCAGCCTCCGAGTCCCCGGTCTCTACTTCCTCTTCGGAAGACGTGACTGAGGGATTAAGGAGATCCTCATCCTTCCACCGTCCGACGACATCCCCAGTCGAGGTCAGCAGGCCTCCACCCGCACCGTAAATGGTGTTGGTGAGGCGCTGCTTCCCCCTCCTGAGGCGCCGGATGGTTTGCCAGAATTTCTATGGTGCCGATTTCTATGGTGCCGACCGATAGTCCTCCTCCATGGCCTCCCCGAACTCCTCCCAGGCCCGGGTTTTTGCCTCTGCGACAGCACGAGCCCCGGCTCGCTTGGCCTGCCGATACCTGTCGATGACCTCTGGAGACCTACAAGCCAGATTGGCCTGATAGGCCTCCTTCTTCAGTCTGACGGCATCCCTTACTTCCGGTGTCCACCACCGGGTTCGGGGGTTGCCGCCACGACAGGCACCGGAGACCCTGCGACCACAGCTCCGAGCAGCCGCATCAACTATGGAGGCGGAGAACATGGTTCACTCTGACTCAATGTCCCCAACTTCCCCCGGGACATGGGAGAAGCTCACCCGGAGGTGCGAGTTGAATACCCTACTGACAGAGGGCTCCGCAAGACGTTCCCTACAGACCCTCACAATGCGCTTGGATCTGCCAAGTCTGTCCGGCTTCCTCCTCCGCCAGCGGATCCAACTCACCACCAGGTGGTGATCGGTTGACAACTCTGCCCCTCTCTTCACCCGAGTGTCCAAGACAATCGGCCGGAGGTCAGATGACACGACAACAAAGTCGATCATTGACCTCCGGCCTAGGGTGTCCTGGTGCCACGTGCACTGATGGACACCCTTATGCTTGAACATGGTGTTCTTTATGGACAAACCGTGGCTAGCACAGAAGTCCAATAACTGAACACCGCTCGGGTTCAGATCGGGGAAGCCGTTCTTCCCGATCACACCCTCCAGGTGTCACTGTCATTGCCCACGTGGGCGTTGAAGTCCCCCAGTAGAACAACGGAGTCCCCGGTCGGTGCACTGTCCAGTACCCCTCCCAAGGACTCCAAGAAGGCCGGGTACTCTGCACTGCTGTTCGGCCCGTAGGCCGCCACAACAGTGAGAGACCTGTCCCCCACCCGAAGGCGGAGGGACGCGACCCTCTCGTTCACTGGGGTAAACTCCAACACGTGGCGGCTGAGCTGAGGGGCTATAGGCAAGCCCACACCAGCCCGCCGCCTCTCCCTGCGGGCAACACCAGAGAAGTGGAGCGTCCAGCCCCTCTCGAGGAGATGGGTTCCAGAGCCCAAACTGTGTGTGGAGGTGAGGCCGACTATATCTAGTTGGTATCGCTCAACCTCCCGCACAAGCTCAGGCTCTTTCCCCCCCAGCGAGGTGACATTCCATGTCCCCAGAGTTAGTCTCTGTGTCTGGAGATCTGGTCGCCGAGGCCCCTGCCGTCGACTGCCGCCCAGATCTTTCCGCACCGGCCCCTTATGGATCCTCCTGCGGGTGGTGGGCCCACGGGAGGGCGGCCCCACGTTGCTCTTTCGGGCTGTGCCCGGCCGGGCCCCAACAAACAACTAAAAATAATGTATACAACTAAAAATAATGTATACTTTTCAGGCCCCTTGTAGATAGACCTAACCTTAAGGCAACATATTTTGGAAAATTTAAGAAAATAATTGGACTTTACCTATTTAGTAAAACTACGGTAGGAAAATAGGTCATGATTTATTTTTCTTTAAGAGATGAGTAAACATTTCAGACAGAGTACTTTTAACACATCACTGCTCCACGGCTTGTGCTTTTATGTGAGACAATCTCTCATATTAGTAATGACAAAGCTGTGGGACAAATCAATTTGCAGCCTCCAGAGGTGGCAGGCATTGATACTGTTTAATTAAAGGCTTACGGCACCGTACACAATGTAAAAACACAAGCACTAGGTGTTAGCCTGCACGAGTCAATATGCCAACCCAGTGACAATTCAGTGTAAATATGAGATTATTGAGCCAAATCCGCAGTTTGTCCTTTTCAGCAGAGCATGGTTAATTCCACTATATTAACACTGTTATCCTCTGTTTACCAACCATCCACAAGAATATTCAGCTCTCAGGGGTCTATTAAGCTCTACATTGCTACATAATGAGGGCATCAGTTTCCAACACCATAACTGCCTTGTATGTCATCAAGTGTGAAATATCCAAGCTTCATATGGCTGATGTTTAATGCCCATGTGTGACTGGAAATCATTTAAAGGAAAAGCATCATAACAGGTTTTGGGGTGCGTTCACACTTATTATAGACACTATATTAGATTAAAATTAGACCTAAACTAGAACTAAACCCACAACAAAACATGGGCAAGGCAAGGGCTGAACCAGGACTAAAACATGACCATATAAAGTCTACATCAAATCCATCTACCACCGGTGGTCCGGTCAGAGGGCAGGTCAATAATATTATAAAATTACTATTATCATTATTATATTACCTAAACCATTTATAAATACATGCATTTCAACCAGGAGAGATTGACACAGACAGTCTTATATCCATTCTATTGTGACGAAGAACAGGACAATCTGAGGTGGCTAAGCTGCTGTGGCAAATGGGCAGAGAATACAGGATGACACTGAGAGAATGAATAAAGACATGGCAGAATGTGACTGGCTGACAGTAAGATATTTGCATATTTTACATGTAGCGAACAAAATATTATGGGATTTGAATGGGAAAAGTCCCCCAAATATAACCTACAAACAGGAAAAGGGAACTCATGAATATGGTAATTGGTTGGAAGAGGGAGGCCTAATTAGTTTCTTTCAAAATGTGTTAATTGGGTTATGCTAATGAGCAAGCAAATTGAATTAGCATTGATAGCAAGATTTTATTTGTGCCACAAATGGCTGACTTAGTTACACTTGTGTTTCTATGTTTTCCAGATAACAAGCACTCAATGTAGCAACTCAATGTAACAAACAAAACTGAAAAACAAAAAAATGTTAATTAAGCGTGTTGGCATGCCCATAGGTTTTAGAGTGCTAAAAATATAGCACTATTGTCTTCTAATTTAACAATTAAAAGCAAAACATTACATCTGTTGAAGGGCAAAATCATAAAAATCTAGCTAGAACAATATGTGGAAATGCACGGATAGGCTAATTGGTTTGACGAAGAAAGACATGAAATTGTATGAAAATGAGTAATGAGCTAGCAAGCCAAATTAGCATAGAAGAGAAGAGATTGTTTTTTCAAATGAAAATAGTTACATCTCTTTCTAGTTTAAATAACAAGCATTCATCATTGAAAACGTCTTTTAGGCTCTTTCAGAGTGATGAAATCTAGCACCATTGCCATTTAACAATTATAGAGTGACCAGATTTTCCAAATGAAAAACAGGAACACCCTCAGGTTGGGATGGGGAGTATCAATAAATTGTAAAAAGTAAATTTGACAGCTTCCTTGTGAGTCAGTGTATAATCCGAGAGACTTCTATCAGTGGAACTGACTGCATTTTTAAAATTCTGGTTATTCTAAATCCATATTTTGGCTAAAGAAACAACAGTATATTCCCCTCTTTACCGTTGGCGGCAAAGTGGTCAAAAAACGGGACAACTGGGACAGTTTTTACATCAAACTGGGATAAATCAATGGTTTTAGACATATCTGCTGGGACATGTGGCACAGGGTTCAAAACTGGGACCGTCCCGGATGAATAGAGATGTCTAGTCACCCTCAGCAATTAGCAATTACAAAACAAAATATCACATCTTTTAAATTATGATAAAAGTCTTCTCCATATCACCTATAAAAAGGAAGCGGAAACCCATGGATAATTGGTTTGACATAGAAAGACAGAGACCACTTAGCCTAATCAGCTTGTATGAAAATGAGCTAGCAAACCAAATTAGCACAAACAGCAAATGGAAGGATTCTGCCTATTAAAATAACAAACTCTCAAATATAGAACACAGACAAAACTCTGAAAAAACAACCAAATAAAGCTCTTTTAGCCTGTTAGCATGCTCATGTGCATTATTCAAAACCTATCCAAGGATTTCAGATTGATGAAAATCCAGCATCATTGCCACGCCAATAAAAAACACAGATTATAGCTAGTCCTCAAAACATCACCTTAAACCCATGTATAGAACTATTCCCCACCACACGTTTTGCATCGTCAACGTGGCTAATCTTGCTGTAGTCGTGCCTTTGAGCGACGCTGTGAGCAGGCCACACAATGGAGACATGTCATTAAGTCGCCCACCTTGCAGCTCCTCCACAAATGACTCCCCTTGTCTGCGGCCCTCGAGAATCAGCGTGCCCACGTCCGCATTTTGCCTGTCAATCACAGTCGGGATAAATATTGGTTGTGGCGCGCAGAATTGACGGAAGGGACTTGGGTTTCTTTCCCCACTGACAGCGGTCTTGAATGTTTTTGTGCTGATTTACATTGTGTTCATGGGACAGGGAGGAGGGTGAGAGGAAGTCGACGGATGGGTGAGGGGATTTTAGAGGGCAGTAGGTTGGCATACGGTATAATAAAAGTTACGGGCTCAGCTACTACTTGGGGTGTTTCTCAGTGAATGTTGGCGGTCAGTCTTCTATTTGGATTGAATGAATAATGACGATGAATAATGAATTGTAGCTCTTGGAGGGGCTTAGCAAAGTATTTAGCATTAATAGCACGAAGTGTCTTGCTCTAGAGTACAATAGCAGCTGGGATTTAACCATAATCATGTGGGCCCATATCAGAGTGCTCTCTCAACATTTCTATTCCACCTGAAAACAGCAACATTGTCCAATATGCACATAAAGATGTTGAATTATTTGTATTTGCATTAGCATATGTAGCATTAATTAGCACTAGTTTTTTGTTTATGCAGGTATAAGGCATTTACTAGCATTTGTAGACATCTTGTAGGCTGTCAACAACATTATTATAATAAATTGTTTACAAAGGAACCTAATTCTAAAGCGGTACTGCAAATTGAGAGAATTACCATCTCGAAAAATATAAAAAATATTTATCTGGTTTGATTTCATCTCTAAAGCTTTTTAAAGATTGATTTTTGGGGGTTATGTTTTATTTTTGTCACAATTTCCTGGTGGATAATAAAGACCAACAAACAACTGATTTATTTATATTTATTTATTCTGATTTATTGTACAAAAATGCCACTGTTGTCAAGAGACGGAGTACGGCTGTCTGCTGCCGCACTGCAGAGGGAAGCAGCCAAAAACGGTCAAAATAAATTCCTCCTTTAGTTCAGGCAATTTGAGTGTGCACTATTAAATTATTACAATATTTGATTACAATAAAAGTATTTCACATTCTATAGCTGAATGGTCTTGGTTAGTGTCAAGCATTCTCAGTTCACCCACTCTCCTCACTCTCCACACTCCAATTCATTTTGAGACAATTTATTTTACTATGACCTTTCCTACATGTACATTAATAATATATATACTTGGTTCCACTTCACATGACTCATAGTCTTCATTTTAAGTGTTGCATAATGCTGTTCCGTACATTTTACCCAGCAGCGACATCAGCTCTCTTCACTGACCCAAATAAACTGAAAAACATTTGTCTTCCTCTGACAGATGTTCCACGAGTGTATTACGTTTTTCATTTTGTTGAACTTCTCCTTGATTTTTATTTAGTTCTGTGTGTCTTTTGATATTTTTTTCACCCCCAAAAAACCTATGAAGTGTGGATATAAAAATGATATCAAGAGGAGGGAGGGAAGAAACAAAAGGAGTTGTTTTTAAGCAAAGCTGCTCAGTGTGGTGTGCGGTGACAGAGGAGCAGAAGGTCAGGTGTGCATGGGCTTCCTGCTGAGAGAAGTGAAAAGTAATGTTTTGCAAGAGACTGTAAGAGATGTAATTTTAGTCGAGCAGAATAAATATTAGCTCAAAAAGTCATTGCGAATTTTGTTAATAGAAGAAATACTCTACACAGCAGGAGCATTGGGCAAAAGAAGTGCAGAGAGGAACATGCAAACTCCACACACGATCCCATGCCCAGGAGTCGAACCCAGGACCTTCTTGTCTGAGCGAAAAGTAGTTCTAAACTTCAACACGGGCTGATACTCATGCTAATGCCAAGCGAAATTCAATCAAATGTATATTGAACGTTCAGCCTTCTGAGAATTAAATGCTGTTTCCTCTTTTTGTAGCCACAGCTGACCCGGGACAGACCGATGGAGATGTGAAAGCCATTCTGTGCCTCGAAATAGCTCCAGTCACAGTCACACAAACACTTCCGTATTGCTTTTGGGTGTGGGTGAAGTGTCTTGCTCTAGAGTACAATAGCAGCTGGGATTTAACCATAATCATGTGGGCCCATATCAGAGTGCTCTCTCAACAGTTCTATTCCACCTGAAAACAGCAACATTGTCCAATATGCACATAAAGATGTTGAATTATTTGTATTTAATCCACTTGCATCCATAGATTTATTGTAAATGCCTTTTGCTCCCATAGCAACATGAAGATCAGCTCTTAAAGTAGCACCTAAACACACTAAATTTTAAAATGGTGTCAGATCATACAAAAGGATTTGTTCTAATTCTAAAAAGCCAATTTTCAGTTACATCGAGTGTACTCAAATACAAAATAATATATATATATATTATCCAAAATCTCATCTGTTAAAGTTTTTTGTATCTAAGAAATGTATACGTTGACCGATCACATTTTCAGAATTATACGTCGCAAATACAAAAGATTTTGGCATGACAAAGTAAGAATTCTGTCCTATTCACTTGCAGTGCAGTCTTACATGTCTTCACAGGATAATCAAAAAGAAGAAAAGTATTTAAAACCGCTTTAGTGACATGGGTCTGAAACCTCTCCCATACACAATCCCTCGTGGCCAATCTTTTGGAATAGGATTAGACTAACTTTTCCTTCACAATACAATTCCGTCCCATACAGTATATATAGAGTATATACAATTCAGTAGCTACAAACTTGTCCTCCCAAGTACACAAATACTGACCGGTTCCTTATGCGAAATTGTAATAATAGAAAGTGATATTAAACACTTGGTTGTCACTGTCTGTTTTCTGATGCACAAATGTACTTACTTCACCTCCGTCTCACCTCTCTCTACGTCAGCCTATTTTTACTTCACAGATACTTACAAGAAAGTCGCCTTTGGACTTTTTAGCAGAGGAAAACGGAGAAAATGTCGCTCAGATCATTTCCAGTGTGTTTTTTCTTATTGTATTGAAAATTGCATGAATAATAAAGCCTACGTTAACCTCTGCGTTTTCATGCTAAAGGAACATACATATTCATTATTATTCACTACTGCCTACAAGGACGACTAAATCTTGAAAAACATGTGTTACATCATTTCAAAACACTGAATTCCATTATGTGCTGAAACGGAAGTGGATTTCTTTAATCAACAGACCATAGTATTATATCAATAGTAATGGTTATGTTTACGGTGCGGTAGAAAAGCAACAAATCCATGTCATTTTTCTTTCTTATCATTGTACAATAAGATATGTGACGGGTTGTGGTTCAGTGGCCTAATGACTTTAATCCATGTTTGTGCACCGGCCTGATGTTGTAACTATTTATATTCATATGCTACACTGTTAATGTGTCCATGCATTATTATTTGGGAGTATTGAAAACTAACGGTACAGTGAAATGTATTATTTATGTGCCTGTAATGTTTTATTTTGAAATACCGGATGTGTTATTGTGAAGAGGTATGCAACAAGATGAAAACGTGTGTGTATCCTCCATGTTGTCTAATAAAAAAGAGGGGAAAAGAAGTTTACGGTGCCACGGAGTTCAATTCTAGGTTAGAGAAATGACACTTTCATCATTAGGACGCTTTCACTCCGTTATGACTGTATCTGTACACCCTAAAATGTGCAGAGAGCTGGAGGACACTATGCCCTGCGCTCACGTGACATTTATGGCTTGTCGGTATCTCGAGTGTGGAATGATTGGGGGAAACGAGCCTTCTCCTATGCTGCTCCCACAGCTTGGAACTCAGAATTGAGGTTTGTGAGCTGGTCTTGCTCTGAGGTTTTTGCTCAAGTTTAAAAAACAAAGAGTTTTCTACAAAAAATGTCTGTGTCATTAAATGTAGTTGTGTTAAATGTCACTTTTAAATGTGTAAAGGTTTTTTCATGATTTGTGTGCTACATTTTCACTTTGCCCCAGGTCACCCTTGAAAAAGAGGTCTGGTTTGGACCTGTCAACTGCACATTTAGTTGCCAGTTTTGTCAAAATTTGGTCCTATAGTTTTGATGTGCCTGATTGCACCCTAATATTAATGTATTGTCTAATTTAAGAATGATTAAGAATAAGCATGTAAGCATAATATATAGCACTCTATGTGGTAATGTGTCTGTCTGTACGTGTATATGGTGTCGATTATATTCCTTTTTTCATTGATCGTTGTCATTATTGTTATTATTCAGCTGTATGTATGTTTCTGCGTACTGTCATTTGCATTGTTTACAGGCGTACAAAATATGTAACGCACAACATAATGACTTTGAAGCATATGGCAATTAGTCTAAAAATGTCTTAAAGTAATAAAAAAGGATGAAAAAAAACGAATGATTAAGATGTATAAGAGTTTTTTTAGGAGTTTTATTCTATATGTTTTTGTATGTCAGCTAAGGATTTGAAGGGAAGTAGCATTTTTGTGCTTTGAGACACAAACACAAAAGCATATTCACTTCATTTGTAAAGTCCTTAAGACATGTTGACAGCAATATCTACTCACAACATGCTGTCCATGATCTGTCTAGCACGCAAAAAAGACATCAGATATAATAGGAGCGGAAATAGAAACGATAACTGTGAGCAAACAGTGAGCTAGCCGATGTAGTTGTGCGCGGAGCAAATGTACATAAAAATGAGTTCCCATGCTCGTGTATCGGCGTGACCTGATAGCATATGTTTACTGTTGCACTGTGGTTGACGTCTGGGCCCGTTTGCTTGTCTGACATGTTGTTTTTCACCCAAACGACCCCGATCAGACGGAGCCCCGTGTTCCAACGTGACCTATTAATGAAGCCTCACCTCCGAGCGCACATGAACACGCTGACACGTCACATTGTAAATAGCACATGTTCGCTCCCAACGTTTACAGCCACTTCTGCTCGCAAATCTGAGCGGCGACATGACAGCCGTCGCCATACTGTGCTCTCTGCTGTGGACATGGCAAACTGCTGGTAAGCAAGTGCTTTGCATGGAGAATTATACGTATATTTTATGGTGGTAAAGTGTTACGGTTGAGATCGAGGTACGCTGTATTGCGCACTTAGTGAAAGTTGTCCAATGTATTTGACCCATTGTTCAATGGCACTGGGACGGATCTTGAACTCGGCTCGGACAGAACCACAAAGATGGAGGAGTTTACCTATTCTGCATGTTTTTTGGGTAAAAGTTTATATGACAAGTTCTCATGTTTTTTTTAATTATTACTTTGTTTGGAGTGATAATTTTTCTCAGATTTAGAAGAAAATAATACATGTTTTAAAGCTGGCTCCAGGCTAATAAGCCACCTGAAACTTAATAAACCACTAAGTTATTAAAACATTTTGCCAAAATGTGAGTGTTACATAATGTTTTTTGACCTGAAATCATGCCACGTAGATGTGGCTGTGTTTAATATCATAACAACATGCAATTACCTTCTATTAGAAGGTGATTACTTTGTAATGATGTGGTAGCCTGAATTGAGAATAATTGTAAAATAAGTTAGTAAAATGGGCAAAAAATCGGTAGTGTATTAATAAATATGAAAACAAACTAAATTTAAAGTCTCAGTATTATCTTTGAACTATTTAACCTAATAAAAACAACATTGTTACACAAATTGCATTACATTCCATCTCACCCAGTTAGAATAGTATATTTACAGTCCTGTGTTTGGAGGAAGTTCATCTTGCTCTGCTTTATAAGTTTTATGTGTAACATTTATAGACTATAGCCTATTCTAATAGTTTATACTAAATATTATTATAACTCAATGTAGCAACATATGTTTCACCATAAAGAGTTTTTTTTTTTTTTTTTTAAAAGGTTTGTGAATTGTGACATTTAAAGGTAAAAATCCCAAATTGTAAAAAGTAGATCTTCTCAATTCTAAAAGATAGTTAAAAATAAAAATGTTAATTATTTCCTTTTGTATTCGCCTTCCTCCAAAACCGTACAACATTGAATGTTATTCGGAGGGAGTTCTAAAGTGGTTTTGTGTCATTCACAAAACCACTTTAGAACAAAAGTACAAACTTCAACATTGCGTACAGTTCTGACCTATTTTGCCGTGCGTGTGCTCTTCACCTGTGAGAGTGACTTCTTGCTTATATTATCTGCAGTATTTCATCATAGTACTTAATAATCACCTGATCGCACCGGGGCAGATGAGCAGTTCTCCAATCACACGTACTTCACTGTTTCCTCTACAGCGCATTTTATTGTGAGGGCATTTATCTTAACAGTGGAAGGCATTCTCTAATTGTGTGCTTCATTCTACAATTTGATCAAACTGTTTTTTGATTGTTCTCAAAAATGTGTTTGGTCTGACTGCTGTAGATTTTTGTATATTTTTTTAATACTGACTTGTTTGTGGTGGTGATGAAAAAAAGGATTACCAGTAAATGCAAGCACAAGACTTCCAAACCCATGACACGTTTGCCACTAAAATAAACCATTTACCATTTATTCTTCGTTTATCGTCATATGCATTCTCCCCAGCAGCTGAACCAGCAGCCCCTTCAGCCTCTCAATCTCTTTAACCCAAGTTTATCATTTCAACCTTCATGCACTTCACTCATTTGTCCGTGGATACATTTATATGGCAGATAACTAGAGATGGTGGGCATTAGATAATAGACATACATATAGATATAGAAAGCAGCATTTATACTCTCAAGGCCTTATGACGCTACTGTAGACTGTTGGGGCTCAGACCACTATTCCGATGAAAAAAATTAAATCCTTTTTCCTGCCCAAAATGTTGACTGTCTGTAATGTAGTGTCACTGTCTCCATCATGTGATTTGTGGCTTTTAGATGAGAGCGCACTGCTGATTGTAAACCAGAATTTGAGTGCCTTTCTGTGTCTGTCTTTTGTGCAGTGGTTGTTTGTGGCGTCATTGTATTTCTTAATGCAGACTTGCTCACCACAACGAATAGAATACAAAACATTACTCTGTGTTTGTGTTTTCTTGTTCTTGGGATGAACTGGTTTATATCTATATGCATAAGGTGCTGCCTGGTTTAAAGCACAGGTTGTCTAAAAATCATTTTCTGACAAACCAGGCACATAAGTTCTGTTTTTTTGTTGAAACTCCATTTAGGGTATATACAGGCAGGGTATTTTACGTGCACATGAGACATCTGACCATCAAAAACACCTAGTGACACATGTCAGTTAATTAATAAGTAAATGTTCTATTTGGAAGACAAAGTTCAATGAATTCAGTCTTTCATTGTTGTCTTTGCCACATTAGTTTGTCCTTTTTTGCATAATTTTCCTTCTCAAAACCTGAATAGGGGTGAACAATCAGAAATAAATCAGATTACTCTCATGAAATTACTCCTTAAATCAGACAATGATCAGATTTCTGGTGTGCATGAAAACAAAAAAATAGAAATGGCGTGCTTGCATTTTAAAAAATGTATCTTGTAAAGTGTTTCTTCTCCATAAAAAAGGACAGTCTCACTCTGCAGCGGAACACATTTTATATTTTGAATGTCTGAGTAAATGCAGTTAGTCTTACAAATGAGTATGAGTATGATTATGAATTATTTAAGTGACATAAATTGCAATGATATCCTTCCACAAGCATGTCTGCTACACATTAGTAAACGACCTCGCAGTCGACCTCCTCTTCCTTGTCTGACATGTTGTATTAATGGGCTCATCTTCAGGACTGACAGTGCCCCCTGTGGGACTGGGGTTCATACAGTCTCCTGCACAGCTCACAGTGATGAGGGGTGAGACGGCCACTCTGTCCTGTCACTTCACTGTGCAGTCCCAGAAGCGCGGGGTGCAGTGGTTCAGAATGGACCATGGCAGGCAGCTCATCTCCGCCTCTCCTCGCCACGTCCTGCTGGAGGGGAACCAAAGCGCTTCTCTGCTGATCACTGAGGCGACACCCAAGGATTCTGGGAAGTATTACTGCGAGGTCACCGTCCTGCTACAAGACCCGGAGTTGAGCAACGGAACGCTGATCCTTGTGTTGGGTGAGTCAAGGGAATCTACTGAGGCCAGTTTGACCACGGTTTTGAAATAGTATATGATTATGGTCTGCCTGCCCAGGATGAAATATTGTGTATGAGACATGACAATGCAAAATGATCAGCATAGTGCCCCTTCTATCAATTAAACTTAAATACGAATGAAAATGGAATCTAGCAGCCTATGGAAGCTAGGAACTCCTTTGCACAGGTATACGACATTAAAAAAAAAGCATATAAAAGGACATAATTGGTTGCCTGGCAAGTATAGAATGTATTTTGCATGCAGAGAGATCTCAGTCTGGACACCACTCCCTCCTCGCCTCGAGCCAAACTCAAACAGAACTGTGCAATCAGACTAGTTTATTTCAGTGTTTTGTGTTTAGTGCTTTGTTCATTTATTGCACAGAAATCTGCAATGTTTTTCAGTTCCCTGTGTATCTTTTTTTCCCTTCGTAAGCAGCCAATTAGTTTTACTGATGTGCCAAACATTATTATTAGTACAGACAATTGAACCTTCTCTTAATGATCAAAGTTAAAATTCATGTATTTGCGTTTTAAGTCCCTGAGTTTGTCATGTAAGTATAAACTGCTAATTGTACCTCTCTGCTAATGTTGCGCTGTTATTAGTTTTTGTCCATTTGTGTTACCTTTGATGTTTAATCTTCAATATTTTTGATTATATTATGTAGCAACATTAGAAAACATGTAACATTTTTTCTTTTTAAATTACAATAGCTATATTGGATATCATATATTTTCTAAGGTTTGAAAAAATCTGAAACACCACCAGAAGGAACTGCAGACTGAAAAAAACTGTAATACAACCCAGTATCAGTATACAAATATAGATGTAAAATAGTGTACAAATGAGCAATGTTGTCATATAAAGCTTCCTGGTGAACTACAAACCAACTAAAGTCTTTATTGGTACCTAAACAATACACTGACACCAGATTACAGATTTAGGATCCATTTCTTCCAAGCTCTATTGCATTATTACCGTAATCTGGATGTATATAAAAAATCCCTCCATGTGAAAGTCCCTGCTGTCAGTCTGTGGCTGAGCAGTTTGATGACAGATGCAGAAATAATAACCTCAGCCTGGTGCACCAGCCTCGCCATCGATCCAGCCCGCGAGACTCAAACTCACCACAAAACAAGGCAGGGAGGGATGGAGCCAGGGTGATGTGGGAATAAACCCCTCGTGAAGAATAAAGAGAGGCACAGCTTAGATCTTTGCTGTTTATTTATGTATATATTCATACTGTATATAGTATACCACCACTCCTGGACGACTGAGAGATCTCATCGACAAATACCTAAATCAAAAGATGTTCTGTTGAAAAATATGGAGCCCACATTGATAAACTGTTAAGTATAACGGGTCATTCTCGTGCTCCTGACTTAGTAAGTTGTCGGGTCCCGGGTCAGGATCCTGAGAAAGTGCACGTGCTTGTGTATCATCTGAGCTAACGCAGCAGAACATCTGGAGTGTCTGATCTGAAGTGTGGCTAATGTGAATCCTTTTAATTAAGCTACATAAGTTCAAATAATTGAAATCTCAAATTGTCACCACTGTGGCCTGTTTATGTCCAACTGTTTGTCTCTGTATGTTAATTGGTTAGAAATAATGAATAAAGCATGAGCGGCAAAGACCAAGAAGTAGCCCAGAAGTAACCATCGACCAAACTGTTTCTCTTTAGTTGCTCTTTAGTCAGGGCAGGTCTGAAAACGATAAAAATCTGTCTGGTTCTGGAACTAGTGCTTGCTGGAACTACACATGGAGCACTCTTGATCTGTTCCTTCAACCCTCTATGGTCAAAAGCACACAAAATGTAGTGCCAGGTGTATACCACTTCTCCCTTCACCCCAGGCTGACATCAGGCCTGTGGGTGCCAATGCCACTATAATGACTCTATAAAACAAGTGCGCACATTCAATAAACCGTAATGTCTCTTTCTCCGCTTATCGTTGACCTATGGCCATCTCAGTCACCACCTGAATGGGGCAAATGAGATAATTCAATAAACGGTTTACTGAATGTTACATTATCTCATTTGCCCCATTCAGGTGGTTTACTGTAAACCACAGGCAGCAGAGTCTGATCTGAACTGTGGTTAAATTCATTTCATAGCCTAAGATAGCTCAAATTGTGACTATGTATAAGGTCCTGTCTGTTAAATTGGTATAAATCCATAAACAATAGTAATCCAAATAAAGCTTCTAATCCTCCTCATTGCCCTGCAGCTTGTTGTAGCAGTGCCGCTTGTTGCGCTGACACTAGGCGTCGCCAGGCCAATTTATCCGGGGCTGAATCCCCGGGTGTCATCGGTCAAGCTCCGAATCCAAACTGCTGTACTAGAATAAAACATTAAAAACACATCATGCAACCGAGTGAATGGGCAATGGCCAGGTACATATACAATAAGAGGACAATAAGAGGATTCAACTAATTCAAATGATTAGCTGTCTATTATTTAATATATAATAATATTAATAATTATAATAATAATATTAATATTGAATATATATAAGTAGGCCCATTGATTGTATTGTCTTTTCTGTAGGTATGCATATGATTTGCTTATGTTGCTTATAATGATAGTAATATGTAATGATAATAACTTGTGGTGACTTGTACATAAGGCTATTATATTAACCTCACACTAACTCTCAAACTCTCATTATACAACAACCCCTTTCACCAGGAGGCATACTTTTAGACATCAGTTATTAGTTAGAATATAGAAAAATATAAGACATTTGTGTGCCACATTTATTTATTAAAAATTCTTACACACTTGAGCTGCCCAAGAGCTCTTAGAATTCACCAGAATGCCAGAAATGTTGTCTGCTGATTTCAAACTTTGTAAGTGTTAAAAGTCAAAAGGACACATATTAAACTGTGTGTATTGGCCTGGGCTGAGCCCTGGATCTCTCATCCCATGGTGGCAAGGATGGAGGGCTCCTCTCCACTGCACACACTGACAAGGTGAGGCGCATTTCGGCTCATGTGGCTACCGCCTTAAGGGCGCACTGGGTCAATGTTGTTTCAGTGAATCTCTCCCTTCAGTGTTGGCAATGCCATTCTCCATGTTGAGCTCTCCAGTGCCTTTACTAGTCAGAGCGTGCCAACCAGACAAGTCCCCTCTCTGTCTTTTGGCTATGCATTCATGTTAATATGCTGTGCACATGCAGTTGCGTCATTCATTCATTCAGCAGAATGCACTCTGCATCAGTGTGCGCACTGGAGAGGAGGCTACTCTTCAATTCAGTGCACCCCACAGGACACAGGACACCTGCTGAATTTTAGGAGACTCACAGTAAAGTGATGCTATAGACCCTCCCAGGTTTTCCCTCATTGCCCCTTCAATGCGTGACCCTTCCACTATGCCACAAACAAGAGTCGCCTGCTCTCTCCTCACTCACAGCCTGACCCACTGCGTCTGCCGGTTAAAATGGACAGATCCATACGCGCAGTTGCTATGCTCTGACTAGTCAACACGCTGTTAAAGTGTGCTAACGTTGTGGCTCTTAGAGAATCATTTTTAATTTACTGAAAAGTTTAGTAATATAATGATTGCATATGTCTGCTTTGGTGACAGAGATGGCTATAGGGGGTAAATGCTGATCAGAAAGAGAAGTGTGAGACATTTTATTGAATGCGCAACTTGTTATATCGAGTAATTATAGTGGCATTAGCACCCTCAAGATTGGCGCCAGCCTGGGGTAATGGGAGAAGTGGTGTGCACCTGGCACTGCTTCTTGTGTGCTCTGGGGTTGACGAGACAGAGACTGTGTCAGAAACAGACAGATTTTAATCATTTACAGGCCCGCTCTGACTAAAGAGCAACATTTTAGTCAAAATGTTTGTGGTCACTGCTGTGGCATTCTCTGCGCTTTGCAGATCTGGATTTAGATCCAATGGGCAAATTATGCACTGTGTTTTGCCACAGCAAACAGAGTTACCAACAGTTGGACGTGATCAGGCTACAATGGTGACGATTTCCGATTTAACATGCATTGCTTAGTAAAAGGTAAGTAAAATAAACCCTAATTTATTGAGGTAAATTGAAGCATTAAAAAATGTACATGACTTTTGTGCATGCTCCAATCTGGTCTCAAAAAACATTGAGAACGTCTAGGCCGGGGTTCCATTTATTTACCAAATCTTTTCCCCAACAGCTCTGTCTCAATGTGTGGCCCTATTTTAGCTGTGACTTTCTGTTGCCCTTGGTGCCAGAGGAATCCATCAACTCCAAAGTTTAATTGTTGTCCTATTTTCTCTTTAATGATCATGTCTTGCGCACAGACCCAGTTAAAGTTATAAATGACAGGCCCGTTTACCTCACTCACTTGTTACCATGGCACCAGCTGGATAGAGTTGTGTTTGACCTATCTTGAAGCGTTATTATTTTACTTTATTTAAAATTAAACTAACATCTAGGTCAGTAATATTTGATGCCACTGTGCAGTTGACAGAAAAAAGGATACATGTTAAATTACTTTATCTTTATTCTTACTCAATTCACAATTCTGGTCTTAAATCAAGTGAAATGCCAACTATCAAGCCTGTTTGAGTGAATTATAAACCCAATTCTGATTAATTACAAGTCCCAGATCCAATTAATTGTTATTATGGCCTACCTGGTTACGACTTTAAATGTCCTGACAGGGCTTCCATATTACGCCTATTCTCTAGGTAATAAAATTCCCCAAGAAAGTCCAAGGACAAATTGTAGGAAGTATTTGAAAATGTATGGACAATAAGTTATTCAAGGTGACTTTTAGCAGTTACCCAATAGGCAAAGAGTGTAATTAGAATGACTTATTATGATCAATTGAAGCTCAGATTATCAGCAAATTGTACAAGTTTAGTTTACCCCAGGCCACCATCCTCTCCAATGAAAACATATGTTGAAAGTAAATGAATAATACCATTTCTTGGCCTTTGAGGAAAAATGTCTGTAAATGATTTAAAAATGGGAACTTTGTAACTTTCCTGGTGGCCACCTGCTTCCACAGTATGACATGTATTAATCTATTATTTATTCAATTAAAATCTCCTTAGCAACAAAAAACTTGAGGAAAATGAATCATTCTTACTTAGTGTTGCTTTCACCGCAGATCTGACCTGTAACTTGCCCTGGTGGCATAAGCTATTTCCATGGAGATAGACATAGTGTTGAACATTCTAAGTGAAACAAAAACATCTCCAGAGAGACAAGTAGTTGGAGTACCCTTCACCAAAGGTGCACCTTCATTTATTCAAATTTAAAAATACAATAAACATTGGTACCACTGCATAATATCAGCTTAAATAGCCTTCACAAGGCATGAACACGACAAAAACTTAATTCATACTGAACAAATAGTTTATTAAGAATGGTTCAGGCTTAGTAAACCTACTTAGTTACTTGGGGTATAAGGGGTTATATATATAAGGGGTGTTAGGGTTGTAGGGTGTTATAAAGGTAGTTACTAAACCTGAATCATTCTCAATAAACTCTTTGTTCAGTATGAATTAAGTGTTTGTTCATGAGTAATTATTTTTATTTGTAGTTGTTATGGAAAGTTACAGAAATGACTTTTTGTGTTGCTGGCAGTTAGGTTTGCTATAGACTATTTAAAGGTTTTTAAACAAAAGTGATGTAAAACACGATGTGATTTCAATGGAGAAACAGGAATTAAAACAGTAAAAAAACATATTAAAAATCAAGGTGATTTTGTCAAATGAAAACCACTCGGATACAACGTGAGTGATATCAGCCTAATTTAAAGGCGTTTACACATTTTGCATTTTTGATGAAGGCAAGATAAAAATAAAAACTTGACAAACCCTTACAGAAATGTTGGCCCCACAATCTTTTTTACTTTAATCCTCAGATATATTGCATACTTTACCACAAATTATATTTTTTGTGAAGCTCATATATAATCAAACTGACATTTATACACTGGAAATTCTAAATTGTTGATACATTTTGTTATTAAGACGTAAAACTATTAGTTCTGTCAATTTAGCTCAGTCAGTTAATCATCAAAAATTATGCTTTGCTTCATTTTGCCTCCATTCTAGAATCTTGTCCATTCTGATGACGGGCTTTTAACTAGTCTATAAAGAACCTGAATGTATTTATACCTCTAGTTTTTTGTATACTTTCCCCAGCCCCGCCCTCCAAGCCCAAACTGTACTTGCAGACTCCTACAGACCCAGAAACCGACCCCTTCTCCCTGGTGTGTGTCACATGGGGGTTCTACCCGAGTGACCTAAGCCTCTACTGGACCAATCAGAGCGCAGCAAGCACCATCGATCAGCCGTCAATCAACAACTGCACTCTCACCTCCTCCACCACTGCTGCCGCCGCTGACCAAGTCCAGAGTCCACAGTGTGTGCGACTGGTGGACACGAGGACCAGTGAAGTGTATCTGATCGGTGTGCTTCCTCTACCAGACAGACAGCATTTGGAGACCGGGGTGACCTATGCCTGTGTGGTAGAGGGACATCCCGCCATGACGGATCCTCTGGCTGCAACCTACAGATGGGGTAAGGAGCGAGAAAGGAACTAAGATTCAAAAGAGAAGTAGAAAACGTGTTGGTAAAATTGGGTACGCTTGAGAAATAACCTGTTTTTTTATCTAAAAGTCCCTCACTGTAGCAATTCAGCCCCTCATAGGACAAGTTAAAAGAATAGAATTGATTAAATAAATTAATAAGTCCTCACTCAATTATTGATATCATTTATTTATTTATGTGTTTGTTTATGTATTTATTAACCTTTATTAACCTTTTAACCAAGTACAAGGGTGACCTGGACCAAAGTGAAAGACATTGCATATTAAAGGACAAATATCATCCATTATTTGTATTGTTATTGGCCTTTAAACATGCTCTTGAGTGCCTTTGGCGATGATTCATCATACATTTGGGAAATTCAGAATGTTTTTGATGCTCGGAGGGAAAGGACCGCTCTGAGCTCTGAGGGAAAGGACCGCTCTGAGCTCTGAGGGAAAGGACCGCTCTGAGCTCTGAGGGAAAGGACTTTCAAAGCAGGATTAATGAAGCGTGTGAAAGAAGCAAAATTGAACTCTGGGTATGTTTTTGATGAGAGAACAATGTTATAAAATGGTCTAAAAAAGTAAATTTTGCATAATATGTATCCTTTAAGGTGTGTATCACATGACATACTCTAAAGCACAATAACATAATTATATTCAAGATGAACAATTTCACCCCAGTGTGGCTATTTTTGTTGCTTTTAATTTTTTGACGTCCGGATTGAAAATGATATCACACTAGAGTAGGTAATTTCATAGCGTTTCGTAGCAAGCTGAAGCGAAATGACATTTCAGTTGAAAATGATGGTTAGAAAGGTACCAACGTTACCCTTTCTTTCAGTGTCAAGCATTGTAAGTATCACCTAGAGCATTGTACGATACCAATAAAACTATTAAAATCCCAACAGCAGGAGTCACACAGGGCTTCACTAAACTAATCATTTAAGCAACAGAAAGATGGAAATTCCAACAGTGAAACAGTCATTGGTCAATAAAAGACAGATTCATGGATTAACCAACATTCATGGGATATAAGAAAATGGATAACTGTCCTGGAGCATCCCCTGTTCTCAGACCTTGGCAAAGAAAAACTCCAAAAATAAGCCCAGTGGGAAAAAGAGACACAAGGAAAGTCAAACGGTGAAAAGTAAAAGCCTTTTTACCAGACAAAATGCATAATTAGCAAGGATAAACTTTAATTAGATAAGGCGCTGGTACAGCTAGCAGCCCGGTGTAAACGCTCTCTCTTTTTTCTCACACTTACTGTGCTTTATCTCCTATATTTTGTAAATATAGTTAGTATATTTTTTCTATTTTACTGTACGATAGGGACACCGCTGGAATCGTTTTTAATTCAACTGTTTTTGACTTTTTTTCGGCTGGATTTGAGCGTTTTTCGTCGTGTTGTTGTGATGTGAGCTAGCTCCGAGCGAGCCCACCAGCCCCCCCCGCGCCCTCTGGCCGCCGCTAAAGTACGGCGTGTCGTCGGTACACGTTTATGTACACGTTTGTATTAAAGAGGAACTTCACGAACGATCGGGACACGCACTGGAATCGCTTTAAATTAACTTGTTTTGACTTTATTTGGCTGGATTGAGTGTTTTCGTCGTGTCGTGGCGATGTGCCTTGGCTCTGAGTCCCCCGGCTCCGGCACCCGCCCCCCGGCCGGCGCCGTACCGCGTTTACACAAAGGAGGAACTAATGAAACTGCGGAGAACAGTCGTCTTACCCGGAGATCGCCACGTTATCCCGGCGGACAGCCTAAGGAAAACGCAACGAGGCAGACGGGCTGGACGTAAACTCCGAGAGAAGAGAGGAGGAAGATGAGGCAGGAAAATAAAATGACGGAAATAGCGAGCCTCATGCGGTCCCAGAGGATTTATAGGGACAGCAGCGTCTTGATTTTCACAGAGACCTGGTTAACAGCAGAAATTACTCTATTGTAGGTTTGGACAATTTTCATCTGCTGCGGGCGGACAGAACGTGAGAATGCGTGAAGAAAAGAGGTGGAGGTCTGGCTGTATATGTGAACACGAGCTGGTCCAAACCCGAACACTGCACAGTGAAGGAGCAGCTATGTAACAGGGATATTGAACTATTGGCTATTGGCATGAGGCCATATTATCTTCCCCGGGAGTTCTCACATGTGATTTTGATCGCAGTCTATGTGGCCCCGTCTGCCAATGCTGAAAATGCTTGTGAAGCACTGCTCTCCTGCACTTGTAGGCTGCAAACACAGCACCCACAGGCTCTCTTCTTCGTCTCTGGTGACTTTAACCACGCTTCTCCCTCTTCTGTTCCACCAACATACACCCAGTATGTTACCTGCCCTACCAGGAACAATGAACATTGGACTTGTTTTTTGCCAACACCAAGGAGGCTTATTCCTCTTCCCCCCTCCCTCCCCTGGGCAGCTCGGACCATAACTTTGTACATCTGAGGCCTGTGTATGAACCCATCGTGCGCAGGCAGCCTGTGGTGTCCCGTGAGGTGAGGATGTGGTCTGCTGAGAGCGAGGAGGCTCTGAGGGACTGCTTCAGCACCACTCTCTGGACTGAGCTTTATGACCCACATGGGGAGGACATCAACACCATCACAGAGTGCATCACGGACTACATCAACTTCTGTTTTGAGAACATTGTTCCCTCCCGGACGGTGCAGTGTTTTCCAAACAACAAGCCATGGATTAACCGTGAACTGAAGGCTCTGTTGAAGGAGAAGAAGAGAGCCTTCAGGTCAGGGAACAAGGAGGAGCTGAGGACTGTGCAGAAGGAGCTGAGGAGGGAGATCAGGCAGGCTGAGGAGGATGGAAGAGCAGCTGCAGCAAAAAAACATTCAGGGAGTGTGGAGGAGCCTGAAAACCATCTTGGGCTTCAAAATCCCCCCTGCCCAGACAGAGGGGGATCTACAGTCGGTGATTGATTTAAATGCTCACTTCTTTAGATTTGATCGGTCACCCGCCCCTCCCCCTGCACAGCTGCATGCTCCCTCTTCCACAGCTGGACAATGCCCTGCATCTGTTCCTTTTCGCTTATCTGCCCCGGACCATCAGCTCCCCACTTCGCCTGGACTCACCCATCCCCCCAGCACACAGTCCCCCTGAGCTGAAGAGGATTAAAGTGAGGAAGGCAGCAGGACCTGACGGCATCAGCCCCAGGCTCCTTAAGTCCTGCGCAGATGAACTATGTGGAGTTATGGAGCATGTCTTCAACATGAGCCTGAAGCTGAGGGTGGTACCACAGGTCTGGAAGACCTCCTGTCTGGTACCTGTGCCTAAGACACCGCGCCCCAAAGACTTCAACAGCTTCAGGCCGGTGGCTCTCACGTCCCACCTGATGAAGACACTGGAGCGGCTAGTCCTGGACCACCTCCGCTCCACCGTGAGCTCAGCCATGGACCCGCTGCAGTTTGCATATCGGCCTGGCATCGGAGTGGAGGACGCCGTCATCTCCCTGCTGCACCGCTCTCTCTCTCACCTAGAAAAGCCTGGCAGCTCTGTGAGGATTCTGTTCTTCGATCTTTCCAGCGCCTTCAACACCATCCAGCCGCTGCTCCTGAGGGACAAGCTGGAGACGGCTGGTGTGGAGTATGACCTGGCAGAGTGGATCCTGGACTACCTCACAGACCGACCCCAGTTTGTGAGAGCCCGGAACTGTGTGTCTGACACTCGGACCTGCAGTGTGGGGGCGCCCCAGGGCACTGTCCTCGCGCCCTTTCGCTTCACCCTTTACACTGCAGACTTCAGACATGACACGGACAGCTGTGTCCTGCAGAAGTTCTCTGATGACTCTGCCATCGTCGGACTCATCACGGACGACGATGACGAGGAGTACAGAAGACTGGCGCAGGACTTTGTGGACTGGTGTCAGCGGAACCACCTCCTCATCAATGCATGGGAAGACCAAGGAGATGGTGGTGGATTTCCGCAGACGCCACCCCACTGCCCCCTCACCAGTGAACATCCAGGGACGGGACATTGAGAGAGTGGACTCATACAAGTACCTGGGTGTTCATCTGAACCACAAACTGGACTGGTCTCATAACACAGACGCACTGTACAGGAAGAGCCAGAGTCGGCTCTACCTCCTGAGGAGACTCAGGTCTTTTGGAGTGACAGGGCCACTCCTGAAGACCTTCTATGACTCTGTGGTGGCATCAGCCCTCCTGTACGGTGTGGCCTGCTGGAGCAGCAGCATCACAGAGAGGGAGAGGAAGAGGCTGGACAAAGTCATCAAGAAGTCCAGCTCCGTCCTGGGCTGTGCTCTGGACTCGGTGCAGGAGGTGGGGGACAGGAGGGTCCTGGCTAGATTCACATCTATGCTGGACCATGAGTGTCACCCCATGCAGGACACTCTCTCCGCTCTGGAGAGCAGCTTCAGTGAGAGACTGATCCACCCTCGCTGTGTGAAGGAAAGGTTTCGCAGGTCTTTCCTTCCTGCTGCTGTCAGACTTTATAACAAACACTGTTAGTACTGAACACTCGCAATACTGACCTAACCTAATACTGATGTGCAATTCTGTCATATGTGCAATTGCTGTTGGAATTCATGTGCAATTACTGTGAAATTCATGTGCAATCTATGTGCTGTCGTGACACATATTCATGTGCAATTACTGTCGTGATCACATGCAATGGTATTTATTTATTTATTTATTTATTTGTCTATGGGAGTTTTTTATTTATTTATAGGAGATCTTCTATTGAAAGTGTTTTTCAGACTTCCTATAAGTGATCTGTTCTTCTGTATCTACCTCTGTATCTACCTGCGTTGCACCAATGAAATTTCCCCATGTGGGACAATAAAGGAATATCTTATCTCATCTTATCTTAATTGGCACGGCAAAAAGGTCCTGGGTTAGTTTCCATGACGGGTGGATTTTGCTTCATGTCTGGGTGAGGTTCCGTCGGGTTTTCATTTCTAACGGACTTCATGGTTAAGTAAAAGGTATAAAAATGTAGTCCAGACAAACTTAATTAAAGGTCTGAATCAACAAATGCCTAGTTAGACCTTAGATTTCAACTACTCCTTCCCTCTCACAAGAAAAAAACGAGAATACAGCATTGCCTCAAAAGAGTATTTCGAAGTATATTCGAGATATTCCAAAGTGAAGTCCTCCAATTTTTCTCCTTTATTTTTAACTCTGACTCCAACATTAAAGTGTGGCATCACGTCGAGCCCATCGCTCCTGATTACGGCGAGGTGATGATTGGTACAAAGCACGTTCTCCCTGTCGTCCCGCTGAGGCAGACGGCGCTAAATATTGTGAGAAGAGAAGAACTGACAGAGCTGTGATTTTGTGATGTGTGTTTGGCATAAGAAGAACTCCTCTCAATGTGGCCCTCGCCCACCAAGACAAATGATTTAAAGTGGAAAAGGCGTATTAAATTTCAGAGCCCGGAAAATGTACCCTGGTTTGACACATCCTCAAGACAGACGTCGGTTTCTTTGTGCTAAGAGCTAGAAATAATTCTCATTTTTTTCCCTGTTAAAAGACACTATTAGACTATTTTAGTTCCACGTGTAGGATAGAATGTGAAGACTTTTCCGGTGGGAGATCTGCTACCTGCTTGTCTTCATGGAGATGTTACTGCTTTGCCTGAAATTGCATGAAACCTTTTATTTATTTTCATTTAAATACATGTATTCTAATTGAGAATGGGCTTGCTTCTCCAGAGATCTAACCTGTAACTTCGCTAACAAGCTCAAATGGCCACGTCTGACTTGTTTGTTGTCCTTTCAGTTAGACAGAGATTAGCCTGGTCCATACGGAGGACTCTGAGTGCAGCGGTGGATGAAGTACTCCATTTTGGGAGCAAAAAAACACTTCAAAGTTCCACATAAAATAATCCACTTGAGCAAAACTATTGAAATACTTGTTTGAAAATGTACTTTTAAAGTAAAAGTATGTCACACAGATTATGAAATGTATTTTAGATTGAAATGTTGTAATCTTGATAAATAATTGGGCTGATTGATCATTTCTAGGGTCATGTCGTCATTGATGTGCATAGAAGTACTTTCTACTTTCAGTCCAGTTAAAACGTGCAGTGGAGGAGAAAGTATCTGCTCTCAAAGGTAGTGCATCCAAAGCAAAATGTATTTCAGTAATGTACCTTAAATGTTACTTAAGTACTTTTAAGTGCCACAAAGGAGTAAAGCTTTAAGTGAAGGAGTCCTCAGGGATTATTTAATACATAACTTTAAACATGCTTTTATTCAAGGCAAGACAATATATATTTTGCTCTCTCAACAACAACAACAACAACAACAACAGTGTCTAATCTGCTCCTAAAGATGTTTTATTATTTCCCTGAACCTGAATTCCTGATTTTTGTTTTTGATGGATCGTAAAGAAGGCTTTGTTGACATCTAATTCCAGGCCTGAACTAATAATAAATTAGACAAAAAATTTAAATAAAGTTGGTGAAATTTAAAATTTTAGACCAATTTTCAGTCAGAGCTAGTTTACTCAAATACGATTTACTGAAAAACCTGGCTCTTCGGCTTTAGGTGACTTCATTTATACCCATAGGTAGCTCGACCCGCAGCCAAAACAAAATACATAACCTCATTAAGGGTAAAAAAAAAAGAAAAGAAAAATATTCCATTGAGCTTTCGTACCAAGACTATTTATACATAATTCAAACGAGGTCATGAACATGCACCAGATCAGAAATAAGCCACTGAATTAGTCAATACATCACATAGTAGCATCACCATACCAACCTCTCCGTGTTCTCACCTGAGAGTTACTGCGGTCGGGACATTGATCACTCTCGGCCTGCATACTTGAACAAATGAACGATTCCCTCGATCGATATTTAAACAGCTCTCCTGCCAGAGTGGAGCCGGTGTCCATCACGTGCAAACCTCTGCAGCTCCTCTGGCTCTCGCTGTGGGCCCCGGCCGGTCGATGCGTGATCAGGCTGTGCTAATCAGTCCTGTGTGTGTGTGTGTGTGTGTGTGTGTGTATGTGTGTGTGTGTGTGTGTGTGTTCATGTCGTCCCCACAGAAGCCCCTCCCAACCTGCTGATCGGAGCGCTCAACGTACTCAAGATGTGTCTCCTCTCCGCTCTGACGGCCGTCTTTTCCTTGGAAGGTGAGTCAGCAAATGTATGTGATTCATTGTGAAAGGCATTTGTACGTTTTCGACTGTATTTGACGAATGAATCCCAAAAGCCTCAGTGTACAAATACACAAATGCATTAATACGCAAACACCAAATTAGGGACGAGAGAGTAATATCATTTATCGCTATAAAAAAGGTAGATTTTGTGTAATTGTGGTAATCGTCACGACACAACTAGACTGTGCAGAACAACGCTACTCATGACGTTCTCCTCTAGATCATTGTTGTTTTTATTTACAACCAAGAATAATACTTTAGTAGTTGGCTGACATAGAAACAAATTCATATATAATTGCAATTGTTAATATACCGTACCGTCTACAGCTTGAATAATTACCCTGATAATACTGTTAATTGCAGTCATTTTGTCCATTATATTCGTCAAACAAAATGCCAGTCCTTACACACTTTAAATTCAGGAGCAAAGGGTTAAACTAAATGATTTAAAACACTTGTACCATACTATAATCAGCACTTATCATCATTATTGCTATCATGTAAAAGTGCTGTTAAATTGTGTATTGAATTTGAAAATGTAGCCTACAGCAAACGCACAGTCCATGCTCATATTGTATGCATTATTTTGTCCGCGGTATTACAAACGTTAACATCATTTACATTAAACGATTGTGCCTTTTTCAGGTAATTGCTTTTAATGCTACAACATAGTAAATCATTATGTTACATTTTGCTTATTATAAACCGCAATATTGGATGAGCAATAGAAAGAGGACTTTTGACTTCCTGTTCAAAATTGCAGCACAGTTTCGCCGTAACAAGCATCATATTGTCATTTACACGTGGCTACATGACATTTCACAACCCTGCACGTGTCACTCAGAGTCTTAACTTTTCAAATAATCACAACTAAGTACAGTGATGTGCAGGCGGGGATAGGGGGTAGGTGAAAACAGGAAGTTTCTGAGCACTCGAGCCTCAAGTGTAAGACAATACAGGATTAATCAAAATACAACTTTGAGTAAACTAATGATGATGAAACACTGTTGTAACAAGGTTGAAATCTCATTAAAGTAAATTTTGAATAATTTTGAATAATATGTCTCCTTTAATAACAATCCCAAAGCCTTTTCCTAACCTTAACATACTTGTACCTGATCTACCGCTAACCCTACACCTAACCAGATGGCAACACACATGAACAAACTGCTACTGTTCTGTTACCTTTGTACATGTTAGTGCATGCAGTTAAATCTGTCTTATGCTTGTGAAAATACATTTTAAATTGCTAATTATCCTACGCAAGGCAAGCTGACCGGAGCCGAGGAAACACGAAGCTTGTTAGTTTCAGATTAGATCATTTTGTTTGGTGATTAAATATATAATCTTTGATGGGCTTCACTTTGATAAACTGACCTTTTGAAATAAGCTTGAATAACCTTGAATAGACTGCAAACTAAGGCCACAGATGCTATACAGAGTAAAAGACTAAAGAAAAATAGTCACAGGCATGAACTGAAATAAGTTAAATGTCTCTGATGGTGTTTCCTCCACTGGTTCCTCTGCACTCTGCCTCATATAAAAAATATAACTGGATAGGGTTAAACCTGTGGGGTTGGTTGTGTGGGATGTGGCCATGTGGGATTGTTTTGAATGCGTTGTAAAGGACTTTGTGGTATATTTTATGAATGAAATGCAAAGTTCGTACACCTTTTTATCAGGAAGTAATTTCAAACAAATTGAGCACTTGAACGGTGGTAAATCGTGCTTCTCGAGACGGACGGAGACGAGACCGACTGACTGAGGAAGAGATAGATAGAGAGAACGAAGCGACGCAGAACATTTTCGAATGAAAACGTGATTGTGACATATTACGCCATGCATTTTCTCTTTAATTTGATCATAAGTGTAATTTTACCCTGTGTCTATCACCTGCTTCAAGCCCCAAACGCAGCAAAAGCCGGTGTTATGAGGGAAAAACTCTGCCCCCGCTCCAGTAATTAATTCGAGGCTTCGTGAGCCCCTCCCCCTTGAATTAACGCAGCAGAAATGATTTTGAAGGGTCGCGCTTAATGTTAACAACAGCACGAAGCAGTGGTATCAGCAATTTACTGCAAAACAAGAAGTTGAAGACTGGTAGCGCTCTTAACTGTCAAAACGCGTAGGATGCAGAATGGCAAGTTTAAATTTCCAGCATTTCCCAGCACTTTTTTCAAAACACCAGCACTCTCCCAACCTTGAACACAACGTAGTCAAATCAAAGCATTTTCAAGGATTTCAAGCACCCGTACAAAAGTCTATGTTGCGCCCTTAATAAAGCAGTGGTACTCATCTGGGCTTTATTTTCATTTATTTTGTTCATCAATCGAATTAACTGATACCAGGATCCACTTAGCAGCCAGCCATTCTACGTGTTGATGTAAAAGCACCATACAGAATTAGAGTATGTCGCTCGTCGCTTTAAACTGCTACTATGTCTTTTGCAGCCGTCAAGCACAAACGGCGGTAAAACGATGTCTTCCACGTGAGTACAATATTGTGTGCCCTGAGGCTAACAGCACACACAGTGTTCCCGTCTCTACCCATGTAACCTTTCACACACACTGAAAGTCAACACTGACGCGACACGCTATTATTTTCTTCTTCCAGGAAATCAAATTAAACAAGAGCGGCTGCACAAAAGGACCTCATCCCAGGAGACCAACCTTTGACAAATATAACGCCGAGCTGAGTCCTGTCCAGACACACAATGAAAGATCGGATTGATTGTTATGAACTTGTCCTGTACATATGAAAGCTGTTACTGGTTATTTGTCATTATTATAGCTTCCTATAGAAATAATAGTAACTGGATCATGTATCTATAAATAGCCTTGTGTATTAAAGTGTAATTGGTCTATTAGCTGGTGCAACTGTTTAATCTGTTGTGCAAATGCAATTATTATATCGTCAACATCTTAATAAATATGTGTAATTATTCTGTATTAATAAAAATAAACATTATTTTAAATTGGCACATTGGAAGTTGTACGTTTCTAAATTAAATTATAATTGTTTATACGGGCTATACAAGTCTCTCCATGGCCTAGCACCAAAGTCTCTCATACATCTTAGTGCCATGTGAACCATCTCGGGGACCAGCCTCCTGCTAGTGCCTGAGTCAGGACTAAACATGGACCGGCCTCCTGCTAGTGCCAGAGTCAGGACTAAACATGGACCGGCCTCCTGCTGGTGCCCAGAGTCAGGACTAAACATGGACCGGCCTCCTGCTGGTGCCAGAGTCAGGACTAAACATGGACCGGCCTCCTGCTGGTGTCCAGAGTCAGGACTAAACATGGACCGGCCTCCTGCTAGTGCCAGAGTCAGGACTAAACATGGACCGGCCTCCTGCTGGTGCCCAGAGTCAGGACTAAACATGGACCGGCCTCCTGCTGGTGCCCAGAGTCAGGACTAAACATGGACCGGCCTCCTGCTAGTGCCAGAGTCAGGACTAAACATGGACCGGCCTCCTGCTGGTGCCCAGAGTCAGGACTAAACATGGACCGGCCTCCTGCTGGTGCCAGAGTCAGGACTAAACATGGACCGGCCTCCTGCTGGTGCCCAGAGTCAGGACTAAACATGGACCGGCCTCCTGCTGGTGCCAGAGTCAGGACTAAACATAGACCGGCCTCCTGCTGGTGCCAGAGTCAGGACTAAACATAGACCGGCCTCCTGCTGGTGCCAGAGTCAGGACTAAACATGGACCGGCCTCCTGCTGGTGCCAGAGTCAGGACTAAACATAGACCGGCCTCCTGCTGGTGCCAGAGTCAGGACTAAACATGGACCGGCCTCCTGCTGGTGCCAGAGTCAGGACTAAACATGGAAATTCCTTCAGACATCTTTTTCATTTTAAACCGGGGGTCTCGAGTTGGTTGTATGGAATAGTTTGGTCCCGGCCTGAAAAGTTTGGGAACCCCTGTGAACGCACCCCAATGCCATACTGTGGAACATTCAGTGCAAAGCCAGAGCAATTCCTTTGAGAAAAGCAAGTGGTGTACCCTGACAAAAGGTTAGAGTGCACCTTTAAGAAAACTAGAGCATCCTAAAAGTTATATATAACCTAACATGTATATTTACATTTCAACCTTTTCAAACGCAGTTACATTTCCCCCATAATATAACCTGCCTAAGTGTTCCTTCAGCATCAAAAGGCCGCTCAATTTCAATCTATCCTCCACACTGTGAATAAAACCTCTGTATGTCTTGTCTGGGCAGATATGAATAGATTGATACACAGGATTGTTGCGATGCCCTGCTGCACATCCCATCTGCTTGTATTCGCACCCTTTATCTCCCCGCCGTGCTCCTGCCTGCTCCCTTTGTAGCCATGGCATCGGTTCAGTGGCATGTGGCGTGTCAAAATGGCTCCTCCACGCTCGAGGCACCTGTCACACACGTCCTATAAAGTGATCAGACCTGTCCCGGCCCCCGACTCACACTAAACAGGATTACAGTAAATGACAGCGCCTGTATTCTCTGATAGCAGTGTTTGGAGAAGATTGTGAGTTTTCAAAGGAAGCTGTAAAAGTACTTCTGCCCTCTCGTAAGCCTACTGATGGTAGAAGTAGTGGGGTCAGCAAGAAGGACAGTTCCACACACAGCACATCCAACTGCGTCCCATTTTTGTTCACTTGCTTTCTCGATTCCGTGATTCATCAGGTGTAAATTGTACCCCACATTAAAAGGGCGGTAGAGAGGAGAGATATGTTACAAGTTACTCTTGTATTTCCCAAAACATTGTCCAGTTTCAAGTATCCAAACGTTTGACCGACAATGACTGTTCAGCCCCTGTTTCATTTGTATTGATTCGGAAGGATTTATTCAATGAACAATAGCTCAATCTATTTTGCAGTAGGCTATTCAGCTCATGCATTTCGCGGGATTTCCCTTTGCGTAAATGGAGATGGAGGGAAAGGTTTTGTCTCTATAAAGTAGATTGATTTTTATAAAATGTTAAAGGCGGTATGGACGATTTTTCGGCGATTTGAGAACTCAGGCGGAAGTGCACATGCGCACTCCCCCGTGCGGACTGATACAACACACACGTGCGTTTGTTTATTAGCGCAACGGAGCGCATCGCATCGCTCGTCTCCCGTAGATTTCTGTCCACTTCTGCGTCTTTCTCCGTCTTCATTTTGCCCCGTACACTGAGGGAACTATATTATGATAGATCCATGCGCTTAGGCACGCGGAAACGTGGGGACGAGCCTGACGCGGCTGCAGGTGAGCGATAGGTGCGTTTTATGATTGATACGTGGCAGGACAAATGATTTATCCACTCCACGAGGAAATATGATAAAAAAAAAATGCTGAAAAAAATCGTCCATACCACCTTTAATTGTTCATGTGCAACAATGGTGCAACACTGCGGCGTTTCTCTGGGTGGCTTGAAAACGGTTGATGTAATCTGTGTAGAACATATTCTCCGTTTGAGATTGGCAGCTGTAAAATTATACAAGCAGAAGAAAGAGCACAAATAATATCCCCGCTTGTGGCAGCTTCCAGAATATGGTGAATAACCAGCAAATGGAGCCATGATAAGTCACAGTCTGTTTCATATCCGTTGTGGCTTTTTCTTCGTGCGTTTTTGTTTTTTTCTTAGTAAGTGTGCTACACCGCTAAAGAATCAAGGAAGTGGCCCCTTGTGACGCCAACACCTTGCTGGGTGTCACATGACTGTTGCTCTCAGCCGTTCACCCCGTGCAATTTCACCTCTCAACTAATCCTCTCATCAACTATTCAGAGAAATGGGTTCCATCTGCCTGATCATTGAGCTTTGTCCAGTGCAGCAGTAGAATCAGCAACCGCCTCAGCCTCTTCAGCAATGTCACTTCATTATTAGTACACAGTAGTAGTGATTAAGTACGTGTTGTAGTAGTAGTAGTAGTGACAGTAATCAGGGGGTAGTAATTACATAAATGACACCTTTACCACCCCCAGACTGACGCCCCAGCTCTGTGGTTGCAGTGTGATTCTGGACGGACAATCTTGAAGTATTTTACAGGAAGTTGTGCATACTTCCTGAATGAAAGCTATTTATTAACAGCAGAACAAAAGCTATGTGTACTTTTATCATAACAGTCATGTCTTTGGCTTTCTGAGTAGGTTTTCCCTCCCTTACCATGGCTCACCTTACATTAAAATCAACTTTATTGATTCATTGTATTGATCTTACAGTTGTACAATGTGGTTTGAGTTAGGAGCCTCAGCCTACACCTTCCCAGGGGTGACCAGAAAGTTCAGAATACTTTTCTGCAAATGGACAAATGTCTAGATTTTAGCTTTCACTGCAGCTTCTCTGTGTCTAATGGTTTGGCCCCTCATCTGCAGAAGCTGCGATCGAGATGAACTGACAGAGGAGTGAGGGACAAACGTGTGTTTATGGGGCTTTGTGTCACTAAAGAACTGGCATTAAGAGACTCTAAAACTACATGTAAGTCAAGCCTACCTCTCTCTGCAATGACTCTCTTTATGTCTCTCTCTGTGTCTCTCTTTATGTCTCTCTCTGTGTCTCTGTCTCTCTCTCTGTGTCTCTGTATGTCTCTCTTTGTATGTCTTTCTCTGTGTCTCTGTATGCCTCTATGTATGTCTCTTTCTGTGTCTCTCTTTATGTCTCTTTCTGTGTCTCTCTTTATGTCTCTCTCTGCGTCTCTCTCTGCGTCTCTCTGTGTCTCTCTTTATGTCTCTCTCTGTGTCTCTTTGTATGTCTCTCTCTGTGTCTCTCTCTGTGTCTCTCTGTATGTCTCTCTCTATGTCTCTCTGTATGTCTCTCTGTATCTCTCTGTATGTCTCCCTCTGTGTCTCTCTGTATGTCTCTCTTTATGTCTCTCTCTGTGTCTCTCTGTATGTCTCTCTGTGTCTCTCTGTATGTCTCTCTCTGTGTCTCTTTGTATGTCTCTCTCTGTGTCTCTCTGTGTCTCTCTGTATGTCTCTCTCTGTGTCTCTCTGTGTCTCTCTGTATCTCTCTGTATGTCTCTCTCTGTGTCTCTCTGTATTTCTCTCTCTGTCTCTCTCTGTATGTCTCTCCCTGTGTGTCTCTGTGTCTCTCTGTATGTCTCTCTCTGTGTCTCTCTGTATGTCTCTCCCTGTGTGTCTCTCGCTCTCCTTCTCGATGCAGTGCGTGTCAGACACACGTAGGTTAAACACACACACATCATGGTTCTGTGCTCGCAGGGCTAAAGCCCAAACTATCAGAGCAACATAAAACAGACTTTCAGACATTATTTATTAATACATTACATAAAATAAATATAAACAACATCATTTTAAGGATATATTTCTATAAAACATTTTGTAAGATAATAAAGAGCATTGTTCTGAGTACAGTGTCAGATTTTGTGTTTTGGGGGTTACATATTCAGAACTGTTTGCTCCTGAGTAATGACTGGGGCCGTTACCAGATCTTTACATTCAAAGCTTGTTGATGGGCTAGCTTCTTCTGTGGTTCACCTTTGGCAGAGTTTAGGAACAAAACAAAGAGAAGATGGATTTGTTTGAGCTTTGGACCTTTAATTTGGACTAATAATGAGATTACTTCTCAAAGAGGAGCAGTTTGTGTTTGGTAAGTTGTCCTGAAACAATAGACTGGTACGTCTAAAAAGAACCAGGCTAACGCTAATATCAAAGGAGTTATGACGATCGGTCGGAGCTCACGGAGAACAGGATGAAACAGGATGAATTAACAATTGGATTGGACACAACACGAGACACGATGGCTTGTGTGACATGTGCCAGAAGTTTAGATAAACTGTGAAGGAGCAGCAGTGGGACTGAGTGAGACTGAAGTGTAATAACAAGCAATAACATCAAAAAAACAATGCAGTTGTGTTGTGCTGTTCTGGCTCGGTGTGTGTGCTCTCGGGACTCGTGTGGTTGTATCGATCAGCTGATGGATGCTCTGATGGAGACAAGAGGAGCGTCTCATTCCAAATAGTTGTGCAAACTGTTTTTAAGATCTTAAAATTGCCAGTGACGTTTCACTCTGGGTCAAAGTTTAGAGTGGACGTCATTGGAAAATGGGAGAGTCACATATTGTCCTGCCTCCAGCGCACCTCTGCAGCTGTGGGTGTGCAGGGGGTGTGAGGGGGAGGGCCCAGAGAACGTCAATTTTAGGGGGCCCATGAAACCTGGCGTCACCCCTGGTCATTGTATTAACTGGTGCCACGTTGTAATAAATACACCTTAATAAAGCATGAAGAAAAACTGAATTCATAATGAACAAATAGTTTGGAATAATTAAGGATTAGTGAATAAATAATGAATGGGACAGTTTTATAGGATTAACTAAGTTGTTACTAAGCCTTCATAAATAATTTGTTCGTTATAAATTAAGTCTTTGTTCAACTTTATTGAGATGATTAAAGTTCATTCACTCTAAAATTGGTATATTATCTATGTGTACACAGAAAATAGACAAAAAGTATCTTATCAAAACAGACTTTACAGCTTTATTGCATACACCGTACGTTCAAACACGAGGTCCTCAAATGCTACAGCAGAAGTCAACAACCAATTGTCCATGTCCAGCCGTTGCCACAGCCTTATCTCTTACTGCCCACGATGACGCGCATGTTGCTTGGATATAAAACATTCTTATCTGCAGTGTTGCTTTCCGATGCAAATTATTTTAGTGAAAAGAATAACGACGTGTAAACTTCCACGCGTCGGCGGTATCGCAGTTTCAGGTTAACCCCACACATTTACACATACATTATACACAAACATAATACAAGGATCTGGTTTCGAAACAGCCCCATGTCATGATAAATAAACACATTATTCTACCAAAGTACTTAATAAAAATGACCTGCATTTTTAGAAACAGTAATACCAACATCAAAACAGACATTGTGGCATCAGGAATAGTTTCAAAATGGCTGTGTGTAAATCGCAGCGCTTAAAAGAAGTCACAAACAGCTATGGCAAAAAGTAGCACGCAAAGGTTTTAAGCATGGGTAAAAGAGCTTCAATACATCTCTTTTAAAGTTCTGGTAAAGACCTGAGATAGTCACTGGCCCAACACATAATCCACCTATACAAACCAGAGCTAAAGAGCAAAAAACATAAGCATTCCTTTCCGTGTCTCGTGGGCTGAAGTACAATAAACGCACAATACGTGGCTCAAGAACAGCTGCTCACTGCTCCTGCCCAGTCCATCAGATTGCACTCACGGACTCCTGTTTGCGTTCCTTATCTTTGTCGCTGTTGCTGTTACTGCTGCTGATTTTCAGAACTTGGGGCACACGACAAGATAAGCAGCTTGGTAGTTTTCTTCTAACTCCTTGCAAAACACTGCTGACCGACCCTCGCATTGCCGAAGACGAAAAATAGAAAATAAATGGGTCTAAACAGGCATTGAAAGTGCTGCAAAGTAACGCCGTGTCCCTCCAGTTCGGACTTTTCCATTGGATGAAACCGACAATATGCGAAACGTTGTAAGGTGCAAAACATAGGACAAAGACTACTAGAGTTCCCAATGCCATGCCGATTGCGCGGAGACGCTTTCTTCGATTTATGTGCTGCAGTGATGAAAGAATTCGAATGAAGTTGACGTAGCAGTAGCTGGAGATAAAGAATGGGATAAAAAATAGGACGATGCATAGTTCAAGGCGCACCGGAAGGAGGACTTCCAACTGCGCTTGGTTAAAGTTCTCGTAACACACCTTTTCTGTCTCTGCCAAAGTTGTTGTGTTTTGGATATCTGAGTTGTTGGAAAAGTTTGTAGGGGTGGACATCGGGGTGTCAGCTATCAGCGGCATGATGAAGACGATGCTTAAGTGAATGCATGTGAATATCCAAAAGAAGATGCTAGCTGCCGTGGCGTACACTGGTCGGCGCTTTAAGGAGTGCTGGATCGGGAACGCCACTCCGAGATATCGCTCCACGCTGATTGCCATGAGGAAGAAGGTGCTGGTGTAGATGGTCAAGTAGAAAATATATCCAGAAAGGGGGCAGAGGAAATACGGCATGTCCCAAATCATATCGTTCGCGACTTCATGCATCTTGAAGGGCAGGAAAAGAAGGAAAAGTAAGTCGGAAATAGTCAAGTTGAGGAGGAAAATGTCGATGGGCCTGGCCTTTTGTCGCACTTTTTTGCAGAAAGTGTAGAAGGCTAGGATGTTCGAGGGAAATCCGAGCAAAAAGGTGAGGATGTAGACGGACAGGCACAGATCCGTGTGGCAACGCGGCATGGTGGCGGAATCGCTAAGCCAGAGGTCGGAGAAGGCCCAAGAACCCAAACGAATCACATTATGCCCTTCAAACTCGCAGGGACGTTGGAAGGTGTCGGTGGGGGTCTTATGGGGTCTTCTTAATGGGTCAGTGGTCGCGAACGAGACAGCGTGGTTTTCCTGTCCTTTGCTGATAACTCGGCGGTCGTGGTCTCCTGGCGGGCTTTGAGCTCTGCAGATAAGAGAGAATGGAAAGAGATTACAACAGTGAGTAACACAGTGGTTTCAACTGGCCGTATCTCACATTTGTTTGGACAGCGCCAGGTAAATGGGACTGAGTGAGTTCAATGCTTCAGGTCCAAAGTGGATGTTAATTGATGATGAACATGTAGCTAAATTAACAGAGTAAATATTGATTCAAATTAAAAATAAGGGCATACAATTGTTTAAAAAAAATAGATGTTTTGGAAGTCGATTTATGACAACCACTGATCAACATAATATTTATTTTATCAATATTATCTTTTTGCAAGGTTTGAAACTTTTGGCCCATTGCTAATTTGTGATTTAAGTTATTATTATCATTGGATGTACATTTATATAATGGTGTTTTAACAAATCCATCAAAAATCCATGTATGTATGAAAGTCAAAAGTTTTATACAATTTCAGCTCCAGTTGTTACTTACACGAAGACAAAAGAAGAGCAAAACAAAAACTATAACGATATTTGTAATGCTAATCGCTAATTACAGTTTTGCTTATGATGCAGTTTGCACTGTTTACCTATATCATTTTGGATTTAATGTCCTCTCTCCAGCTCTCTATTGTCCTCTGCCATTATCTCTTAATGAGGAGTAAGTGTTGTATATTAAAATGCGTGATTGTTCAACAGTTGTGTTTTTACAGCCGGCTCTGCAACGTTCTCCACTGATCATAACTATAATGACTCAGAGGACCATTCCAAACACGGGCCTGGCTCCCATAACTGCTCTGCAATCTGCATGTTACAATACATTTGTCTGAACTAAAACCATGCAATGTTCGCACCATTTATTAAGTGAATAATATCAACTGACAATAGCGCTAAAGGACATATAGAAAAACGCCAAAGTACTTCATACTCACTCACTAACTTAGTTATAATATCAAGAGCAAACAAAAATGAACAAATTGTATTTTACTTTGCTTTGTTTTCCAAAATAATGAAAGCACGTCAGAATTCTACTTGTTCCAATGAAGTTTTCATTAATCGAAAAATAACATGATGACTTAAAGTAAATGTATGAATTCCCATCTCATTTGTCTGTTGAGTTATTTTAGAACAACTGGATTCATTAGTTAGTTACCATTGTTAAAGTTATCTGTATGGCCCATGCACAATAGATCAAATAATAAAATATAAAAAAACAATAATAATAATCTTTTTTTTCTGATTAGTCAATGATTTTAATGGAGGCTGCAATTTAGCCTTAAAATAAAAATAGCTTTAAAATTAAAATGCAAAAACTAACGATAAACAAATGAATGAACGTCTTACCTATGAGACTTGTTTGAACAGCAGTCGCCTCATCAGAAGTGTGTGTTATGGTGGTGAGCGAGGGGAACTTATAGTGGAGAGCGACGGTGATGAAACCAAAGAAAAGCCACAACATAAAGCAACGTCCTCACTTCCTCCTGCCTTCGAGTCGGCTAAAACACTCTGGATTTTACTGCGTTCTTTCCTGGGCCCGCCCACAAGTGACCCGCCCCAACGCCACATCGTTTTTACATGCTTATCTCACACACGAGGCACAAGCGACAGCATCGTTATTAACGGACACAAGCCTATATTGCTTATCAGGTTGCTGTGGTAACAAATAGCCAGGATTAAATGGCTAAAACGTAAAACTTGTGAGTGCTGAAAAGTGGGTCATGATCCAAATGACAAAAAGGAAACAATTTATTTTGGTAATCTTGTTTTAAAGTCTAGGTTCAGAGCTCATCTATTCATGGCTAGACTTTAGTCAAGCAGCACCTGTTCAAACCTCCATTGTTGTGTCCCTGGGCAAGGCACTTCACTCAAATGACTCCAGTCACACAAAAAAGCGAGCACGCTTGTATTCTCCAACAGCATTTCCTGCATCAAACCTGAGTCTTTTCCTGAAAAGCTGGAGTGTGGCGTTCCACAGCTGCAGGCGCAGACTGCTGCAGTTCCTTTCATAAATCAGACCTCTATACCTGTTATCTCATTTGTCATCAGGCAGGATTTCAGCTGGTTAAATCAATTGCTATCTTTTTGTTGAGACATTCTGGAATTCTGACTAGAATGTTAAACCCAATTGGGAAATTTAAAAACCATTCCAATTTGTATGCATTTAGACGTACTTTTGTCTGCTATACAATTTCAATCTATGACACCCATGAACTATTATTTAACAGTTTACACTTTACGTTTATTTACAACTTAAACACCGTACTGTACGTCACCCCGTGACAGTGGCTCAACGGTTAGAGTGCTCATCCATTTGGGCAAGACACTTCAGCTACATTAACCAAGTATGAATGTGGTGTGGAGTTATTGGTGGTGGGAGGAGCCTATGGCGAGGCAGAAGTGATTTATCTGATTCTGATTCTGATTCTGATTCTGAGAGGCTTCGACAGAGACAGACAAGCCTGTAAAATGCATTACAAGTGCAGGGTATTATTGTTGTAATTTACAGTTTTACAATAGTTCACGGTAGAGGCAATGCCAAAATGGCTACGCGACAGTAGTGCATCCTACATGCATCAACTTTTATGACAACTAATTGGAGAACAAAATATGTAAAGAGCAGCCGGCGTGTATGGGAAGTAGGGGAAAACTAGAATTGACAGAGCAATGGTGTTTTGAATGCAGGAGAATAAAGATTACTCAAACATGCATCACTTTGAGTGGGTAAATGAGAAGATAAAACAATTATAATGTGGTTAAAAGCTCTTAAAAGTGGATTTTGCAAAATATGTCTCCTCCAATGGGGGCTTTATCATAACTGTAAACCTTTATGCAGTCTGACTCAGCACTGACCACCATTGTACACGTTAAATCCCTTTATTTTCTAGCTCTATTTATTTTATTATGAGCTTTTCTTGACACTCAACATACAAACGTTTAATGTTATTAATTGTGCCTCTATTTGACACCTTACTGCACTAAATGACTGAAATCTATCATGCCCAGAGGCCTGTAATATCAATCCTAATGTGTTAATGCTTCTCCAAACATTGACCAATCATTTGCCCGGGCTTATATACACACCCTCATAAAAGTATACGGGCCTTATCTCTGACGGCTGACAAAGGCTGTCCTCAGATGCTTTCCGTAGCATAAGAAACACAATCAAGCCTGGTGGAGGAGAAGGGAACTGCAGCGCGCAGACCAGGTACGGCTCATTTTTACAAAGTCGCAGAGTCGTTTGAAGACATAATGGCTGAGGGGTGAACAAAGAGTAGCTCTGGTGTAATGTAATGTATGTAAATGACTCCAGGCTTGTTTTTCTGCAGCGCGCTCTCACCTCTGTGGGTTTACAGGCTCCGCGCTATAGCCTCAGCAACTTAAAAGATGTTCAACCACTTTGTACTGCCCCCGTTTTGCTTATGGAAGTGCTTTTTATGGCCATCGCTGTAAGAAGTTGAGCGAGAGTGAAGACGTGACTACGGTGTACGTGTTCTTGGAATGTTTTCAGGAGGTTTACCACAGAGCCACATGTGAGAGGTCAAGGCCTTTGTGACCCATTTAGAGAGGAACTCATTACTCGGAAATGCGTCTTATATTGTCACTGTTTATCTCAATTTGTAATAAGAAAAACACAATAGACTAATAGAACTTGCAGTTTTTTTTGGAGGTAAAGGGAAATAGAGGGATCATTTAAGGATAATGTGTATGTAATATTGAAGCTTGTGTCAAGGTTCACGGGTTTCGCGCCCACATGCTGTTCTGTTTTGTCCAGAGACAGCAGGAACAGAAAGAGAACACCACAACTCATTTAACCTTCACACAAGCTCCAAAACACTTGTGCTGATCTGACGAAGCTCAGTTTCAATAAAGCATATTTTTAAAAGAAGACATATAGAATTATGCAGAGTATTCAGAATAACATATGTAGGTCATGACACAAAAAACAGATGTGTGTTGGGTATAAAACTGTAGCAAAATATATGTAGAAATATTTGTAGAATATCCCAAAGTTTTCAAAATGTTTCAAATCAATAGCAAAAGAAACACGACACAGAGAGAAAGCATTTCACATAGTCCTGAACATGTAGTCCGGTGTAATTGTCTCATTTTGTCCAAAGTCTGTACAATTTTTAGATTTTTTAATTTAGTCAAACATTTTTTCTATGTTAATCATCATATTTTTATTGTTGAAAAATGGCTTTATGACATTTTTGATCCCTACTTGTATAACCAGGAGTTATCACGAGCATGTAAGTGTAGATCTGTGGGCGGGGATAGGTGAAAACTGATTTTTTTTCTTGCCTCAACAATGTAGAACAATGCAGGATCACTCAAAAATACACAAGTTACTCAAAATACAGTTATAACTCAGTGTAAAGCTAATTCAAGTCGACTTTAAACACTATGTCCCTTTTAACACACTCCTTCAGACTCCAATTATAGGTTTGTGGTTGAAACGTAGGTTTTTATATTGCAGAATGAATCAGAACCAGAACAGTTTTATTAACATTGTCAGTCAACTAAATTCTTGATCATCTGCGTGATTCATGGAGCTATTGCACAACATTTGTCATTTAGATTTAGATTCCAGACAAATTTGTGTCATGCAGTATTGGTTTTCCTAAAATGCTGTTGCAGAAATCCAATAATATAGAAGTGTAACATGTATGTCACAAAGTATAAAACAATTAAAATCATTATACTACTACTACGTGTTCTACGGACGCGCTGAGAGGCTAGCAAAGAAAAAAAGAAAAGTGTCTTTCCCCCTTCTGGTTTCTCCAGTTTGATTGCATAACAAAAAAATATATTAATAACTCATTTGGCCTTCTCGAGAAGCAAAAAAAAAAAAGCTGATATTTCTTGCGACACATTACCAGAAATGCTGATGTGTTTCAGTCTGAACGTGTGAACCTCTAAACCACAGAACTGTTCCACTGAGTTACGCAGCTTCACGTGACGTCAGGGGCTTTCTGCAGTGTTACAGCAGGCCCATTACTCCACTCCAGGAGGGCCAGCTTCTGCTCTGACACAGCTCTGGGACAATCCAACATGACTTTCACCCTAAACCGCCAAGTCGTACTCCGCTTTGGCAAGAACACGATACTCTGTATGCTGATTTGATTATTTTGAATCTATGTTATTTTAATTGGTTTGCATTTTTAAATACAGTGTTCTACATGTAAAACAATATTTCACGCTAATTGCAACTAATCACAATATTAAAACGTTTGAATCGTACAGTGAGCCATGGGACTATTATATTTTTCATCAACAAATGCCTCTAATGCCTTAATACTAGCTCCTAACCATTTAATTAAGTAGGTACTATGTGTGAATCATTCTTAATAAACTATTATGTTCATCATTAAGTCTTTGTTCAAGCTTTATTAAGGCTAATTAAGGTGTAATAATTATTATTAACATGATAACGATTTTTCTATACAAATTTTTAAACTAAATTATGTTGGGTTTTGTTTGTATAGAATTTATTCATTTTCAACTGATGAATCTTGTCCACAGACTAAAGCAAATGACAAAACATTGAAGTGTTTAGCTCATTAGCTCATTAGCTCTAGAATCTAGCGTTCACATTCACCACATCAAATTGGGACTAAACCAAGACTAGAACTTGGATCAGAACAAAACAAGGACTAGAACAGGACCAAACCAAATCCACATCGGGACTAAAATGGACTCAATTTAGAACCAAATAATGATGAGTGTGAACACAACCCACAAGCTCACCCTGACCCATGAAAGGGAAATGACTCAGAGTAATAGTGAATGAATCGACAAAATCAATCGATACAAAAAACTATTTATAATAAAACATGAACAAAGACATCGTTGAATTTTCACAATCACCACTTGGAAAACGTAAGTCCAGAAATAGAACCGTTGCTGAAAATAAAGTTGACGTATTAAATTACAGTAGGAAAAGGTGTGGGACAACAGACACTGGTGCTTTGTGTATATTCTGTCACGTGTCGGTGTCTGGTCCACAGTGTAAACAAACATGGAGGACAGGCGTATGGGACAGAGGACAGGGGATTTCCAATAACCGTGGGCAAGATCTGGTCACGTGTGTTTGGCTTACACAGGGAAAGTCTGTTTTGAGTCCTCTAATAACATTATCACAGACTTTGAGGTTAATCGCAGTGTTATGAACTGAATTAAATGCCATTTTTACACTTAATAGTTTCTAATGACACAGCTGTTGGATTTCCAGCAAGCAAAAAGCATTCATGACATTTCCAAATCTTTAAAGAAATTTCAAGTGCAATAGCTTGCCATAAACAAATAACTTACATATTTTTTTCTGTATAGTTGAAATATCTATATTTACAGCGACAGTGGTGGTAGTTGAAATATAACATTTTATTTGGAGGGAATTAGTTTAAAACACAATAAATAGTCCTGTGCATTTTGCATAAACAATATAGAAACACATGTAAAGGCTATTTGAAAAGTGTGTGTGATCATACCTTTGTTGAGGGGGAGACGCCAAGAAATAAATAACATGTATTCTAATAAAATAACTTGACTTGAAATGGTCGACAATTAAGGACTGGACCGACGTTATAACACTTAATTTGAAAATGGACAAATTCGATAGACAAAGACACCGGTTGTTTTTATGAAACTTGTTAATGACGCCAAACTATGTCCAGTAGGGCGGAGACACACGGACACAGGCACGCACAGGGGACAACTGCACCGGGCCAGTCGACATCGTGTAAATGTTTCTAACAAATAATAAATCTGGCCAAACATTTCACCAAACTGCATAAAGATTACATAAATATAACATAATAAACTAATAAGAACAGCTTCTTTCCTCTGCCATTGGACTCATGAGCACTTCCTAAACACTGTCACTTCAACCATGATTTAATCACTCACTGCACTGTTCACTTTCTGAACTACATATGTAAATTCAACTGTATATTTGTGTACATAGTATGCCTATTTTAATTTTTTACTCTATAGCAGATTTTAATTGATTTATTTTTGACTAATCAAGGTTGTTTTATCATTGTTCATTGTTTTATGTTGCACCGATCACCAAAGTAAGTTCCTATGTTTGTGAATTCTGTTCATTGACCATGGCAATAAACCTTTTCTGATTCTGATTCTGAGGATTCGGTCATGGCACAGAAAAGGGAGTGCAGCCAGGCCGAACGGAAATGATGCAGATCAAAGCTTCAGGTTCAAAAATAGATCTAAAGAGAGAAGTTGTACATGTTCAACCTCATTTTATGTAGAACTAGGGAAGGATATTTTTTCTGAAATAAAGCTGCAGTAACAACTCGCGTGTCGCGTGTACAAAGTTCAGGGCATTAAAATGCTATAAATTCCACAATGCAAAAATAACCCTTAAACCACCTGGACACTTAGAGCTAACTCACTTTGCACCAGTAACTGACAAAACTGTCCATGAGATCATCACCAGTCTGAGTTCATCTACATGCTGCCTCCATGTGTTACCCACCAGATTTCTGAAGTCCGTGCTGAACAGCACCATTCACTCACATAGTTAACATGTCGCTTCAATCTGGAACATTCCCAATGTCTTTAAAAAAAAATTCTAATCTGCCATTTTGGGGCAAAGTCCTTGAAAATGTTGTTTACCAACAGCTCACAGATTTCCTCTTAATAAACAACTCATTTGATGTTTTTCAGTCAGGTTTTAGACCTCATCACAGCACTGAGACTGCTCTTGTCAAGGTGACAAATGACATCCGCCTGAACACTGACACGGGCAAAGCCTCAGTCTTAATTCTGTTAGATCTGAGTGCTGCTTTTGACACTGTCGATCATGGGACCCTCTTACAGAGACTAGAGGACTGGGTGGGCATCACTGGCACTGCCCTAAACTGGTTAAAGTCTTATCTGGAAGACAGGAAGTACTTTGTCGAAATTGGTAGCTGTGTCTCAGACCACATGCCAATGACCTGTGGAGTGCCCCAAGGGTCAGTCCTGGGTCCCGTTCTGTTCAACCTCTACATGCTGCCGTTAGGTCAGTTGATAAGGATCAGCGGTGTTCCCTATCACAATTATGCAGACGACACTCAGATCTATGTTTCACTGTCGGCAGGTGAATATGGACCAGTGGATTCACTCTGTCACTGCATCCAACAGATCAGTTTGTGGATGTAAAATAACTTTCTCCAGTTGAACTCAGACAAGACTGAAATCATCGTCTTTGGCCACAGAAACAAAGAGAAAGTTTTAGCGGTCACCTCCAGAGTCTCACTCTAAAACCTACAAATCAAATTAGAAATCTGGGGGTAATAATGGACTCAGACTTGAATTTTAACAGCCACATCAAATCAATAACACCAGCAGCTTTTCACCCTCTAAAAAACATTGCCAAAATCAAAAATATAGTGTCTAAACCAGACTTGGAGAGACTTATCCATGCGTTTGTCTCCAGTAGATTAGACTACTGTAACGGCCGCTCACTGGCCTCTCCAAACGAGCAGTAAAACAGCTGCAGTACATCCAGAACGCTGCTGCTCGGGTCCTGACTAGAACCAGGAAGTACCATCACATGTCCAAAGTCAGGACTAAACATGGAGAATCAGCATTTCAGTTTTATGGAGTTAAAACCTTGAACAGTCTTCCTGAAGATGTGAGACGGGCTTCTACTGTGACAATGTTCAAATCTAAGCTAAAAACAGTGTTGTTTAGCTGTGCATATGAGTGAAAGGATCTTCTTTGCACTCTTCTCTTTTATGTCTTAAACTGTTTTTCTGATTTGTGTCTTTGTGATTTCTGTCATATATGTTATTGTAATGCATTTTTTCCCCTGTTGTGTGAAGCACTTTGAATTGCCTTATGTACAAATTGTGCTCTACAAATACACTTGCCTTGCCTAACCAATGTACAGTGTTATCCCTCTCATTTACAGAAAACATAAATACTCTTCTCTGGTGTTCTCAGAAAGAGGAAGGAAAAGTGTTTGGTCAAGTGTCAACACAGGAAAGAACAGGTTTTCATCATCAACACATTTACAAAAGTTGTGAACACCAGTCTGGACACAATATTACACTGTATTTTATTACAAGTATGGAAATAAACTAAGTTATTTAATCAGTAGAATGTATTTGTATAGCACAATTCATAACTATAAAGGGCAATTCCAAGTGCTTCAGAACACAAAAGGAAAATCGCAATACAATATCAAATAGCAATAAAAACAAAAGAATAAATACAACATTTTGAATATATTTGAGAAAAGTGCAGAAAAAAATAATTTAGCCATAAGCACAACCAAGCATGATTGTTTTAAGCCTGGATTTAAACATGGCCTGAAAACTAAGGGAAACACATGTTGGATGGACTTTTATGAGCTTTTTGGTGTTTTCCTCATAATTTTTTTTTTCTTTTTTTTCTATGCATAATTCATGACCAAGCCAATTGTGACATTTTAATTCTGGAAATGTTAACCATGTTTGTCACAACCCCATGTTATCGCTGTGGGGTATACCTTTATTTAACCAGAAAGTCCCATTGAAACCTGGCAACCCAGTACAGAAAATCCCAGAATATTAATTTATGAAAACAATTCTCTATCACCACACTTTGGTACCGAGTAGGAAAACGCTGATTTTCTGAGCACTGTGAGGCATCGAGACATGTTGAAAAGTACAGTTCCCCAGAATAGCTTTGCAAATGAATATGGACTAATGTTGTTTTGCATGAGTAGGAAGTGATGTCCAACCAACTAAACCAAAAAGAGTGCAGAGGGACTTAGCATTAGTGAGAAACCGTAGTGTTGCATGATACACAGAGTCCAGTTCATATACAGTAGATGAGTGTGCATACATATACTGTACATATTCTGATCAAACACGCGCATACACCCCTGACCTCATCGAGTTCGACTTTGTATGCGTTGTTTGGTATATTTGCTGTCATGGCCTCTGGCTCGTAACTCTTTTTTTTAAACTACAGTTGCAAAAAACAAGGTCAATGTTTTAAAGTAAATAACAAAACTACCTCTGTTTCCCTTTTGAACACATCTATTTGTGCTCTTGAAGTTTCAGTCATGAATGAGTCATGATGAACTACTGCATTGACTCATGTACCATTAGTATAAAGTGGATGATATATTTGTCCTATTACCTCAATCATACAAGATTTTTAAACCAGTTTTTTGACATTGGTGAATTGAATAGAATGACTATGCAGATGAACACTCATCAGCAAAAATCTGTTCTGATTTGTCCTTATCTTAAAACAAGAATCCCTTTAGAAGAGAAAAGCCCAGAAGATCCACATCCCTTGAAATATTGCAGATGAATTTGACAAAGATGGAACAAAAGTTATGATGTGCAATGACAGTTGAAAATACTGGTTGAAAAATTAATGTTTGAGATAAATGTTAAGGCGAGAAACTACAGACAAAACGATTTAGTTTTTTTGGTAATTTTGCTCTATTGACATACAAGCTTTCATGTGGAAACAACAAACATGTCGAATCTGCTTCTAAGGATGTATTATGCTTTCATTTAATCAACTTACATCCATAGATTTGTATTGGACAGTGTAACGCACATTTTTTTCTCCTACAGAGATATAAAGTTCAGCCCTTAAAGTAGCACCTACACACACCAAACGTTACAATCTTGGACTAAACAAGAAAGACAGACAACCCGGGGCCACGACAATAACTAAACTCTGGAGACAAAACTAACTAGAACCAGTTTCACCGACATCCATATAGATCTAGGAACCGCCGATGAGAATAGATCGTTTTTGGTGATGTGGTAAGGTGTGTAGTGAAGAATGAAAGAGAAGGAAAAGAAAACAAAGTGTGAGTGAGCCAAACTCCACCCACCGCCACTCAAAAAAAAAAAAAAAAAGCACGACCCCTCCGTCTGGTTTGATTTCCCTGTCAAATGAAGCCTGCGTAAGTTCACCTGGAAGACCTAACTTAAATCTGCGTCAGCCAACATGGAAGGACCCCTCTCCCCAGCTCCATCATCGCACTCAAGTGGGCGTCCGCCTGTCCGTCTGAGAGAGTCAGATCCCCCCTTCACCATGGACTCTTCCAGGTTTCTGTTTTTATCCCAAGAGGTTTTTGTAGTTTTTCCCGGCCAAGAAGGAGGGTGAAAGGACAGGGGGCGTCTGCATCATGGCCCCCGCACTTGCTACTCATCCCAATCAACGCTCTCAAGTCACACCTCCCCGCTCCAATCAGCGCTCAGGCAGTCGCATTTAAGCCCTTCAAACCGTACTGCGACCCACCACCTCCCCAGCTCCAACTCTACATTCCCTTCATCCTCTACCTTCTCTCCATATCTACCACCACCAGTCTCCAGGCTCCGGGGGGAAGGCATCTAATTCAATTAGATTATGGAGTGCCCATGATCGCTATGCCTTCCACCGGGGTTTGAGCGCCAAATAAACTTTGCAATAAAGTTCGCTAAAACATCTTTTATGCTTTCTGTGTCTGAGTCTCTCCAGGGTGAACTGGCACACGTGTCAAGTTTTAATAAACCCAGGGTTAGGTCACTCTTCCAGAAACAATGCTTAAGAATACTATGATTTACGCACACCAAAATGACCGGCCTTATCGCGACTAATGACCTCTCGGAGAGTGTCCATGCCCAGGAGCGGCTGGTCTTTAAGGCAATGGGTCTAGTTGAAATTTATAATAAATTAAAAAGCCCAGAAATCAGCAGAGCAGTCCAGCAACAACATGGCCTCCCGCTCGGAATATGGATCCATCAAAAGTTTAAAACAATGCTATTTCTTTGCAAAAATAAAATTTGCACCATTAAGATTGAAAAAAAAATCAAAAAAGGGTGGGTGAACGTGTTTATGAGGATTTACTGTGTATCTGAGCTTGTATTTTGATTCACTCTGGCCTTCATTTATCATTTAATCCCTCTAAACCTCACTGATCCCACTGGACTTGAAACTCTGTGTATTGGACTAAATGACACACTTTTGGAGACAGAACACCTGGGAAGGCACAGACTGAGGTTGCACTCAGCGTCAGTCTTTGGAAAAGCAAGGTAAGATTTTTGTTTTTGATTTTAGGTGAACTTGAAGAGCCTTAGAGTTGAAATGTGTGTAAAATGAGCTGTCACTGTGTGTGGGAGGGTGGACCTACAGTGTGCGCTGGAGCTGCACTGATGACATGTTTTTGTATTGTGATCGCCTGCTCTTATTGTAGTTACAGCAGCTTCATGAGAGTGACTGTGTTGTACTGGTGTTGTTCTTGTGTTGTGCTGGTGTTGTGCTGGTGTTGTTCTTGTGTTGTGCTGGTGTTGTGCTGGTGTTGTCCTAATGTGTGTGTGCTGGTGTTGTGCTGGTGTTGTTCTTGTGTTGTGCTGGTGTTGTACTGGTGTTGTGCTGGTGTTGTTCTTGTGTTGTGCTGGTGTTGTCCTGGTGTGTGTGCTGGTGTTGTGCTGGTGTTGTTCTTGTGTTGTGCTGGTGTTGTGCTGGTGTTGTCCTGGTGTTGTACTGGTGTTGTTCTTAGGTTGTGCTGGTGTTGTCCTGGTGTTGTGCTGGTGTTGTGCTGGTGTTGTCCCGGTGTTGTGCTGGTGTTGTGCTGGTGTTTTGTTATGGTGTTGTGCTGGTGTGTGCGCTGGTGCTGTGCTGGTGTTTTGTTCTGGTGTTGTGCTGGTGTTTTGTAATGGTGTTGTGCTGGTGTTGTGCTGGTTTTGTTCTGGTGTGTGTGCTGATGTTGTTCTGGTGTTGTGCTGGTGTTGTGCTGGTGTTGTTCTTGTGTTGTGCTGGTGTTGTGCTGGTGTTGTGCTGGTGTTGTCCTGGTGTTGTGCTGGTGTTGTACTGGTGTTGTTCTTGTGTTGTGCTGGTGTTGTGCTGGTGTTGTGCTGGTGTTGTCCTGGTGTTGTGCTGGTGTTGTGCTGGTGTTGTGCTGGTGTTTTGTTATGGTGTTGTGCTGGTGTGTGTGCTGGTGTTGTGCTGGTGTTTTGTTATGGTGTTGTGCTGGTGTTTTGTTATGGTGTTGTGCTGGTGTTGTGCTGGTGTTGTTCTTGTGTTGCAATGGTGTTGTGCTTGTTTTGTTCTGGTGTTGTGCTGGTGTTGTTCTGGTGTTGTTCTGGTCTTGTGCTGGTGTTGTGCTGGTGTGTGTGCTGGTGTTGTGCTGGTGTTGTTCTGGTGTTGTTCTGGTGTGTGTGCTGGTGTTGTTCTTGTGTTGTGCTGGTGTTGCGCTGGTGTTGTTCTGATGTGTGTGCTGGTGTTGTGCTGGTGTTATGCTGGTGTTGTCCTGGTGTTGTGCTGGTGTTGTGCTGGTGTTCTGGGCTGGTGTTGTGCTGGTGTTGTGCTGGTGTTTTGTTATGGTGTTGTGCTGGTTTTGTTCTGGTGTGTGTGCTGATGTTGTTCTGGTGTTGTGCTGGTGTTGTGCTGGTGTTGTTTTTGTGTTGTGCTGGTGTTGTCCTGGTGTTGTGCTGGTGTTGTACTGGTGTTGTTCTTGTGTTGTGCTGGTGTTGTGCTGGTGTTGTCCTGGTGTTGTGCTGGTGTTGTGCTGGTGTTGTCCTGGTGTTGTGCTGGTGTTTTGTTATGGTGTTGTGCTGGTGTGTGTGCTGGTGTTGTGCTGGTGTTTTGTTATGGTGTTGTGCTGGTGTTGTTCTTGTGTTGCAATGGTGTTGTGCTGGTTTTGTTCTGGTGTTGTGCTAGTGTTGTTCTGGTGTTGTTCTGGTGTTGTTCTTGTGTTGTGCTGGTGTTGTCCTGGTGTTGTGCTGGTGTTGTTCTGGTGTTGTTCTGGTCTTGTGCTGGTGTTGTGCTGGTGTTGTGCTGGTGTTGTCCTGGTGTTGTTCTTGTGTTGTGCTGGTGTTGTCCTGGTGTTGTGCTGGTGTTGTCCTGGTGTTGTGCTGGTGTTGTCCTGGTGTTTTGTTATGGTGTTGTGCTGGTTTTGTTCTGGTGTGTGTGCTGATGTTGTCCCGGTGTTGTACTGGTGTTGTGCTGGTGTTGTTCTTGTGTTGTGCTGGTGTTGTGCTGGTGTTGTGTTGGTGTTGTCCTGGTGTTGTGCTGGTGTTGTACTGGTGTTGTTCTTGTGTTGTGCTGGTGTTGTGCTGGTGTTGTGCTGGTGTTGTGCTGGTGTTGTCCTGGTGTTGTGCTGGTGTTTTGTTATGGTGTTGTGCTGGTGTGTGTGCTGGTGTTGTGCTGGTGTTGTGCTGGTGTTTTGTTATGGTGTTGTGCTGGTGTTGTCCTAGTGTGTGTGCTGGTGTTGTGCTGGTGTTGTTCTTGTGTTGTGCTGGTGTTGTGCTGGTGTTGTCCTGGTGTTGTACTGGTGTTGTTCTTGTGTTGTGCTGGTGTTGTCCTGGTGTTGTGCTGGTGTTGTGCTGGTGTTGTGCTGGTGTTGTCCTGGTGTTGTGCTGGTGTTGTGCTGTTGTTTTGTTATGGTGTTGTGCTGGTGTGTGCGCTGGTGCTGTGCTGGTGTTTTGTTCTGGTGTTGTGCTGGTGTTTTGTTATGGTGTTGTGCTGGTGTTGTGCTGGTTTTGTTCTGGTGTGTGTGCTGATGTTGTTCTGGTGTTGTGCTGGTGTTGTGCTGGTGTTGTTCTTGTGTTGTGCTGGTGTTGTCCTGGTGTTGTGCTGGTGTTGTACTGGTGTTGTTCTTGTGTTGTGCTGGTGTTGTGCTGGTGTTGTCCTGGTGTTGTGCTGGTGTTGTGCTGGTGTTGTGCTGGTGTTTTGTTATGGTGTTGTGCTGGTGTGTGTGTTGGTGTTGTGCTGGTGTTTTGTTATGGTGTTGTGCTGGTGTTTTGTTATGGTGTTGTGCTGGTGGTGTGCTGGTGTTGTTCTTGTGTTGCAATGGTGTTGTGCTGGTTTTGTTCTGGTGTTGTGCTGGTGTTGTTCTGGTGTTGTTCTGGTCTTGTGCTGGTGTTGTGCTGGTGTGTGTGCTGGTGTTGTGCTGGTGTTGTTCTGGTGTTGTTCTGGTGTGTGTGCTGGTGTTGTTCTTGTTTTGTGCTGGTGTTGCGCTGGTGTTGTTCTGATGTGTGTGCTGGTGTTGTGCTGGTGTTATGCTGGTGTTGTCCTGGTGTTGTGCTGGTGTTGTGCTGGTGTTCTGGGCTGGTGTTGTGCTGGTGTTGTGCTGGTGTTTTGTTATGGTGTTGTGCTGGTTTTGTTCTGGTGTGTGTGCTGATGTTGTTCTGGTGTTGTGCTGGTGTTGTGCTGGTGTTGTTTTTGTGTTGTCCTGGTGTTGTGCTGGTGTTGTACTGGTGTTGTTCTTGTGTTGTGCTGGTGTTGTGCTGGTGTTGTGCTGGTGTTGTGCTGGTGTTGTACTGGTGTTGTGCTGGTGTTTTGTTATGGTGTTGTGCTGGTGTGTGTGCTGGTGTTGTGCTGGTGTTTTGTTATGGTGTTGTGCTGGTGTTGTTCTTGTGTTGCAATGGTGTTGTGCTGGTTTTGTTCTGGTGTTGTGCTAGTGTTGTTCTGGTGTTGTTCTGGTCTTGTGCTGGTGTTGTGCTGGTGTTGTGCTGGTGTTGTCCTGGTGTTGTTCTTGTGTTGTGCTGGTGTTGTCCTGGTGTTGTGCTGGTGTTGTTCTGGTGTTGTTCTGGTCTTGTGCTGGTGTTGTGCTGGTGTTGTGCTGGTGTTGTCCTGGTGTTGTACTGGTGTTGTTCTTGTGTTGTGCTGGTGTTGTCCTGGTGTTGTGCTGGTGTTGTCCTGGTGTTGTGCTGGTGTTGTCCTGGTGTTGTGCTGGTGTTGTCCTGGTGTTTTCATATGGTGTTGTGCTGGTTTTGTTCTGGTGTGTGTGCTGATGTTGCCCTGGTGTTGTTCTTGTGTTGTGCTGGTGTTGTCCTGGTGTTGTGCTGGTGTTGTCCTGGTGTTGTGCTGGTGTTGTGCTGGTGTTGTCCTGGTGTTTTGTTATGGTGTTGTGCTGGTGTTGTGCTGGTTTTGTTCTGGTGTGTGTGCTGATATTGTTCTGGTGTTGTGCTGGTGTTGTGCTGGTGTTGTTCTTGTGTTGTGCTGGTGTTGTGCTGGTGTTGTGTTGGTGTTGTCCTGGTGTTGTGCTGGTGTTGTACTGGTGTTGTTCTTGTGTTGTGCTGGTGTTGTGCTGGTGTTGTGCTGGTGTTGTGCTGGTGTTGTGCTGGTGTTGTGCTGGTGTTGTCCTGGTGTTGTGCTGGTGTTTTGTTATGGTGTTGTGCTGGTGTGTGTGCTGGTGTTGTGCTGGTGTTGTGCTGGTGTGTTGTGGTGGTGTTGTCCTGGTGTGTGTGCTGGTGTTGTGCTGGTGTTGTTCTTGTGTTGTGCTGGTGTTGTGCTGGTGTTGTCCTGGTGTTGTACTGGTGTTGTTCTTGTGTTGTGCTTGTGTTGTGCTGGTGTTGTTCTTGTGTTGCAATGGTGTTGTGCTGGTTTTGTTCTGGTGTTGTGCTGGTGTTGTTCTGGTGTTGTTCTGGTCTTGTGCTGGTGTTGTGCTGGTGTGTGTGCTGGTGTTGTGCTGGTGTTGTTCTGGTGTTGTTCTGGTGTGTGTGCTGGTGTTGTTCTTGTTTTGTGCTGGTGTTGCGCTGGTGTTGTTCTGATGTGTGTGCTGGTGTTGTGCTGGTGTTATGCTGGTGTTGTCCTGGTGTTGTGCTGGTGTTGTGCTGGTGTTCTGGGCTGGTGTTGTGCTGGTGTTGTGCTGGTGTTTTGTTATGGTGTTGTGCTGGTTTTGTTCTGGTGTGTGTGCTGATGTTGTTCTGGTGTTGTGCTGGTGTTGTGCTGGTGTTGTTTTTGTGTTGTGCTGGTGTTGTGCTGGTGTTGTCCTGGTGTTGTGCTGGTGTTGTACTGGTGTTGTTCTTGTGTTGTGCTGGTGTTGTGCTGGTGTTGTGCTGGTGTTGTCCTGGTGTTGTGCTGGTGTTTTGTTATGGTGTTGTGCTGGTGTGTGTGCTGGTGTTGTGCTGGTGTTTTGTTATGGTGTTGTGCTGGTGTTGTTCTTGTGTTGCAATGGTGTTGTGCTGGTTTTGTTCTGGTGTTGTGCTATTGTTGTTCTGGTGTTGTTCTGGTCTTGTGCTGGTGTTGTGCTGGTGTTGTGCTGGTGTTGTCCTGGTGTTGTTCTTGTGTTGTGCTGGTGTTGTCCTGGTGTTGTGCTGGTGTTGTCCTGGTGTTGTGCTGGTGTTGTGCTGGTGTTGTCCTGGTGTTTTGTTATGGTGTTGTGCTGGTTTTGTGCTGGTTTTGTTCTGGTGTGTGTGCTGATATTGTTCTGGTGTTGTGCTGGTGTTGTGCTGGTGTTGTTCTTGTGTTGTGCTGGTGTTGTGCTGGTGTTGTGTTGGTGTTGTCCTGGTGTTGTGCTGGTGTTGTACTGGTGTTGTTCTTGTGTTGTGCTGGTGTTGTGCTGGTGTTGTGCTGGTGTTGTCCTGGTGTTTTGTTATGGTGTTGTGCTGGTGTTGTGCTGGTTTTGTTCTGGTGTGTGTGCTGATATTGTTCTGGTGTTGTGCTGGTGTTGTACTGGTGTTGTTCTTGTGTTGTGCTGGTGTTGTGCTGGTGTTGTGCTGGTGTTGTCCTGGTGTTGTGCTGGTGTTTTGTTATGGTGTTGTGCTGGTGTGTGTGCTGGTGTTGTGCTGGTGTTTTGTTATGGTGTTGTGCTGGTGTTGTTCTTGTGTTGCAATGGTGTTGTGCTGGTTTTGTTCTGGTGTTGTGCTAGTGTTGTTCTGGTGTTGTTCTGGTCTTGTGCTGGTGTTGTGCTGGTATTGTGCTGGTGTTGTCCTGGTGTTGTTCTTGTGTTGTGCTGGTGTTGTCCTGGTGTTGTGCTGGTGTTGTTCTGGTGTTGTTCTGGTCTTGTGCTGGTGTTGTGCTGGTGTTGTGCTGGTGTTGTCCTGGTGTTGTACTGGTGTTGTTCTTGTGTTGTGCTGGTGTTGTCCTGGTGTTGTGCTGGTGTTGTCCTGGTGTTGTGCTGGTGTTGTCCTGGTGTTGTGCTGGTGTTGTCCTGGTGTTTTCATATGGTGTTGTGCTGGTTTTGTTCTGGTGTGTGTGCTGATGTTGTCCTGGTGTTGTTCTTGTGTTGTGCTGGTGTTGTCCTGGTGTTGTGCTGGTGTTGTCCTGGTGTTGTGCTGGTGTTGTGCTGGTGTTGTCCTGGTGTTTTGTTATGGTGTTGTGCTGGTGTTGTGCTGGTTTTGTTCTGGTGTGTGTGCTGATATTGTTCTGGTGTTGTGCTGGTGTTGTTCTTGTGTTGTGCTGGTGTTGTGCTGGTGTTGTGTTGGTGTTGTCCTGGTGTTGTGCTGGTGTTGTACTGGTGTTGTTCTTGTGTTGTGCTGGTGTTGTGCTGGTGTTGTGCTGGTGTTGTGCTGGTGTTGTCCTGGTGTTGTGCTGGTGTTTTGTTATGGTGTTGTGCTGGTGTGTGTGCTGGTGTTGTGCTGGTGTTGTGCTGGTGTGTTGTGGTGGTGTTGTCCTGGTGTGTGTGCTGGTGTTGTGCTGGTGTTGTTCTTGTGTTGTGCTGGTGTTGTGCTGGTGTTGTCCTGGTGTTGTACTGGTGTTGTTCTTGTGTTGTGCTGGTGTTGTGCTGGTGTTGTTCTTGTGTTGCAATGGTGTTGTGCTGGTTTTGTTCTGGTGTTGTGCTGGTGTTGTTCTGGTGTTGTTCTGGTCTTGTGCTGGTGTTGTGCTGGTGTGTGTGCTGGTGTTGTGCTGGTGTTGTTCTGGTGTTGTTCTGGTGTGTGTGCTGGTGTTGTGCTGGTGTTATGCTGGTGTTGTCCTGGTGTTGTGCTGGTGTTGTGCTGGTGTTCTGGGCTTGTGTTGTGCTGGTGTTGTGCTGGTGTTTTGTTATGGTGTTGTGCTGGTTTTGTTCTGGTGTGTGTGCTGATGTTGTTCTGGTGTTGTGCTGGTGTTGTGCTGGTGTTGTTTTTGTGTTGTGCTGGTGTTGTGCTGGTGTTGTCCTGGTGTTGTGCTGGTGTTGTACTGGTGTTGTTCTTGTGTTGTGCTGGTGTTGTGCTGGTGTTGTGCTGGTGTTGTGCTGGTGTTGTCCTGGTGTTGTGCTGGTGTTTTGTTATGGTGTTGTGCTGGTGTGTGTGCTGGTGTTGTGCTGGTGTTTTGTTATGGTGTTGTGCTGGTGTTGTTCTTGTGTTGCAATGGTGTTGTGCTGGTTTTGTTCTGGTGTTGTGCTAGTGTTGTTCTGGTGTTGTTCTGGTCTTGTGCTGGTGTTGTGCTGGTGTTGTGCTGGTGTTGTCCTGGTGTTGTTCTTGTGTTGTGCTGGTGTTGTCCTGGTGTTGTGCTGGTGTTGTTCTGGTGTTGTTCTGGTCTTGTGCTGGTGTTGTGCTGGTGTTGTGCTGGTGTTGTCCTGGTGTTGTACTGGTGTTGTTCTTGTGTTGTGCTGGTGTTGTCCTGGTGTTGTGCTGGTGTTGTCCTGGTGTTGTGCTGGTGTTGTCCTGGTGTTGTGCTGGTGTTGTCCTGGTGTTTTGTTATGGTGTTGTGCTGGTTTTGTTCTGGTGTGTGTGCTGATGTTGTCCTGGTGTTGTACTGGTGTTGTTCTTGTGTTGTGCTGGTGTTGTCCTGGTGTTGTGCTGGTGTTGTCCTGGTGTTGTGCTGGTGTTGTGCTGGTGTTGTCCTGGTGTTTTGTTATGGTGTTGTGCTGGTGTTGTGCTGGTTTTGTTCTGGTGTGTGTGCTGATATTGTTCTGGTGTTGTGCTGGTGTTGTGCTGGTGTTGTTCTTGTGTTGTGCTGGTGTTGTGCTGGTGTTGTGTTGGTGTTGTCCTGGTGTTGTGCTGGTGTTGTACTGGTGTTGTTCTTGTGTTGTGCTGGTGTTGTGCTGGTGTTGTGCTGGTGTTGTGCTGGTGTTGTGCTGGTGTTGTCCTGGTGTTGTGCTGGTGTTTTGTTATGGTGTTGTGCTTATGTGTGTGCTGGTGTTGTGCTGGTGTTGTGCTGGTGTGTTGTGGTGGTGTTGTCCTGGTGTGTGTGCTGGTGTTGTGCTGGTGTTGTTCTTGTGTTGTGCTGGTGTTGTGCTGGTGTTGTCCTGGTGTTGTACTGGTGTTGTTCTTGTGTTGTGCTCTTGTTGTCCTGGTGTTGTGCTGGTGTTGTGCTGGTGTTGTCCTGGTGTTGTGCTGGTGTTGTGCTGGTGTTTTGTTATGGTGTTGTGCTGGTGTGTGCGCTGGTGCTGTGCTGGTGTTTTGTTCTGGTGTTGTGCTGGTGTTTTGTTATGGTGTTGTGCTGGTGTTGTGCTGGTTTTGTTCTGGTGTGTGTGCTGATGTTGTTCTGGTGTTGTGCTGGTGTTGTGCTGGTGTTGTTCTTGTGTTGTGCTGGTGTTGTGCTGGTGTTGTGCTGGTGTTGTCCTGGTGTTGTGCTGGTGTTGTACTGGTGTTGTTCTTGTGTTGTGCTGGTGTTGTGCTGTTGTTGTGCTGGTGTTGTCCTGGTGTTGTGCTGGTGTTGTGCTGGTGTTGTGCTGGTGTTTTGTTATGGTGTTGTGCTGGTGTGTGTGCTGGTGTTGTGCTGGTGTTTTGTTATGGTGTTGTGCTGGTGTTTTGTTATGGTGTTGTGCTGGTGTTGTTATGGTGTTGTGCTGGTGTTGTTCTGGTGTTGTTCTGGTCTTGTGCTGGTGTTGTGCTGGTGTGTGTGCTGGTGTTGTGCAGGTGTTGTTCTGGTGTTGTTCTGGTGTGTGTGCTGGTGTTGTTCTTGTGTTGTGCTGGTGTTGCGCTGGTGTTGTTCTGATGTGTGTGCTGGTGTTGTGCTGGTGTTATGCTGGTGTTGTCCTGGTGTTGTGCTGGTGTCGTGCTGGTGTTCTGGGCTGGTGTTGTGCTGGTGTTCTGCTGGTCTTTTGTTATGGTGTTGTGCTGGTTTTGTTCTGGTGTGTGTGCTGATGTTGTTCTGGTGTTGTACTGGTGTTGTGCTGGTGTTGTTTTTGTGTTGTGCTGGTGTTGTGCTGGTGTTGTCCTGGTGTTGTGCTGGTGTTGTACTGGTGTTGTTCTTGTGTTGTGCTGGTGTTGTGCTGGTGTTGTCCTGGTGTTGTGCTGGTGTTGTGCTGGTGTTGTCCTGGTGTTGTGCTGGTATTTTGTTATGGTGTTGTTCTGGTGTGTGTGCTGGTGTTGTGCTGGTGTTTTGTTATGGTGTTGTGCTGGTGTTGTTCTTGTGTTGCAATGGTGTTGTGCTGGTTTTGTTCTGGTGTTGTGCTAGTGTTGTTCTGGTGTTGTTCTGGTCATGTGCTGGTGTTGTGCTGGTGTTGTGCTGGTGTTGTCCTGGTGTTGTTCTTGTGTTGTGCTGGTGTTGTCCTGGTGTTGTGCTTGTGTTGTTCTGGTGTTGTTCTGGTCTTGTGCTGGTGTTGTGCTGGTGTTGTGCTGGTGTTGTCCTGGTGTTGTACTGGTGTTGTTCTTGTGTTGTGCTGGTGTTGTCCTGGTGTTGTGCTGGTGTTGTCCTGGTGTTGTGCTGGTGTTGTCCTGGTGTTTTGTTATGGTGTTGTGCTGGTTTTGTTCTGGTGTGTGTGCTGATGTTGTCCTGGTGTTGTACTGGTGTTGTTCTTGTGTTGTGCTGGTGTTGTCCTGGTGTTGTGCTGGTTTTGTCCTGGTGTTGTGCTGGTGTTGTGCTGGTGTTGTCCTGGTGTTTAGTTATGGTGTTGTGCTGGTGTTGTGCTGGTTTTGTTCTGGTGTGTGTGCTGATATTGTTCTGGTGTTGTGCTGGTGTTGTTCTTGTGTTGTGCTGGTGTTGTGCTGGTGTTGTCCTGGTGTTGTGCTGGTGTTGTACTGGTGTTGTTCTTGTGTTGTGCTGGTGTTGTGCTGGTGTTTTGCTGGTGTTGTGCTGGTGTTGTCCTGGTGTTGTGCTGGTGTTTTGTTATGGTGTTGTGCTGGTGTGTGTGCTGGTGTTGTGCTGGTGTTGTGCTGGTGTTTTGTTATGGTGTTGTGCTGGTGTTGTTCTTGTGTTGCAATGGTGTTGTGCTGGTTTTGTTCTGGTGTTGTGCTGGTGTTGTTCTGGTCTTGTGCTGGTGTTGTGCTGGTGTTGTGCTGGTGTGTGTGCTGGTGTTGTGCTGGTGTTGTTCTGGTGTTGTTCTGGTGTGTGTGCTGGTGTTGTGCTGGTGTTGTTCTTGTGTTGTGCTGGTGTTGCGCTGGTGTTGTTCTGATGTGTGTGCTGGTGTTATGCTGGTGTTGTCCTGGTGTTGTGCTGGTGTTGTCCTGGTGTTGTGCTGGCGTTGTGCTGGTGTTTTGGGCTGGTGTTGTGCTGGTGTTGTGCTGGTGTTGTGCTGGTGTTTTGTTATGGTGTTGTGCTGGTGTTGTGCTGGTGTTGTGCTGGTTTTGTTCTGGTGTGTGTGCTGATGTTGTTCTGGTGTTGTGCTGGTGTTGTGCTGGTGTTGTTCTTGTGTTGTGCTGGTGTTGTCCTGGTGTTGTGCTGGTGTTGTACTGGTGTTGTTCTTGTGTTGTGCTGGTGTTGTGCTGGTGTTGTCCTGGTGTTGTGCTGGTGTTGTCCTGGTGTTGTGCTGGTGTTTTGTTATGGTGTTGTGCTGGTGTGTGTGCTGGTGTTTTGTTATGGTGTTGTTCCTGTGTTTTGTTCTGGTGTTGTGCTGGTGTTGTTCTTGTGTTGCAATGGTGTTGTGCTGGTTTTGTTCTGGTGTTGTGCTGGTGTTGTTCTGGTGTTGTTCTGGTCTTGTGCTGGTGTTGTGCTGGTGTTGTCCTGGTGTTGTGCTGGTGTTGTGCTGATGTTGTCCTGGTGTTGTGCTGGTGTTTTGTTATGGTGTTGTGCTGGTGTTGTGCTGGTGTGTGTGCTGGTGTTGTGCTAGTGTTTAGTTATGGTGTTGTGCTGGTGTTGTTCTTGTGTTGCAATGGTGTTGTGCTGGTTTTGTTCTGGTGTTGTGCTAGTGTTGTTCTGGTGTTGTTCTGGTCATGTGCTGGTGTTGTGCTGGTCTTGTGCTGGTGTTGTCCTGGTGTTGTTCTTGTGTTGTGCTGGTGTTGTCCTGGTGTTGTGCTGGTGTTGTTCTGGTGTTGTTCTGGTCTTGTGCTGGTGTTGTGCTGGTGTTGTGCTGGTGTTGTCCTGGTGTTGTACTGGTGTTGTTCTTGTGTTGTGCTGGTGTTGTCCTGGTGTTATGCTGGTGTTGTCCTGGTGTTGTGCTGGTGTTGTCCTGGTGTTTTGTTATGGTGTTGTGCTGGTTTTGTTCTGGTGTGTGTGCTGATGTTGTCCTGGTGTTGTACTGGTGTTGTTCTTGTGTTGTGCTGGTGTTGTCCTGGTGTTGTGCTGGTGTTGTCCTGGTGTTGTGCTGGTGTTGTGCTGGTGTTGTCCTGGTGTTTTGTTATGGTGTTGTGCTGGTGTTGTGCTGGTTTTGTTCTGGTGTGTGTGCTGATATTGTTCTGGTGTTGTGCTGGTGTTGTTCTTGTGTTGTGCTGGTGTTGTGCTGGTGTTGTGCTGGTGTTGTCCTGGTGTTGTGCTGGTGTTGTACTGGTGTTGTTCTTGTGTTGTGCTGGTGTTGTGCTGGTGTTGTGCTGGTGTTGTGCTGGTGTTGTCCTGGTGTTGTGCTGGTGTTTTGTTATGGTGTTGTGCTGGTGTGTGTGCTGGTGTTGTGCTGGTGTTGTGCTGGTGTTTTGTTATGGTGTTGTGCTGGTGTTGTTCTTGTGTTGCAATGGTGTTGTGCTGGTTTTGTTCTGGTGTTGTGCTGGTGTTGTTCTGGTCTTGTGCTGGTGTTGTGCTGGTGTTGTGCTGGTGTGTGTGCTGGTGTTGTGCTGGTGTTGTTCTGGTGTTGTTCTGGTGTGTGTGCTGGTGTTGTGCTGGTGTTGTTCTTGTGTTGTGCTGGTGTTGCGCTGGTGTTGTTCTGATGTGTGTGCTGGTGTTATGCTGGTGTTTTCCTGGTGTTGTGCTGGTGTTGTCCTGGTGTTGTGCTGGCGTTGTGCTGGTGTTTTGGGCTGGTGTTGTGCTGGTGTTGTGCTGGTGTTGTGCTGGTGTTTTGTTATGGTGTTGTGCTGGTGTTGTGCTGGTGTTGTGCTGGTGTTGTGCTGGTTTTGTTCTGGTGTGTGTGCTGATGTTGTTCTGGTGTTGTGCTGGTGTTGTGCTGGTGTTGTTCTTGTGTTGTGCTGGTGTTGTCCTGGTGTTGTGCTGGTTTTGTACTGGTGTTGTTCTTGTGTTGTGCTGGTGTTGTGCTGGTGATGTCCTGGTGTTGTGCTGGTGTTGTCCTGGTGTTGTGCTAGTGTTTTGTTATGGTGTTGTGCTGGTGTGTGTGCTGGTGTTTTGTTATGGTGTTGTTCTGGTGTTTTGTTCTGGTGTTGTGCTGGTGTTGTTCTTGTGTTGCAATGGTGTTGTGCTGGTTTTGTTCTGGTGTTGTGCTGGTGTTGTTCTGGTGTTGTTCTGGTGTTGTGCTGGTGTTGTGCTGGTGTTGTGCTGGTGTTTGTGCTGGTGTTGTGCTGGTGTTGTTCTGGTGTGTGTGCTGGTGTTGTTCTGATGTGTGTGCTGCTGTTGTGCTGGTGTTATGCTGGTGTTGTCCTGGTGTTGTGCTGGTGTTGTCCTGGTGTTGTGCTGGTGTTGTGCTGGTGTTTTGGGCTGGTGTTGTGCTGGTGTTTTGTTATGGTGTTGTGCTGGTGTTGTTCTGGTGTTGTGCTGGTGTTGTTCTGGTGTGTGTGCTGGTGTTGTTTTGGTGTGTGTGCTGGTGTTGTTCTGGTGTGTGTGCTGGTGTTGTGCTGGTGTTGTTCTGGTGTTGTTCTGGTCTTGTGCTGGTGTTGTTCTGGTGTTGTGCTGGTGTTGTTCTGGTGTTGTTCTGGTGTTGTGCTGGTGTTGTGCTGGTGTTGCGCTGGTGTTGTTCTGGTGTGTGTGATGGTGTTGTGCTGGTGTTGTTCTGGTGTTGTGCTTGTGTTGTGCTGGTGTTGCGCTGGTGTTGTTCTGGTGTGTGTGCTGGTGTTGTGCTGGTGTTTTGTTATGGTGTTGTGCTGGTGTTTTGTTATGGCGTTGTGCTGGTGTTGTGCTGGTGTTTTGTTATGGTGTTGTGCTGTTGTTTTGTTATGGTGTTGTGCTGGTGTTGCGCTGGTGTTGTTCTGGTGTGTGTGCTGGTGTTGTGCTGGTGTTTTGTTATGGTGTTGTGCTGGTGTTGCGCTGGTGTTGTTCTGGTGTGTGTGCTGGTGTTGTGCTGGTGTTTTGTTATGGTGTTGTGCTGGTATTTTGTTATGGTGTTGTGCTGGTGTTGCGCTGGTGTTGTTGCTGGTTTTGAGTGGTGGACTAGGTTGTAGGAATGCTGGCAAAGTTCATGTTTTAACTGTGCATTGTTGATTTATTCAACTTAGACAAAACTACATTCTGTCATTAGTTCTGATGATTGATGATGATGCTGCACTGATTGTGTGCATACGACTGTTATGATATTCTGTATGAACGAACAAAATTGTAACTACCACAATTGTTGGACCCCCACGTAAATACCACCTGCCACCACTGCTAAGGCCCTTGCTTTTGTTCCCTTACTTCTTCTTCTCCCTTGTGTTCTCTCCCTTGGCCTGTGTGCATGTATGCTAATGTGCTCAAGGAGCTCTGGGTGCTGGTTGGCCTCCGCACCTGATTGACCGATTGGGATCAACTTGCCAGGATTGGACCGGTAGGGCCTACACTCCTCCAATCCGTGAGAAGTCACCTGCCGCAGGTGCCCAATAAATTGGCTCGTCTTCCACCAGCTCGGGGCGGCTGAACCAGATCATGTTCAATTTGCTACCACACCTGTCTATTTTTGGTTATCATGATTTAAATTAGTTTAATCTCTTGTATTATTCATTGAGGCACTTGTTTGTTAATATTAGTAGATGCTTTGTTACACTAAATAGTTAATTATATAAGTGTAATTATATTTTTGTTTATATACATTTGTTTATACCATGATATTACAATTTTGGACACCTTTCAAGACCAGATAGGCCCCCATGAGACAGAGCAGCCACCCAGTTTCACCACTTTCACCTGCAGTGTCGGTGTTCTACCTTTAGACATGAGAACTGGACATTAAATCTCCAATGGCCTCTTTCACGGCAATAGTGGCACCTGCTCTTGCTTCCACCACTAGGAGTCCCATCAAATTGTTGCTTGCCAGGCCAACTTGTGCTCCCTCTACCAGGACTCCTCGGTTCCACCCACCCTTTGCATATCAAAACATAGTCGTTCAACAGGGTGCCGGCTACCAAGGCAATTTCCACCTTTTGCTCACAAATATATGTTGCTACTGCATTTGGCACTAAATTTACTTGCTGCTCCAAAACAATTATAACCATTGACGCCATGCACCTGCGTGTAAAGTGCATTTCATGAAGACTCCAAATAGCCACTAAACTTAGCACACATCCTAAACCTTTGCCGATAAGCCTCAGGCACAATCTCATATGCCTTGAGGACAACTGATTTTACTTCATCATCATGCTTAATATCAGACACGGAGAGCTCAGAAATGAGCAGCCGTTCCTTGGTACACTGGTCCAAAAACTCCTCAGATTGAGACTTAGAAAAGTCAGAGACGTGCATAATTTTCTCTGAACAAACACACGACCAAGTCCATAATCAATGTGAGGCAAAATGCTAGATCAGCCACAGGCCCAATGCCCTACTATCCATACCTGATTTACTGAAACTTGAGTTTCAGTAAATCACGTGAAACTTGATTTGAGTTTCAGTAAATCATGTTTGAGTCAAAACCCTCTATGTGGCTGCTCTTAAAACCACACCACCATGTGCATCCATCCCAGCCGTGACAATCACTAAACTCCAGAGAGAAAGAAACAGAAAACTAACCAGTTTCACGGCTCTGCAGACTTCATTTTATTGTTCCTAATACAGCAAAAAAATTAACCAAGGAATTTAAACCTGGTTGTGTCCATTTTTAAAATATGAATGTCCCAAATATATGCAATTTTACGCTTTTTTCATAAAATACCGTAATGAAAACATTACACAATGATTAACCTTTATAAAAAAACGTATGTGAGCAAAGTTTCAAATCGATATAATTAAATTTGAGACATAGTCTTTATTAGACAGGAAAGACAGAGTGAAATGGGGAATGAGAGAGAAGGGAGGACATGCAGTAAATGCAGCACGAGCGTTGTGCCTTAACCACTCGACCACCAGGCAGGACTCACAACATTTCTAAAAAACATTTATCATCACATTTGTTCACATGACACAAAGTCCAATCATTATAACGAGTTTGCTTGATGACAAACTGTAGTTGTTTCCCTACGAGTTTCTGTCTCCCGCATTAATTGCTGTGTCTGACACTGCACCACACTTTGAAACGAGACTAGAGCAGAGTTTCCTTTTGGTTAGGCGATGCTGGCTGTGGAGAGTGATGTGTTCATTACAGAGCTGATTAGCCGCGCTGGGTGGAGAGAAATCCATTTAGACCCTTTAACGCTCAAACCCTCTCTCACATCTCCTCCGTCCTCCGACTCCTCTACATTGGTTGCCGATCACGGTCGGTAAGGCTGCCAGCTAAATGTGCGCAGTAATATTTTCAACGCTGGTTTTTGACCGTGTGTAGATGGGAGTAAGTGTTGGGAAGCGAAATCGCCCTTCACATGGCGCAGTGGAGGCTTAGCAGTGGCACAACGCAGCGTGGGAATGGTGAAATTATGATTTTATTTCTCCTCTTCCTTCGCAAACAGGAGGGGAGCTTATGGGTTCATGCTCAGGGTTGGAAGGCAGGGATTAGCAGCAGGTGTCTGGCTACGATCAAGACTGTGAAGAAGCTGGGGCATCGCTGAATTGTTCCAATATCTGTGGACACTATTAACACTTTCATATTGCATACTGTAGATTGATCGAAAAGAAGGGATTGGAGACTATTTAGATGTCTACAAGAATTGGTGGGAGATATGCCAAAAGGTTGGGCTGCAAGATGAAAACGCAAATGTCAATGAATGCAATTAACAACTTGTAAAGGCTGCTGACCCATGTAGTATAGATATATATGAACATGTCCTGAAATGCATGTTATTCTTGTAGTTGGTCAGTTCATAAGCATATTTCAGCTTTTTTGTCAGTTTTCCTGGACGTGTTTAAAATGTGAATGGAATCCTATAATTAAAACTGAACTAAAATTGTAAACGCAAAGCTCAATTAGATTTTTTTTTTTTACTTTGATTTATGTTTGGTACAATTACTAACTTTAAAATGCTTTGGGGGTGGATAACTAATTATATATGTTGCTTCTGAGGGCTCATGATTCACTGTGATTTGTGATATATCCAGAGAATGACAGACGCTGACCAATAGCAGGAGAGGGTAGACGGACTCATATTGAAAAAGACAAACATTTTTGGCCAAGTTTTTTTTTCAATACAGCTTCAAAAAGGTTTGTTCTCTCAAATGGCTCAAGTTAATAGTTTATTTTCGAGCCAAAAACATCAGATTAAATGCTGGAAAACCTAAAATGAATCGATTCAAAGTTCTACAGGACTCTGCCAACATTGCACTCACAAGCGACTTACCACCAGCTTGTCTGTTTTGCTTCGTGTATAAAGCGTTTTACCCTGGAGACGCACAGACCGAGAAGCATTAGAAGAGCTCTATTGAACAGCTTTGGGCATTCAGAACCTGGCAGAAGACTGGCAATGATGGACATGGGCACATTAGATGACATTTAGGAGACGACTTCCCCCGGGGCCTGGACACAAAGGGTATGGACGAGGTGCGTGGTCACAAACTTAACCTAAACTGGAAAGCGGATGCATCGTCTGGATTGTGGGTTTATGAGGAAAAGACTGCATTGATAAAGATTGGGTAAAAAAGGGGTAACTGGGATGCGGTGATGAAGTCTGAGGTGCAGGTGAGCTCTGGAGAAGAGGTAGTAACGACCTGCTCATCTAGAGAACTAAAGAAAGTAACAAACCGAGATTAAAATGGAAACTAACAATTTATGGATTGACAAAAGGAAAGTTATACAAAGTAAAAAAACAAAAAATATCCCAAATTTGTTTAGTTATTACATCGAATAAAAGATCATAATTTGTAAATGAAATTGACTAATATAAAAGAAAAACACTAAACAAGTCAAAGCTTAACTAAACCAGACTCTTACAAACTACTTTTTAGACAACACAGTTTTTGTTAATAATAATTAACGAGTGTCTCAATGAAAATACAAAAGTTAAAGCTAGCAATAATAATCACTAAAAGAGACATATCAACACAGATGGCGAGCTGGACGGAAGACAACATCACACACCAGGTGGACCACAAGATTGGAGGAACAGGAAAAGTGCCTGTCCAATCCAGAACCCACAGCATTGGCCAACCAGAGTCCGGTCTTGGATGTAGTTGGCCAATCAGGATCCAGGGCTTACCAGCAAAATTAACATGCAAAGAAAACACACAAACCACAGAGGACAAGGGAGCGGCAGCTCATGCTAACAAGAGCCGTGCCCGTAACAGAAGTAAATGTAGGCCACAGTTGGTTTTGTTTTAGATCACTTTGTCCAAGAGCCAACAATAGCATGTCTTCATAACTTTATGGTCATCAATAATTGGGTAATTGCTTCATCGGTAATATCTGCTAATTTAACACTGATGCCTTTGCAATTCTAAGGTGTCACCACTTTTGTTTATTTGTGCTCACAGAGAATATTGTAAATGTTCTTCCAGTTTTTGTTCCATGTGGATAGGCCAAGTACAGGCTAATTACAAAGACATTAAAGAAAGACTAAATAGCTGCATTTTGACAGTTTAAATTCTGGCAAATTCTGACAAGCCCTCAAGCTCAATTTTAAACTATGGCCATTCTAGAATGTTATGATGTCACATGAACTCAACCTAGTTGCAAAGAAGGTGAAAGATAACATTGTATCTGTAGTTTACTGGCCTGCTGTGACCTCTGACCCCCTCCTCTATGTGTCCAAAAGAAGAATAGCAGGAGAGATAATGACACGTGCTTCTCCCGTCCACACATCTATTTACCACAGGTCCCCCAGACCTTCACCTTTCACCCCATTTCCCCTGGTCTTGAGGGGTGTTCAGACAGGCCCCTCTCGCAATACGCACCCACTGTACATCCAGAACCCTGACCGTCCCAGCAGCCCCACAGCCCCACAGCCCCACAGCCCCATCTCCAGTGCGCTGTCTGTGGGTGATTCATGACAGAACACAAAGGGCACAAACAAACCAAAAACCAGACTGTATGACCAATGAGGCTCCATTCTGTCAGCTGCTGCCTGCTACTGAACTGGATGTTACCATGGAAACAGACTTTGGCGTTGTGCTTAAATGTATGACTAGTTCAACTAGACGTGAGTACAGGTGCGACCAGGATTGTCTGATTATATGAAAAAGGGGCACTATGTAACTTTTTCTGGAGGTGGAAATGTCCATGCTTTGCCTGGAATGTTCTACAGCAGCATTACATTCATCCATAGCATTTATATCTTTGTGGGTGTTTATATTGCAACAAACTTTCAAAACATTCTTCGTTTATTTGCCAATAGAGGAGAGGAGTGCCATTTAAAAAAAAAAAAAAGTAATCCAAGGCTTGCTGTTATACTCTTTGTATAGCAATGTTTTTAAAATCAAAACGTACTGTATTTTAGTGCAATCAAACCTTTATAAAGTCAAATCAACACTATTATAAATGAAAAAACTGATAGAAAATGGTAACAAAAAGGAACACACTTACAAAAACACTTACTGAACTTACTGTCAGTGGAGTCAACTATTCACAGATCTGACCTGTAACTTGGCCTATAGTGGCATCACCTCCTTATCTCCATGGACAGAGATAGGATTAATGCCATACTGTGGAATATTCTTACTGGTGTTGCATTCAACTCTTTTTATTTTATATACTTTTCTTTTCACTTAGGCATTGTGCCAAAGGGAATGTTACGCCTTTTCTCCTGTGGTTACTTCCTCTGTTTAAAATATGTCACAGTTTTAAACACAATGTCATTAAATACTTTGCGATTGAAGATGGTTTCTCTCCACCATCAAAAGACCTAATACATTTGCCAAATAATTCCGCTGATATCCATGGCTACTTGTCTGAATAACATCTGATAAATACTGTATGCAGGCTTGGAAATGAAGGGGAATTTTTCATGCACAGTTGCTCCATTTCTCTGTGAGTAGCTTTCCCTTGTCTCCAGATCCAGTGCTGGTGTTAAATACACGTCCTGTGCCAGAATATCCTGTCTCTCTTTAGAACAAATATTTCTACAGCAGGTTAAGAATATAGATGCAAACAATAATACCACTTGAACATAGACAATCAGCTGTAAAGGATACTGTGCATTTATTTGTTTCAGATTTGTTGAATACAAACTCCACATAATCAAAGACCCTAATCATTTCAGTCATTTTAATGCTAATGATCTTGCCAGTGCTGCTTGTAACCTTATAACATTTAGCCTGTAATAACCATCCTGTGGCATCTTTCTTGCACCAATACCTCACACGTATTAAAATATTGAATCAAAGAGTGCACTTACGCTGCCCACCTTTCAGTAATTTCCTTCAGAAGGGGAGATGAAGACGAGTGATTACCGGCATTAGACACCCTAATTTCAGAGAAAGGTGTTAGTATGAGGGCATGGCTAACGTTTCCGAATGTTAGCCAGCGTTTCCCGGAGGCCATCATTAAAATTTCAGGCCCGCGTTCCGTGCCGCTCAGATGTGTGAGAGGTGTATTCCGCAATCGGGTCATTTTGCATTCTAATGGGCGGACTTTCAAGTTGGATAGAGCTGGGAGAATATGCCAGCTCCAATAGGGAATCCTTTTATCTGGCCGATCGCCCGTTGTTTGACTAAAGCATTGATTTAACTCACTTTTGCCTGTCTAATGATACGCCTTTTAACTGGGAGCCTTTTTGATCCCCACAGAAGGTTTTATCCCTCTGATTTCAAATTCCCTTCAAATTGTGACGTTGATTTAGCTGAATGTGGCAATAGTAGGGTTTTCATGAGTTACTGACCCCGTCCCAATTCAGTTACATTTATTTGAATAACTTCCTTTATTTGTATACCAGACTTTGAATAAAATTATAATAAATGATATTTATTGAAGATGTATGCACTTGTGAGAAGTTTGTTTAAGGTATATGTCAGGGAATCAGACATACACCAGATGCTATTCCGTAACACATAGAGAACACAATTCAACTTAGAATATGAAACGACACAGAAATATCAGACATTTGTATGGCAAGCTTGGGAGAAAACGCGGGACTGATCACGCAAGCTGTGGTAAGCAGCCTGCGTGATCCTCCTGCGTCTCACCCCGTTTTTTCCCATGCTGGTTGGTTTTATTAGATATTCTGGAATAGGCGGGTCACATTTCTCATTGGTCAGCCTCACATCAAGGCACTTGGTATTTTTCCGTAGAGATAAAGCCTGCAAGGGGGGGTGCAACTCCCCCCCCTGGGGCAACATTCTTTGGCCCATCTTTACGACCCCTTCACAAACAAATGCTGTCACACACCCGTTCTTCTCTTAGACTAATGATGCAGATAAAATATCACTATTATGCAGATAAAATACATCACAGAAATATAATCATATATTCACATTTTATCACAGTATATTGATCACTAGAGGTTAGAGGTAGAGAATTTGTTGTTCTTGGAACAGTAAATTAAAACTCCTTGAATAAATTTATGGGGATTTTAAAACATTTAAAACATTTCTGTCTTTGCATGGACCCTTTGCAAGCTCCTTTGGTGCTCCATGCCAAAATTTAGACATTCTTAATGCATAGGTCCATTCAGAGTCTGATTGACAAATAAATACAATACAACATAATTGAAAGAGATCATGAAGTAATGAAGTGAAGAAAATGTAAATAAACATTATTTGATTTGTGCGTGTGTGTGTGTGTGTGTGTGTCTGTGTGTGTGTGTGTGTGTGTGTGTGTGTGTGTGTGTGTGTGTAAAATATATATTATTTGAAAGTGGACAATGCAATGATGAGGATTGCACAATGAGTGGCCTGTGTAATAATAGTGACTGTGCAATGAGTCACCTGTGCAATAATAGTGACTGTGCAATGGGTGACCTGTGCAATAATAGTGACTGCACAATGAGTCACCTGTGCAATAATAGGGACTGCACAATGAGTGACCTGTGCAATAATGGGGACTGCACAATGAGTGACCTGTGTAATAATGGGGACTGCACAATGAGTGACCTGTGCAATAATAGTGACTGTGCAATGAGTGACCTGTGCAATAATAGTGACTGTGCAATGAGTGACCTGTGCAATAATAGTGACTGCACAATGAGTCACCTGTGCAATAATAGGGACTGCGCAATGAGTGACCTGTGCAATAATGGGGACTGCACAATGAGTGAGCCGTGTAATAATGGGGACTGCACAATGAGTGGCCTGTGCAATAATGGGGACTGCACAATGAGTGAGCCGTGTAATAATGGGGACTGCACAATGAATGACCAGTGTAATAATGGGGACTGCACAATGAGTAGCCTGCGTAAAAATGGGGACTGCTCAATGAGTAGCCTGCGTAAAAATGGGGACTGTGCAATGAGTGACCTGTGTAATAATGGGGACTGCGCAATGAGTGACCTGTGTAATAATGGGGACTGCACAATGAGTGAGCCGTGTAATAATGGGGACTGCACAATGAGTGGCCTGTGTAATAATGGGGACTGCACAATGAATGACCAGTGTAATAATGGGGACTGCACAATGAGTGGCCTGTGTAATAATGGGGACTGCACAATGAATGACCAGTGTAATAATGGGGACTGCACAATGAGTAGCCTGCGTAAAAATGGGGACTGCTCAATGAGTAGCCTGCGTAAAAATGGGGACTGTGCAATGAGTGACCTGTGTAATAATGGGGACGGGGCAATGAGTTAGTCATGCAATGCAATAACCTGGAATGTGCAATGATGTAGACAGCGCAACGAGTGGGTTGCGCAATAACTGTGCAGTAATGTGGAATGTACAATAATGTGAAATTTAATAATTAATGGCATTTTTGTGACCCATTTTGGTCACACCCCCCACTGTGTTTTTCCACAACAAAATCGTTTTTTTTTTTTATCTCGGCTTTAATGTGTTATTGTATTCACAGACTTAAATCCTCACTAGATAATCAAGTCAAGATTATTTCAAAGAACAAAAACAAAACATGTTTACAGTCCAAAGTAAGTCAATAAATAAGCATGAAAAACTAAAGAGCTTTTCACAGAACAATGCCATGATGATTGACCAGCTTCCAGGCAAAGCATTGTAAACTGTCATTTTAAGACCCATTTGAAAGAACCTCTGACGTTAGTGTGTTATTGCACTGGGCCTTCTAATCAAGCTGCTGTGTGCCACTATGACTCAAGCTTTCGATGGAGTGATATCTTTTACAACCGCTCCGAGTATTGCCCCCCCGCCCCTCCACGTAACTGGATAAACGTCCATAACACGGCCATAGCACAGGTGCATGGCTTGGCATCTCTCCCAGGCAGTGGTGAGGAGGGTTAGGCAAATCTGCATAACGAGCCATGCACTGTTGAACCAGGAAGCAGCATCAAGCTCCTCGATGTAATCCTCACAGATGATGAATAGGAAGTCCCAATTATAAAGTTTGTGGACATTTTCTTTACAGAGACAATCCTGCACAAGGTACGTTTGGCATTTAAAGGAAACGTATTGGCATTAAAGGGAATACATGCTAAATTTACTTTTTGGAGCCTCATCAAAAACATACCCGGAGTTGTATTTAGCACCATTCACAGTTGTTTCTCTAATCCTGTATACGAGCTTAACAAAAAGACACAGGTTCAAATGTCCCATGGCGTGATGTCAAAGGTAGAAATCTGGAGATCTCGTGTGCTGTTTTTAAATCCATAAATCAGACTCATTCTAAGCATTTCTGCCGCCTATTTGCAATTATTATAACTGCATGCTTGTCATGTCAGGGGAAAGCGATCTTTTGTATATCCTCCACATGGTAATTCCCTCTCCTGCCAGTAGATAGAGTGCTACCAGTGCCTGACCTATAGAAAGTAATGGGAGGTTTTCTATACATACATTATTTTGAGTCTCAAAATCATGTGTCATAAATTAACTTTGAAGTGGATGCCGTATGTCGATATAATTCGGATATCCACTTCTAAAGCTAACAATGCTAGCGATTTCTATGGTAACGGTATGAATAGAAGTGTTACATTACATGATTGATGGAAGCTAAGAGCATCCCAGGTATTGTAGTGTATATAAGTTTTGAAACCAGCCTTTCATTTTCAGTTTTTTTTATTGATAAGGATTTGTTTTTTTTGGGACCGGACAGTGCAGCGGAACATGAGGATGAGACTGGGGAGGGACATGCATTAAGGCTAAACCATATCAACATCAGCCCAAAGACATGGAGTTTCAGAGATGTCATGTTAAGTCAAGAGGGTTAATTGTTCAATCATAAATAGACAATTTGCCAAGGGAAATTTAAACAACAAAAATACTGTGTGTGACCTTTACCCGCGTGACAACTGTTCAAGAGGAAATACATGACCTTTTAAACGATGACTAAAGTTTAGTCCGAAAATGTAGATGTTAAACTGATTTGGGGAAATGTAACTAACATTTGCTTATGCTCGCTACACATCTTATTACATCACACACGGCGACCTTTGAGGCTTCCAAATGACTCTCAATTGTTATTGTTTTTATACAGAACACAGTATTTTTAAAAAAAAATCTTCAGAAATAGGAATATATTCTGCTTTGTGTTGTTAAACATTGATTTCAACATTTTAGGGAAAAAATCACCAAGATGTGGTTCTGAATTAGATTTGGTCTGGCCTTTTCCATACTCATATACATTTTTAAATGTTTATTCTTATTTTTTATCTTATAGCTTCTTGTTATTTGTATCCATAGTAGATTTAAATAGTTATCTTCTTGACTTATTCATTGTTCATTGTTCATTGTTTTGTGTTGGACCGAATCACCAAGACAAGTTCCTGTGTTTGTGAATTCTGTTCATTGACAATAGCAATAAACCTTTTCTGATTCTGATTCTGATTCTGATTCTGATTCTGATTCTGATTAGCTGATAAGAGATATTAGTCTGTCCTCACATGACTGATGGCCATCAAACATATTTCTGCTGTTTGTCTGGTTTTCAGCAGAAGCAGCAGGTGGAGATCCGACTGAAGATCTGGCCCATCACTGCATGGTCTCCAACAATTTGCTGCTTCCACTCACTTTTCATCCCTTTCATGTTCACACCTGTCCTGCACGAAACAACGTCTAAAAAGAATCAATAAAGAAGAACACATCTATATCTAGCTGATTTGGATTCCAGCCAGGCTCGGTGAGTGTGGTACAGGGGCTGATAGGACAAACTGCATGTTTTCGGGTCAACACAAATGCCATGTGGGGACCTCCTCTGCCCCGCGTGTTGTCCTCATCAAACCCGCCTCTGAAGTACATGATGGTGAGCAATTTTATAAGCACACACAGGCCCCAAATCCAAAATGTCACGGTTTGCTCCCAAAGGCATGCTTAACATAAGGGCGCGTGACCCAGCTGCTATGGCATTTGGAGGAGCAACACAACTATTTTAGGCTTTCTGTTCAGTCAGAGGGAGGCTAATGCAGTGTGGTGGTTCCTAAAGATGTGTGACCAATGGATTGTGTCACTATTCATTAAGCATCTGCACAACTCAATGTTTCTGTCCACAGAATGAATAACTGCTGTACTAGAATATTGTTAAAATTTTTGTCCTATGTATTTAAAAATATTGAACTTGGGGTGGGCAAATAGTCAAATTATAGATAATATGTTGTGTTTAAGAAGATATTTGAAAATTGGGTATATTTTTAGAATAAAAATCTCTCTCAAATTGTTACAAAAAAGATTATCCACCTCCTAAAACTTATTTTGTTCTAAGAATCTAACTTAATTGCACTGTGACATAGACCTAAGTTTAATGTCCCAAGCCTTTGTTCGATATGCGGCCCACAGTGGGGACAAAAGTTTGGACATTTGACTAAATAAAATATCTTCTTATCGCAAGGAAACATAGGCCCTTTTGACCAAATCGACCGGCTACTTCCGGTTGCCTTAAAAATGCAGAGCTCCACTTCCTGCTCCATACATTTATTGGGGAATTAATTGAGTCTTGCCAAAATAAATCAATAATTAATTAAAACAATGCGGAAAGGGACCTGGGGACATCTACGGTATCTGTTTAGAAAAGTGGTTTTGTCTTTAGGCTAATGCTAACATACGATACATGTAAGCTATTGCTAACATACAATAAACTGAACTAATCCTTATTCAAAACACAATTCAAGTGTGGCCTGGTGGTCGAGTGGTTAAGGCACAGCTCACATGTGCCAGGCTCCAAGTGGTGTGAGTTCAAATCCTGACTCCAATAATTTACTGCATGTCCTCCCTTTTCTCTCATCCCTATTTCACACTTTCTCCCATCTAATAAAGCCTACAGGCCACAAAATCCAAATCCTCAAATTTGCATTCTACGTGAGTACTTTTATCAAGATTGTCTGTTTTATATATAAATGAATGTATGTTAGACTTTTTATTTTCATTTATTTGAGCAAGACCTGGCTAATTTCCACAGAGAATGGAACGAGAAGTGAAGATCCACATTTTTACGGCACCCTACACACACACACACACACACACACACCCTACACACACACACACACACACACATACACACCCTACACACACACACACACACACACACACACACCCTACACACACACACACACACACACATACACACCCTACACACACACACACACACACACACACACACACACCCTACACACACACACACACACACACATACACACCCTACACACACACACACACACACACACACACACCCTACACACACACACACACACACACACACATACACACCCTACACACACACACACACACACACACACACACACCCTACACACACACACACACACATACACACCCTACACACACACACACACACACACACATACACACACACACACCCTACACACACACACACACACACACACACACACATACACACACACACACACACACCCTACACACACACACACACACACACACACCCTACACACACACACACACCCTACACACACACACACACACACACACACACCCTACACACACACACACACACACACACATACACACACACACACACCCTACACACACACACACACACACACACACCCTACACACACACACACACCCTACACACACACACACACACACACCCTACACACACACACACACACACACACACCCTACACACACACACACACACCCTACACACACACACACACACACACACACACACACCCTACACACAGACACACACTCCCACAAACACACACACACTCCTACAAACACAAACACACACACACACACACACACTCCTACAAACACACACACACACTCCCACAAACACACACACACACTCCTACAAACACAAAAACACACACACACACACACTCCTACAAACACAAACACACACACACACTCCTACAAACACACACACACACACACACACACACACACACACACTCCTACAAACACAAACACACACACACACACACACTCCTACAAACACACACACACACACACTCCTACAAACACAAACACACACACACTCCTACAAACACAAAAACACACACACACACACTCCTACAAACACACACACACACACACACTCCTACAAACACAAACACACACACTCCTACAAACACACACACACTCACACACACACACACTCCTACAAACACAAACACACACACACTCCTACAAACACACACACACATACTCCTACAAACACACACACACACACACTCCTACAAACACACACACACACACACACTCCTACAAACACACACACACACACACACACACTCCTACAAACACACACACACACACACTCCTACAAACACACACACACACATACTCCTACAAACGCACACACACTCCTACAAACACACACATACACACTCCTACAAACACACACACACATACTCCTACAAACACACACACACACACTCCTACAAACACACACACACACACACACACACTCCTACAAACACACACACACACACACACACTCCTACAAACACACACACACACACACACACTCCTACAAACACACACACACACACACACTCCTACAAACACACACACACACACTCCTACAAACACACACACTCCTACAAACACACACACACACACACACTCCTACAAACACACACACACACACACTCCTACAAACACACACACTCCTACAAACACACACACACACACACACTCCTACAAACACACACACACACACACTCCTACAAACACACACACACACACTCCTACAAACACACACACACACTCCTACAAACACACACACACGCACACACACTCCTACAAACACACACACACACACACACACACACACACACACACACTCCTACAAACACACACACACACACACACACTCCTACAAACACACACACACACACACACACACACTCCTACAAACACACACTCACACACACACTCACACACACACACTCCTACAAACACACACACACACACACACACTCCTACAAACACACACACACACACACACACTCCTACAAACACACACACACACACACACACACACACTCCTACAAACACACACACACACACACACACACTCCTACAAACACACACACACACACACACACTCCTACAAACACACACACACACACACACACTCCTACAAACACACACACACACACACACACACACTCCTACAAACACACACACACTCCTACAAACACACCCACACACACAAAATTGATTGAATTAAATGATCCCTTATTATGCTTTATTCACTTTTTTAACATGTTGTTGCCCTCTGCTGGCAAAATAATAATGGATTTATGTTGAATGGCTGTTTAGCAGCACGGTTATTACCAACATGACTCTAATAACCATATTACATTGTGAAAGCCAGTTAAGAACTTTCCAAATGTTTATGTGAGACGGTTTAACATCATTATTACAGAACATTACACTGTATACACGTGACTGCAAATGATCTTTATCGCTAACAATTATATTTACCCGGACCAATACACACAGATACGAAAACAAGGATATGGAAAGATTACAAATACGGGGCACTATATCATATCATCAACACCGGAATACACACAGCAGAACCTTTGAGCGGCTTGGGAAATCGGGTGATCTCAGATATGTGTCATCATGTCACAATACTGCCGTGCACAACAGAGGAGCATGCGAGGCGAGCTACTGCACGGCCATGTCTCGCTGTTTAGTTTACGGCTAAATCTGTTGCAGGCCTGTTTTACGCTTGGTCAAGTCCTATTATGGCAGGGGTGTCCAAACTTTTTTCACCTAGGGCCGCATTTTGAAACTTAAACGGGGCAGAGAGCCAGAAACCACTTGACAATGTCGAATTTGTTGAATGACAAAGTGAATCATTCGAAATTTTGCATTTGACCTAATTGCGATGAGCCTCCACACCTTTAATTATACCTGGAACATTAATATCAGGTTGGTATAACATCAATATGCCTGAATTTTCCCAATTTCACAGTAAAAAGTACTAGTTTTTGTTGTTTGGGCCGACATAGCAGGAAGCTGGAGGGCCAACAAAAATTGGTCTGAGGGCCGCATTTGGCCCCCGGGCCCTAGTTTGGACATGCCTGTATTATGGAGTTAGTTTAGATTAGTTTTTTTAGCGCTGGTTTGGTCAAAATGTCGGCAAATTTCATTGTAGTCTTTATATGATGCTTTGTAAACTCCTATATTTCCTGGTGTAGTTCTATAATAAGAAAGAGCTCAAAGCCTTGATTGACATGAAACGTTTGTATATTGTGTTAGTATTGCTGCGTCTGGAACAGGGCACAGTTTGTATCAAGCACATTGTAGAATTTGAACAGTTGAATGAGCAGAATGAGTCTGTGGAAGGTGCACAATAAAAACATGAAGGACAACATCACCATGGTTATCACGCTCATCACAAAGCAGGACGGCCTTGGGTTGAATTGCCTGGATAAAACAGGCCCTTTTCATCACTTTTATTTACTCCAGCTTAGTTTTTCTGACCAAACATAATGCAAAGTGTGGAGAATGGTCCCTGACTCTGAATTTTGCTGAAGGATGGGTCAAATGCAGAGGATCCTAGAACTAAAGGAGGATTGTAATTGTAGCGGCGTTAAAAGCTCAAAAAAGTACATTTTGCATAATAGCTGCCATGGAGAGCTGCTACTTGCTGTGAAAGCATAAAGGATCAGGCTCAAGGAAGGAGGCAATTTATCACAACATCTTTTGTTAGATGTGTTTACGCTCATCTCCTGCTTTGTCAAAGCAGTGGAATCTGATAAAAAGCGAAAGTGTTTGATTCTAACTTTTCCTACATGTCAGCTGACCTTAAATGTGACGTTTAGCGAGCCAGATGTCACTTCTGGAGTTGCATCATGGTTAGCCTCACAACAATATGGTAGAATAGTCAGGCCTCTTTTCTACGTTACATGTATTGGGCAAGGTGCTGTGCTTAAAGGGGCTTTGTCAGTCTGGTGCATGCTCTCCGCATTTAATTGTACCAAATTTGATCAAGCCAAACTTGTAAGAAAGAGCTATTTGCGTTGCTATATGATGCTTTCTCGTGATAATTATTTTACTGTCTTTTGGTAGTCCATCTTGAAGTTGTGCTAGAGGCCAAACACAATCTAAATCCATGCATGTGAATACCACTGATGTGCCAAAGTTTGTGAGAGGTAGAAACAACAAGATAAGATAGCCTTTATTTCACCCTGAAGAGACTCATACACAGAAAACGGGAAAGATAGTTTAGCAAGCTTTATTGTGAAGGTTATTTGGCGCTCAGACCCCGGCGGAAAACGTAGCGATTATGGGCACTCCATAATCTAATTTAATTAGATGTCTCCCCCAGGGCCTGGAGACTGGTGGTGGTAGATATGGAGAGAGGGTAGAGAGGATGATTATGATGAGAGGGATGCAGAGGAGGAGGAGGAGGGGAGGTGGTGGGTCGCAGTACGGTCTGAAGCGGCCGAGCCATCTGCCTCAGGGCTTAAATGCGACCGATTGGGCTGATTGGGAGCGGGGAGGAGTGACTTGAGAGCGTTGAGGATGGAGAGCAGGAGCGAGGGGCGATGGCGCGGGCGTCCCCTGCCCTTATACCCTCCTTCTCAGCCAGGAAAAACTACAAAACCTCCTTGGGAATATTTAGAAACCTGGAGGAGTCCATGGTGAAGGAGGGATCTGACTCCCTCAGACGGACAGGCGGACGCCCGCTTGAGTGCGATGATGGAGCTGGGGAGAGGGGTCCTTCCATGGAGGCCGATGCAGATAAAGTTAGTTCTTCCAGGTGAATTTACGCAGGCTTCATTTGTCCACAACTACCTACGGATATGAAAACATACTTCCTCCTAGTTTGAAAATCAGGTACCCCAGCTTTAAAGAAGACATATTGTGCTGTTGCCAACCATTTAGTGGAATCTGTGGATCACTATTTTATATCTTGGACATTTCAAATCACAAAAACGACTAATAACAGGAATAAGTGAGTGTAAAACTGCCCACCTGTCCCTTTAAACCGCGTCACCGTAAAAGACACCACAACAAAGTGCCGCTCTGCCAAACCATGCATTTTTCTCAAAGCAATGGTTTCGTGAATGCAGGAGAATAATGCTACTCATTCATTCTAAATACTTTGAGAGGGTAAATGAGGAGGGAAGCATATAACATGATTAAAAGCTTGTATTTTGCATAATAAGCCCAACATAACGGCAGTCGGCCAGGGGCAGGGATCAGACCGGCAACTGTTGTGCTATTGCTAATTTGCTACTTTGACAGTGAATGTATGTGTATTAAATTAATGGAATTTCAATAATACATGTAAACAGTAAAGAGATTGTGTTAATAGTAGAAAAAGCTTCAGTTGTAGTCATCTGGACTCAGTTTGAAAAAGTAGACGTTTCGACTCTCATCCAAGAGTCATTGTCAATAAAAGAATTTAGATCGAGAACTCCGATATTAATACTGTTCTGTGGTAAGACCCGCCCATTGGGAGGAGCCTTCCTGAAGTAGAAAGAGTTACTATGGAACACGCCTGGACGAATGAGGGATTACACCGACAGATTGTGTTAATGATTCTCTAGTTTAGTTGAATTAGTTTTTATAGTGAGGTACACCCAGTTTTCTGTTCTATTCTACTGATGTTGCCTCGAATTGCAAAGGTGTGAGTGAGGATCTAATAGTCACATCCTGTGTTTTTCAAAAAGCATTTACATAGGCTTTGACATAGATGCCGTGGGAGTTGTTAGTTTCAGTTTTTCAGAAATCAAACTCGTATTGTTTTAGCAGCCGGTGCATCGATGGCCCTCGGAACAGTCATCTCTCTGCTTTTTGAACTGACAGGGGCTTCCTCTGCAACACGAGGGCCACTACCAGAGATGAAACTCCAGCAATCATTCGTTTCTTTGTTCTGAAACTGCTATTTTTGGTGCATGCCCTCACTCTACAGGTTACATTTCAGTTAAAGCAAGTGGAAAAATGTGTACTTTTCTTTAGGTCTTATTAAAAAGTGTTATTATCTTTAAATCCTGTGGACCATTCCTGGACTGTGGTCCTTTTGTGTATCTTTACATTATGTTACGAATAGCCCAAATAAACTAAAAAAAAATGTAACGACACTGATGAACAAACACTGGTTTAATTTGACAGAAATATGGGGGAAAAGCAATTTAAGAAGCTCTCATTCCCCATTTCACGCTTTCATTTCCTATCTAATAAATAAAGTCTTCTTGTACCTCTGTATTTAGGTCAAGATTGAAAAGAATGGGTACAAAAATACTTAAGGGCTCGACATATTATGTAGAAATGTTCTTAGTCATATAAGAGCAGCTTTAGATGTCAGAAATATAACAGAATTTAATCTTTAATCACGACACCTGCAGCTTCTGTTTCCCACATCCTTTTATCATCATCAACAGAGAGCCTTTCAAATGTGAAATTACACTGACTCCTGACTTGTTTGTGATATATTTCGCTGAAAAGCATCATTTATAAAGTTTTTTTTTTTTAGACTTACAAAACATCAAGGCACGCTCCACTGAATCAACAAAAGATTACGATGAAACGCTGCACACTTTGAAGTAACACTGCTTGATATGTCTCCCCGAAGGCAGCCGTTCACCTTTAAGCATCAATAAACAAGGATTTCCTTACAGAATTGTATTTTTTTATTTTGCTGGACTGTAGACAAGACTAATTTTGCCCGTGGCCCATGTTTTCATTTTGAATCGGACTGTCAGACTTGCACAGATGGCCAAAGCCTGGAGGGAAAGCAAAGGTGGCAGGTGATCAATAGGTAATGTGTGTGGAGCTCTCCCACGGCTCTCCCTGGTGTGCGGGCGAGTCATTTGCATCTTGGACAGTCCCATGTGGAGCGTTTGGAGTACTGCAGGGGTTTGTGTTCAAGGACCTGTTCAAGGACACTGGGAGAGACTGGGCTGTTTGCGCTGCATGCTGGCCGTCTGAAGTCCATTCAAAACCGTTCAGGATGACATCATTAATGAGGTGAGCAAAATGAAATGTGAAATGGCCCAAATGAAAAAAGCATTATTTATTTTGTAAACACTATTTGCAATTTACATTTTCATGTTTCTGATAAGATAGGAATAAAGTGCAAAATGAATCAATGAAACAAGAATCAGTGTAGGGCTGCAATAAGTTTATCGATTAATCGCAACTAATCGATTATTGAAATGATCGTCAACCAATTTAGTAGTCATATAATTGTATACAAGAGACCACTGGAGTTATTATGTAGTAGTAAATAGTAAATATGAGGCTAATATAAATGTGTGCTTTTTTGTACTGTGGCCAAGGGGCACCGATCATGACCAACAAGATAATTTATTATTATATTGTATATATTGTATTTAAAACTTGTTGGTGAATCATCTGATCATCTGATTTTGTCACAAAAAAGTGCTGCTTTTACATTAAACTAAGAATAATGTTGATAGCTTTAAAACTGACAATGTGCTCTTACAATTGTCGCCAGAACGCCTGTGATTGTGTATAAGGTATAGGACCAACTACGTGCCATTTCAGTAGATTCAAGATTACTTTTACTTCAGTCAGAGTTTGTGTTTGGCCACAATAAAAAAAAAAAATTATAGTTGTATTTCCTTCCTCATAGTCCCAACTCCAGTGATCCCTTGTATACGTACATCATTGCAAACAGAAGAATGTGCAGACAATAGCATCAGTTCCTGTGGCATCCAAAAGCTGTGATGTGTAAAGAGTGTATAGTCACTGAAGGGTGGACTGCACAGAGGGTCCGGACGGGTTCAGCCTGAGCCCCATGTTCAAGGACACTTTGAAAGGAATGGGCAACTAGATCCTCTTAGGACACTACTGCAGTAATGATATACACTTATGAGCACGAGTGTGTCTGACCTCTTGCTCCTCCCAATAGACAATATGAAATGTAATTATAGCCACATAAAGGCTACATTATGTCTGTGTTTACTCTACAGGGTATTGAGTAGTGAAAGGAGCTGTGGAAATTAAACTGTATTTTATTCTGTCTGCCACCTGGAGAAGTTATTGCTTTGCCCGGAATATTCCACAGTACAGCATTCAAGTAATTCAAGTATCATCTATAATAATAGTAAATCAGTTCCAGTCCATGGAAGAATGAATGCCATACTGTGGAACATTCCAGGCAATGAAATACAGTATCATCTCCATGGAGACAAACAGGTGGCCGGACCTCCACCAGGGCTCCTGACCTCTCTGATGGTGATGATGGGTGTGATTGACAGGCGGGTTAGCCAATCAGGGACACGCTTGCCTTATCCGTATCAAAAGAAGGCAAAAACTGACAAAAAATTGCAGATTTCGGACAAATCAATTAGCAAAGCACAAAAGGCTGTGAAGTTTGAAATGATCATTCATTTCACATGCGTCACAGAAATAAACTGATTACAGGGGGCTGTCTGAGTTAGACTGGAGGTGGACGGAGGGAGTGGTGACCAGACTCACTCTTCGTAAAAGTGTGGATTCTGGATCAAGCATCACTTGCATGGTTCCATGAGACCATTCTTGGTTTACATTCTCCATGGAGATAGATACGTTTTATGCCATACTGTGAAATAATATAGCCAAAGGAACATTTCCATGGAAACAAGCAGGAAGAGGCTCCCCAGGCTTGTGTTGAGGACGCATGTTTTTGTACGTCTAAGAAAAGTAGCACAGCTTGAGAAACACTGTTCTTTCATCATGGTCAATTCAAAATGTGTCTCAAAATTGTTTCACGCCACTAGTTTTCTCATGAGTTGTTGAGAGGTTTTTTTCATTTTTTTTTTGCAGTGCCACAGTGCTGCACAATAAGCTCTGGGCTAAAAGGTCAAGTTTGAATGAGATTTCTCTATTCTGGGGATAAGAGAGAAAAGTTGGCCCGGCTGGAAGCGAGCGCTGAAAGGGCAATGGAATTTGTACTCAGTGGGACGGGAGAAGAGATACTCACAGAAGACTTTGTTCAAGTTAGTCTGAAAGTAAAATAGACATGTGTTATATATAAGAGATTAAAACAATATGGAAACTCTAGTAAAACAAAAAAGAAAAAGAAAAAGAAATAATTGACAAGTTGGTACATTCAATTCACATTTTCTTTCATAACTTGTACAAATAACCATGGCAATAGTCTGTCCCATTCATTCTAACAAATCAGTAAAATATTTGAAGATTCGACAACCTTGATGACGGATATTTTCCCAAGGACAGGATGCATTAGTCAAGCAGGATGTAAACTAACCCCTAACTCCATTGAAAATACATTACAGTAATTGTACATCCCTTTGGCTACAACAGTCAGAATTCTGTTGAAAGTGAAGCTAAGAGAAGCAGGATGTAGAGGTGTTTTTGAAGGTGCATGGTGGTAAGTGTCAGAGCGGCTGATGGGATTATTTCAGAATGTGCTGATCCTTTGCGATTCTCACACACGGACAGAGACATGAGTGATGCAGCAGTTTGAAAATGTCTGAAATCCCTCAGTCGTGTCATAGCAAAAGAAAATTGAATTTTGTCAACTGGACAAATGTTTTTAAGAGTGAGGTGAAGTTTTGCCACCTACAATAGCTTCTGACTGGGATCTGCTGAGGAGCGAAGTGGAACTCTCAGAAACACTCAATAGTTGTGTAGAGTCATTGCAGCGCACTCAAGTCCTGAATGCAGGACTACTCAAATATGCATGAATCTATCAAAATGTAATTTAGAGTAAACTAATGATGAGGGGAAACCCATAAAATCATGGCTCACACGCACAATAAGTCTCCTTTAAATTGTAGGTAAAAAAACAATTTGTCCCACCTTAAGTACCCAGTGTGTAACCTTTTAATACAATAGACTAGGATGAAAACATGTTTTCATTTGGGATTTATTAATTGCACTGCAAAACAAGCTTGTTTCTATGGAAATGTTGTTCTTTGGGCAATAATATTCCACAGCATGGCACATATATCCCCATGGAAAATGTTCTGAAGTATGATTTTAACTTTAACATATGTGCCACCTCTTGAAAGTTACATTCTGTCGCTTTAAAAACCCTGAATAATGCATTGTATAATGATGTATAATACTTCATATATTACATCTTAGAATTAGTGGTAAATGTAACCCACGTTATTCAATTACCAATTCATCTCAGTATGTGTTGTTTTGCCTCTCTGCTCTCTTGCGTTGTCTCAATTACTTATCACGATCACAAAGTCTAGCCTCTCCCTGGTCGTCTAACTGTGCAATCCATTATGAGAGTATTTACCTGCGGCCTCTCCGTGCATATCTTGAACAAACATTGAAATGCCGGCACACGGAGGAATAGCGTATGCAGGCTGGATCCGGTCCATTTGAAAAGCGTCATTCCGGCGTCGGCCATGTTGCTGTGGTCTTTTGTATAATCTGCTGCATTCTCTCCGGAGTCCAATCATGCGGCCTCACTCTCCTCTACGTGAACAGACGAGCGAGCAAAACTGCAACGGGGTAAAACAACCATTCATCAACGTACAGGCAGAAAGAACAGGCCATTTACACTTGCAGCGTCTGACTTCTGTTTGGGTTAATTTATGCGTCCGGGGGGAGGCGTAAACAATTACAATTACTGGCGGCAGTCACGCTAAATCATAGTAAATCAGTAGTAAAACAAGAACTGCACAAGTACGGGGAAATGGGCCCGTGGAAAATTTGGTGCCATTAGTGGGGAGATGCATTACAACGTTTCAATGTGAATGTGCAGTTTGTAATACCAGGATGTTAATATAGTTGAAAAAATATGATCCCAAATGGTTTTATGCGATAATAACGTCAATGGGAACATAAACTTGCAAGGTTTTAGCATCCTAATTATTCACTGTTTTATAAGCCCTTTTCACAACTTTTAGAAGCCAAAGCAGAGTTTTGCTGTCGCATTAAAGCTAACAACAACTAGCATGCTAACAGTGCACTTCCTGTTTTACCCGTGTAAGAATAAATGCAAGACGGGGATGAGTCTGTTTGCAGGAGGGAGGTGGACCGGCGGGTGACGTCCCGGTGCAGCGGTAACTACCCGGAGCTCAACGTCCAGTGGAGATGACCCTCTTATCCACTGTTTATCACTCTGATCCTGTTGTTGTATTTGTATTGTATTCAAATCACTTTTGTTCTACATTCTTTTTGTTCTTTAGTGTTTATTTTGCAGGTCTTTAGTTCATTCATACCGCCGTAGCATGTTCCTAGTTGGTGAAATGTTTACTGACAATGGCAATAAAACTGAAATTCGGAAAAAACCTCCACCATTTGACTCATTCCTGAAAACAACAAGTGAAGGAACGATTAAACGTTACTTAAACGCCTGAGCAACAACCGTCTTTATAAAAATGTGTTAGAATTTCCAATCGTAAATGTTTGACAGTAATGAAATAGCAAAGCATCTCAGAAAGTTGGTTCAGGGATGTTGATTATTGAACTGTTTTCCTCCTTGAACTCTCTTTCTCTTCATCATATGCGATTTGAGAAGGAGACAGGCCTGGACCAAGCGAGCAGCAGCAGGAAACATGACACTGTACGAGACATGAACAAGCCTCATCTCAACCGCACTCTGTTACAAGTGCCTAAGTGCAGGATCAATGAGAGAGCCAAGAAGAGACAGAGAAAGAGAATAGTAACACTTCAGAACATGCACAAGCTACTGATGCTCTCTGGTCGCAGAATAAATAGAATTCTTAGAAGGAAATGTACCGCAAATAAGAACGAGAGGTGAAAGTGGGTTCAGACAGGAGGCAATAAATAAACTGCACTGTAAAATGCTAATAAATCATGATTTGGAGTTTGAAACAAAGTGCACTTGTTTAGACTATTTGTAAGATTAGCCTTAAAGGACACATACGTATAATGCACAATTGACTTTTTTGAGATATTAACATGTTACATTGTTGTCCCCTCACCAAAAACGTACCTTTTTGGCTTCATTCTCGCTTGTTTCATTAATCCTGTTTACAAGGTTGTCTTCACAAGTAACTCTTGTTTGAATTCTCCAAGTATTATTGCATCACAGGTAAAAATCCAGACTTTTCTTGCTCATTTTTAAAGTCCATAAAAACATAATTGGACTCGCTCTGATGTCAAATTGTGTTCACAACAAAGGCGTGGTTCTACTAGCATAGCATTCACGTTTCCTTAGGGCTTCATTTATTTAATTCTTCATCACCCATTTCCGCTGCTGACAGAAGGTATTGAAATCAGAATTCGAATCTCATTGACTATTATTTAACATGAGTCAATACATTTGTGTGACTTCCTCTGCATAATCATCGTGATAATTCATGAAGTTCCTCCATGTTTTTAAAGTTAATTGACCTTCACGAGGTTTATGCACCAGCGGGAGTTCTTTCGCCCTCTAGAATAATCTACAACGCCAAAGTTAGGCTGCACAAAAGTCATTTCAAAACTCAGAATCATTGCCTGCACGTAATTGTAATATAGGAGTGTATTGACGTACAAAGTTGAATATATTTCCATACATTGACACAACCTCAGCACAACTTTCCCCAAATCGTCGTCTTGACTTGTTCTCGTCGAATAAAACACGTTGAGTTACATAGCAATCCCACTTTCTCCAAAAGAATCCCATAAAAAAACACAAATACCATTTATTTGTTCAATAAACAAACCGTCACAAAGCGTAAAAACACGGTAAAAAAAGAAGCCTTAATAAACAAATTGGAAAAATCATTATGACATTCCATTAGAGACGCCATTTCAATGCATTTTACGAGTCGATTGTTAAACAGTGCCTCTTCAGCAGAAACTGTAGCCGCTGCGGTCTTTGTGCTGACCTCGTTCATGCTCTGTGTGATTATTTTCCATCTCATTTAAGTCTCATAAAAGCGTTTAATTAAGAACGGTCCATCCTTCCGTTGTGCTGGCGATCCCCTTCAGAGCGGCTGGGCTTTATCTCCAGGCTGCAGCCAGGCAAATCCCCCTAATTGAGAAGTGTCATGAGAGGCATTTGTAAACAGATGTGGCCCAAGAAATAGTTCCTGGTTTGGCATAGCCCCGCCCCCTTCCTCCTGGGAAAGAAGGACAATCAACAGAGGCCTACGATGTTTACCCGTTTTAACAATTATGCGAGTCTCGTAATTACAAAGAGACAATGAAAAATGTCTCCAAAAAGTACTTCATTACAAGCGGAGTACCTGAAGCCAGACGTGGAAAGTAACAAAAGTAACAAAGTATTGCACATAAGTAAACATTTTAGGCATCTGCATTTTACTTACTTATATATTTTACAGTGGATGCGTTTTACTTCACAACATTTGAGAGCAGCTATACTTTCTACTACTTACTTACTTAAGTATATAAATCAAGTAAAGTACTTTCCTGTAGGGTTTGAGACCGCCAAGGGGTCCATGATGACATCTTGCCAAAAGGTTTTGAGCAAACAAAAATATATAAATACAATGACTACATAAATGTTTTCACTAGCTTTTGAGCACAATTCCCAATATCAAGAACACATTTGATGTTTTAATATTTCTCAAAATCTGTGTGAAATGCTCTTACTTACTAAACTACATTGTTCAACTGGTACTTTTACTTTAATTTGTTATTTGTTACTTCAGTTTAAAAATATGACTCATTTAAACAAAATCTAATACTGTTTCCACCACTGTCTATTTTTATGGGACAATAATACAAAGGGAAAAGTTCAGTCTGGTTTTATAAGTATTAATACACTGTTTTATTATAATAAATATTGAGGTTACAGTCTTGTTAGTCAACTAATTGATCAGTGGAGCATGTCCAAGAATGTGTTAAGTTGACCACAGCCCTAACTAGTTCCTATCGCTGACAATACCTTTGGCTCTTATTCACAAAGCATGATTTTTTGGGTGCATATGCAAAGCTTTAGAACCAGTTTTTCAGGTGGAGAAGAGAAGCCAATCCATTCTCATCCAAAAAATGTGACATAGCAACCTATTAGACCGTTTCTTCTGGCTTTGCAAACAATACAACGCTTTGAAATAAGTTTAAGATCACTTGCAGTGTCCTAGAGCTGCTCGATTATGGCAAAATAACATGACCATTTGGCTCATAATTGAAATCCTAATTATTTCAGATGATTACTTCCGTAACGTTGCGATTAACCTGTTTTAATAAAAAAATATAGCTGAATTATTAACGTTTTTTTGGACACTTGTATAAAAGTATGTATGCTCCTGGTTGTGAAGGGTAGAACAAGGACTCATCTTATTGAGTCATTGTATTTTTAATTACAACAGTTCTGTAAATGAAAAGAGGAATAATTCAAATAAAATATTGAAATTGAATTAATGGCAGCGTAGGATTCTATTATTAATCATTTATAAGTACATGTAAATCTGAATGTGGAGATTTAAAAGTTTTTTTGGGGGTGGGTGATTGAGTTTTGATTCTGGGTTAAGTTAGTTTAGATTTTAATATTTTGCTTTAGATTTATTAGAAGATATTCCTGTCTCTGGTTTCAAAGTACAAAAACGGCATTATTTCTCATCCCAATACTGGCAGCTCATTTATCCCCAAATAAGACGAATATCAAAACCCCTAACAATACCTTCCAAAGCTAATTCACGCTTTCATAACAGACACAATTAAGTTCCCAGGGGGCGATGCCTTGTTTCCCGCCTGTTTCCCTTCTTGTGAGCAGTAAAGATATTCGTTTAAAACATCAAGGACGTGGAGAAGGCGCCGAGTGGGGAATGATGAATTGGACAGGGAGTAGCAGCGGGCCATGGATCACTGGACGCGGCTGCCGGCAAACTTGAATCTTATTTGAGTTATGGCTCGCGAGGCAGAGGCCCATACATTTAAATATACTGCAGTTCGGGAAAAGAGGTCCGCGGTAACAAGAAAATATGGAGTTTTCAGAGGAAATTTCTCTGTTTTTAGTCAAACTTGGGTATGTGGAAGGAGGGAATTTACGGTATAGGGCCTTGGCATAGGCACTTAAACAATTTATCTTTGTACAGCGCACATCAAACCAGAAAGTATTCACATAACTTATTTATACAGCCATTATATGATTGAATTTTGTGTATTTCCCACGTACCAGCTGCCTCAATTTGGATTGTTTTACACATTAGAGTCTGTTAACATTATAAAATACTAAAAAATAAGTTTAAAAGCCATGTAAAACAAAACAAAAAGTAAAAAAAAAGAAACTGCAGGAAGTAATAAAAGCTTTTAGTATTATGTGTACAACAAATGGTAAGTGTACTAATATTAAGATATTTAATAGGAATTCCACTAGTTTCCAATTATTTTCATTCATAAACTCAAAGCCAATGTCATGACATTTTACTGCTTTTGCCCTCAAATGCCCCTTGTTTATTAGTTTACTCCTGATGGACTTGCTGTTGTTTATTTACAACCATGTACTGTGACTGTTTTGCTCTTACTCAGACTCCTCTGAAACTGACAAACACACAAGGGTCAGGTGGAAAGGTGCTGGCAAGAATCACGTGGAAAATGGCAAGAATCACGTGGAAAATGACAGAGATGATTGATCCCGTACGCTACGTCTCCAGAATCCTTACATAATGGATCTTCTAGATGCACTTTGTAGTATTTTCACTGGGTTAGTACAACGTGGGTAATGCCGATCTGAGAGTGTTTCCATTAGCCAGTGTTATGAGGGAACTGGTAGTACTATCTAGTGAGGGAATGTTAAAGTGTAGTGTAGTGGCCGAGAGGAAACTAACTAATCGGTTTTTAGTTAGAGGGAATCTCTACATTTCACCCATCCTCTGATGCCACTGGGGTTAAACCTGTCTGGAGGACTAGCTGATGATTTGGTTGAAAGTGATAGCAGAACAAGGTTAAATTGTGTGAAAAACACTCAAACTCTCTCAAAGAGAGTAACAGTCACAATCGTTTGAACAAAATATAATAATTATTAATAAAGATTAATAAAGATAAGATTTTACTAATTACTATACTAGATACTATACAAAAAACATGTGGAAATATAATCAATCAAAAATAACAGTACTCAACAATGTTCTTCTGTACAGAACAAGTTAGATGAAGTTTTAGATTTAAACTCCTCGGTTTACGACAGCATAAACCAGTTCATAACTGAAAAAGATAGAAGTCAAAGCAATTCAAATGACTACTTTAGTTTGGAGCCCATTTGGATGAACGAGGAATGGCATTCACCTGGAACAAAACAGTGTTGAGTGTTGTTTATTGTCTATTATCTTCACTGGCATTCCAACATCTCGGGGAGAATACAACACATAGTGTCCGGTTGAAAAGATATTTGTAAAATTAGCATTTTAATGATGTTTTATTGATTTTGCCTCATCAACAGCCTACTCAGAGTTTGTTAGACCACTTCTCCTCAGACCACTGTAAAAAAAAGATATAATAGAGATAATAGAGTCTATATATCTTTATATGTTATAAGTATGTGTTAGGTTTGGGCACTCTTCCTTCCTATTGTTTATAATAATATTTTGTCTGTTCAGTTTTTGTCTAATGATCTGTTTAGTTTTTTTTTATTAGATTGGCTCCCGGCCGCGGGTGCGCGCCCTGGAGCCTTTAAATGGAGACCGGATGGGCTCATCGTTCTCTCACAGCTCAGCTCCGCCCATCCCGCTACGCGTCCCGCTTCGCTGTCCCACTCAGCTCGCCTGCTCCCAGCTGGCTTTCTTAGCGGTAGCACTAGCCTCTTTAGCCTCTTTGTTTGGCCTGGTGGGACCTGTAGTCCCATTTTCGCATTTGTTTGGGGCTAGATAGGAGTTTTTTTTGTATCTTATTTCTTGCTTTAGTTAGAGGTGTCGGCACCGGCTTCGACGGCCCTATACGGGGCTGGCCCGGTGTCGCTCCTATTTGTTTCTGTTTGGCTGGCCCACCAGGTCCACCTTTCTTTTTATAACTTTGGGGTGATTTTTAGGGCACTGGGGTTCGAAAGTTGGCATTTATTTTGGTGAAAACCTAATAAACTTGTTTAAACTTGTCTTCGTCTCCGGTGTCCTTTTAAATATGTTGCAGCCTCTCTTCAGGGCCATAACAGTATGTACTTTTATATGTTATATGTTACTTTTAATAATAATAATACTTTTGTTCATCTATCAAGGCCAGAGCTTCACAAAGTGACGGGCAGGGAACAAGTGGTAGAAGATAAATGAATGGATGAATGTCACTTTGGTTTCTTAGATAATCCTTTATTGTCCACACATGGGGAAATTTCATTGTTGCAACGCAGGTAGATACAGAGGAAAAGGACAGATAACTTATCGGAAGTTTAAAAAAACACTCTTAATAGAAGAACTCTTATAAACAAAAACATTGTTGTTGTGTTCAATAGTTCTATGGGAACAAAACTCAGGGATAAAAAAAATGTGTTTGCTGAAATGTTATACTTTTTTCATTTATTTTTTATTACAGAAGCATACTAAAGATTAGTAACATATTTTTAGCAGTGTATAAATATATATATATAAGAAAGGAACTTTTTAAAACAATATTATTATTTAATTCAACCAAGGAAGGCGACAGGCAAGAAAAATATAAATGTCAATGTACAAAAGGCCCTCGGCTCCTGTGTTTCTATGCTCTTGTAGTTAGTGGGGCGACCAGTAGAGGCGCTCCTGCACCACAGAGTGTCTTAGGGATTGTCTCAAAATAGGTTGAAGCTGAAAAAAAGACAAAATATTTTTCGTCTGGGGGGGTTGTACCTACATTTAGTTTTTTTGTTGCTTTGAAGCTTCAATACATTGTTGAGGCAGTAATTGTTTTGAAATGCTAAAAAAACTCTCAGCAACGAGCATTAGGCCAACATCCATGACATCAGACACTCATGACTTTGCTTGTTGTGAAATGTAAAGCGCATAGCGATTTACAGCAGCCAATCAGAAACTTAAATCACTTCCTGGTTGAGCGAGTTGAGTCTGCATGGTGCTGGCGTAGCGGTTGAATGGGATGTGTCGTGCCCGTGGACCATGTGGATTGAGTAAACAAACATGCGGGACAGGTGACATTATTTGGAGAGTTCATAACTGCTACTGATAAACATACCAAAGGATGTTCAGGGACTAGAGGTGAGCAAGGTCTGTCAAACTACCATCGTTTTATCAAGGCGTACGTCGTACTGCAGCAAGTGACATTTCCCGATCATAAACGACAAGACATATTCACAGATGGACAGAATAAATGGAAATCCTCCAATTCATGGTCCATAAATTGCAAGTGATGACTGTTAAGTTGTTATGTTTAATGTTTCTTTTTTTTTTTTTTAAGGGGGGGAGTCTGAAAAAGACAAAAAAAATATAGCATTTTTCAGCTTCAACCTATTTTGAGACGATCCCATATGATGTCGCTGCATTCCATCTTTTGCTCTGCACCGGGTGTCTTGTGACGTCACCGGCGTTCCGTCTTTGTTCTTTGGCTTGATGACATCTCAAGGTACCACTTTCTTTTCCTTTGATATAAGGGAGGAAGCAAAACTATATCTCTATCTGAAAAGTCTGCGTGTACACACCGTCGTGTCTTCTCATCTTTTCTGTCTATCTGAGTATAAACCTGTTGTACAACTAAAGGTAATCTTATCTTTAGTTTAATGGAGTAAATTATCCAAAGTAGTTGTGTAGTTGTGTTGTAAATCTGTTTTATGCAAATATTATATCAAAGTTTGTAAACAAACAGATTGTTTGTATTTGTTATTTTGGTGACGTTAAATCATGCCAGTAGAGGCGCTCCTGCACCACAGGGTGTCTTAGGGATCATCTCAAAATAGGTTGAAACTGAAAAAAAGACTAAATATTTTTCGTCTGGGGGGGTTGAACCTACATTTCGTTTTTTTGTTGCTTTGAAGCTTCAATACATCGTTGAGGCAGTAATTGTTTTGAAATGCTAAAAAACTCTCAGCAACGAGCATTAGGCCATGTCAAAATAAAACTGCTTCTATATATTCTATATCTGTAAAACACAGAGGCCTTTATTTTGTAAGTGTCACCGTTAGCGGAACTTTCACAAAGTGCATTGTGGGAAAAAATGTGCTAATTATTAAATTTCAATGTTTCTAGATAAGGACAGTGTTGTTTTGAGCTTGATCCGACAAAAAACCTAGGGCAAGTCCGATTTTGGAAAAAAAAAAGGCAATCGTTCAGGTGTGATCCAAAAAATGAATCCCAATAAAACATATAAACACATCACATGCACCAGACGTAAAGTCCTCAAGCCGGATTGGTTCTTCTCTGGTGCGACTTATACTCCGGTGTGACTTACAGTTCAGAAAATACGGTATGTATGAAATTTCCCCATGTGGGACAATAAAGGAATATCTTATCTTATCTTATGTGCAACTCGCTGTCCAACGCGTGAGTTTTGATTAAGGTTTAAGTAAGTGAAGATACACACTTTTCAGAATACTAGAAATACACAGTCAGCATTGCGTTTCTCAAGCATCCTGTCAGAAAGTTACATTGTAATAAATTGTGTTGTGCATCAAGCAGTAAAAATGCGATGACATGTCCCTCTCACGCCAGCCAAAGGAGGAACCCACATTTGCCCTGAAATAAAAGCGACGTCGGAGCCTTCACCAAGCAGCTCGTGGAAGGAGGAAGACCATCGAGCAGCTCTCAACATGGACCTGAAGATCCTCTGCTGTCTGCTGCTGCTGCTGAGCTTGTGTGAAGCTGCTTCCAAAAGGGGTAGTTATCATTTCATTATTTGTTTTACTTCACAATCTTATTTTATTACAAAAGTGAGCAAACCCTTGATTTGAATCGTATGTGGACATTAAAGGGTGTGTAGCCTAGTGGCCTAGTGTTAAAGGCGGTATGGACGATTTTTCGGCGATTTGAGAACGCAGGCGGAAGTGCGCATGCGGACCGATACAACACACACGTGCGTTTGTTTATTAGCGCAACGCAGCGCATCGCATCTCTCGTCTCCCGTAGATTTCTGTCCACTTCTGCGTCAGCTCGAACTGTCTTTCTCCGTCTTCATTTTGCCCCGTACACTGAGGGAACTATATTATGATAGATCCATGCGCTTAGAGACGGGGAAACGTGGGGACGAGCCTGACGCGGCTGCAGGTGAGCGGTAGGTGCGTTTTATGATTGATACGTGGCAGGACAAATGATTTATCCACGCCACGAGGAAATATGATAAAAAATTTGCTGAAAAAAAATCGTCCATACCACCTTTAATGTGACCACACTGACCACACAAAGTCCTAGGTTTATTTCCAAGCAGTTTTATGTGCAATCAATGACAAAAAATGTACTCTGACTTTTTGAAATTAAGAATAAATTAACATTACATTATCAGTAAAAGTCACATTGGATTTAAACATGTTTACCTTGTAACTGAGGACAAAGGTCGTGTTTATGGCATTAAAAAAGGACAAATGGTTATTTTTGTAAACACAGAGCTCTTTAATATATGTTTTCTTTTCTTTTTCTTTGAAAAAATATTTGATACATTATTTCTTAAATTCTCCTTTGAATTTTATTTAAAACCATTTGTTAAATCAAATCATAATATTAACCCTTATTTAAATCTTTATTCTTTTTAACTCTCTGGGTCCTCCATAATGGGTAGGTTATATTAGTACACTTTTACATACAATTCTACTTTTATTTATGTATATATTCCATGGACAGTGCATAATGAGTTAGCCATGAGAACTCATATAAATAAACAAGGTTTTTAATTAAATGATTTTAGTGCCACAGTCAAAGGAAAATGCTTTATCTTTAATGGTTTGTCTCATGTGAGTCGTCCCAGTGTTAAAATACCTAGTACACATTTATGTACATTTTTCTTCTTACTAATTTATTTGTATTTTATTTTTCCAAGGTAAACCACAAGCCCATGGTCTTTTTAAATGGCAAGAGAAGAGAATCGATCACAAAGTGGACCTGAAACACTGGAGAGGTATGCAAGGGCTGATGATTCATTTAAAATGCATATGTATTTTTTCTCACCAGACTTTAGTTTTGTTTACCTGACAATTTTACCAATTATTAATTATGAATTGTAACAAAATGCATAAGATTGAAATGAAATGCATAAGATTGAATCGCAAATAGGATTATTGCATGTCGTACTCACACACAATAATGTCACATTCATGTGCATATAACTGATGTAAGAGTGTTTATTTTACTATTATTATTAGTATTATTTTGTCTTACGCTAGCTGTTTTTATTTTATTTTATCTTTATTTTTCTGTGTTCTGTCTATGGGAGTTTTTGTTTATAAGAGTTCTTCTATTAAGAGTGCTTTTTAGACTTCCTATAAGTTATCTGTCCTTTTCCTCCATCTACCTGCGTTGCAACAACAAAATTTCCCCATGTGTGGACAATAAAGGAATGTCTTATCTTATCTTATTTGTTCAACTCTTTAATTGATTGAATAGAATGGCGTATGGGAAAGAAACACTCTGGATGTGGAGATCTCAGCTCTTCTGACTCGTCTGATTCTGGAGGTTTGGATCTTAAGAAATATTATGCAACATTGACATTTATGATCTTTTCCCCTTTAAGTATTGAATGTGTTGACTTCCATGTCCGCTCCGTTTGTGGATAAAGGCATTTGCAAGCCTTTAATGTTGCTCCAACCCTTTCCTCACTCGACTGTTTAAAAGTTTGGTTATCTCGGTGAATTCATGTTTAAGGGAGAAGAGTTTAATGATATTTCAGTGGGACAAACAAAAATACAGACAAATGCAGAAGAGTGTCCTCACAAATCTACAAATCTGACTTTATCTTCCTTGTTTGATTCTTGTACTTTATTCTTTAACTGGCTGGACTGAGGCGTCTTGAAAGGGACAAAGTGGACAACAGTTGTGTTAAAGGGGCTAAAATGTTACCTCAAGGTGATATCTTGAGGTATATTCTTTAAATTACTAGACAATATTTAGAGGACACAGGGGGGACGGAGTGCATTCAAACAGGGTTTACAAAGAAGTGTGCAGTGAGGCAAGAAATATGTTTAGTCTTCATTATTGTGCGCTCAGCATTAAACAAAATATACTCTTTCTCAGAATCTACATTTACTTCATACAAATATGGTTTGCTTTATCTTGCTGTTCATGACCTACTTTTGTTTACTCAACAGAAAACAGCAATTGTAATCCTGTGACACCCACCACTGTCCCACCTGCGCCCACGACTGATTGGAGCACACCTGCGCCCACCACTGATTGGACCACACCTGCACCCACCACTGGTTGGACCACACCTGCACCCACCACTGACCCACCTGCACCCACCACTGATTGGAGCACACCTGCACCCACCACTGACCTACCTGCACCCACCACTGATAGGAGCACACCTGCACCCACCACTGACCCACCTGCACCCACCACTGATAGGAGCACACCTGCGCCAACCACTGATTGGAGCGCACCTGCACCCACCACTGATTGGAGCACACCTGCGCCCACCACTGATTGGACCACACCTGCACCCACCACTGATTGGAGCACACCTGCGCCCACCACTGATTGGAGCACACCTGCACCCACCACTGACCCACCTGCACCCACCACTGACCCACCTGCACCCACCACTGATTGGAGCACATCTGCACCCACTACTGATTGGAGCACATCTGCACCCACCACTGATTGGAGCACACCTGCGCCCACCACTGACCTACCTTCACCCACCACTGACCCACCTGCACCCACCACTGATTGGAGCACATCTGCACCCACTACTGATTGGAGCACATCTGCACCCACCACTGATTGGAGCACACCTGCACCCACCACTGATTGGAGCACACCTGCGCCCACCACTGATTGGAGCACACCTGCACCCACCACTGACCCACCTGCACCCACCACTGATTGGAGCACACCTGCACCCACCACTGGTTGGAGCACACCTGCGCCCACCACTGATTGGAGCACACCTGCGCCCACCACTGGTTGGACCACACCTGCACCCACCACTGACCCACCTGCACCCACCACTGATTGGAGCACACCTGCACCCACCACTGACCCACCTGCACCCACCACTGACCCACCTGCACCCACCACTGATTGGAGCACACCTGAACCCACCACTGGTTGGACCACACCTGCACCCACCACTGACCCACCTGCACCCACCACTGATTGGAGCACACCTGCACCCACCACTGACCCACCTGCACCCACCACTGACCCACCTGCACCCACCACTGATTGGAGCACACCTGAACCCACCACTGATTGGAGCACATCTGCACCCACCACTGATTGGAGCACACCTGCACCTACCACTGACCCACCTGCACCCACCACTGACCCACCTGCACCCACCACTGATTGGAGCACACCTGAACCCACCACTGATTGGAGCACAGCTGCACCCACCACTGATTGGAGCACACCTGCACCTACCACTGATTGGAGCACATCTGCACCCACCACTGATTGGAGCACACCTGCACCCACCACTGATTGGAGCACACCTGCACCCACCACTGACCCACCTGCACCCACCACTGACCCACCTGCACCCACCACTGATTGGAGCACACCTGAACCCACCACTGATTGGAGCACATCTGCACCCACCACTGATTGGAGCACACCTGCACCCACCACTGATTGGAGCACACCTGCACCCACCACTGACCCACTTGCACCCACCACTGACCCACCTGCACCCACCACTGATTAGAGCACACCTGAACCCATCACTGTCCCACCTGCGCCCACCACTGATTGTTTCTAGATTTATTCTTGGAAAGTAAATAGGTTTTTGACATGTTTTGGTGAGCATCAGTCATCTTCCTCAGCAGCGCCACCCGACTGCTGAGACGTGTCACTTATCAAGATAAAACCTATTTTTTGGCAAGCAAAAGTAAGACCTAAGGCTGAGCAAAATAATATGTATGTTTGCCGTAACCCGACCAACCCGGTATAAAACCAACCGACTGAAAAAATAAAAAAACAGCTTTTTGTCAAAATGACGCTGAAGGAATTAATAAGCATTTAATATTGTAATGCATTAATATACCTTTCATTGTAATTGCAGACTGGACACACACACACACACACACACACACACACACACACACACTGCACATTCTTCTCTGTCTGCTTGTGTCTGTCTCTGCTCCCCCAGCTTCTCGGTCTGGGTCAAGGGTCGCATCTCACGACCATATTAGGATGTCCTGGAAGGTACAGCCTGGTACCAAGAGGTGCCAGAAAAGATCCACCTTCTTATGAATATTCATATTCTTTGTCCTGTGTGTGAGAGGCCCCCAGATGAGGAGCACAGATGTCTGATGGGAACTTGAGGGACATGACATGCGTTTTAATCTGTTAGTTTTGTAATTGTAGGGAATAAATATGTTTATTATAACGACCAGAATCTTGTCTTGTTATTCTCAGTAATTAAAACCAACAACGCCAAATTCTTTTATTTTTCTAATATTTTGCCGACTCACTGATCGTTCTTTCCAAAAGCGCTGTGTAAAGTAATTTTATAGCGCCGATCAACTTATCTTTCATCCCAAGGGACTAATTACTAATTAAAAAAATACGAATTTACCTACCGACCGACTTGGGTCTGGTTACAGCAACCATATAATTTATTTGGGGCAGCCTAATGAAGTTTTATTTTTGAAATAATGAATGTAATCAGCACCTACACCTACAGTGATTCTCAATCATCATGAATAAATTGAAGCAAGTATTTGTTGTTGATGTTGTGTTTCCTTTTTGTGTGATCAGCTGGTGTGAGTGTCCAAAAAGTAGAAGTTTGGCTCTCTGGTATTTTAACTCTAATTTACAGAGATCATTTTGTGTAATGTTTGTTCAAAATAATATTTATTCAAGTGACCAAAGGAACAACCTCAGTCAACAAAACGAAACTTACAAACGTCATGTGCACTTGACCAGACAATATTCTAATTCAGCTCAATATTGTAATCGTGTCATATTCATGAAAATATCACGATATTTAGAAACTGAATTGTCTCATTTTGAATATTAACTTATATTATCTTCAAATAAGGCAAAGGGTGTAACAAAGTTTTTGTAATGACAAATATTCAAATGAATATGGTATTTTCACTGCTCTGGTTTAGAAGAGAAAAATCTAAATAAATACACTGCCAAATCCGTTTGTACATTTCACAGTGAGTTACAAGGACAATACAGAATAAACATAAGCACTTTAGACCCTTGAGTAAAAACAGAAAAATGTATGAATAAATTCCATTTCCAGTTATCTTCAGGAAGAGCGTGCTGATACTGGTAACATTATTAAACCGGGTCAACAGAAGAGACTTTATTTCCAAATGTATCGCTGAGAAAGTATGAGCAGTTTTACATCTTTACTTTAAGTGCAAAAACTTAAAACAAAAAGGACAATATTCACTCGGAAAGCACATGTGGTTCAGAGCTTTAGAGAAGAGACACAGTCGCTGCAGTAAATGTGAGTCTATTAGCACAAAAATGAAGGATCAGGGAAATATCTATCTTTATTCCAGCACATGGTTTCTACGGGCGCTTTCTCCATGACAACGGCAAAGCTCTTATTCATCTGGTGAGTATCTTCTCTCAAAACTGGGAACATTTCTGAGCTCCTGCATTGAACAGAGTAATGTAATGTAATGTAAGTAATGTTCTTGCTAAAAGAAATAAATGTAAAAATGACATTCAAACATTGTGTCCCAGTGTCATCTGGATGTGAGCTGGATTGCAGAGCTTTGATTATCATAATAAAAACGCTACACTTTGATTATTGTTAATTCTCCCCACACCCGGTGGTGGTAAAATACTTCTGTACATGAATAATACAAAATAATAAAAAACATTTTAAAAACAGCACTTATTAGAGTAATCTGGACTTGACAGTGGAACTCTGTCACTTTGAGAAATTCGTAGCTTCAAGGTTCATATCTTGTGAGAAAGCAGTGCATCACATTAAGGCTAGGAATTTCAAGACGGAGTAGCTAAATATTTAAATACAGCAAAAAAATTTAAAACAAAACAAAACTTCACTACATCTTGTTACAATTTTTGTCTAGATTTCTGCCCCCGAATCGATTATACATGGACTTATTTCATGAAGCTGCGTCATACAATTTTCAAACACAGCTACTATTTTGACGTAACAAACTGTAGAACGACTTTAATCATAACACCTCTAACGTTATCGTTCTTATAGCTCTTAGATTTAAGGTTTGTGACATTTCGGACAAATATTTTGGTTAATCTTTATGAATATAAGATAGATAAGATAAGATATGCCTTTATTGTCCACAAATCGGGAAATGTTGGTGTTACAACGCAGTAGATACAGGGGGAAAGGACAGATAACTTATAGGAAGTTTATAGCTGCTGTGTATGAATTGTAAACAAATTCTATGACGTATACAATATATTTTTGATTTGAAAATGCTGATATCACACATTCCTACCAAAACATTACCCGATTTAGCTTTAATCTTCCTTGTTCCTTGCTCCGAAGCGCCATCATCACAGAATCTGACACAAAATACATGTGAAAATAACAAAAAGTGCTCATTGTTATACTTCATCTTGACAAAAATCGTCTTCATCGGTGGATCTCTTATTTCATCACGCCCGAAGGAGCGTTTCATTCTTCATTCATTCTTTGGCATTTTTGAGCTTCCTGACAGTCCCTCTCTTCCCGCTGCCTGCCGCCTTATTGGATCACGTCTTTCAGCTGTTTGGTTTGTGGCATGAGTCTTGGGGGACAATGGTGTATCTCGCTTGTTTTGTCACCGCGGCCTCCCCCTGTGCGCCTGTTGCTACGAAATACACAACGAGACAACCGTCATTTCCAACATGTCAACCGGGGGGGAAAAAACAGGACAACCATCTGACATACGCCGCTTCCCGTAGCTTTTAAAACTGCCACAAACACTGGGGACTAAGTGTATGTTTACTGTGGCAAGTGTCAATCAAATAGACAGCCGTGAGTTAAATGTAGCCGTCAGGAAATGCAAGTCCGTACAAAAGCAGGAGTCGGTGCACCTGTGTGTGGATGTGACGGAATTAAGTGCACATCAGAGACCTGTCATGTGGCCTGTCATGTGGCGTGAATTGAAATATCAGAGCGTACGTTAGCAGCTGCATATCGAAACGTGGAGATGCAAAGATATGGTGAGGGAAAATACATATTCATACTGTGTTTGGATGCAAGAGAATACTGTTGACAATGGCATGGTTATTCATAATAATAACCATTGTCAACCATGCACTTTTTCTACAAACAGCTAAATGACATGGATTTGAAAACGTTTGCAGATGGGGCTGTGCAGTTGGTCGCATTTGAATCGAGATTGGAAAATAGCGTGGGTCTTTTTCTGGGACATGTAGAGCCAGTCTTCTGAGTAGAAGTATCATATGTGGTTTACTCTTGAAGAAGAAATTGCAGTGTTTAAAAGTCTGTCTTGTTTATGTTGAAGAAATCAATAATGAAAGGTATTTGTTTATATTGCTCAACTCTCTTTTAAGAATTAAGAGATTATCTAGAATTTGTTTTCTAGACATTGTACTACCAAAATAATTTCAACTTTTGGGGATTTCTAATTGCAACTATTAAACATTAAATTCTAATGCATTGCAAAAAATCTTGTTGCCATACTGGTTTAAAACTCTTTAGGAACCTCTAAAGTTAAATTTCATGAAATTTACATTTTCCAGTTTTTATTTGCTCTTGTTTTGGTCTACAATGTGTTGAAATATCGTTCTGTAAATTTCAGTTATTATTGGTTTATTTGGTGGGAACGGTGGATGTTGATGAACATACATGATACACATGATGCAGCCATGAGATGTGTCCCACGTTCACTCTCACATACACACTCTCGCTCATACACCCGCGTACATGGACACAATGACAGAACCCACTGGTCCGAGCGGGACAAATGCTCTTACTGAGCCACTGCCGCCCCACTGTGAAACCTGGTGTTGATTTTAGTCTTAGCATGAATACATCATCACATGTATATATGCTGTATGTGTATACAACATGTTAACATTTCCTTTTAGGAGGAAATATGCTAATTATGAGTTAATGCAAGTGCACACGCAGCAGTTCCCAGTCCATACTCCTTTCATGCCAATTGTCACAGAGATAAATGACGTCTGCCAACAAACACCCAACTGAATGAACCAAATGTATTCCTCATGCCACTCACCTGCCATGTCGGAGCCTGCGTCGGCTTGTGCCCTGCCTGATGGTGCGTTTGACGATGCGTTTGATGATGTTGGTGCTGATTTTGGGGCATGGCCGTGTGGTGCCTGTGATGTGCGTGGTGCGGTCTCTGAGCCACGGGCATGTTCACGGGCGGTCTGGCCTCCTTCTGCCTGGTCCTCTCTACGGGCAGGGCCTGGAACTGCTGCAGGGGTATGACGGGCGGCGGTGTGGGGACCCGGTTCGCCTGGGGGCCCGGGTGGAAAAGGGCGGCTTGTGTCTGCTGCCTCCGGTTTTGGAAAGTCTGCGCCCTTTCCGTGTGCGCTTGGAGGGCCTCTTGGGTGAGCTGAGATTGCGGCCTTTGTGGACGACTTTGTGGAATTTGATCGGGCGGCCAGTTGCTTTGTGGCATTTGATTGGTCACTTGTGGGATTTGATTTGCTGCCACTGTCATTCTATTGCTTATCGGTTCCATTTGGGGCACTTGCCTGGATTGCCGACTTGCCTGCGAGTGCGGTAGGTGATTGGGATCGACCAGCGCTCTCATGTCGGGCTGATTCTGCACTAAGGGGCGACCCGCGGGGGAGTCCTGGCTCATGAGAGGAAGTGCCGGAGGGCTGTTGTCGCGTCTGCCTTCCTGCCTGGGGGCACGGCTCTCCCTCCTCCCTCTCATGTCGTCCCGTGGCGATCTCCTTTCTATTTCCCTTTCCCTGCTTGGCCTCCTGTTCTCACTCGTTCTCTGCATTTCTTGTCTTTCTCTACTTCTTGATCTTGCCTGCGGTAACGGCGGATGCTCGGTGTAGTCTGTACTATCGGAAGTTATCCTTCTTTGATTGTTGCTGGGGTAGGACGGCGTTCCTCTGAGCGTATCCCAAGGCAGTTGGCGTCGAGATGCGGGTTGAGAGGAGCTTGAGTCTGATCTGCCTCTTGATTCTGACTGTTGGTTGAACACCTCCATTTCTGTGTTTCTCTCAACAGTATTATTGCGGTTGTAATGAGTGTAGCCTGTCGGAATTTGCCCGGCATTGGTTTGTAGAACAGCTCTATGCCGATCCAGCATGGGGGTTCTCAAAGTACTGGCTGCCCGTCTTTCATTTTGCGGAGTTTGCGTCGCTTCATCAATGGCCGTGCTCGTAACAGGAAGGGCCACACTTTCAATGGGAGTTTGCTGGTCTCCTGAATACGAGTTGAGATTGACATGAATGGTGGGGATTTGTCCATTGTTGTTTTGCTGAGCCGTCCCTTGTAAAGTGTTGAGTCGGACTTGGGCGCTTCCAGTTTGTATGACAATATTTGGATTTTGTGTTTGCTGCTGGGGCGCGGCCTGAAGCTCGTTCCGGGTAAAAGCGGGGTTGTCGATGCCATTGTGCAGAGTTGGGTTATTAGAGTTTTGAATGGCATTGTGCTGAAGGCCATTTGCGAGGGGGATTCCATTGTGCCAGGAGGTAGCGGAGTTATTTTGGGCGTTCCGAGTTGGTCTCTGCCCATCACCATTACGTCCAGGCACAGGGGCAGTGTATAAGTGGTTTGCTCGCCGAGGTTCAGCGCTGGCGTGGTACAGCTGCGGAGGCTGGGGACCTTGGGCTAAATCTCGGCCAACATTAGCCGCTGGATTTTCAGGCTTAATAGGAACACATAAAAATGACAGGATAGAGAGGGGGGATAATAAAAGAAAAAGAGGTTAATTTGAGAAGGCCCCTGGGTAAATTGCATGGATCAGATGAAGACAAAAATCAATAGAGAATCATAGCGGTAGTCTCTTACTATAGGCTTTGGATTTGCATTGGTCTTCTGCACTGTGCTGGCCTCTCGTCGTCTACGCCTGACTGCGGTGATAAAAAATATGACTTATAGACCAATAGAATAGATAAGGTAGAGAAGGCATATAACTGTACTAGTACAAACCCTATTTAGGCCCAAAAAAAGAACAAAAAGGTAAACAGAATGAAGGTATAGTATTTTCATTATATTATATTGGAAATATTGTTACACATTAAAAAAAAGTTTCATATACATTATAAAATACACCTAGAATATTGGGGGGGAAGGGACGAGGAAGTTTATCAAGATGCAAGAGGATAAGAACAACTTTTTGTATCTAAGGTTAAGTAAAGTATTAAGGTTATTGGTAAAGTTGTCTGCAGATGAGACAACACTAAGCCACTTTTTAGATAATTTTATTCCATCATTTGCCTTTAAAAACAGTTTGACTAATGCACTACTTGATTACCACTTTTGGAAGTAAAAAGGCTTCAAGTATGCAGCCAATAAGCAGCATGAATCAATAGCTCATACCCTTTTTTAATATGGAAGATCAAATCAATGTTTTACTTGTAATTCTAATGTATAGTCCCGTAAACCTGCAGCAAAATGGCACTATTTTTGGTCAAAGAACACTCAAATTATTCAAAGGTGCACTATGTAACCTTTCTGGTAGACGTTCCACTCTGGTCGTCTCCATGGAGATGTTATTAATTTGCCTTGAATGTTACACACGATGGCAATAAACGTATAGATTTTGAGTTTGATTGCTCAAAAACATGCATTCTTACTCTAAACTGGGTCGCCTCTCCATAGATGTGACCCGTTACTCTGCCTGGGGGTGTCACCTGCTTTTCTCCAAGGATAAAATCAAGGCAATGGAGAAGAGTAGATGGCAGATGTTGCATAGTACACCTTTAATTTGATTGTATCTACTTCCCAGTCACATTACCAGACTTACCTATTATGTATCTGACAAGAAGAATGATGAGGATGATGAGAAGTATGAGCAAGATTAAGGAGCCAATCACCACCCCCACAACCTCTCCTACATCCAGACACACATCTGAAACAGAAAGATGTGATATAACGAGATCAAAATGTAGAATAATGATAAAGTCTAGTCAGAGCCATGACAAAGGAGGGACCCGCTTTAAAATGATGATGAAGTAATTGGACAGACAGAAGTCCAAATGAAAATAGAAGCTGGTGTGAACGTCCCTGAATGACTTTGAACACGTTGTGGGAAGATCAATCTCTCCCTGGAAACTGTGTCCCTCTGCTGTCACCAAGACGGATTCAGGAGCGCTTCCAAAACCAACTGCCATCATTACTGGTCACAGCAAAGGTCGGCCGGCCCATAACTCACGTGCTGTATGACGGCCGACCAAGTGCGTCTCCTCGTCTGAGCGGTCTGATGCAGGAGCAGTAGTAATAGTAGGACTTGTAATATTAGTCTGGAGATGAGTTACAAAGAATTTACAACAAAGTACTCTTAAGTTGCAGAAGTTTTACCTCTCATCCAAAAGGCTTTGTTATTTCTGAACGAAAACTAATCTGAGGAATATATTTATAGTGCCATGAGGGGAGTTTAGAACGGAAATTGTCACATCTAACAATGTGATTTTATTTCCATGCTGAGCAAGTAGGATTATGAATATATATTTAAAAGTAAAAGCCGCCATTATTATTAGTAGTAGTACAATTCGTTGTGAGTGCGTGTGACAGGCTTTTATGGTTTTCTATTTCTTTCTTTCTTTGGTGTATTTTTTATCTGTTATACCTAGAAATTATAGTTTTACACCAATCAAGTTGCTATTTGTGGAGAAAAGTTGAAAAATCTGTAGAAAATTACAGGATGTGACATCACAGTAGGGACACTCATGTCAACATTTCTGTGTTACATTGATTAGATGAATTTTGGCCCCGTTATTGTAAGGTAATTTCCTGTAGTGATTACAAATTACAAACAGGAAGTCAAATTATAAACTTTCCAAATAATTTTAAATATATTTATCTTAACTGCATCTTACTTCAATGAGTCATTCGACCTGTCAGAGGCACTTAAGCATTAAACACAAACCAGGCACTAAACTGCGAGTATAAACGGAAAAATAGTGTTACACCCGATTTACAATTAGAAAATGCACATATTTTGCAAAACTGATACATAAGTGAGAGTTCAGTGAGTGTCTGAGAGAGTAAATCCCCATATAAAAAGTTAAATTATGCGTGACGTTTGGATCGAGGAGCGTCTGATGGAGACTCGAGAAAACTAACAGCTGGAGTGACAGAAGCAGACACGAAGTTTCAACAACAAATAATAGATGCTGCTCCTTTTCCAGGACCGCTTTCACATTTACTTTTCAATCTTAACATTGTATTTACTCTAGCCGATACTGTGAACCATTCACTCTGCCCACACCCCCTCCAGGACTCACCCGTGACCACCAGATCCGCCCCCTGCTTCGAGCTGAGGCCTGTGACGGAGTTCTTGGCTGTGCAGGTGTATCTGCCACTCTGGTTGGTGGCGGACGTCTGGAGGCTGAGCTGCCCAGTGTCGGGGCTGCTAATGGCCTTTCCGTTGAACTGCCAGGAGAACTGAGCCAGAGGCAGTGAGGTGGAAGTGCAGGTCAGAGTGATGGTCTTCCCCGTCCACACGTCACCGACACCCACGCAGTCTTTGGCAGTGTCCTTGGTCAGCACAGGGGTGTCAGGGCCGACTGAGGGGAAAGAGAAACTACTTTTCATGCACTATTTGTACAAGAAAGGCACTAGAAGACCACTCAAGTGCATAACAGATATATATCACAATTTCATCAAAATCGCAGTTTGAATGGTCGTAATTAGCAAGGAGCACAGATTAGTTAAGTCCTTTACAAATACATTTTCTGTCTTATTCTGCGTAAAAACTGTTAACCCTGTAGTTGAGCCCTCTACAAACTTCTGTTCTGAAATGCAAGTTATTCTTGACTCAGTTTAGCAATTTGTATTTCAGCATTTTCTCAACTGTTGATGATCCTGGACATTTAAAATGTGCACTTTGAACAGAATCAGACCATTAAAACATAAATACATGACACAAATCTAATCGCAATGGCTCATACCGATATTGGTCTTGCCGTCAATAACTATATTTGCTGATATTAGGCTTTTAAAATCCAAAGCGAGGTAAAACTCACAAATTAACTTTTTTCTTTAACTAAATAGATTTATTATTTACCTATTGTATTGTAAATTGAGCGAGTTTGGACCTTGTTAACAGTATGGTTAACAAGGTCCAACAAGGTATGGTAACGTTGCTCAATCTGCTGAAGTAATAAACTTCATCAAACTTGTCAGACTAGGAAAAACTAGACAACATTCTAAGCAACATTTTAAACACACTTGATATACTTATACTACATTAGAGTGAAATGTGTAGTTTGACCCATCTATAAGACAAAATGCTGTTGAAGAGAGAACATATGCTGATGTAGAAACTAAATAATCTCTCCATTACCCAATGACACTGGTGCCACTGAAATATGCATTTTGTAAGTAATGTCTAAATAATGTCTGTGAAAAAGTTCAGTTGTTCCTGTGTGTAATACAATCTGCAATCTTTCCTTGTCCTGATGATACCTGATGTTTTGAATTATAAAATAGCAAGATTATTTTTTTATCAGCTCTTTTACTGATGATTATGATGTTTATTTTATTTTTTTTTCATTTATTTATTTATAATTTTTTGTATTTATATCATTATTTTTATTATTAGTATCATTATTATTTTACAAAGGCAGTTACTATCACAATATATGCGTAAAGTAATATTATTCATTTGCGAATGAGAGTAACTGCTTTGGATTCCCCATAATACCGTTTTACTTTTGTGGAATTTTCATGATTCATTCTAATCTAGTAGACAGTTTGGTGACATTTTGAATTTTAAACCAGCGGGAGGCATTGTTGCATTTTCCATTTCTACATTTATAAAATATGGAAAGGAGATCTAGTCATGGAAATGCCCTTTACTGTCACACACTGCCATTGTCTTGTGATATTTTTGCCCATTGCCGCTTTAATTGGAAAAGTTAAAGATTAATTCATGGCTGCAAATTAATACATTACGTTTTTAATGAGCTTCATTCAGAAAATGTGCGAAAACTAAATTAAATTCTAGTACGGAAGGCAGTCGCACTCAAGGACACCGATTGGAAGCGCCTTTTTCTAACTGTGTGGCGTAAAGCTCTGTTAAAATGCTGGGTTATTGCACATGTTGCAGTGGGTTGTGGGGTCATTTTAGGCCTCCGCTGTCAGGATTAAGAGCGTGATGGAGACAATGCGACAGTCCAATAAGCTTAGAGAAAAAATAACTGTGTGCCATTCATCAGAGCACTGCAGTGTGGATAAGCAGATAAGCCAGTGCCGTTTGCGGTGGCTACACCAGATTAGCCGCAGCAGTTCTGGAGCGGAGAAAGGCTCCCACGAATAATCAGAATAATGGTGACTAATCGACTAGAGATATAATTCAAACTCATTTTTAATAGTGACATGCTCTATAACTGACTGGAAATGAGGTTCTCTCTCAAGACGAGTGTGGTCACGAGTGTACTTAACATTTCAAACTCAATTTGGATACACAATAATTAAAAACGTCCTTTTATAGACAATAGACTGTAATTGTCAAAAGAATCATAATACAAGTTTCTATAACATTACATTAGTTGTTGTCTTATATTAGTTGATATAAGTCAAGGCCATTCAAAGGAAAGTCTATTTAAAAGTCTCAAAGTCTCATTTAATCATTATTTTTTGTGTGTAGCTCCTTGTTCAAATTAGTATCTTGTTTCGATATTTCTGACATTCCTACAAGGCAGTTGGCCTGTGAAATTTGTGAAGTCTAACCTGTCACATAGACCTTGATGCAAAATGAGACCGTTGTATGCTGTCTGCATCGAATTATCCATGGGTTTCAAAATGATGAGCAATTAGTTTTGTAGCGGTTGACCATTCAAAATCCAAATATATCTTTGGACAGGGGAAAAAAAGTCTTCAAAATGTCGTATTTAACAACGAGTTGAAACCCATGAACATATTGTTGGAGAAGTAGGAAGTGTACTGTTAGCATGCTAGTTGTTGTTAGCTTTACAGCAACGACAAAACTCCGCGCTAGTATTTGAAAGTTGTAAAAAGGCTAATAAAATTATAATGCTGAATATTTAGAAAATGTAAGTGAGGAATAAGTTTGGACTGTTTCAAATGAACTTGAGTCAAGAACAGCACCGATAAATTAGCAGTTTGTCTATTGTTTCATTAACATACGATGTTGCTGTAAAGCCATAGCTACGTACAAATATATATTCTTAAGAATAGTCTGGTATGACATTTTAATTTTTAACTACCATTTTGTAACGTCACTTCATAAGCTTACTTAAATTAAGCCGTTTCACATTTTGAAATAGTAAACAGCACCAGCTCATTTTTATTTAAAAATTATACAAATCAGTGCATTATATATGAATGATACAAAAAAAGAAGACAATAATTAAAGAAAATACTTCCTAGATAAACTGTAGGTCTATCAGACACTTTTGGAAACAACTTTCCAATAGTTCTTTCAGTTTGTATTTGTGGTTCCCATTGATAGATTCTGGCTGCACAGGTACACTCAGTATCACATTTACTTTTACACTTTAATACTGGTTGAATAATTTGCCACGTTCCACATTAAAGCCAGCTAAAACTTTGTTTTAAATTATTTCTGTAATTGGAAACTGTGATGTATTTTCTGGTTGATCATTAGTTTTAATTAAACCAGTCTTTGACCTGCTCTGTTACTTTCATGTCTCATTTGTCCCATTATCGATCTCACACAGGAGTTTATTTTGTTTCTCAGCTTCACGTGTGTCTCAGCGTGGCTCACTTCATGCTCACTTCCTGGTTTTGTTCCTCTCTCTGGTCGATTTTGTCCACAATTCAGATGACTCGTGCCGCAGTTCGATTCAATCGGGCCGCAACCGACATTTCAAACTGGACCAGAGTTTGCTACTTTGGTCCGGATCAGAGTTTGATTGTGCATTCACAATTAACCAAACAAACTGAACCAGCCAGGCAAAAGAGGGTGAAAGCACCCTAAATGTACTGCTGGATCATTCTTGCCGTTGCTCTGGATAGAGCTCTTGTGCTCACTGATTCTGTGTTAAAGTCTCCTTGTTGCTAGGCCATAGAGGTCAAATTAGCTATTTATGAACTTTGAGTTGCTCCCTCCATCGCACCTGTCTCATAGACTTTGACGTGTGAAGTTCTTTCAACTATCACAAATTTTCTATTTCAAACTCGATTTCGATACTAAGGAATAGGCTCAATACAATAACAAACACAATTAACTGTAATGTGCAATACAAATAAACCTGTGGTCTTCTGCTAGTTCTGATAAAGCTCAAGATTGTTCTAAAACTGTCACATTTGGGCAGGTCAATCAATATTTGTTCAAATGAGTCTCTAGTTTTGATCTTCCTTTTTGTATTACTTATTACATTGTTTTAGATATTTTTGACAAACCTAATTGGAACTAGATAGTTCAAACGGTTCGATCACGAGGCCTAGAGGACTATTAATCAGTCCTTAATGAGCAGCGGCGCTCACGTGTGACTCACAGTAGACGGTGAGAGTCTGCTTGGCGGTGCGGGCGCTGACGGGGTTGCTGACGGTGCAGGTGTAGTCCCCTGCGTCGCTGCGCTGGCCGGGGTTGATGACCAGAGAGCCTCTTGTGATGGTGATCCTGGCGCTGGGGGCCAGGGTGGTGCCGTCTTTGGTCCAGAGGAACGTGATGTCCGTGCCGGTCTGGTGTGTGCAGGTCAGAGAGATGTTCTTCCCCTCTATGGACACCGGGGGCACAAACAGGTTCACGCCCGTCACTGCATCTGCGGGAAAGAAGAAGAAGGTAACAGATGTCAAATAAATATGTTATAGAACGAACATTTGCATCAGATAGAATACAATAATAGCTTTAAGGACTGGATGATTTGGAAAAAATATCCAGGAGAATTGGCAAAAGACAATAACAATGAAATATGAACTGGCAATATAATAAAATAATTACAATCAATGCATTTCAGAACCTGTTTGTACAGATCAAAACAACAGGTTTCGCAGTTTTCAAGCAGAATAAGAATAATATTTTGTAGTTTTAGGAAATCTTCAGTCTAATTGCGTCCATTCAAATGGTGACTACAATTTGAATTTGACTGCGATTAATCGTACAGCCTCAATGACCTTAAACTACACCCACTAAAAACAAAAGTAATGTTCAAATACCTGTTTGATCATACTCAATAAATGATACTATGACTGTATACACTGGCTTTGTATTGGGTTTGAATTAAAAGAAACATTTGAAAAACAAATCTGGTTTATCCAATAAGTGTTGTTGTCATGATACAAACATTTCCCAACTCAAACTCTATTTTGATACAAAGGAATAGGCTTGATACCGCAAAGAGAATTAAAAAAGGTATTTTTGAGATAATACACTTTTCAACAAAAAATAACAGTACTTTACTTATGTTACCACATGGTCTTGCACTAGTTCTGATAAAACTCATTCTAAAACTATTCACAAAAGGTAGAAAAAGCCTCAGAGCTCTGGACAATGACTTTCTTTTTTTTTTTAAATCAAGACTTTTTTTCTATCTGTGACGTCTGGATTTTAAAAACATCGTCTATGCACCACCACTGGACGAATGAGGTACTGCACCAACCTGATCAGAAAGGTCAAAGTTTGTCCTGTTTGTTATCCGTTTTAGTATCGATTAGGGCAGTAGTCGACAAATTAAATTCTTCAGTTGACTAAAGACATGAACAACTATACAGAAAAGTACTTTTTTTAGTTTGGATTTTTTTGGTCTATGTTCTTTGGTTGACATCGACCGATTAAATCGACTCAAAGCTTCAGAAAGTATTAGAATCAGTTAGTATCAGATTTTGTTTGTACTTGTACTTTGTGTTTTCTTCCTTTTCAAAACTTGTTACATGCATATCTACACACTAAGAATAATAAAACCTTAGTGTGGTCTCATTTCAGGCAATTACTGATTGAAAAAAATACAACCTTTAGCCCTAATTCTCACCACCTGACTAATATCATCAGAATAGAATGCAATCAGACCTCGCTGATTACACTCGCAATAGTTTAACAGTTTCTACAAAGTAAAAATCAATCAAAAACTGAATCATAAGTTCCAAAACAATGCCACACAGTTGCTCTTTAAGTAGAAGTTAAGAGCAGAACCAAGTAAAACTGTGTAGAATACTGTATATCCACCTCGCTCGTGAAGCACACAGCGTCCAAAATGAGCCTGGTCAAGTCCACTTTGGAATTTGAAGTGACAGAATAATGTCGGCCATTTGGATGTTTCTATTGAGGCTCGTTTGTCCTAATCAAACGGAGTGAGAGGCAAGAGGAGGGCACAGATGGGCGATATAAGGGCAGACAGTGCAACAGGGAGCTGCTGTGGCTCTTGGCGCGCCGCCCAAGTCAAATAATTACAGGAGGAGAGGAGCCAGACGCCGAGCTTTCCGCAGCATTAACATCCACGGAAAGACATCATGTGTAGGAAGTGTGGAGAGAAGGACAAGTGTAGTAGTACTTTCAAACAACAGGACTCCAGAAGAAGACGTAATAGTAATGACTCAAAGAGTAAAATGGCACTGGTGACACTAGAATGCCTTATTATTATTAATCAATATTATTAATTCGACTTCAAATCACAACATTTTATTTGTGATTTGAAGTTATCAGACGGACCCAATATTAAATAATGCTTAGAATTTCCAAAGAAAATACCTTAAATAAGGCTGCCCCAAATAAATTGTCTGTTTGCTGTAACCCGAGTCAACATTTTTCAAGTGGCTCGGTCGGTAGGCAAATTCTTATTTTTCTTACTTTGAAGGCAAAAAAAAGATCAAAATTTTGCCATTTTTTGAGTCGGAGTGACCACTAGGGGTCAGGCTTCAACAGTCAATGACGGAAAACGTCTCTATCAACCCGATCATGAGACTAAATCTCACGATTTTAAGACATTTTGATCGACCTTTTGTACGTCGTTATTCTTTATTTTGGTAGCGAAGGTGAGCGGGGGGAACATGCGGGGGACAAGGGCGCCGCCATGTTTGTTGTGATGACGCTACTGGGCGTGTGTCAATCCCAGAATGCATTGCGTAAAACACCCTGACAGAGCCTGGCATGTCCTATGGAGACTTAAGTGCCCCCAACAGAGGTGCATTAATTTGTATAAGGCAATTTGTCATCATTAACTCGCGGTCTGTTTTGTTACAGACGCATGTGGGGGAGTGACTATGCGCAGTGCGTTATCTTTGCTATAAGGATGAAAGATAGGATAACAAGCATGATAAAAAATATTCAACACGGTAGTTTAGGGAAGTCCGGTCGGTGAGTCGGCGAAATAATTGAAAAATAAAAGAATGACGTTTTTTCAAAAAAATGCTGATAAAAAAATTTCAGTCGGCAAGTTTCACACTGGGTCGGTCGGGTAACAGCAAACAGACATATTATATTGCTCAGCCTAATAGAAAAACTATATAATGATGTTAATATTTTCATCAAAAGTTTATGGCGCTTATTCATAGTGATAACCAAATGTAAGACTTTAAATTGCTTAAAAAGGGATAATATTGCATTTGTTGCGATATAAGAAATGCAATATGGAAAAAGCATAAACTATTTCAAATGGCTATAAAATGAGCTGATTTCAAAATAAAAGAAACTTGCATTGTAATCTAAGGGTATGTATTTCAGCACTCAATCCTTTTTGTGTGATCTTTGAACCTCAGGCACAACATTTGTAAATAGCATGTGACAAGACAACAACTATCCATGGTAACGCTGTGGAAAGAGTAGTTCAAACACAAATGATGTCAACACATTATATCCACCTTTTACAACGCATTCACTCTCACTTTCCCACATCTGCTGGTGAATGTCCATCTCTGTGCACGATGAAAGCAGGCTGCAGAACATTGTAAAGATCATCGGACTTCCTGTATAAACTCCAGAACAGAGTCAAAAAAGACCCTCTAGAAGCCTCCTCAGCTGCTGCACACAGACCTTAAGGGATTAATAAAGGGATTTGAGGAGAGCTGATTGAGTAACTGATTTACCGACACGTTTTAGAATATTCCTGGTGGATTGCCTGACTATCACCATTCGGATATTCAAAAAATATGAAGATTTTATAAATATATTATTTTTTTCTCCCAGATTTGTCTGTCCCGAAGAATTTATTGAAAAAAAAAAAAAATGGTCATGGGCTGGAACCAAACCACAACGCCCTTAACCCCTGCTCCACCGGCAAGTATGACATAGTTATTTGTCGTTTCTTGTGCCATTTCTTTAAAAAGTTACTCAAGTAAATGAAATCGATCACTACTCCTGCCCCGCAGCCTGTATTTATTACTTTATTAATGTATTTATTCTAGATCTGAGGAGGAAGATACCATGAAACCTCACACAAGTTGTATTTGTCTGCGATGGCTTTGATTTGAACTTGAAAGTAAGTGGCAGGTTAGAGAGTTGATAGTCGTGCTTAAGGACTCTGCTCTTACATGACATAAAATAGCTGTTGCGAGCTCGGAGGACATTACCTTTCCGGGCTGTAATGAGCAGTGGAGCTTCTAACGGCCTGGCCTCCAGTTTCCGAGAGCCTGTGCATCATCGTGGCAACGCGTGGGCTGCCAAATGAAGTGCCTCCATTACAGTACATATGTAAATGAATGCAAATACTGTATATATGGAAATGCGACGGGCAGATTTTTGAGCAGGACAACATCAAACATGCAAAAGAACAGGCGGCGCGTAGGCAATCTGGTGGAATTAGCATTAACTCCAGCAAGTACCTCCTTCTTTTTCATTAATTCTACCTGCTGCTAAACTAGGGATCACTAATTTCATTATACCTCCCGGACTAATTCTCCAAAACCCCCAAAGCTCCACCTTCCTCCTCGGCCCCCCGCGCGCCCGTCTGTTCCTCCTTAACACCGGTGTGGCGCTCGTTCATCATGTGCTGTAGGAAGCGGTGGCAAACGCAGGCAACAACGATTTATGAATTAGAAATAAACATTTATTTAGATTAAGGGAAAACTCAGGCGTGAACCTAAATAGAAACAAATCTAAAGAAGATTTAAACATTTAATCAATCAGTTAAAAAGTCGAAAAACATTTGTCAAAAAGAAAACACTGTTGTTAATTTTAGAAATTGAAGGATTCTGAAAATGGAGACCTTCATCAAAAGTCATTCTATTAATCAGAGGGAAATCATTAACTCCTTTACTGCCCCCTTGTGTTTGTGATGAGAAGACGGGTAATTAGGTGTTATATAAACAGAACTATCAAGTAGTTATGTATTGTATGTTCAAAAAAAAAAAAAAAAAAATTGGCCTAATAGTTACAAATTAGTAAGAAAACCAGCAGGAAAATCAGGGCTTCCTCATGATTCAACACGATCCACGATACATGGCTCTTGATACGATAATATGATTTTGCTATAAATATGATCATCGATATTTTGCACATGATATTCTGCGATAGGTCACTATTTTCAAGATCCAAATACATTTCAAGCACTCTTTGTTAAACCATGACGAGTACAAACTCTATATGAAATACACCTATTTTAATCATCAAAACGTTATACATGTGCAACGATTTGCATAAACAAGTTATGCTTGTTTATGCAACAATATTGTAGTGTTTAGTCAAATATACCAAAATATAATACAATACCAATACAGACATTTTGATATTTTAGCACACCCCTAAAGAAAAGCTTTCTTGTCATTAATTGACCCGACTTAAAAAGTGTACTAAACATAAGTACCCTATTTTTCGGACCATAAGTCGCACCAGCCAAAAAAAGGCATAATAGAGAAGAAAAAAACATACATAAGTTGCACTGGAGTATGAAATGCAGTTGCAAGTGTGAAAATAATCTACAAATATCTCACTCACCAAACACATTTAGCTGGACCGACTTGGAGTTCTTTCCCAGGCCCGTGCTGACCGCCGGGTCCACCTCCACCGTGTACTGTCCGCCGTCCGCCAGCGCCGCGCTCCCGATCCGCAGTGTGGTGGCCGTGATGGTGACCCGGCCCTGGAACTGCGGCATGGGTTTGACCGAGGGAGCGCCGTTGACCCACAGCCCCAGAGTGACCCCGCCCTGGTACTGCCACGTCATGGTGAAGACAATGGGCGCGTTGATGACGGTGAACAGGATGTCGGTGCCCGTTTGCACCTGCACCGGGTCGGTCTGGAAGGCGATCTCCACAGGGGTCTGGGCCTCGGCCGGGCCGGAGAGCAGCACTGGAGACGGCGACATGCAGGGGTAAGACAAGAGTATGAACACTCAACATATAGAATCAACTAAAACATGTACAAACTGGTGGTGCAAATATCCAAGTAGTCAGCAAATTGTTAATGGAGACTTAAAAAGCGCTTTGTTGGTAATAATGGGTAAGAAAAAGTATGTGTGCTTCTTTACCGTTTGTACAGATAGACCTTTCTAATGTCCTCTTCTAATAGTTTTATTTACAGCTACAGTAGCCGATGCATGTACTGGTTAGAGGTTGTGTCCTTGGGCAAGGCACTGGCACATCCGGTGTGTCTAGGTAAGTATATGGAGTGGCTGGAGATTGGAGGAGCAGCTAGCACGGATTGACAACCTCGCTTCCGTCAATCTACCCCAGGGCAGCTGTGGCTACAAAAGTATACCTCCACAAAGTGCAGAGTAAATGAAGAATGACTAAAGTGTGGCCATTTGAGAGGCTTTTCGAGCTTTTAAAATGACATTACAAATGTTGGGCATTAATGTGATTTATTTATATCTTGGTGTCGTGACTAAAATGACAATATGAATGTAACTATGGTTCTATGAATACTGGACAAGCCTGCAGGAATTACATTGCACCTTCAGCTCCTACGACCAACAAAGACACAAGAGGTGGGATTGTTTTGCTCGGGGGATTCATCCAAAAACATACTTGTATTAGAAGAAAAAAAATTATATTCAAAATGATTCTCCAAATGTAATCCTGTGTTTTGTTTCGTATTTTTGGAGAACTCTTTCCAACAAACACGTGATTGGTTTTCTTTCTAAAATGCCTTACAAGCAGCAGCACATACAGTACGGCAGAGTCTTTGCGTCCGGCCGCGGCATCGTGAGTTCGATTCCCGGCTCGCACAAGTTGCTGAATGTCATCCCTGCTCTTCTCACCATTTCCCACTTTATAGTCATGTCCAATAAAGACTAATTGCCGCGTGTGATCGGAGCTGAGAAACCATTACCAGGGCGCACAGTCCACTCCGCTCTATAGATTACACCGTCGTGTTTTTGAGATTGTACGTGAACCTTGGCTAAACTTCTATTTTGCGTTCATGTTTGCCTTTCGTAAGCCGCCGAAATGATATGGTGCAGTCCTCGGAGAACAAGTGGGGCGCGCTGTCAGCTTCCCATTCATTTTACACACGCACTTACCTGATCTATGCTTTAGTGTCGGCAATATCTCTCAGCAGACAGCCTTACCTTTGTGTTTGTGAAGGCTTTATAGATTTTGTGCAAAGAGCGGCCTCTGAATTTTCAATGCTTTTAACTAGACTACCAGACTACGCCGGAGTGACATGGCCAACGACTACTTATAAATCAAATCAATATGGTCCAAATCGGCCTGGCTGCGCTGCATTTACTACCTTTTCAGGAGGAGGGCACGCTTTTGAAAATGAAAAGAGCCAGGAGAGAGATGGATTACACTGAAGTTCCCACGCTGAGAAGTGAAGGACAAAGGAATGGTTTGAGCGAGCGACGCGGCTAAAAATATCAATCAAACATAAAGGTAAAAGGGAGCGAGTCAGTGCGGAGACGCCCAGCAATGACGCGGCGCTGCCATGATTCTTTCAAGGGGCGTGGGATGGGAGTACAGTGGGTGAATATGAAACGGTGACGAATACATAGTTCATTTATGCATCTATGCAACAGGGATTCATGAACTGCAATTATAATAAATATGGCAGATTGTAGAAATGTGACAACACGCTTTTCCTCCACTTTAAAACGTCTGGGTCATTGACAGGCAGATCAGCAAGTAAGGATTTTTGAAAGGACTTCCTCATTTGAGAAACGTGCACTATAAACAAACGGCTTGAATTTGACTGACAAAAAAAATTGTACATTATCTCTCTGGCATTTGATATATTGCAACTGAATTGAAATCGGTTTTGAGTTGGGGCAATTATTAAATCGCAAAGGCTGCAATTAATAGATTAATAGATAGAATGTCCTCTGCAAAGACTTTAATTATTCATAAATATTCTGTTCAAATGCAGCCTTCAGACCAGTTGTTTATTGATGTTGTCTCTTTCTTTTTAGTTTGTGCTTTTTTACAAGAAATTATTAACTTGATATTAACATTTTCTACATCTTTGAAACAGCATTCATGATTGTTTTCATGATTTTTTCAAATTTTGAAATCTTTAGTTGAACCTGTAGTTTGGACTGACATCTGTAATGTTCAGATTAAAGTCTTTTTTGCAATGTTAATGTGCCTGGAGTGGTTTACACTGTGCACTCTGAACAGAATTTGACTTTTTAAAGTAAATTATTTTCCAGAATTGCCCAGCACAATCATGGACCTAGTTATCAGATTCAACATTTGTGATATTTCCTTTGGCCTTTAACAAATAAATTAAAACATTAAAAAATATACATTACATAATATAGATATGCAATGTCTTTAATATAGAGTATTTGATTACATATATTTGCTCCCCGTAGCACAGGTAAACACACTAGTTATCACTTTTAATTTCAAAACAAAACCACACGTTCTAGTCTACAGTGAAGGGCCCAGACAGTATAATCACATACACAAACATTTCACACAAATATCAAAAAGAGCCAGTGTTTCTCAGAAGAGTTGTCTTCGGGTCGGTGTCGCAAATGTTGCATGGCTAGTTTTCTGCCCAGAGACAGCGGAGGGCAACAAAGGACACTTCAAACATCCCAAAAACACATATTCAACCATCACAGAGTGTTACAAAGACGCTCAATGAGGTGAACATGTTACTGTTCTGCTCTAAATTGGACTATGTAACATATGCATTTTTCCTGGCGTGAATGTAAAAGCACAAACTGTCTTTTCCCCCCATCTGAAGGTGTGACATCATCACATAGAATTAAAAAAATATACAAAACTGTCCTAAATTACTTTCCTATAATAGAACATTGGTTTGGTTGTCAGTTAATTTAGGGAATTGTGCTTTGTTACAAGAAGATTCGATTGTAGAATAAAATAAGCATCTTTTGTCACGTTTAACCAAAATCCCCAAATACATTAAAAAATACACATTTCTCGCATGATATTTACTAATGTGCTTTGGTAATGTTGCTAATATTTAAATGGTTTGGTTTTAATTAAAGATTATGCAAATATGATATTGCAAAGCAAATCATAATCTTTGTTAAAAAAAATTACAATCTTAGCTCACAAGATTTTGAAAATTAGTTGGTTTTGTTCACAGCAAGGCACCTGTAGTCCCGACAGGCTCCTTAAAATTGGGTTGTGCAAATTGAAAAGTTGAATAAAAGCTGCTAAATCATTGAATTATCAAGTTATACTAAACTCATTTTTAAACAAGTGATGTCTCCCTACAGCAAAGTGCCAAGTAGTGAAAAACATTGTGGGAAAACTATTATTTAATTGCATGAAAATGTTGCTGATTATTACTTTAATCATTATATTTTATGCATGAACAACAATCCCAGTTAATGAGCAAATTAAAACACCATTTACATTCCTGGTGGAAATGTGGTGCGCTCATGTAGCAACAGCAGCGCTAACAATTTAGGAAGGAGATTTTCTGCTTGATCTTTTCCACTCTTTATCCAGTCCACAGGCGAAGCGGGAGTGACTGTGTGCACCATTCTACATATCTAATTCAGTGGCAATGGATGTGATAGCTGCAAAGAGTTTACAAAGAGAATAGACCTGACACATTTAAGACTGAGAGGAAATCTAATGGTGCGCTAATAATAGTAATTTCATCTTTTATACACGTCTAGTCTTGTACTGAAGCCCAAGCAGACAAGGCAAACATTACAAGAAGCAGCACCAAAGAAATTCATAACAAGTATTCATTAAAAACACTCTATGTGGACCTATATCTCTGATACAGTCATTACTGGGGCTGTAGTTTGGTTGTAGATCTAGACTTTGCCAAGGGGCTTGGCAAAAGCACTCAAAACTATCAAGTATCTGACCCAAACTGCATTTAAAACCCTAACCCTTTGCATGATGTGGGGCCCTTTAAGTATTCATTTGTTGAGATGCGTTGTTACAGCTAGGAGATTACTACAGCAAACTTGTCTAATTAATACATATAATAGGTTGCAATTATAAAAAAGAGAATGCATAAAGTATAAAGTAAAGTTGGGCAATATGGTGCTGAAAATTGAACAGTGATCTCAGCCCTTTGACGATCTGATACGTTGGTCTAATTGTCAGATTACAATTTAGTCATATCACCTCGTAACTTGTACACTGCAACTGGAGGTTAAAACAATATATTAAGATCATTCTTCATGGCGGGAAATACATGCTATGCCATACGGTGGAATATTATATTTCCATGGAGAGCAGTAGATGGCTCCTCCTCCAAGTGTGAGTTTGTGGAAAAGCCCGCTCACAGTAAACACATGTTCTTCTAGGTTTTTCAGTGCAACAAATTCAAAAAAATAAAAACATGCTTTATAGCAATGCACTTTATTTTTATTTTAAAAAAAATTGCAAAACGCCCGCCCAGTTCTCCAAATGGTTAGCATCTGTAAAGCTCTGAGTGAGTGACCGCTGGATTCCACCAATCAGAGTGAAGCCGTAACTTTCAGAAGAAGCAGGCCAAAGAAAAATTACTAAGCGTTAATGAATTGCCATCCAGAGCCAAGAAAATCCTTATTGAATGAATTAGGCTTAATAAAATACATTTGTACAATATTACACACCCCACTATATTAATTCAGAGAAGCTAATATAGCCTCAGTGAAGCGATAAGAACTGAAACATTGATATTATCGGCATACAAATAGACCTTTATAATCAGAGGAGGAATAAAGACAGTCGTGGCTCACTTAGGAACTCAAGTGTAAATGTTTAAGTGATGAATAGACAATATGCAATCCTCCATCCAAACAGACAAGCTGAAAGCACAGGCATGAAAAGGTCAGGAATGCTGTCGCGCAGGTTCAAATGTTTTATCGACGTGTTCTGAATTCCAACTCGTGCTCCACCTGTTTGTTTTGTTCCAAATCACGGAACTCTAACACTATTTTCAACATGACATAAACAGTGCCAAGGGCCGTGTGGTCTCCTACCTGCCAGAGGGAGGATGGTACGAAGCAGATGTTGTCTCATTTCGTCAGTCGGGGCGCTCTGGGGAAAATCGAATACAGTTTTTGGCCCGCAGCGTTATCAAATCATAGACAAAAGAGAGAAACTACAAGCCAAACAAGCGATCGTGTGTTAGAAAATAAAGGTTTACATAAGGTAGCTTAAGATGGTGTCCCGTAAATCTTACCAAAGTACTTTGCACCTGCTGTCATGTTGATTTGCGTGTTGAATAAACGGAAAATCCAGTTTGTTTTGAGACATAGTTTTGAGCGGCGGCGCTACTTTCTGGTTTTCCACCTGTGCGTGACGTCAGTGGCGCACCTGTTTTCTTAAAGGGACCGCGATCTATTTTTGAGATTCTTAGAAGCGTGGACTAGAACACAAACATGATCATTCTAAGAGTATATAACGCTTTTAAACATATTTGGTTGTCCTTCTCAACTATTTAGGCCCATGTTCTTAATTTCTTGAGATGACGTCCCAAATTAATCACGTAAAATGTATATAAAGTTAATAAAACAATATTTTGCAATCTCGTATATAATAATCATAATAATAATAATAATAACTTTCTGATTTGTAATATTATCTACTACTATTCCAAACTGTATTTCATGAACATTTAAATACCATATGGTTATAGGAGTCTCTAAATGTGCCATCCACTGTAGCTTCAGACTAGAGGCAGCATTAGAGTTCTTTTTATTACAACAATGAACAAAATCAGACATAGCATTTACATTTTTTGTCATATAATAATCTAATCACAAACTCTGCAATTATGTATCTAAACTCACTGATCTCATCCCACCTAAATTACTGCATTAAGTTGGACATTGAGTAACAAAACTTAAATCAGTTGAAACCATCCATCAAAAAAAATTACAACATGATATAAACATGCTGATTTGTGTAGAAAATTTAAAATGATCTCGCTCCACCCCCCTTTTCTAGAATTTGTAAAAAATAAATCCAAATCGGACAAGAAGAGCAGGTTCTAGAGGTGATTGTTCTGTGCCGTTCAGAGAAAGTGCTTTTGGGCAACTGTAGCTTACCGAGCGTGTCAGGCCTGGAACACAGAGCTGCTCATAGAAGAGAGCTGTCAACACTGCAGCATTTTCTAAGGCGCTAAAACGTCGGTTGTTGGAGGGTCAAATATGTCACCTTGAGTAACTTTTTAGTATTGAGATGTTGTTGGTTTAACTCCAAATGAACTGTGCAGATGTGTGACCTTTGTGTGATTATGGTGGTGATATGTATAGATATTTTGACATCAACCTGCCAAAGGACCGAATATGGAAATTAGCCTCGTTGGTTATAACCTTTACATATTTACATACAAAATAATCATTATATATGTGTTGTCTCTTTTACAAATAAATAAAATACAAATATATGCTATAATAAAGCCATGAACTAGTCAAAAGCTCATAAGATAAACAAAAAATGGGTTAAATATGTAAAACTTTGAGTATTTATAAGCATTCATTTGGTATAATTGAGTTACATACTACACACCAGTAGTAAATGTATAATTTGTATGATTTATAATACACAAAAGCAGTCCAATTATTAATAAGAAAATAGGCTGTGGGTCTATAGCCCACCAAACAAATGAGAAACTATGAAAACAAATACATTAACAACATAAGAAATGTAGTACCATTCAATACCTAATAATAACATTTCAAAACTTAAAAAAGTAGATTAAATGTTTGCATTTTAAAAAACAATCATCAATCAGCCCACAAATTGAATCTATCATTAAAAAATCTGACCTTTCAGCACTGATGAGCGGGAAAATACACTTGTTTATGAGCCTTGATAAATTACACACTTGTATGATATTTTTCATCAGGTATCTAAATGCACTATTGCACTTTTCCCTGATTACTGAAGTCCCTACCCTTTCTCCCTTCCTTTTCTATTGCATTGGATTAGCCCTTGTTGACACCCACTGCTTGTATTTTAGCTGCATAGTTGATTCAGTATTAATTTACACAGGGTGCGAATGTGTTTTTTTTCTCCAAAGTGACTTCACATTTTGGAAGCACATTTTTTCATTAGATGTTTCTTTCTTTCTTTTAATTGACCCCAATCTTGTCTCTCTAAGGGGTTTGTAAGCACTTTAATTCCTGCCTAATAGAAATAAGCAAAGCACCTTCTAATCTTTTTGCTTTGTAATCCAAAATGCAATTAAAGATAAGATAAATTATGCCTGCCTGTCTGCAATTTTCCGTATTGACAAAGCAGATAAACTGTCAGTAGCAATTAAGAGCAATACTTGGCAAGAATACAGACTCTTTTACCATGGCCGCGACAACTAGGATTTTTCTTCATTAAGTTAATGCTAATTATTTCCTTCTTCATGTTTCAAGGTCAAAGTGAATTCCCTGTGCCTCGGTTGGAGACGAAATGGCATCAACGATGTGATAAATTGGTTAATAAATGATCAAATCAAACTTCTCTAATGTTTAGCCATGTGTGATGATATGAACGGAGGAAAATAAATAACCATATTCCTTAACGTAGGCCTATATTATGTCTGATGCAGTGGAATCAAAGCTCTCCACCGATGTGTCACTGCCCCCCGCTGGTTTGTTGCAGTAAATCCCGCTCCTCTGTAGACAAAGTGCTCAGTGGGCACCGCAGCTGTGATTGCCATGATTATTCATAAACCATGCGAAAACACAAATGGATTAATAATCAGTTTGGAATCACTCGTGCCCCGGGAAGTGTCTCCTAAAGTGTGGAGTCGTGGAGCTAACCCGCTGAATAAGTAATTTCATTATGTTTGACTGCTCTAATGGAGAGAGAGATGAGCACAGAAGAAAAGCCAGATATCTCAGGCGACATTTTGCGGCTGTTTTGACAGACTGGGTCACACATGGTTTCGGAATGTGCTGGCTGAAAAGGATTAACAAAGAGGTCTATTTTCTCTTTTTTTTTAAAGCGCAATTTGTCATAATAAGCAGTGTCTAAACGTAATGGGATGGCATGTGAGGCAAGGTAACTTTTCTGTTCCTATACCAATTTTATGTGTATACTAAATAACAGCTATTACTGTAAAAAAAATAAAAAACACTATTAATTGGACAGTCATTTACAATAAAGTACATTACATTGATGTTGTTTTACAGTCAGTTTAAAGTCATGATTTTTTTTTGCCTCTTTTGCATAGTTTGTAATTGTCACTAACATCTTTTGATTAAGTCCTCAACTGTATATTGTGTCAGCCAACAGAAAAGCTATTAATTGTGTCATTTTGTGCATTTTTGTTGTAATGTTGTATTGGTGGTCACATTATAATAACCAGAGATTAAATTGTTTCTCAAATCAGAAGTGCACATTTTTGCTTGATATATGTTCTTCTGCACAGTCATCTTTGTTCTCACTGTAAAGCTCCAGTTATTCATTTTTCAAAGTGTCTCCATCTATCTTTTAGACTTCCAGACAATAACATGATATATCCTGCAGTGGAAATTCAAAGACTGGAGAGAAAGTTGTGGAACTGGCTTTTCTTGTTCTGGTGCGTTTTTTATGTTTATGTCCTGTTCAGGTTCTTATAATGCACCAAGTCAACTTCTGTTGGTGTCAGGTAAAATGTTATCACTGTGATGATTTCTGTAAGCGTTAAGAGTCAAAATGTTAGCTTTGATTTTAAGTTTGTGGTATTTACATATTATGCACATAAACCTAAGATTGGCTCAAGATGAAAAAAACAACAACTTGTGTCTAAGTTGTAACAAATCACAAAACAACACAATGTTCAGACAATGATAAGATAAGATATGCCTTTATTGTCCACACATGGGGAAATTTCGGTGTTACAACGCAGGTAGATACAGGGGGAAAGGACAGATATTATAGGAAGTTTCAAAAAAACACTCTTAATAGATGAACTCTTATAAACAAAACAAAAAACTCTTATTAACAAAACTCCTCTCATATCTTAATAGGGAATGGAGGAACAAATAAATCAAATCAAATCAAAAGATAAAGATAAAAATAAAATATTAAAGTAAATAATAATAAAATAAAGTACAGTAAAAATAGCTAGCATAAGACTAAATAATATTAATACTAATGGTAAGTAAACCCTCTTATTTACATCAGTTATGTGCACATGAATATGGCCTTAATTGCTTGTGAGTACGACGGTAATTGCACATGACTATGACGGTATTGCACATGGTTAAGTCAGTACAAGACCATTCTCAAACTATTCCAGAAAAATCCAGTTGTGCAATATTTATTGGATTTGTTTTCACATCAATATCAAATGAGTATTAATTTTTGACATTGAAACTCACACCAAACTTGCACCAGAGCAACATAAACCACTCTCAAAATCTTTCCCAGGGGAACCCGAATGGTGGAATTCCCCTTTACGTGCATGAAGGTACATTTTAATAGCCGTCACTCCCACAACTATTCCAAACTGTTTATTTTCTGCCCCTCTTTACAATACGGGGAAGACGATGTATTGGAACGATCGTGTTAGATAAGCAGTTCGCAGCACAAAGCCCATTTTTAGAGTCCGAATCCCAACATTGTAACAAACTTCCTCCCTGCACACATCTTATCTCTGGTGAAAAACAATAGCAGAACGTTGAACTAGGCACAGGTTTGGAGACCAGCCAATGCAAGTCAATGGGATAAGAAGGATCAGACGCGCACCTCTCACGTAACAATGGAAAGTCGGGTCTTATTTTAAGCGCAGCAGCAGCAGGGGCAGAGTACAGTACAGGAAGAAGGGAGGGAAGGGACTATGGGCGGAGGGGGAGACTTAAAAACAAAGTGACGCACACCGTGACACAAGGAGGACGGAGGAGAGGTTGGAAAGAGGAAGAGCCCTAAATACAGCAGCTTTAGTGCACTTTGGTGTCGTCGGAAAAGAGACAACTCCAGTTAAAAACACGGCGATGGCAAGTGCTCTGAAGGTTGGGTTTTATTTAGGGCAGTGAAAAAAAAAGTCTAAAAGGTGCAGAAGGAACAGAGGGGAGTGAAGAGGAGGGAGAGTGGACTGACTAGGGCTTTGTCAAGGTAAGACCATTCCATTTTAGAGGGGGTTGTCAATGGGGTAGTTGTCTCGGGGTTGGTGCAGTATGGAATTACTCGAGTCGTTCATGCATGAATTGATGGTGTTTCAGGAGTTGTTATGACGGATAAATCATGTAGTTTTTTGTTTGTTTACAAGTTTCAGTGTGATAGTAGTTTTGCTTCATGGCTGTTTTTTAAAAAAGGGTGTACTTGATCAAGATCCACTACTAGTAAGAAAGTAACAGAGTACAACATAAGTAAAAGTTGTGTACTTAAGTGATATTTTTAAGTATGTTTTAGATTGCAGTGGACCCTTTGAGTGTGAGAGCACGGGTTTGTACTTTCTACTAAACTAGATTTTTAACTGGACTGAAAAGTAGAAAGTACTTTTCATGTGGTTTGAGGAGTTATTTTTTGCATGTACATGTGACGTCCTGACTAAAGGTTTTGAGTTTTATCAAATTCACGAGAAAACTTTGAAAATGTATTTGAATTCCTACTGTTTACCAATGATCAGCACAATTCTATAATTCTTTAAGAGTACTTAACATTTGTGCAATATTTTTTTCTTTTTACCCTTAAAGTACATTTTTAAATGGGTACTTTTTCTTAAATAGATTTTTTATGTGATACTTTTACTTCAATATTTATTTATTTATTTATGTATGTATGTATGTATGTATTTATTATTTATTTATTTTGAGTGTTTTTTTCCTGGAAAACTTTATTTTGTTTTGTGTTTTAGTACAAACGTGTTAAAGCAAAAGAAAGCAGGGATAGGAAAAAATACATTTAGAAAAAAATAAAAACAATTAGAAATATCACTTAATATATTAACTTATTATTATATTATAGTATTTTGTCAATTTAAAACTTGGCATGTAAATTAAAATGTTGCTTCAATAAATCAGGCTTAGAATAAGATCCCTCTGTGCAATCAATCAAAATCTTGTTTCTTTAAATGTCATGGCACCAAGTGGATAAAATTAAATAATAAAACATCTTTAGGGGCAGACTGGACTAAATAAACCAAAAAAATGAATACTGTAAATAAAACTAAATTTGCTTAATTGTTATTCCCATGTAGTTATTTTAGATGCTTCTGTTTGACCAATTGCTTTAGAAGAAATTATGTCTTTCACCAAATTAGTACTATTTTGCCAATTGACAGGGGCGTGTTTTAACTTCATGGAGGCCCTATGAAAAGATGTTTGGAGGCCCCTACATTAACGTGAGCCATAAACCCTTAAACATTTACAGTAGATTTAAATAAGACATTTTTTGCACATAACCGTTCCAAGAGCTAAAACCCCAATCCCCTTGCCTGACCCGCCAGCCCCGCCCACATTCTGTTCGAATGCGTAAGGGTCTGGAACCCGAGTCAGAGCCAATGAAATCGTCGGTAATCCATTTACCGACCAATCCCAGGCGGAGGTTTTAACGCGTCACATTGGGATACGGAAGTAGCGCTTTCCACCACCGTTCCAAAACATTCAAGTGTAATAAGTGTTTACTTCTGCTCTCGCTTCGGTTTGAACAATCAGGAAAGTCCGCTCTATTTGCCGTGATGAACGTGCGTTAGATCCGGTTATGCGAAGGGCGTCATCGCGATTCAGGAGACATATTTTGCATTCGGCGAAGGATAACGCGGAACACGCCTTGTTGACATGGCCTAAGTAAAATCCGGTTAAGTGTGTCGCGTGTTTTACGTCACTTCTGGGTTTATGTGATTGGTTCTGTCTCTGCTCTAAACTCGGCCCTAGAAATGGAACCGCAGCGGTCGAGCCACAGACCCACACACAGTTTTGATAAGTAGTTTGCCAAAACGTGTTGGGAATGGCTGGTCAGGCAACCAATCCCCCAGTCCCTATTTAGTCAGAGGAACCACCCAGCCCCCCTTGCTCATTTTTTCTTTGAAATTTCATCGAGTTAGGAAAACAATAGTCTTGAGACCTATAAACAATGTACATAAAGCTGATGTACTAAACGCTCAAACAAAAAAAGTCAGTGTTTTAAACGTGTCACCAAAAGGTACCAGCCCTAGACCAGGAGGTAAAAAGAAAGTCAGCAAAATGTGGCCCTGGTCTCTAGTTCTTGCTCTGTGTGAACACGCATACAATGGGGTCTGGACTAAAAAGTGAAAAAGGTTCCTACACGGCTAAAACCCCTACAGATGGATACATAGGTGCCCACTTTAAATGTGATATGAATAAAGATGTCCTTCAGTGATATATTTGAACAGACATTTAGAGAATAACTCACTTTAAAACTATGGGGCCTTTATAAAGGAGTTGGGGCCCCGATGCACTTAATGTTAGAAACGCCTCTGCCAATTAGTAAGTAATGCCAAAAGCTTTGTCTGGCAGGACTAAAACAGTAGAAATTGTGTTCTTCTCCGGTGCAAAGGTTGATTTGTTTGTCTCCTGTGGTTTTATACCTTCCATAGTACATTAATTAAAACAGGCAGGACTTGAGTTCTTTACTCTCCATGTTTTGTCTGATTTGAAGGTTGTGCTTGAGGGCTTTGTTTTGTTTTGGCAGCAAACTCGCTCCAAGTTCTGGCTGTGGTAACGTGCCAGCGGTCCCAAAATACACCGAAAGAAACAAAAAGAATAATGTAAAAAGTAAATCATAAAAATGGTCCTTGGTCTGACATGCAGCTGTAAATGAGTTTGGGATGTGCCACACAGAGCAGAGGAAACCCAGAGTGTATGTGTGTGTTCATCAGCAGGTCCCATGGAGGTGCTGTGTGTCCTGAGCTGGAGGGTGGCACCACTGCTCCTGTTGTGTAAGGATGCTTCTGTTTTCATCATCATTCTAATAACGTTTGAAACCACAGGAAGTCGCTCTGATTGGAGGAGGTTTGGAAAACATTGTGTAAGGTACAAAAGCAAAGCATGAAGAGAAGTGACATTTTATTACCAGCTTCTTGGTAGGAAAAAAGTTTAGTAAACGTTTCAAAAGAATCAAATGTCTTCCAATAGCAACAACTAAAAAATACATACAAAACATGTTATTTTTATTAAGTATTCTACATATCATTTTATATCTCAGGTCAGTTTTCTGGTGAGGGAGTGGGGGTGTGTCCTCTGTCGCCATGGGGACGAAACTGTTTTACTAGAAATATTCAGCATTACAAAACAAAACTTTGTTCATTTATAATTGTTTAATAATTAAAGTAAAACAAAATGTATGCTGTTCTCCAAAAGACACTCTAATGACTTAAAATATGTATCTATTCTTCCGTTGATGGTAATATGAAGTATCCTATTACAAATACTTCTTCATCTGGATCGATGATAAACTCTCCTTCAACAAACACAAGAGCTGACACATAATCTTAAAGCAGATTCTTCTTTGGAAAGTGTTTTCTTTTAGAAAACAGTTCATCCAAAATACATTTCTCTCAGTTCTAGATTATGGTGATATTATATATATATATATATGCATTCTATAGCAACAGCTCTAAGGTTCAGCTCTAAGGTTCAGCTCTGAGGTTCAGCTCTGAGGTTCAGCTCTAAGGTTCAGCTCTAAGGTTCAGCTCTAAGGTTCAGCTCTAAGGTTCAGCTCTGAGGTTCAGCTCTGAGGTTCAGCTCTGAGGTTCAGCTCTAAGGTTCAGCTCTAAGGTTCAGCTCTGAGGTTCAGCTCTAAGGTTCAGCTCTAAGGTTCAGCTCTAAGGTTCAGCTCTAAGGTTCAGCTCTATGGTTCAGCTCTATGGTTCAGCTCTAAGGTTCAGCTCTGAGGTTCAGCTCTATGGTTCAGCTCTAAGGTTCAGCTCTATGGTTCAGCTCTAAGGTTCAGCTCTAAGGTTCAGCTCTGAGGTTCAGCTCTAAGGTTCAGCTCTAAGGTTCAGCTCTATGGTTCAGCTCTAAGGTTCAGCTCTATGGTTCAGCTCTAAGGTTCAGCTCTGAGGTTCAGCTCTATGGTTCAGCTCTAAGGTTCAGCTCTAAGATTCATCTCTGAGGTTCAGCTCTAAGGTTCAGCTCTAAGGTGCAGCTCTAATGTTCAGTTCTAAGGTTCAGCTCTAAGATTCAGCTCTAAGGATCAGCTCTAAGGTTCAGCTCTATAGATCAGCTCTAAGGTGCAGCTCTAAGGTTCAGCTCTAAGGTTCAGCTCTCAGGTTCAGCTCTAAGGTTCAGCTCTATAGATCAGCTCTAAGGTGCAGCTCTAAGGTTCAGCTCTAAGGTTCAGATCTGAGGTTCAGCTCTGAGGTTCAGCTCTAAGGTTCAGCTCTAAGGTTCAGCTCTGAGGTTCAGCTCTGAGGTTCAGCTCTAAGGTTCAGCTCTGAGGTTCAGCTCTGAGGTTCAGCTCTAAGGTTCAGCTCTAAGGCTCAGCTCTAAGGTTCAGCTCTAAGGTTCAGCTCTATGGTTCAGCTCTATGGTTCAGCTCTAAGGTTCAGCTCTGAGGTTCAGCTCTGATGTTCAGCTCTGAGGTTCAGCTCTAAGGTTCAGCTCTAAGGTTCAGCTCTATGGTTCAGCTCTAAGGTTCAGCTCTAAGGTTCAGCTCTAAGATTCAGCTCTAAGGTTCAGCTCTATAGATCAGCTCTAAAGTGCAGCTTTAAGGTTCAGCTCTAAGGTTCAGCTCTGAGGTTCAGCTCTATGGTTCAGCTCTAAGGTTCAGCTCTAAGATTCAGCTCTGAGGTTCAGCTCTAAGGTTCAGCTCTAAGGTGCAGCTCTAATGTTCAGTTCTAAGGTTCAGCTCTAAGATTCAGCTCTAAGGATCAGCTCTAAGGTTCAGCTCTATAGATCAGCTCTAAGGTGCAGCTCTAAGGTTCAGCTCTAAGGTTCAGCTCTCAGGTTCAGCTCTAAGGTTCAGCTCTATAGATCAGCTCTAAGGTGCAGCTCTAAGGTTCAGCTCTAAGGTTCAGATCTGAGGTTCAGCTCTAAGGTTCAGCTCTGAGGTTCAGCTCTGAGGTTCAGCTCTAAGGTTCAGCTCTGAGGTTCAGCTCTAAGGTTCAGCTCTATGGATCAGCTCTAAGGTGCAGCTCTAAGGTTCAGATCTGAGGTTCAGCTCTAAGGTTCAGCTCTATGGATCAGCTCTGAGGTTCAGCTCTAAGGTTCAGCTCTAAGGTTCAGCTCTAAGGTTCAGCTCTTAGGTTCAGCTCTAAGGTTCAGCTCTATGGTTCAGCTCTAAGGTTCAGCTCTAAGGTTCAGCTCTAAGGTTCAGCTCTATGGTTCAGCTCTAAGGTGCAGCTCTAAGGTTCAGCTCTAAGGTTCAGCTCTATGGTTCAGCTCTATGGTTCAGCTCTAAGGTTCAGCTTTAAGGTTCAGCTCTAAGGTTCAGCTCTATGGATCAGCTCTGAGGTTCAGCTCTAAGGTTCAGCTCTGAGGTTCAGCTCTAAGGTTCAGCTCTATGGTTCAGCTCTATGGATCAGCTCTAAGGTTCAGCTCTGAGGTTCAGCTCTAAGGTTCAGCTTTAAGGTTCAGCTCTGAGGTTCAGCTCTAAGGTTCAGCTCTGAGGTTCAGCTCTAAGGTTCAGCTCTATGGTTCAGCTCTAAGGTTCAGCTTTAAGGTTCAGCTCTAAGGTTCAGCTCTATGGTTCAGCTCTAAGGTTCAGCTCTGAGGTTCAGCTCTAAGGTTCAGCTCTATGGTTCATCTCTATGGATCAGCTCTAAGGTTCAGCTCTGAGGTTCAGCTCTAAGGTTCAGCTTTAAGGTTCAGCTCTATGGATCAGCTCTAAGGTTCAGCTCTATGGTTCAGCTCTAAGGTTCAGCTCTCAGGTTCAGTTCTAAGGTTCAGCTCTAAGGTTCAGCTTTAAGGTTCAGCTCTGAGGTTCAGCTCTAAGGTTCAGCTTTAAGGTTCAGCTCTATGGATCAGCTCTAAGGTTCAGCTCTAAGGTGCAGCTCTAAGGTTCAGCTCTCAGGTTCAGTTCTAAGGTTCAGCTCTAAGGTTCAGCTTTAAGGTTCAGCTCTAAGGTTCAGCTCTAAGGTTCAGCTCTGAGGTTCAGCTCTAAGGTTCAGCTCTATGGTTCAGCTCTATGGTTCAGCTCTAAGGTGCAGCTCTAAGGTTCAGCTCTCAGGTTCAGTTCTAAGGTTCAGCTCTAAGGTTCAGCTTTAAGGTTCAGCTCTAAGGTTCAGCTCTAAGGTTCAGCTCTGAGGTTCAGCTCTAAGGTTCAGCTCTATGGTTCAGCTCTAAGGTTCAGCTTTAAGGTTCAGCTCTAAGGTTCAGCTCTATGGATCAGCTCTGAGGTTCAGCTCTAAGGTTCAGCTCTAAGGTTCAGCTCTGAGGTTCAGCTCTAAGGTTCAGCTCTATGGTTCAGCTCTAAGGTGCAGCTCTAAGGTTCAGCTCTCAGGTTCAGTTCTAAGGTTCAGCTCTAAGGTTCAGCTTTAAGGTTCAGCTCTAAGGTTCAGCTCTAAGGTTCAGCTCTGAGGTTCAGCTCTAAGGTTCAGCTCTATGGTTCAGCTCTAAGGTTCAGCTCTATGGTTCAGCTCTATGGTTCAGCTCTAAGGTGCAGCTCTAAGGTTCAGCTCTCAGGTTCAGTTCTAAGGTTCAGCTCTAAGGTTCAGCTTTAAGGTTCAGCTCTAAGGTTCAGCTCTAAGGTTCAGCTCTGAGGTTCAGCTCTAAGGTTCAGCTCTATGGTTCAGCTCTAAGGTTCAGCTTTAAGGTTCAGCTCTATGGATCAGCTCTAAGGTTCAGCTCTAAGGTTCAGCTCTAAGGTGCAGCTCTAAGGTTCAGCTTTAAGGTTCAGCTCTATGGATCAGCTCTAAGGTTCAGCTCTATGGTTCAGCTCTACGGTTCAGCTCTAAGGTTCAGCTCTCAGGTTCAGCTCTAAGGTTCAGCTCTCAGGTTCAGCTCTAAGGTTCAGCTCTATGGATCATTACAGGAGAAGGATACAGAACTCACCACATACTCTGAAGTAGAATAGTACTGCATTTTGTTTATTCCTAAATCTCACATTGGTAGTTTGCCTGATTATTTACCACATTGGCAGAACACCAGCTAAACTATTTGTCAATTGTGCTCTCAGAACATTCTTATATTACAGTCATGTATAAATGTATTCAGTCTGAATAAAAAAAAATAAAAGTTTTGCAAGTTACAGTTTACCATCATGGCTAATGTGCAACAACAAAATTTCTACAAATGAAGTCTCCCAGTATTTAATTGCTGTTATAAGTCACTAATTAACAACACTGAAAACACGACTATGATTTAATAATTAAATAAATGATTGACAATGTTATAAAAATGCGTCTCAGCGGGGCTCATGCTGCCAACATTAAAGTCCTGTTAAACTACCTCCCGCAACAATAAACACATGACTTTACTTATATCGCCTGCTGTTGCTTATCGTCCCTCCGCACAGTTTCTGAAACCGATTTTTGATATTGATGAACCTTGATGGATATCGCATTAGACAGAGTTGTCCTCTGCAAAAACTCATACAATGACATAAGTTGACAGAATGCAAGCAGAAATATTCATAAAGAAGTACAAGAACGAGACCGAGACAATTTTATGCTATATTGTTAGGATAATAACTACCTGTTACGCCCAAAACGATGTGTCTATTATGTACAACTGATCTGTTACCAAAAGGTCATGTCAGACAGATATGGAAAATATGGAGAAATAAGTAGAATTACCAAGTAGGATGAATGAGCGTGTTAAATAGACAGAAGTTAATTGTTACTAAATTAAATGAACTTGTTTTAATGAATGAAAATATGAAAATGTGTGGGAACTTAAGACAAATGAAAGTAAAGATAGCAAATAGCTCTTTCAGGTAAAACGCTGTTGAGAAAACTTGTGGATAAACCATAATGCTGATAGCAGCCAGCAGCGTTTAAAAGCCAAAATGGTGCATACAAGTGAAAAAGACAAGGTTATGGTAATAATAATATGCTATAACACTAGTGTCCTAATATTATGGTAGCTAACATCCTAAAAGTTTTCATCCATATCCACAGGGTTAGGGCTAGTGTGGCAGTAATCCTCTATTTGCAGTTTGATGACACATTCCTGATCCTGAGCAGGGACATGTACCGTATTTTCCAGACTATAAGGTGCATCGGAGTATAAATCGCACCAGCCAAAAAATGCATAATAGAGAAGAAAAAAACATATAAGTTGCACTGGAGTATGATATGCGGTTACAAGTGTGAAAATAACAAATAATGTCACATATAAGTCGCTCCGGATTATAAGTATTAGTATATAAGTATAAGTAATAGTCGCACAACCCCCCGCACAACTTATAGTCCGGAAAATACGGTAATGTAGGCTGTTTTCTGGTGAAGGGTCCAGATATTGTGTGTCTCAGTGGAGATGTTATGTCTGAAATGTTCTTTACATTATTCTTACATTAGTCTATCTCCTTTACAAAGGTGTAGGTAACTTTACTATAGCTCTAAGTGTTATGAGAGCCAACAGTGAGAGCTAACTTCACTTAGCATCTACTGCACTGTGGTCATGGGCTTAGGGACAGCACACATGCAGGACAGTACTAGATTTAGCGCCTCTGATAAATCGATAACCATTTCTTACAGTTTGCTGAATGTCATTCCGCTCTTCACCCCTATTTCTTCCAATTTACAGCTCTAACAAAGCCTATGTGACAAAAACAACTTCCTTTATTACTTGTGTAACGATTGCGTCTTCTTTCCCTCAGTGCCGTGTGCCTCTAAGTCCCTTAACTTGCGGGTCTTGAACGAGGGCCCGGTGCATGTCATCCCTGGATCAAACCTGCTCCTCCGCGCCCGCATCGAGTCTACTCCCGGGGACAAGCTATCGATGGTCACGTGGGAACGTGAGGCCGAGACGGGGTCCACACCCAACAGGCTTGTACTGGCCACATGCCAGGGCAGCGGCCCCAGTCCATGCACTGGGACCAGGCCAAATGTGCTGGCCAACGTCAACGTGGGAGAAGAGGAAAGCACTCTTCAGATCAGTGGATATGTGCCAGAAGACGGAGGGGACTATATTGTGACTGTGACTCACCAGAACGGAAATCAGACCAGCGCACGGTGCATTGTTAGAGAGTATGGTAAGGACGTTCAAAATTCAACAAAGAGGCTTTACTGATATTGGAAAATATTGCAATATGGGTGTCAAAGCAATACCAATATTATTGCAATATTTTAATACATATTACACACTATTCTCAGCCATATTCAAACAAAAAAGTGCCTTCATTTATGGTAAAAGTCAATTTTAAAAAAAAACTGAATAACCTGCCTTACCTCACTTGCATACAGATATTCTTTATGTAAGGTAATTCCACTACTATTACCTATATACTGTAAAGTTTTAAGAGGCCAAAGTGTGTCTAATTCAAACAATAGTTCTAATATGACAAACAAAACGAAAATGGCAATACTTTTATTTTACTTATTCAATTTAACATTAAAATATTAGATAAATATCAGAGAAATCCTGCATTTTGCATAAAAAAATGTGCAATGAAGAGGAGTGAGATAGGGTTGTGATTGGTCTCCCCTTTTGTTTGCTTTGTACTTGGAACCACTGGCCAAACACAATACAATAGACAATCAAAAACAATCTATGGTGTTGTAATTAATTGGATGGAACTGCTGTGATGGAAATGTGTGTGGATGACAGGTTCTGGCCAAGTAGTATAAACAGCAGGCTAATGAAGGGGAGAGGGAATGCATTTATATCAACTTCATATATCTGTCAACATATAAGTAAGCAGAAGTCTTCCAGATCCATTACTGAATTATTCTGTTTTGGTTCAGAGCATAACCTACACAAGAGTTAATATTGTAAACGCTGTCAAACTGCTTCAATTATGAAAATGTGCAAATTAACTATATTAGTAACAAAATGATGCTGTCGCACTTCATTTGAAACCAAATAGTAGTTGAATGTAATTGAAATCCAGTCAGACACTGTATCAATTGTCGCACACTCAAACCCATGGGCAATCTCACTTCATTTAGAAAGTTTGCTTTCCAATAAAATGGTCTAATTATCTGGCATTAGATTTCACTCTTTCAAGTCTACAAGTACAACAAAAGTCTTGTGAAAGCCACAGAAGACCCACAGGGGATTTCTGGCTTTGAGTTGGCCTGTAACAAATTCAGAAAAAGTTGAGGATTTTTGACCATTCAACAGCAACAACAGTGATCAATTTCTTTGAAACCAAAGAATATCACAATTCATACTGTCAACATAACAATAAACAAACTTCAGTGGTACTAAATGGTTCTCAAGTAAAAGTTCAGGGGGAAAAAACCTCACACATACAATAATCTACTTAGTAATACTTAAGTAATGTATGTATTGAAGTACTGTACCTGTTTGAAAATGTTCACACAGATTTTGAAACGTATGTAAGAGTCAAATGTAGTGATCTTGATAAACAACTGTTCTGATTTTCAGTCAACAAAGGTGAATCGGTAACTCAATTTCCCTGGTTGTATTTAATTATAGCATATGTTGGTTCAAAGCCGGGAATTGAAGTCAAAACCTTCAGGGAGGATGTCATCAGAAAAATACTTTGTGCTTTCCCGTCTTGGTTATGAATGAATAAAAAGTACAGATACCTTCACTGAAATGAAAAATGGTGTACTTTGTTTAGTTCCACCTCCGCTCTTTATTTATTCTAACATAAAAGAACAGAAATATTGTGCACTGCTCCAGTTCTTTGTATCTCAAACTCCAGCAATTACCAACACAGTGTAATGAAAGTGCTTTGGTTCAGCACCAGCAGGCATTGTTTCCTCTCATGCCGTATTTAATATTGAAACACTTGAAATTAAACTGCCCATAGGCTTGGCTAGCTTTCTTGTTTTTTTTCTTAGTTTCTGGGAGTGGTGAGGAATTCTTTTCGCCTTATTGTTTGTTAAAGCTCTTCTCTCCAGTGCTTTTAACAGTATCCATTCATCTCCTCGGTTCTCGCCAAGACTGTCCATCATCCCTTGTTCTTTCACGTTACATCTGCCTCGCCGGTGTCATTATCGTCCGCGATCGTGAAGCAGTTCCTCCTGACAGCGTTAAATGTTTCTCATGATTCTTTTGTCTCGAACGCTCGCAGACAGTTAGTGCGATTGTTCTCTTTCTCCTGACAGAGGCTCGCTGCTGAGTGCCTAACGTCCGACCGTCAGTTTTGTCAGATTTGGCTGTTGTAGTGTAAAATTGATGGTGTTTTTCCAGACGTGTTCCACTGGTGTGTAAGGACCATGTTGATGAATATCTGTGATGCCAAGTTGACGTTGAGTTGACAGGTGGAGGGTTTTCTTACACAGAAAACCTGGCGTAGAGGAAAAAGATTAAATGTTGACTTTCAGGGTGCACAATGTGACTTTATAGAGACACTAACTGTTTGTCTTGTTTTACTTTGCTTTGCCTGGAATGTTCCACAGTATGGCATTAAACGTAGACAAGCCGGTGACAACGCCAGGCCAGGAGACTGTGGAGAGATGACACTGCTAATAGTAAAAAAAATAGTTTTTCAAGGTATTTTTGAGCATTTGATATTGAATAAATGCAAGATAGATAACTTTAACGCCATACTGTGGAACATTTAGGAAAAGCACTCACTTTTTCCAATGAAATAAGCAGGTGGCAGACCCGCCACTATAATAGTTTTCCAGTTTTCTTCGTCAGGTAGCCATTTTTCAACAATAAAATATGTAAATTGCTTGCCATAATTAAATATCCCAATGAAGGGATCGGAATTCAATGGTCCTGTTTCTATCATTGAGATATTGTTGCTTTTTAAATCAATATAGGGTTTACAAGAGCAAAAAGGAAAATAATTATTACATACATCATGCATAAATAATAAAAATAATAATAATAAATAATGTGTTATTTTAGCTATGGTATAGTGTCAAAAACAGTCAAATAAAAAAAAATTCCACAATCTTTTCTGTAACAAAACATCACATCTCCAAAGGCCTAATGATAATAATTTGCTTTCATCATCATCGTAATAATACACGTTATACCTTCACATAAGCTTCGATATTCTTCCCACCTCTTGTCTTTGCAGAGGCAGTGCACCATGTTTCGGTGAGCATTAACATGTCCCACTCGCTGCTGGTGTGTGGAGAGGCCTGGGGCACCGACCCTCACTTCAGCTGGCTCTACAACAGGGTGGCCGTGACCCAAACTGTGGGGCAGGTGTCCCAGGACGGCACCACTCTGCGCATCACCCAGAGTCCTATCTGCGGACGCTTCACCTGCATGGTCCAAAACCAACTGGGATACGCCACTGCCACTTATACAGCAGGTCAGACGTTTGTGCCACTCGCTCCGATGTTAGTGCCAATCCATGCCACACTTGTACATAAAGCATACATTTAATTTTGACTATACAAAGGCCTGCAAGTCTTACACATAAGTGACATATTGGGAAAATAAATCATATTGTGAGTTTTATTCAATACATAACAAAAATAGTTGCAATGTAGAATTAAAGGGACTTTTCATTTAATAAAGTAAAATTAGTCTTGCTCCAGTCCAGATATACAGTAAATGCAGTGCCAAGGGTCAAAATGAGACTGCTGTGTGTGTCTGCATCATGGATCTAGACTCTACCCCTCTGTCCTTAAGCGAGTTCCTCTCTATTTTCACACCATCAGCTTAACAAAAAGAATGTTTACATTTTCAAAGCGCCTATGACAGCTTTGCAAAGCGTAGCCTAGCCTCGCTCTCAGCCCATGCTAGCTCAGCTCTAGCTGCCATTGCCCTGATCGGTCAAGTCTGATCACCTGGTGCACATCACACGGTGCGAGGCACTAGTCCATATTGAGGAAGAAACAACAGTTTGGTATCAGGCCATTGAAACCAATATGACACAAGATCTTAGTATACGTCCATCGCAAAACTATCAAAATATAAACAATTCCTATCGCAACTTCTATGCATGAATATAATATTTCTCTCTCTGTGTCCCATACTCACAGTCCTTTTCTTTCTTTCTCTCTCTCTAATTTCTTTGAGAAAAGTCAGTTCAAAGTGTGAACCTGCAAAGTACTCACTTACACTATTTAGTCCACACAAACAGTACAATACAAGAATGCCCCACGTACATAATACCAGCATTCTCGGTGGGCCAGAGTGCTAGCAGGAATTTCCCTTCGTAAATTACGCAGAATGTTTATTTGTGAATTGTTTATATTTGTAAGAAAATACATTAATCATAGTTCAGACTGAAGTTCTGCCAAATCTCCTCTTTATATCCCACACTATTCATCTGCACCTCCTGTTTCGTGTCTCTCACTCATGTGTACATTGAGCATTTTGTCAGCGTGAGCAGGCTGCTGAGTGTACAGAATTCTGAGAGTTGTGTCGGCAGCCATTTTTCCGTGATAAAGCATTTTCCACTGCAGGATCGATAAATCTCTAGCGTAATAACTGCTGTACTGCTGCAACTTGTGCTACACATCCGAGACAAAAACATTTCTGTGTAGGCACTGATTTATAAACTTCCAAACAGCTGAAATGTGAATGTCAAATAACTAAATCTGCAGTTGTTTAGGTAATAAATGGATGTCCGATATCAATAATCACCAATTTAAGTCAAGTTACAGTTCACAAATTTAAATGTGTCTGAAATGTGTGTTAATCTGGTTTAAATGTGCATTGTGTAACTTTTCTAGAGGAGGGTTTGTCTCTATGGAGATGTTATTGCTTTGCCCGGAATGTTCTATTTTAAGTCCGGGTCTCATTAATAAAGTTGTTCGTGGAGTAAACGCATATGGACAAAACATCCCCTCTTGGAGCTCAGAGGGCTTTAGTCAAAAAGCCACACATGCAGAGAGTTTTGGAACTGGACAACTAGTTATGTTGTCTTTATAGATCAGAATTTACATATGATGTAAAATCAACTTTTATGAGCTTTGAACCATGTTATAACTCTGTTATCTCATCATTATCTAACTCAGAGTTGCAATTCAATTGATTTATGCATTTTTGAGTAATCCCTCTGCATAATTCTGCATTTGAGTCTTGAGTGCTCAGAAAAAGTTCTGTTTCTGTACCTACTTATAATTATTCAAACATGTCACATTTTTTTAAACAAAAAAAAACATAAATTCAAATCCACAGCTTACAGTGAAGAGGCTTTTGAGTTGTGTTTGAACAGGAAGTCAATGGACCTGGTTCTATATCTGAGTCATTTTAGATCAATATTGAGGTTTATATATAACTTATATTTTAAAACTACATACAAAAAATGAAATCCCTGATGTGCATTCAATTATTCAATAAATTTTTTGACTTTTTACAGCTCATAATGTAAAATGGAAAGTTACACTTGATCTGTGGAAAGGATGTATGTTTTAAATGTATTTCTTTAGGAATATAAACAGCTTGAATAAATGCAAGGTAAATTAATTTAATGCCATGATGTGGACATTTTCTTTACAAATAAATAATATCTTCAAGAAGACGAGCAGGTGGCAGATCCCCCACAGGAAAAGTGACTTGGTACACCTTTAAATATGTGTCGTTGATGAATTCTCAGTCACAAAATGTGCAAAAACAAAAAGAGTAATCAGATATTATGCAGCAGCCCGACTTTGAGTTATGATTTATTTGCTTGACGGATGTAAGAACAAACACAGAGGTTCTTTGTCAGTTCTTTTGTTCTCTACTTGCACTTCCTGTCTAAAAAACGTTGCCGTTGGCTGGAGGTGAGGTGGGCGGGACAAATAAGTGGGCTTCCGTGCTTTATGCAGTCAGGACAAATATAATTCATGAAGTGTTTGACATCTGAATGGGAGTCAGAGAAAAGGAACCGGTCGGTCTCTGAAACTGCCATAAAACACCATAGGTATAAACCGCCATAAGACAACAACTGAAGATACACGCTGACGGTGGATTATTGAGCGTTGTTTGGATATTACGGCAACATAGAGGAACGCCTCGGTCCGTATGACGGGGAAGAAGAAGAGGAAGCGTGACCTGGTCGGTGACGATATGAACAGCGGGGAGGACTCCCCTGGAGCCACTGATCCTGTGCAGCGTAGGGCGTCTTCTTGCTCGTCTATGGAGGGCTCTCTCAGTGAGGAGCAGGGCGAGGGGGTTGCAGATATCGGGGATGTGAGTTCAGAGTGTAAGGTGTTCATAAAGCTCGCGCAGGATAATGCGTCCTTTAAGGGGTGGGATCCGATGGCGTTGACAAGGAGCCTGACTGTAGCTGTGGGAGTGGTCAAGCATGCGAGTGTCCTTAGGGATGGCTCGCTGCTGGTCGTGTGCAAGGACGTGGCTCAGCAATGGAAGGCGATTGAAGCTAAGTGTCTGGGGGGGAAGGACATTCTTGTGTCTGATGCTGTAAGAGGCACGGTCAGGGGAGTTATCGTAGGCGTCCCTACGACGACATCTGTGGATGACATAAAGGAGAATTTGACTGGAGCTAAGGTGGTGGATGCTAGGCGGTTGAAGGTGACCCGGGATGGGGTAAGGTGTGACAGCCTGTCGATAATGATTAGATTTGAAGGTGGGATCCTGCCTCGTGTGGTGTGCGTTGGGTACATGCGCTATGGCATACGCCCATATGTTCCGCCGCCCCTGCGTTGCTTCAAGTGCCAGCGCTTTGGGCATATTGCAGCGGTCTGTAGAGGGAAGCAGAAGTGTGGTAAATGTGCAGGAGACCACGAGTATGGGAAGTGTGACGAAGGAGCAAAACTCAAGTGCTGTAACTGTGGGGGAGAGCATAGCTCTGCCTACGGGGGATGCGTGTTCAGCAAGAGGGCTGCTGAGGTGCAAAAAGTTAGAGCCTCTCAAGGCATATCCTACGCGGATGCGGTCAAGAAGGTGTCTGGTAGTCAGGTGAAGGTGGATGCAGTGCGGGCTGCCAGTGCTGCTGGTGACCTAGGCGACAGGGGAGGGGGCAGCGTTGCCCGCGGCCAGGGGGAGGTCCCCACTGGGATCCCTGTGTGTGTGGCTTCCACGGGCAGAGGCCCTGTGGTTGCGGAGGATGTACTGGTTGTGAAGAGGAAAGATTTCTTCCTCTTTATGGTGGAAGTGATTAACTGTACTGGTCAAACCAAGAAGAGATCCGAAAAGACTAGGATCATCGCTAAGGCTGCAGGGAAGTACTTTGGAGCTGGGGGTCCCGAGTGGACGGAGATAGAGGATGCGCTGCGGGAAGGCACCCTGCCCCATTCTGGCAGTGGGAGTGGGGGGGCTCCCGATGCGCCGTCAGGTTCCGGGGGCTCATAATGGCGGTGGTTGTCTTGCAATGGAATGCGCGTAGTCTTTGTGCTAATGGCCAGGAATTTAAGCATTTTGTCTCTACCTTGTTGAACAAGCCTCACGTTATGTGCGTGCAGGAGACTTGGTTACAACCTAGGTGGGGTTTTGGGATACAAGGGTATGTGTGTGTAAGGAATGATAGGGAGCAGGGTAGAGGCGGAGGTGTGGCTGTGTTTGTCCGAGATGACCTAAATTACGTTGTTGTCAGTGTGAGTAAAGCGCCGGAGGCTCTGGTGGTAAGGGTCTGGCTGGGTGGTGAAGCTGTTACTGTGGTTAACCTTTATAATCCGTGTGGTGAGTTAACGTTAGAGTCCTTACATAGTATCGGTAAGGATGTTCGGGGAAAGGCCGTGTGGTGTGGGGATTTTAATGCGCATAGCGCTTTGTGGGGCGGTAGTGGTACCGATAGGTATGGGCAGGTGGTAGAGGGTTTTATCAATCAAAGGGAGTTGGTTTGTCTGAATGATGGGAGTGGCACCCGCTATGATATGGGGACCGGTACGGAAAGTGCAATAGATCTTACGCTTGTGTCCAAGGAGTTAGCTGGTGTTTGTAGTTGGGAGATTCTTGGTAATCTTTCTTTTGGTAGCGATCACTATCTAGTCCGCACCGAGATTGGCTTTGGGAGCTGTGTGGTCAGGGGGACGAGGATCCAGAGGTGGCAGTTGGCAAGGGCGAACTGGGGGGCTTTCCTGAGGAAAGCTGATGATGGTTCTAGGGTTCTGCGGGAAGGAGGATTGACTCAGGTGGATGTTCTCAATAGTGCAATTGTCTCGCTCATCACGCAGTCAGCGGTAGGCACGATTCCTAAGAGTGGTGGTAGTGGACATAGGAAGCGGGTGCCGTGGTGGAATGAAGCATGTGGTTATGCTGTTAGGGCAAGAAATGCGGCGTTTCGCCGGCTAAGGGTTACCCACACTGAGGGTGCCCTCATTGACTACAAGAGGGCCCGCGCTGTTGTGCGGAAAACTGTAAGAACGGCCAAGAGTGCCTATTGGAGGCGGTATTGTTCCAAAATTGGGAGAGAAACGCGTCTCGGGGATGTTTGGGGGATGATTAAGCGGATGCATGGGGTTGAGCGCCGTCATGGGACCCCGGTCCTAATACTGAATGGTGTTGAAGCAGTCAGCGACGTTGACAAAGCTGAACTGTTGGCCAGCACCTTTGTGTCGGTGCACAGCTCTGACAATCTCTCACCTGCGGAAAGGCACTACAGGGAGAGTACTTTGGCCCAGAATTCTGAGCTGATTGGGCACCAGCCTTCGACTCAAGATGACCTTGACCTTCCGTTTAGTTTGTTTGAGCTAAGGAGAGCACTTTCTAAGGCGAAACAGACAGCCCCGGGTAGAGATGAGGTGTGCTATGACATGCTCTCTCATTTGACTGATGACACGCTTGGGCTAGTCCTGGGTCTTTTCAACCGTGTTTGGGATTCAGGTTGTGTTCCATCTGCGTGGAAACAGTCTACGGTGGTGCCGGTTCTGAAGCCGGGTAGGCCAGCGTCTGACCCTTCAAGTTATAGGCCGATTGCCTTGACGTCGCAGCTCGGGAAAACGATGGAGCGCATGGTTACCGAGCGGTTGGATTACTTCTTGGAGAGTCAGGGTTTGCTTCCCGCGCACCAGAGTGGTTTCCGTAGGGGCAGGAACACCATGGATTCCGTGTTGTGTTTGGAATCTGATATCCAGCTGGCCAGGGCTCAGAAAGAAAAGGTTATTGCGGTGCTCTTTGATGTGGAGAAGGCGTACGATATGGTTTGGAAGGATGGGCTCTTCATTAAGCTGCGGAAGTGTGGTGTGAAGGGTAAACTGTTTAACTGGGTCCGGAGCTTTCTGTCTGGCCGGCGTATCCAAACCAGAGTGGGCGCTGCTTACTCTGGGGTCTATGAGGTAGAGAATGGGATCCCGCAGGGGAGTGTGTGTAGCCCTATCTTGTTCAATGTTATGATTAAGGACATCTTTGACGACGTGGATGGGTCTGTTGGGAGGAGCCTTTATGCTGATGATGGCGCTCTATGAGTGAGAGGGAGGAATCTCCGGTTTTACGAGGCGAAACTGCAAAGGGCAATACAGCAGGTGGAGCAGTGGACCCTGAAGTGGGGGTTTAAACTGTCCGTACGGAAGTCTAAAGTGATCTGTTTCTTCAATGGGCATAGGGACGTCTCCCTTCGACTGCATGGGCAGGTGCTCGAACAGGTCAGGGAGGTGAGGTTCTTGGGGGTCACCTTTGACGAGAGGCTTAGTTGGCGTCAGCACATTGATGGGGTCAGTGGTAAATGCAAAAGGGTGAATAACTTGCTTCGTTGTCTATCCGGCCAGGACTGGGGGGCCAGCAGAAGGTCGCTCCTGGGTATTTATCGGGCCGTCATGAGGGCGGCTATTGATTATGGCTGTATAGCCTACATGTCTGCGGCTGAGACTAACTTAAAGAAGCTTGATGTGGAGCAAGCCCAGGCCTTGCGCATCTGCTGTAGGGCTTTTAGGACCTCCCCTGTCTCGGCGCTGCAGGTTGAGTTGGGGGAATTGCCGTTGCGGCTCCGGAGGCTAGAACTTCTGTTGGCTTACTGGGTGAATGTGCAAGGTCATACGAGCTCTCACCCGGTGAGGGACTTTCTCAGGGTTGATGGGAGGCAGAGTGAGGCTGGCGGTATGGTTTTTAGCCAGGTAGGAAATGCGAAGGCGCGGCTTGCGGGGGTTGGTGATCTGCGTGTGAGCCCGTCGGTGGCTTTGTCTGCTATAGCTCCGTGGAAGTTTGTCCCGGCTCCTGTTGATGTTAGCTTGCATGGCAAGCTTAGAGGAGTCGCTGGGAGGGCACCGCAGTTTGCCGTTCAAGCGCTCATTGATAAGCACTCAGGTGATGTGTTTATTTATACCGACGGGTCTAGGGATCCTGAGAGTGGGCGTACTGGCGCCGCTTATTTTGTGCCTGACCTGGGGCTGGCGGTCAAGAAGAGGTTGACAGATCGCCTTTCTGTTTTCATGTCGGAACTCATAGCGATACGGTTGGCATTGGAATGGGCGGAATCTGCTTTGCAGTGTTGCGGCATTGTGGTGGCCTCTGACAGCCTTTCTGCATTGCAAAGCATTAAATCTGGGAAATCGGATTGCAGACAGGATGTGTTGAATGGCATCTTCTGTCTGCTGCTCTCCCTGTCCAGGAAGGATGTGAGGGTTTCCTTCATTTGGGTCCCTGCGCATGTGGGGGTGGATGGTAACGAAATGGCTGATACACTGGCTAAACGTTGCCCATCAATTGATGTGGCGGTTGAGTTAAGCAAATCTGAAATCAAGCCCGTTATCAAGAGTCATGTGGTCGGCCTTTGGCAGGAATTTTGGAGCCACTGTGTTACTGGACGGCATCTCCATCACATACAGGGTAGTGTGGGTCCTTGCGGGTCTATGGGCAGGAACGCGTGGGAGGAAAGGGCCTTCGCCCGCATGAGGATTGGCCATACTGGACTCAATTGGTCACTGAGTAGGATAGGCAAACATCCGACCGGTCTGTGTGGTCACTGTCGGGTGCCAGAGACTGTCGAGCATGTGCTGATTTGCTGTGAGGCTTATGATAGAGAAAGGGCCGGGTTGGCCTTGTGGTTTCGGAATAATGGGCGGGAGTTCAATCTGCGGAACGTTCTGGCGTTCCAGTCACAGGGTTTGTGTCAGGCTGTGGTTGCTTACTTATGTAGCACAGGGCTGGGTAAACGTTTATAGAGGTGGGGGGTGTTGGAGACTGAGCCGAGGATGAGGAGCAAGAGGATGTTCTAACGCGCTTTGACTTCATGGGCCTAGAAACGCCAAAGTGATGGAAGAAGGACTTCTAAAGGATAAAACGACAAAGACGTCCCGTGACCTCATGGGCTTTGTAAAACAACAAAGACGTCCCATGACCTCATGGGCTTTGTACTTCCAAAGCACCGAACGTCAAAGAGGGAGAGGAAGATGAAGAAGAGTCTCCGTGGAATAAAGCCGGTTGGTCTCTGACTAGCAAGAGGATGTTCTAACGCGCTTGGACTTCATGGGCCTAGAAACGCCAAAGTGATGGAAGAAGGACTTCTAAAGGATAAAACGACAAAGACGTCCCATGACCTCATGGGCTTTGTAAAACAACAAAGACGTCCCATGATCTCATGGGCTTTGTACTTCCAAAGCACCGAACGTCAAAGAGGGCGAGGAAGGTGAAGAAGAGTCTCCCTGGAATAAAGCCGGTTGGTCTCTGACACAACAACTATTCTAGTCACAAAAACACATCATGACCTCATGGGCTTTGTAACGCCAAAGCAATGGGAGGAGTACTTTTACGGACTACGACAGAGTCTGAGGACTACGAACGTCTGAGGAATAAAGTCTGGCGGTAATGCAACACTCGGATGCCAACCGCCATAAAACAACAACAACAACAACAACAACAACACAACAACTATTCTAGTCACAAAGTCATATCATGACCTCATGGGCTTTGTAACACCAAAGCAATGGAAGGTGTACTTTTACGGACTACGACAGAGTCTGAGGACTACGAAACGTCTGAGGAATAAAGTCTGGCGGTAATGCAACACTCGGATGCCAACCGCCATAAAACAACAACAACAACAACAACAACAACAACAACAACACAACAACTATTCTAGTCACAAAGTCATATCATGACCTCATGGGCTTTGTAACACCAAAGCAATGGAAGGTGTACTTTTACGGACTACGACAGAGTCTGAGGACTACGAAACGTCTGAGGAATAAAGTCTGGCGGTAATGCAACACTCGGATGCCAACCGCCATAAAACAACAACAACAACAACAACAACAACAACAACAACAACAACAACAACTGACACAAACCCTGTGACTGGAACGCCAGAACGTTCCGCAGATTGAACTCCCGCCCATTATTCCGAAACCACAAGGCCAACCTGGCCCTTTCTCTATCATAAGCGTCACAGCAAATCAGCACATACTCGACAGTCTCTGGCACCCGAGAGCGACCACACAGACCGGTCGGATGCTTGCCTATCCTACTCAGTGACCAATTGAGTCCAGCATGGCCAATCCTCATCCGGGCGAAGGCCCTTTCCTCCCACGCGTTCCTGCCCATAGACCCGCAAGGACCCACACTACCCTGTATGTGATAGAGATGCCGTCCAGTAACACAGTGGCTCTAAAATTCCTGCCAAAGGCCGACCACATGACTCTTGATAACGGGCTTGACTTCAGATTTGCTTAACTCAACCGCCACATCAATTGATGGCCGCCTAAGGGAACGCTTAGCCAGTGCATCAGCCATTTCGTTACCATCCACCCCCACATGCGCAGGGACCCAAATGAAGGAAACCCTCACATCCTTCCTGGACAGGGAGAGCAGCAGACAGAAGATGCCATTCAACACATCCTGTCTGCAATCCGATTTCCCAGATTTAATGCTTTGCAATGCAGAAAGGCTGTCAGAGGCCACCACAATGCCGCAACACTGCAAAGCAGATTCCGCCCATTCCAATGCCAACCGTATCGCTATGAGTTCCGACATGAAAACAGAAAGGCGATCTGTCAACCTCTTCTTGACCGCCAGCCCCAGGTCAGGCACAAAATAAGCGGCGCCAGTACGCCCACTCTCAGGATCCCTAGACCCGTCGGTATAAATAAACACATCACCTGAGTGCTTATCAATGAGCGCTTGAACGGCAAACTGCGGTGCCCTCCCAGCGACTCCTCTAAGCTTCCCATGCAAGCTAACATCAACAGGAGCCGGGACAAACTTCCACGGAGCTATAGCAGACAAAGCCACCGACGGGCTCACACGCAGATCACCAACCCCCGCAAGCCGCGCCTTCGCATTTCCTACCTGGCTAAAAACCATACCGCCAGCCTCACTCTGCCTCCCATCAACCCTGAGAAAGTCCCTCACCGGGTGAGAGCTCGTATGACCTTGCACATTCACCCAGTAAGCCAACAGAAGTTCTAGCCTCCGGAGCCGCAACGGCAATTCCCCCAACTCAACCTGCAGCGCCGAGACAGGGGAGGTCCTAAAAGCCCTACAGCAGATGCGCAAGGCCTGGGCTTGCTCCACATCAAGCTTCTTTAAGTTAGTCTCAGCCGCAGACATGTAGGCTATACAGCCATAATCAATAGCCGCCCTCATGACGGCCCGATAAATACCCAGGAGCGACCTTCTGCTGGCCCCCCAGTCCTGGCCGGATAGACAACGAAGCAAGTTATTCACCCTTTTGCATTTACCACTGACCCCATCAATGTGCTGACGCCAACTAAGCCTCTCGTCAAAGGTGACCCCCAAGAACCTCACCTCCCTGACCTGTTCGAGCACCTGCCCATGCAGTCGAAGGGAGACGTCCCTATGCCCATTGAAGAAACAGATCACTTTAGACTTCCGTACGGACAGTTTAAACCCCCACTTCAGGGTCCACTGCTCCACCTGCTGTATTGCCCTTTGCAGTTTCGCCTCGTAAAACCGGAGATTCCTCCCTCTCACTCATAGAGCGCCATCATCAGCATAAAGGCTCCTCCCAACAGACCCATCCACGTCGTCAAAGATGTCCTTAATCATAACATTGAACAAGATAGGGCTACACACACTCCCCTGCGGGATCCCATTCTCTACCTCATAGACCCCAGAGTAAGCAGCGCCCACTCTGGTTTGGATACGCCGGCCAGACAGAAAGCTCCGGACCCAGTTAAACAGTTTACCCTTCACACCACACTTCCGCAGCTTAATGAAGAGCCCATCCTTCCAAACCATATCGTACGCCTTCTCCACATCAAAGAGCACCGCAATAACCTTTTCTTTCTGAGCCCTGGCCAGCTGGATATCAGATTCCAAACACAACACGGAATCCATGGTGTTCCTGCCCCTACGGAAACCACTCTGGTGCGCGGGAAGCAAACCCTGACTCTCCAAGAAGTAATCCAACCGCTCGGTAACCATGCGCTCCATCGTTTTCCCGAGCTGCGACGTCAAGGCAATCGGCCTATAACTTGAAGGGTCAGACGCTGGCCTACCCGGCTTCAGAACCGGCACCACCGTAGACTGTTTCCACGCAGATGGAACACAACCTGAATCCCAAACACGGTTGAAAAGACCCAGGACTAGCCCAAGCGTGTCATCAGTCAAATGAGAGAGCATGTCATAGCACACCTCATCTCTACCCGGGGCTGTCTGTTTCGCCTTAGAAAGTGCTCTCCTTAGCTCAAACAAACTAAACGGAAGGTCAAGGTCATCTTGAGTCGAAGGCTGGTGCCCAATCAGCTCAGAATTCTGGGCCAAAGTACTCTCCCTGTAGTGCCTTTCCGCAGGTGAGAGATTGTCAGAGCTGTGCACCGACACAAAGGTGCTGGCCAACAGTTCAGCTTTGTCAACGTCGCTGACTGCTTCAACACCATTCAGTATTAGGACCGGGGTCCCATGACGGCGCTCAACCCCATGCATCCGCTTAATCATCCCCCAAACATCCCCGAGACGCGTTTCTCTCCCAATTTTGGAACAATACCGCCTCCAATAGGCACTCTTGGCCGTTCTTACAGTTTTCCGCACAACAGCGCGGGCCCTCTTGTAGTCAATGAGGGCACCCTCAGTGTGGGTAACCCTTAGCCGGCGAAACGCCGCATTTCTTGCCCTAACAGCATAACCACATGCTTCATTCCACCACGGCACCCGCTTCCTATGTCCACTACCACCACTCTTAGGAATCGTGCCTACCGCTGACTGCGTGATGAGCGAGACAATTGCACTATTGAGAACATCCACCTGAGTCAATCCTCCTTCCCGCAGAACCCTAGAACCATCATCAGCTTTCCTCAGGAAAGCCCCCCAGTTCGCCCTTGCCAACTGCCACCTCTGGATCCTCGTCCCCCTGACCACACAGCTCCCAAAGCCAATCTCGGTGCGGACTAGATAGTGATCGCTACCAAAAGAAAGATTACCAAGAATCTCCCAACTACAAACACCAGCTAACTCCTTGGACACAAGCGTAAGATCTATTGCACTTTCCGTACCGGTCCCCATATCATAGCGGGTGCCACTCCCATCATTCAGACAAACCAACTCCCTTTGATTGATAAAACCCTCTACCACCTGCCCATACCTATCGGTACCACTACCGCCCCACAAAGCGCTATGCGCATTAAAATCCCCACACCACACGGCCTTTCCCCGAACATCCTTACCGATACTATGTAAGGACTCTAACGTTAACTCACCACACGGATTATAAAGGTTAACCACAGTAACAGCTTCACCACCCAGCCAGACCCTTACCACCAGAGCCTCCGGCGCTTTACTCACACTGACAACAACGTAATTTAGGTCATCTCGGACAAACACAGCCACACCTCCGCCTCTACCCTGCTCCCTATCATTCCTTACACACACATACCCTTGTATCCCAAAACCCCACCTAGGTTGTAACCAAGTCTCCTGCACGCACATAACGTGAGGCTTGTTCAACAAGGTAGAGACAAAATGCTTAAATTCCTGGCCATTAGCACAAAGACTACGCGCATTCCATTGCAAGACAACCACCGCCATTATGAGCCCCCGGAACCTGACGGCGCATCGGGAGCCCCCCCACTCCCACTGCCAGAATGGGGCAGGGTGCCTTCCCGCAGCGCATCCTCTATCTCCGTCCACTCGGGACCCCCAGCTCCAAAGTACTTCCCTGCAGCCTTAGCGATGATCCTAGTCTTTTCGGATCTCTTCTTGGTTTGACCAGTACAGTTAATCACTTCCACCATAAAGAGGAAGAAATCTTTCCTCTTCACAACCAGTACATCCTCCGCAACCACAGGGCCTCTGCCCGTGGAAGCCACACACACAGGGATCCCAGTGGGGACCTCCCCCTGGCCGCGGGCAACGCTGCCCCCTCCCCTGTCGCCTAGGTCACCAGCAGCACTGGCAGCCCGCACTGCATCCACCTTCACCTGACTACCAGACACCTTCTTGACCGCATCCGCGTAGGATATGCCTTGAGAGGCTCTAACTTTTTGCACCTCAGCAGCCCTCTTGCTGAACACGCATCCCCCGTAGGCAGAGCTATGCTCTCCCCCACAGTTACAGCACTTGAGTTTTGCTCCTTCGTCACACTTCCCATACTCGTGGTCTCCTGCACATTTACCACACTTCTGCTTCCCTCTACAGACCGCTGCAATATGCCCAAAGCGCTGGCACTTGAAGCAACGCAGGGGCGGCGGAACATATGGGCGTATGCCATAGCGCATGTACCCAACGCACACCACACGAGGCAGGATCCCACCTTCAAATCTAATCATTATCGACAGGCTGTCACACCTTACCCCATCCCGGGTCACCTTCAACCGCCTAGCATCCACCACCTTAGCTCCAGTCAAATTCTCCTTTATGTCATCCACAGATGTCGTCGTAGGGACGCCTACGATAACTCCCCTGACCGTGCCTCTTACAGCATCAGACACAAGAATGTCCTTCCCCCCCAGACACTTAGCTTCAATCGCCTTCCATTGCTGAGCCACGTCCTTGCACACGACCAGCAGCGAGCCATCCCTAAGGACACTCGCATGCTTGACCACTCCCACAGCTACAGTCAGGCTCCTTGTCAACGCCATCGGATCCCACCCCTTAAAGGACGCATTATCCTGCGCGAGCTTTATGAACACCTTACACTCTGAACTCACATCCCCGATATCTGCAACCCCCTCGCCCTGCTCCTCACTGAGAGAGCCCTCCATAGACGAGCAAGAAGACGCCCTACGCTGCACAGGATCAGTGGCTCCAGGGGAGTCCTCCCCGCTGTTCATATCGTCACCGACCAGGTCACGCCTCCTCTTCCTCTTCCCCGTCATACGGACCGAGGCGTTCCTCTATGTTGCCGTAATATCCAAACAACGCTCAATAATCCACCGTCAGCGTGTTGTTTTATGGCGGCTGGTTGTTGTAGCTTCTTCATCAGACTTCACTCTTCTTCTTCTTCTTCGTAAATTGTCTCTGTATTTTCAATGTCACGTCATTGTAGAATTGTTGTCATTTTAAACTCTTCTTATATGTCTTCTTAAGCTTAACAGACGTAAAACTGTGATACGTTTTTACCGCAGGTGCTATCCTACCAAACAAAATCATAATTAGAACAAAACAGTCACATGGACTTAAAGTTTGGCTGCAGTTACATTGTAAAAGCAGCTCTTATAGGGGCAAAATGAGACTGCTGTGTGCTGCCTGCATCTAATCATCCACGGGTTTCAAAGTTATTAGCAGACAGGGATAGAGAAGTGTTTTGAACGATGCTGTGTTTAGCGAAGGTGTGTCTTTTTCTTACGGTGATTGTTTGTGTGCAGCTGAATGCGAGACAGAAGAGGAGCACAGTGGGGCCATCGCAGCAGTGGTCTGTGTGCTCCTGCTGCTGGTCTGTGGAGCTCTGCTAGGCCTGCTCTTCTGGTGGTAAGAAACACACCGCCAATGCCTTCATATGCACCAGCTGTTCCCTTAAACACCAACCATTTTACACTCAACGACCAATGCTCTGAATCTACCCGTGTCTATTCCAGGCGATATCGACGGAGCGGCCACGCCAGGGAGAGGCTGCGCGAGCATGTGGACGAACAGCTACACTAATTGTTTTAGACATATTTCATTCAACTCTGATGTTGGTTGAGGGATACAAACTTTAATCTCTGAACATGAAACGAAACAGATTTCTCCTGTTAAGTGTCGTCCAACTGTCTTAACCAAATTCTCAGATCAGATATTAGATATTTTTGTCGTTGTTTTTAGAGTTATTGTGCTGTTGCAAAGAATCCAGGTTTATA